>NC_134602.1:40149018-41349018 GCF_037038515.1 Microtus pennsylvanicus | reverse complement strand
TTAGAAATGCCAGAGCTGTGGAATACCTGTTGAGTAAGGCTGCTAATAGGGAGTGAAACAAGCCCAAGAGAAAGTGTGTGTTGTAGTCAACAAAGCTGAGAAAGAGTTGGAGATCTGAAGATCATTTGACCACAAACATGGAGATGCCAAGTTAGGAGTTGGCCTGGCTGGTTTTTGGCCATGCTTTGGCCAAGTATTTACTTACTATGCTCTCCTCCCTATGTTTGGAATGGTAATGTATATCCTGTGCCATTTTATGTTGGAAAGATGTGATCTGCCTTTTTTTGGGGGGGGGATTTCAAGACAAGGTTTCTCTGTAGGTTTGGTGCCTGTCCTGGAGCTAGCTCTTGTAAACCAGGCTGGCCTAGAACTCAGAGATCATCCTGCCTCTGCCTCCTGAGTACTGAGATTAAAGGTGTAAGCCACCGCCACCCAGCTGTGATCTGCATTTTGATTTTCATTTTGTGATTACTGTTAAGAGACTGCATGAATCTCAGAAGAGACTTTGAACTTTGGAACTTTAAAACCTTGTTGAGACTGTGATAGAATATGGGGTGGTGTAGGAGTTCCTTCTGTTTGTGTGTAGCTTTCACTGGTTAATGAATAAAGAAACGGGCTTGGCCTGGTTGATAGGGCAGGACATAGGTAGGCAGAGAACACAGAACTGAATCCTGGGAGGAAGAAGGTAGAGTCAGAGAAGCCATGGATCCTCTGCCTGAGATTGACGCCGGTTAGAATCTCGATTAAGCCACTGCCACTTGGCGATACACAGATTAATAGAGATGGGTTAAACTAATATGTAAGAGTTCTGAACGAGCATGTGATCAAACTGGACTCTCTGAATGTGCTGACAACGAGGGTAGACTGAGAAGCCAATGATAATGACACTGGATTTTGATTCTACAGCATCTACTGGCTTTTTGGGACCCTAGTCTGTTTGGATGCACACCTTACTATACCTGGATTGGGGGGGGGGCTTGGATTTCCCACAAGGCAGGACACCCTGACCTCTCTTAGGACTGGAGAGTGAGGAGGAGGGGGTGAGGGAGGAGTCGGAGGGGGAAGGGAGGATAGGAGGTGGAAATGTTAAATAAATAAATTTAAAAACCATAAAAAAAAGAGTTAGCCAATTAGAAGTTAGAGCTAATGGTCAAGCAGTGTTTTAACTAATACAGTTTCTGTGTGGTTATTTCAGGTATAAGCTAGCTGGGCGGCCCAAACAAACAAGGGACTCCCTCCATATAATGGGGACTTTTGAAACTGAACTAAATCAATTTTGCATTATGATATTGTTACAAGCTTATGAGGGCCAGGAGTGGAATGTGGTAGTCTGAATGTAATTGGCCCCCATAATTTCAAAGGAAGTAGTACTGTTAGGAAGTATGGCTTTGTTGGAGTGCATATGACCTTTTTGAAGGAAGTGTGTCACTGTGGATGTGGGCTCTGAGGCATCCTATGCTCGAGACAGTAGCCCAGTGTTTCAGTGGTCTTCCAATGGCCTGCATATCAAGATACAGTCAGCACTATGCCTGCATGCATGCTTCCATGTTCCCCATAATGATAATGAACTGAACTTTTGAAACTATAAGTGAGCCTCCCCAATTAAATGTTTTCCTTATAAGAGTTAAAAAAATAAAAATTCAATATTCTAAAACTAAATTATCCAGCTATTTAAGTTTAAGATGATTACAATGCTATGAGTACACATGATTACAGAAATATCACAAAAGAAACTTGGGAATAACAGAAATGTTAAGTTTTTTTGATGATATCAGAAACTTAGATAACCACTAAAACTTTATTTCATGAATTACAAACTATATCTCAGCCAGGCAGTGGTGGTACATGGCTTTAATCCCAGTATTCGGGATGCAGAGGCAGCTGGACTGCTGTGATTTTTGAGGTCAGCCTGGACCACACAGAGAAACCCTGACTCAGAAAACAAAAACAAGTAAATGGGATCTCAAGATGCTTTACTTAAAATTTTACAAAATTAATCGATAAAATTATGAATATGAAATTTCAGATAAAAAAACAAGACAGAGGTAAAAATGTTATATTTCAGAACACTTTGAAGTTGTTTAAGTTTTATTCATTCATGAGTATAAGGCCCTCCTCAATCCTAGCAATTTTAAAGTTTGATACTAACCACATCAGGTATTTGTTGAGCAAGACGGATTGATACATTTCTAAGCATGCATCCAGAAGAAGGATTAGGAATGCTCTGAAGGGCATTTTGCAGCACCACAGCTTGATCATGAGTAACCTGGTTAATCTGGGAGAAAAAAATTCAAAAATTTGTATGTAATATTCCCAAATCAAGTATTCAACTATCACCACTTCTTAAGAATTCTATTTGCTAGAATTTAAGGTTACTTAAATAAAAGCATTTAAGTCTGTCAATATTATGCATTTCCTTTCTAAGTTGCCTGTCATTTTAATAAAAACCTCTATAAATTTCAATTTTAGATAAAACAAATATATTGTGCCTACATTTCAGCTTAATTACCATGGCAAGGTTTAAAAAGTACAACTCTGAACTAACATTTGACACATCTCTGGGCTGCCTCTTCTCCCAGGCCTTCAGTTTTCAACAGATGGTTATGCCTATTTAGAGAAGGCTGAAGGTTAGCAGATAAAGTCCTTCAGGGTCAAAAACATGGTTCAATGTAATGTGCTTGCCGAAAAATAATAGTGTCTATAGATACCCAGGACCTACATAAATCCTGGATGACGTGGTAGCCTAGTCTACACAAAAAGCATACAGAAAATCCCCAGAAAGCCAGTTATACAGACTGGCTAAATGGCGATTGCTGAGTTCAAGTGGCAGATCTGACCTCTACTTAAGGTGGAGTTGTCAACAAAAACACCGAATGTCAACCTCTAGTTTCCACATGAATACCCACATATATACATATAAACATGAATATACATGTGTTACACATACACACTGTAAAAATCCTTTGATTCCTGAAATCTTATACTTTTACCTATTGTGATAATTAACTTTGTTTATAACATTTCTTATATTCATGACTACGTGTACTCTTGTAATCATAACTACTAAGAAACAAAATTTCTCAAAGTCTAACGCTCTATAAATATTACTTTCACTGTAAAATTTTTCTAAAAGTCATATTGCTTTTTTTTTGCTGTTATTTTACAGACAGGGTCTGGCTGTTTGTCCCAGGCTGGCCTTGAATTCCTGATATAGCCCAAGGTGAGTTTGGACTTGTAATTTTCCTGCCTGAGGTTCCCAAGAGCTGCCATTACAGGCATATGGATATGTGTGCTAAGAATATTTTAATAACTGTCTTAAATAAATTTAGAGTGTGTACATACTGTACTAATTAAGTAGGCAAAACAAATACAAAAGTCTAGTACTCACAAATTCTTTAACTAGAGAAGCTAAAAATATTTTACATATACAAAGTTCCATACACAGTAAAGTTTTGATACTTCAGCCTATCTATGAGGATCTGTTGTATTAAAAATCCATCTGGTACAGATTTTAAAGTATAGCATATTTCATTGAAAAATCTTAGCTCATTTCTACTGCATCAGAAAATAGGAACTTCCAACCATTCAAGGTTGTCTGAATGTCTTAGTGAGATACACAAGATGACTGACACTCAAAAACTTACCGAACAACAACAACAACAACAAAACCAAACCAAAAAACCCCTAGTTTTGAAACTCAAAAAGAAACTAAGTACATAAATGTTTTACTTAAAAATTAAAATTTAGGGAAAAAAATTATTTACTTTTTTATCTATCAATAATCTTCTATTCATCTGTCTATTGCAAACCAAGTAAGTGGTTTGGCAATAAGTAAATAATTACAAACCTGTCATTGCTTTTAGCTCTCTAATAGAACACAGACAGTGTGATTGTAGGTTGGTAATTCCTCAGTCTTTGTTGTATAATTATTTATTTTAAATTATACCAACGTATGCATGTGTGTATGTTGGGAGAGCAGAAACATAGGTCGTTTCTTTTCACCCAATCTCTGAGGAGACTGAACTTGGGTCCTTATAAGCTTTGGCAAAAAAAATACCTGTACTTGCAGAGCCGTCTTTACCAGCCTGTGGTATAATTTTCAATATACAACAAGAAAAAGATATAATAAAATTGTATCTTGTAAAGATACACAGAACTGCCTTTATGGATCTTTAAATATCCTGTGGCTAAAATTATGAAAAACAAAAAAAAGGTACATTTTATTTGGGTAGAAATATATATGAACTTCAAAATTAAAGAATTTAACCTTACAACGGAAAAAGCCTTAATTAATGTTTAGTATATATGAAAGTATAATTCACACTGGTTTTACTTTTTAAAGAGAAACTGTTTCAAAATATATAAATCCACATGAAAGAATAAACATGTTACCTATTAGTATTTTCAGTGATTACTGGTAAGAATATTATTTCATGAATGCTCGGACAATTTTGCTAATACTGTCCCAGAAATATTATTCTGAAGTCTATCACAGCTGTTATGTTATTTGCCTTATTTTGAATAAAATGACATTTTATGTTGGAATAAATTAGAGTAAAATTTCAAGTATTAGACTTCTACTTATTGCTCAAACTTTTCTGATTAACATTTTTCACATATATAGGGATATTTCTAAACATGTTTAAAAATGATATCTACTTTATTTCTAATCATCAATGCATTAGTAATTTACAATTTAAGTGCATGAGCTCAATTTTAACTTCAGCTCAACGTTTACAACAGATCTAAAATGTTTTTATATTTAAATCTTTTTTTTTAAATTTTTTATTGAGAAAATGAGAAAAAAAACCAAGTTTCCACCTCCTCCCAGCCTCCCATTTCCCTCCCTCTCCTCCCACCGTTCTCCCCCTCCTCCCACCCTTCTCCCCCTCCCCCCACTCCTTTCGCCCTCCCTCTCCAGTCTTTTAATAAGATTTATTTTTAGACTTAATTGAGGTATGTGTTTAAAAAGTTAGGTTTCGGGTTACTTGAAACTTTAAATAAGTAAAAAATGAGAAGCAGAGAAACTAGAAATATGACATACTACTATTTGGACTTTTAGTATTAAGAACTAAATAGACAAAAGTCTTTATTATACCTAGTCAGTGAATTTATCTTCAAGAATTAAAGATGTAGGATAAGTAACATATTATTTGTTAAAATATATTACCGGTGTTTTAGGATCTGTACCATCTGCAACAGGCTGGCAAGCTTCTGCTATAGCCTGGACATGGCCATAGCCAACTGTAGTTAACAATAGTTTGGCTATTTTAAGGGCACTGAAGTAAGCATCTCTACGAGTTTCAACATCTGTATTTGGCAAGAAGTTATTTTCTATCAGCATTCTCAGTACAAGGTGTAAGCCACCACTTTTCAAGAAGTGAAACTGAAAATCCAAGGAAATCTCAGCAAGAGCGGCACCAGCAGGCATTAACAAGGTATAAATTACCTACAGGAAGGGAGGAAAAAGTATTACAAGTTATATATTTTTAAAAATTTAGTTACATTTATTTCTTCTCACATTTGCACTTGATTAAAATGTTGCTTTACAATCTTAGGTGTCCTCTTAATTTCATAATAGTCTACAAAATATTTTTTCGCAAAGAAAAACAAACCTCTGTTAAGTATAGAACTTGGGAGGCAGAAGAACCAAAGAAAAGCGAGTCAAGAGACTGACCAAGTTGGTTTTCTCTAAGATTCGAATGTTTTGAACACACAGCTCTCAATTTTTCTATAGTTGTGCTATCTGTAAAAAAAAAAAGGACAAAATGCAATTCATAAATTCCTGATACTTTATGTTGGATTGTTATACTTTTATTTAACATAAAACAAAATTTTTAGATTTAATTTTATGTGTATGCTTTGCCTACATGTACTAAAGGGCACTGCATCTGCACTTGGTATTCAGGAGTCCAGAAGAGAACATCATCTCGCACTTACCGTGCAAGAGCTATAGATACTAAAAGCCACCATGTAGGTACTCAGACCTGAACCCAGCTCAAATGGACATGAACATGAGACTAGATAGACTAGATAAAAAAAAAACTAACATTATTGTGCTAGAGGGAACTTATTAATAAGATGACTACTATAACTGGTATATTCATAGGTCAGTGTCTTGATCAACCCTGGTTAAAGGAGATTCTTTTTGCAGTAGATGGGAATTAACAATGACATCCACCATTGGACAATGCAGAAAAATTCTGAGCCAAAGGTGATAAACAACTCCAATGAAGCACTGTTTTGCAGATATACTTTAACTGGCCCAGATAGAAACTCTCAGAGTGTGGCAGCATGTACAAGACCTGCACAAATTCAAGCCAGCTGGAATCCAACACCTAAAACCAAGATGCTATTTGGAATGGATGTCAGTTGACTTTAAGTTGCCTGCCAAACCTTGAACCCTCCCTGGAGGAGTGTCAAGGCAGCCTGCCAAAACCTTGACCCCTCCCCTGAGGAGGGTCAAGATTGCTTGCCAAGCCTTTGCCCATCCCCAGAGGAGTGTGAAGGCAACCCACCAAACCTCCCAGTCTATTTAAACTGCTCCATAGAGAGTCCCTCTGTGGTGTCACCCCTCTCCCCCGCGACTCCCATGGTTGAACTGGTGGCTTCCCAGTTCCTCTAGGGACACCTGAGAGAGCAGAAATCCCATTAAACCTGGTTATCCTTTACTTTGGCTTGATTGGGATTTTTGCATTGGCAGAGAGCTGGCATTAGGAAATATTCTTAACACTGACAAAGAAAAAAAATCATTTTCTTCAATGGAATATAATCAAATATATCTACCATACACCAATGTAGAAGAAGATTCCCAGTATTAGTTGGCAAATACAAAATATATTCCACTCATTTACAGTTTGTGGAGCCACAAACTGGTCCAGCCTCTCTGGAAATCACTGTCGTAAATTCTCAAAAAGTTAGAAATAAATCTACTATATGACCCAGATTTACCATTCCTTGGTATATGCCCAAAGGAAGTAACAAATGCTTGCTCAGCCCTGTTACTGCCGCTCTATTCACAACTAGAAAATGGAAACACATGAGTGCCTTGCAACTGATTAAAGGAGAACAACTGTGGTACATTATATACCATGGAACAGTATTTATATAGAAAAATAAAATCTTTAAAACTGTGCAGTTCCCAGCCCCAACAAGGAAATTTATGTTTGCAAACGATGGAGACCACTATAGAAAATTACAAGTCAAAATGCAGAGATGTAAAGACAGTTCCCAAAAATACATTTACAACACTACTTCAAACCTAAGGCTAAGGACAATTGTAGAAAAGGAGCCAGAGGAATAGCATATTTGTTGCGAGTCTTCTTCTTCTTCCAGGAATACTCAAAGTCTCACCATAATAACTCCCTAAATATGAGCTAAACAAGGAAAATACCAAAGAACATAGGGGAAAGCCCATGAGTCCTCGCTCATACACAAAGAACTAAAGTAAACTGAGGAAGGCTGAGAATGGAGAAATACACAATCCACACTTGAGTTGTTTGCTTCACCAGTGAGACTATCTTAGAGGAAACTAAATTTTCATATGGAAGTGGTTATCAGTTTGGTTATCTCTCTTCTTAATCTTTTCAGTTTTATAAATATGTTCCTAAAAAATTAAATTAACCACTGTAGGCTGTAGAAGGAGCAGCAGGGCGCTTCCTGCCACCCGGCTAGCTTTACCCGAAATAATTACACCGAAACTGTATTCTTTTAAACACTGCTTGGCCCATTAGTTCTAGCCTCTTATTGACTAACTCTCACATCTTAATTAACCCATTTCTAATAATCTGTGTAGCACCACGAGCTGGTGGCTTACCAGGGAGATTCTTAACCTGTGTCTGCCTCCGAGAGGAGAATCATGGCAACTGCCTGACTAGGCTTCTTTCTCCCAGCATTCTGTTCTGTCTACTCCGTCTACCTAATTTTCTGTCCTATCAGGGCCAAGGCAGTTTATTAATTAACCAATGAAAGCAACATCTACATCAGTAGGCCTAAAAAACTTAATATACTGTCTTAGGTTGGCTTCTAACTCAAAAGAGTCAACTGCTTTTGTGCCCCCAGTGCTTCCTTCCCCAAGGAAGAACAAAGTATTTCATTATCCAACACCAGTAAAAATCAGTCTGGAAAACAAGCATACAAGTAACATTATAGAGATTGAGCAGGTTATATTTAGGAATATGTACAAATGCTCCACATCCCTACCCCCCCCTCCAAACTCACACATATGTATGTAGCAACTTAAAAATATGTATGTAGCAATTTAAAAAAAAAACAAAAGGCCAAGAATTTGAAAGAGAACAAGGTGGCTTGTTTGGGAACTTATGGGTCAAAGAAATGAAATGAAGAAATAATGTAATTTTAATCTCAAAATAAAAGAGAAATCTATCTTAAAAGAATAAATGTTTAGAAAGAAAAAGAACTAAAGTTTGAAAGTTGTTTTCCTTTGAGATAATAATGGAAGGTAATAAGTCATTCATCTTGGGTCTACGAACAGGCTGTAATTCCTAAACTAGCGAAAATATTTTACAAAATAGTAGATATAAAATGATAGGGTCCCAAATCATTTTTCAACCCAATGAACTATTCAAGAACAATTATGTAGAAACACACATGTAACACTACACACAATACAAATTAACAGAGTTTGATATTTTCCTTTTTATCTATTAGTTATTTGGTAGTCATGAATATCACTGGATGGATTGATTACTTATATGGTGGCATAAGTTTCATAAGTACTCTTGCTGACTGGATTGTTTATTTACCTGGTGGCATAAGTTTCATGAGTATTCTGGCTCCATCTCTAAGAGCTGGCATATTCAACGCACTACCTAAGTCTGCAACTTGCCAAAGGAAATATATATATCTGGGCTGCAGTGACATTATCTAGAAAATGGAACAAATAAAATATATAGCTGGATAAATCAGACACTATAAGGCTTTTATTAACAAGTTAACTACTAAGTGTTCTTAAAACTTATATTTGCACCTAGTACATATCTTACTGAAACAATCTCTTTTTTAAATTATTTGATTGAAGATAGATTTCACACAATATATCCTGATCACAGTTTTTCTCCAACTCTTTTCCCATCTGTCTCCACCCACTTTCTGTCTCTGATTAGAAAGCAACAGGAGCCTAAGATATAGTGATAAAATATGAAGAAACAAAAATATATTGGAATAAGACAAAACAATCAAGCAGAAACCAAGGAAAGGCTCGAGAAAGAGATACAGACACAGAGTCCCAATCATTCATAAAGGAATCCTATAAAAATGAAAAACAAGAATCAATTATCTATACACAAAAAGACATGCAGGGTAAATAAAAACAAAAAAAAGAAAAAATACTTTAAAAAGGATAATATTAAAAAAACCAAATCATCATCATCATCATTAACAATAACCAAAAATAAAACAAACAACAACAACAAAACACATAAGAAAAAAGCCCTGACACAATACTGTAGGAAAAGGAACTTCCTAAGATGATGCTGAACTGCTTTTCTGTTTGTCTTGTAACACTGGGCATGTCATCCGCCCATAAGAGGTTTCTTCACTTTCCTAGCAGAAACTAAATTTTCATTTGAAAGTGGTTACTCAGTTTGAGGATGTTCTTCCTTAATCTTTTCAGTTTTATAAATCTGGTTCTTAAAAAAATTTAGTTAGCCCTTTTAGGCCTAAAATAAATAATGTGTTGACTACACTGGCCTCTAACTCAAAGGTATAACTTTGTCCTCCCAGTGTTTGAGTTAAAATGTGTTGTACAAAGCTCAGTCATTATCCTCTGGTTGTTTATAATACAAAAAGTATGCTTCATTCACAGTGTTTTCATATAGTAATTTTTCTATGATAATCTATTATTTTGTAAATTATTGTATCTTATGCCACTCTAATGCAAAGGAAATTTTGCTTACTGTGGAGGTTTCAATCAGAATATTCCCTATAGACTTAAATATGTCATTATAAGAGGTGTGACTTTTTTTTTTTATAACGATGTGTTACTGAGGACCGACACCAAGGTTTCCCAACTCTATTCATTCCCAGTTAGCCCTTGTGCCTGAGTTGTGCCTCAAGATGTGTGCTATAGTACCACGCTTGCCACCACAACTATTATGTATCCTCTGGGATGTACGTCTCAAATAAACTCTGCAAGTTGCTTTGATCATGGGTGCTTTTGACAGGGAGGCAGAAGAGTAACTAAAATACATTCATATGTTCAACAGGAGTACAAACAACAACCAAGTTGGTAAAAAAATTAGAGATACTAATTTTTAAAAAAAGGATGAAAAGAGCTAATTTAAAAGCAGGACACATTTCTTTTGTCATAACTAAGTAATTATTTACAACCTTAGTAAAACATATTTACAGCTAAGATTTAATTTGAGCATGTATTTTATTCTTTGAAACAGTACTAATTCAAAGACTAAAAATATTGGTACATACTTTGAGACTTAATTATGTGCATATGTGTGTGCATACGTATTCTTGAGAATGCAGTGACTAAAAAGACCTGCAGAAGGTATTACAACTAAATTATAATCATTAATTTCTAGAATTAATTAAAAGTTATCAACTTTATAATCTTTAATTTTTTTCACCTACATGTAAAACTTTAAACTTCGAAACAGGAATATTTTACATCATCTCCCTAAAAGAAAATTTCCTCTTTATATAGTAATTACTTACCACACTAGGTAAACAACTTTCCATCTCTGGAATGGGAACATCACTGTAGTTACGACAGTAGATTCCAGGAGATCCAGTAGAAGAATCGGATGAGCTATCAGGACTTGAAGGCATGTTGGAATTTATTTGTATAAGCTTGGCAGTAATTACCTGAAAATAATAATATATTCAATAATGAAGATGATTTTTTGTACAAAATACAGAACCAAGAAATAAAAAAGGCTATTCTTTCAAGATTATTTTTGAGAGCACATTAAAAAATTATAATAATATGAACTTTTCCTATGCTTGGAAAACTGTCTGCAGAATACTGTTATATATTAAATTCCATAAATCGTAAAGTCATCTATCATCAGTATACCTCTTGAAAAGTCTATAATATCTTTAGATTATTTATATAACAGAATGCAATGCAAATGATATATAAAATTTATAAATATATAGTTTGGTGGACTGTGAAAAGAAGAACATCTGCAAATGATCAGTAGGCATGAAATTATTTTCTTGTATGTAATTCTTGGACCTATCAGGAAGATCATAGTTTATTTCCTTTATCTAAAGTCCTCTGACATCTCTCCTTTTATATTGAATTTAATTACTTTTTGAGAAATAACCTCACTCTGTAGGTCTGACAGGCCTGTAATTTAGTATATAAACCAGGCTAGCATAAATAGAGATCCACTCGGTAAGCAGATTAACCTCAGTCTACCACATGATGGAATTAAAGTGTGCAATATCACATTAGTAGCTACCTGGTTATTTGTAAGATAACTTGATGTGGGATTTTCCTCTGTGTGCCACAAATACGTTTTATTACCATTGGTTAATAAAGAAGCTGCTTTGGCCTGTGGCAGGGCAGAAAAAAAGCTATGCAGAAAGACTAAACTGAAGGCTGGGAGAAAGAAGCCGGAGTGAGAGATGCCAAGAAGCTGTCGAAGGAGACAGACACTGGAACCTTACAGGTTAACCTCAAGCCTCATGGCAATACATAAAATAATAGAAATGGGTTAATTTAAGATGTAAAAGTTAGCTAATAAAAAAGCTGAGCTAATAAACCAAGCAATGCTTTAATTTATATAGTTCCTGTGCTAATATTCAGGTCTAAGCAGCCAGGAAATGAACAAGCAGTCTCTGTCTACACGATTGCCACAAAAACATGCACACTAAATAATGTTCAATAAACTTGACCAATAATAAATGGCACAAATACTGAAATTAGAGAAATATTTGAGAATTATATTTACTTACTGATTTATCTTTCAAATTTAATTGTTCAACTAGTTTTCTGTCATCTTCCGGCTCTATCAACTCACCACCTACAAACAGTTCAATTTTTGTATGGGCTACATTGGCATTAATACGACTGAGAATGCAGCGTCGCACAGAACCGATGGTATCATTTGTATGAGACAATATGTCTATATCATCAACTTGTCTCCCTTGCTTTGGGAAGTGAACTATAAGAGACAAGTGTTTCCCACGAAATGCCCTGGGGAGAAAAACATTAAATTAAAAACTGAAAAAGAGTCTCAGAAATATTCAACAAATAGTTAAAAATAGGAAGATATGAATTTGTTCCTTATTTAAAAAGTAGTAGTTAACTTATTTTAAGTTTATTGTGAGAAATATTATGACTTTTGAATTACAAAGTAACTTGATTAGTTAATCAACTAGCATTCTCATGGTAACAAAAGTCTCCTAAGTGTGATGAGGCATAATCACAAAACACCTCAAAAAGCTTAATTTATTAAAACTATATTTAATTCTTTTGAGGTGTTAATGATTTTTAAAAAATAGTTGGTTTTTGTATGAAAAAAAAAAAGCAAGAAGAGAATGTCAGATCATCTTCCACTAGAGATACTAGAGTCACAAATGATTGTTGAGTTGTCATGTTATGCTAAAAATTGAATTTCTTGAAAAACAAGTGACCTTAACGATTGAGTCTTTTCTCAAAAATCTACATTAAGACTATTTCAGCTGAAAGTATGTTTTGGCAAAAATATTTACAAGTATGAGTGTTAAAAGTGTAGTTTCATATACACATACATGCATTATATGTAGGTTACGTAAGTGTATGCACAGTATGTGATTTTTAAAAATATTTTCATATTGCCGGGCGGTGGTGGCACATGCCTTTCATCCCAGCACTCGGGAGGCAGAGGCAGGCGGATCTCTGTGAGTTTGAGGCCAGCCTGGTCTACAAGAGCTAGTTCCAGGACAGGCTCCAAAACCACAGAGAAACCCTGTCTCGAAAAATCAAAAAAAAAATTCATATATAGAATGAGCTATTTTAGAGATGTAATTGAATTCTAATCAAAATTCACTTAGTTTCCTTCACATTTTAAAACATTTATTTAAAACCATATGTGTATGGGTATTCTGTGTGCACGCATGTATGTCCGTGCACCATGTGTCTCTGTTACCTGTAGAGGATAGATGAGGGTACTAGATGCCCTGAATATGTAATTATGAAGAATGTCAGTTATCTCAAAAAGGATGAGTATTGAACCTAGAACCTTTGGAAGAGCACTTAGTGTTCTCAACTCCTTAAATAACTTCTCAGTCTCTAAATTTCACACACTTTACATTAACCATATGCAAATAGGTTACTCAAGCCTAAAGGTAACATTAGTGTTTGCAATCACAATTAATAATAATAACAAAAATAAATTTGTTAAGAAGCAACAAAATAATTTGTTCGTTGGGAGTCCTAAAAAAGTAGAGAATCACTAACATAAAGAGTTTTCTTTTTGTAGTATCATGTACGTGAATTCAAAATTTGAAAAAACTTGTATCTCAATTTGTGAAGGCAACCTTCTAAAATATATATTTCAATTCAATGGTTTTTAAACTACCAGAACTTGATCAAAAGCTTGACAAATTATCACATATCCTGTCATCATAAGTAAGATCTAAAAAAAATAAATACTATTCAGAATGAAAATCTTTTATTTATAGGCGATAAACACCTTACACTTAGAAATGGCAACCAGCTTCCTTAATTTTAAATCTGAGACAACTAAAACTATATATTATAGATTATTTTATGACACTTATGATTATTAAAATATGACAAACACTGAAGTATGAATAAACATTTTTAAGATTAGACTTTTAAACTCAATCCAGTGAAGAAGGTAGATTAATTACCTAAAGGACCCTTTGCTCACTTCCTCCAAATATAATCCATCATCCCTCTAATAATCCCCATCTTCAGCTCATCCAAAAACAGATCTCCAGCATCTTTCACAACAGCCTTGTGAACATAAAATATTCTAGGGTAGCACTTAACCAAGCAAGTAAAAATTTGTATGATAAAAACTTAAAAAAGACATGGAAGAAAGAAACTGAAAAAGATATCAGGAGATGGAAAGGTCTCTCATGTGCATGGATCCAGAAGATAACAGTGTAAAAAGCATCATAATAAAAGCAATCTACAGATTTAATGTAATCCCATCAAAATTCCAAAATAATTCTTCACAAATATGGAAAAGATAATCCTCAAAAGGAAACATAAAAATCCCAGGAAGTTATGATAATTCTGAATAATAAAAGAACTGCCAAGAGAGAGGACCAAAAAGTGAGTAATCACTCACACACAGCTGGACATCCCACTCTGTAAGCCTTCAGTACCTCAATAAAACCCCTGGCCCTGCTCTGGCCTGGGAAGGAGAAATAAATAAGATCTGAGAAAACTGAAAGCATGGGGATGGGAGAAAAAGGGGAGGGCAGAAGGGAAGGAGGAGAGAAAGGGAATGGGAAGAAGATTTTGAGGGAACTCAATAGTCAAGATGGGGGAAGGAAAGAGACAGAGGGCAAGGTAAGAGATATCTTAATTGAAGGAGCCATTATGGGGATAGCAAGAAAACTAGCACTAGATTCCAGGATCCACAAGAATGATCCCAGGTAAGACCCTGTGCATTATTGAACAGGGTGCCTGAACTGGCCTTGCCTTGTAGTCAGATTAATGATGATCTTAAATGTCATAAATGTCACCACAGAACTTCCATCCAGCAACTGATGGGAGCAGATGAGGAGAACCACAGCAGAGCGCTGGGCTGAGCTCCCAAAGTCCAGCTGAAGAGCGGAAGGAGTGTGAATATGAGCAAAAATGTCAAGACCATGAGTGGAATAACCAGTGAAACTGCTTACCTAACTTAATGAGAGCTCATCCACTCTGCTCAGAACAGGGAAGGCACCAGCATACAACAAAACTAGGCCTTCAGAATGTGGGTGACTGTTTTAAGGATGGGGCAGACTGTAGGGTCAGTGACAGTAGGACCAGAATTTATCCCTATTGTTTGTATTGGTTGTTTGGAACCCATTCTCATAGGAGGGAGACCTTTTTCAATCTAGATACAGTAGTGGAATTCTTATGTTCTTCCTCAAAACAATGCGTCTTACACTCTCTGAAAAGTGGAAACTTGGATTGTTAGGTAAAACGAAAAAAAAAAAGACAGCTTTTTATTTAATAAAATAAGAAAGAACTGCCTGAGCTATCACCATCCCAGATTTCAAGTTTATTACAGACTTTTAAGTAATAAAAAATGAAAAGGCATTTGCACGAAACATATACGTTGACCAGTGGACCAAACCGAAGGCCAACATGAGAATGAAAAAAAACCCACAGACACCTGATTTTTAATAAAGAAGCTAGAAACATACACTAGAAAAAAAAAAAACCAAACAAACTGCACCTTCAACAAAGAGTGCTGATGGAACTGAATGGCTGCATGCAAAAAAATGCAAATAGATCCATACATAACACCATGAACAAAACTCAAACATCAAAAAGATGAAAGATTAAACTGTATTCCCTGAACCTCAAAGAAGAGAAAATGGGGGAATAGCCTTGAACTCATGGCACACACAAAAAAAGACTTCTTGAACAGAAAGAACACTGTTAACACAGACTCTTAAGATCAACAATTAATAAATGGGACCTTCTGAAGCTGAGAAGCTTCTACACTGCCAGGGGCACTGCCATTTGATCAAAGAGGCAGCCTATATAATGTAAAAAGATTTTATCCACACGTATCTCCTAGGAAAAGGAGGTGGGAAGTGTTAAGAGTCAGAGGGGAAGGAGGATACCAGAACAAGGACCTCTAAATCAACATGACCAAAGTTCAAATGAACTCAAGAGTGGAGCAGCATTTTACAGGGCCTGCGGTGGTGTGCACTATGTCCTTTACATTATTTTGTGGGATTAACAAGTAAGAGTATGTATGAATCTGTCTCTGCTTTTTTTTATCTTCCTGGGTTAGTTTCCTTCTGCTTCTTTTGTTCAATCCTGATGTGTTGGTTTTGTTTAGTTTATCATAATGTATTGTATTATTATCTCTTAGAGACCTCTTTCTTTCTTAATGAATCACGATGGATTGTGAGGTGCAGAACCAAGAGCAGAGGTAGGAAACACTCATATCAGAATCTATTATGTGAAAAAAAATATTTTCAATAAAAGGATAAAAACAGAAGAGACTTTTGACAATATAATATCCCATCAAATGAAGGTCCCATGATTGTAGTCAACGCACTCTGGGATCAGTTTATAAGCTGGCCTTAACTACATTATAGAGTTAAAGACTAGCCAAGCAAACAGCAGTCTGTATCATAAAAACATGGGGGAGTAGTGAGGAACGAACTTCAAAATAGATTAACTGTTACACTTAACAGGTAGTAACAACTTGGAAAAACAAAATAAAAAAATTCTAGTGAAGGGATGAGTGTTTTATTAGACTATAACTAGATATAAAATATTTCCTCAAAGTTCACACTTTTAAAAAAGTAAAATACATTAAAATGTAAATGGCATTCACATTTTGCTAAATAACACTGTAAGAAAATATTAGTTGCAAGTTACTCTTAGATCAAGTTTACAAACCTTGACAAAGGAAGAATAATTCGTTCCCCATGATAACCACTGTCACATTCACTTATGTACTCTCTTAAAACCATTAGTACACGAACCATCTGAATGGCTTCCTGTCTTGTACAACTAATAGTGTCTTCTTCACTATCCAAAACACACAACATGCCATATGAGGCTTTCAAGCGATCAAAGCAAGTCTGAATAAAATCTTCATGGATAGCTACCTGCAAATGTGTCAAACAGAAAACAATAGTTGCTTGTAAAAAAAAAATCACCAAACATAACAACAAAAAGAAAAAAATAACTTAAAAGCAATTCTCAATTACAATTATAACTAATCACAATAAATACAAGTTGTTTTTTTTTTTTAAAAAAAAGCCTTAATATGAAACCAAGTAGGGAACACATTAATATTCTCATTAAAAAACTGAATCTTTCTTTCACACTCACACTGAGAAACATGCATGTATACATATACACACACAGAAATAAGCACAAAAATAAAATGTATAGTTAAAAATAATAATAAAAAACTAAGCTAGGGTTCCTTCATATCACTACAGTCCCAGGATCCAGAAGGCTGAGGAAAGAGGAATACCATGAATTCAGTAATTCCAGACCAGTCTGGGCTACATACATTATGTGAATCTTTCTCTCACCAAAGCAATTCCCCAAAACAAAAACAAAATAAAAAAGCAACAAAAACGATCGTAGAAATATGTCTTTAGTTAATATCGTACAAATAAAATAACCAATTCCTAATTCATTTTAAGTTTAAAATGGTATTATTACTAATGCTATTTTAATCTGTGAAGTTCTTTCAGTACTTCAATCCTTACCTTATTTGCCTGTAATCTGGGACCGAGATTTGTGTGTATTTCTTTTAGAAGATCTATTGCTCTGTTCGAAATATTGTCATTACTCTTTATCACAACCTAATTTTTAAAATAATAAAATAAATGCCATTGAAGATATAACTTGCCATTTAGAATATTCTCCTTTCCAATAAATAAAAGCTTACATTAATGTGATATAAATTCAAGTTTAAAAAAGGAAATAACACAAAAGATTTTCAGATGAAACAATTAGAAAAATTACAATAGTATTATACTGGCAATTTTGTTGCTGAACTAAGACGTTTCAAGTTATCAATAAGTCACTACAGAAAACTCGCTCCCAGAATTTCTGATATTATTTATTAAAAATGACTTTATTAAAATATACTGTAGATTCCCTGGCTTCAGAGATTTTTTTCATGAATTATAAATAAAAATTGGAAAAGGAAAAGAGCAAAAACATGTTCTGATTTTCTTTCCTCATTTTCTTTTCCTTTTTATCATTAGGTTCCATTTGCAGATTGCAGTCAGAAGAAAATTTAAACAATTAACCCGAATGTATGAACGATCCTTAAAAACATGACTATACTTAAAATTTGCTTAAGAAATGAGTGATTAAATCCCCAATGAAACTAAGCTACAATAAGAGAGTCTAAGACTGAAATAAACACACTATATCAAAATTGCAAAGTCAGCATTAGAGCATAAAACATTTTTCAGATACTTACTATTGATTTCAAGTGAAACAATTTATATAAAGGTTTTATTATTCACATTTCCTAGTAAATCATTTTTCTGCTCTATCATTAATTATGGTACTTAAATATGTATCCATCTTATATAAAAACCGGAGAGACTAACTTTCATGGATGACAACAGGCAAAATATGTTTGCGAGGAAAGTTACATTTACATGAAACCTTTGAAAAGAATATATTTAATGTGAATGCCAAAGAATCACCTGTGTCAGACATAAACTAAGTCCTTTAATTTCTAGGACATATATCCAATCCGTATAAATATACAGAAGAAAATCTATAAAAACATCTGCAATTGTAAAAAACTACTTTAGTTACTTTTGCCATAATTTCTCCTGTTTTACTTACCTCCCAAAGGTAATCTAATCCTATTAGGTCTAAATCATCCATCATATAGACTCTTCTTTTTATCATTAATTTCCCCTCTCGACAATTGACAGCCTTGAAAAATCTTTCAAAACACTTTATTCCACTTTCGGTTAATAGAGTTGGATCAAGTTGAAGCACATTACTTTCAAAAAAATCCTGAATAATATCAGGATCTAGGTCTGGATCGTCTCCCATTAACTTGGAAAACCACATAAAACAGGCTTCTCGATCACTACAGAAAACTGCATTCTCTGCTAAGCAGTTCCATATTTGTTTGGCTTGGACAGCATAGAGCCAAAGTTGACCATCCTTCAACAAAAATCTTGAAAAACATATAAGAAACTAATTAGGTTCAAAATGACTTTATTCTCATCAGTACACTGTTTTGATACACAGAACACATAGTAAAATATCTTGAAGACCATACATTCTTTAAAAGTAATACATCTAAACTTACATTCTATTTTTTCCACATATTTAATGAATACAACCAGAAACTTTACCTATCTACATGACTCAAAAAGACTTCTGCTTTATTTTAAAATATTACAGCTTTTGAAACAAGTTAGATACCTAAACTGATGTAGGTTTGAGTTTAACAACAAATAGTTCTTATGACTTAAATCTGCTTTAACGCATGACAGTCAGGGTGCACCTTTAATCCCAGCACTTGCGAGGCAGAGGCAGGCGGATCTCTGTGAGTATGAGGACAGCCTGGTCTACAGGAGTTCCAGGACAGCCACGGTTACACAAAGAAACTGTGTCAGAAGAAAAAATTAAAGCTATTTTAGCAATCTTTACATTGTTGAAATTCTTTAGCTACTACTCAGTCATATTAAACAAAATTATTTACCTATAATTTTAACTTATTTCTATGATTATCCTTTTACGCTCAAAATTTAATTAGCCGAGAAGAACATTTTTAGTTTCAAGACTAAAAAATAATGGTAATCATTATTTTAAAAGTTTACTAAACACTTCCTTAAATTCTTAACCTATTCTCAGTATTTCTCAATGAGTATTACATTTTCTTAAAAATCAAAATAAGCAACACCTGCCTTACAAAGATGCTATGATGACACATCAATAAAAGGCATTAACTCTTAGTTTATTTTCTTTTGAATTAATTATACTGTTAACAGTTTATAGAGCTGCCACAAAGGAATGTCTTCTGATTCTTAACTTTATAGAGCTGATATTTTTAATTCATTTTTCTGATGCTTAGTACCTTACTAAAAGGTAGTGCTCATATAGTATCTATGTATAGACAGAAAAGCAAACACTTTTAATAAAGTCAAAGTAAACCTAATAAGTGTTTTTTAGCATTATAGGGCCTTACCATGTCATTTTAAAATATTTTAAAACAATAAACCAATTTCCCACACATACGAAATAAGATGTATTCTGATATTTAAAATTTAAATTAAAATTTAAACCTGTTTTTTTTTAATTTTAAAATGTCTTAAGCTAAATTACCACAAACAATCTTACGAACATTTATGGCAATAGGTAAAGCACTTTGTGTACATACATCAGGGTCTATGTGTGGACCAAAAGTTAAATGTAATGATTCAGGCCTGTAACACTGTTAGTGGGGGAACAGACACAGACAGATCTCAGATAAAAAAGAAATGTTTAGTAAAAATCCTAAGAAAAACAAAAAGCAAAAAGATCAGAGTAATGGAGAAGGCTTACTGGACTCTAATCATAGGCACATATATACTACATATTAAAAAGTACTTAATAATAATGACTATAAAGCAAAATGATATGTGAACTTTGAAAATGTCCTTTTGGGGGGACAATATCTTGCTATGGTAGCCAGCTAGTCACCTAATGAAGATTTGGCAAATTGAAATCTTTTATCTGTGCATTAACGAGAACAGCAGTATTGATCAAAACAAACCTGAGGAAATTAAGTCGTTCTTGGACTTCTTGAATATGACTGTATCTACTTCCTAGTCTTACAGTTTGTGGGTCATAGTCTTCATAATCTGCATATTAAAAAACCCGTGAAAAAAAATACCGTGAAATTACATGCATCCACTGCTGAATTTAGCAAAAATACAGAAATAATCACTTTACTTAATAAGGAAGATGTAATACTTCATAATATTTCTATGTGTAGACAGAAAGCCAAAGATTTTTAATTTGTCAAAGTATAAACTGCCAAGTTTTTTTTTTTAATTTTTGTTTTCTGAGTGAAGGTCTTGCTATGCAGCCCTTGCTGACAAGGAATTCAAGACGTGTAGACTAGAGAGAGGCTTGCCTTTACCACCAGAGTGTTGAGAAGAAAGACTTGAACTTTAACCTGCCTAATCGTCAAATGTTATAAAAATCATTTTTTCTCTGTAATCATTCTTTCCTTCTGTGCACAGTTACACTTCCCACCACATTTTATTATGCTATTATAATTTAGAAATTTATATAAAATATTTAGTGTAAAATATGGTATTATTTCATTCACTCCAAAAGGTACAGTAAGAAAAGAAGGCATTAAATTTTATGAAATTACCATAATTATATTTGTCACAAGGGTATGAGCATTAAGCATGGATCAAATATTAATGTTATTCTTCCTGTTATGATTATTGACACATGCATTAGTAACTAGACCTAAGACAGACTGAAATACTTTCTTTTTCTTAAGAATAAAATCAACAGTATGGATTTCTTTTATTAACAGCATCACATATATCTCTAGTGTCTATTAAAAGAAAAAATGCATAGTAAAAATTCTAAAGGGGTAGGCATGGTGACATATCTTTATTACCAGCACGCAGGAGATAGTTGTAGACTGCTATCTGGGAGCTCAATTCCAGATTGATCTACACAGCAAGTTCTAAGCTATCCATAGCTATACAGTGACAGACTATATGAAAACTCCAATCAAATGCGACTGAACCTATCAAGCTCCCCTGAAAGTCATTCTGACAAAAACTAAAGTATCTACTATGATTAAAAAATAATGACCATGCTAATTTATTAATCTTAGATTACAGGAATGCATCAATGATTATAACAGATGAGAAAGATAAAATTAAATTTTTAGAAACTCCAGTGGAGACCAAGGACATCTATCTGGGACAAATGTATACTAATGAAATGAAGCAAATATTCTGATATTACCTCTGTTTTAACACGTAATTTATCTACAATGCAAGTATGTTATTATTCTATAAATGTAAAAACCATAATAATGCTTGAAATAACTTCCATGGTTCTTAGCTGTTCAGTGGGAAAAGGATTAAATCTGCACCAGAGCTCTGAATTTATCGAAACAAAAAGAATATAGAAAAATAAAAATGTGAACATTTTTATGATCAGGAGGGATGAACCAGTAATGGGAACAGAATCTGATTATAAAGCAGAGAGAATTACATTGGCTTTGAAATACATACATGGCCTTTTTCCAGACTATCTTGGAAACCTTCACTTCCTGACAAGACATTAGAAATGAAATCATAGGGAAAAAAAAGGTCAAAAATAGTCTACTTTTCAGAAGGAACTTTGTTAGCATTTTGAGGGCTCTTTATACTCAAGTAGGTTTGAGGTAACAGACTAAGAGAAACACATGTAAACTTTCACTTGTCTAACTGTTCCTTTTCAAAAGAAATATGCTACAAGGTTTTAATGCATATGTTGCCTTGCTTTTTCAAGCAATCCACTGAGAACCTTTCTATGGCACTGGTCATTTGAATTTGCTTTTATAAGTTCTTTAATGGGAGAAAAGAATTTATCTGTGGAAAAACAGAAGAGGATGCAGAATTCTTACTCTCCTTTCTGTACACCACTGCAATATCTAGTCTCATTTCCAACCCTGGAGTAGACAGTCTGAAGGGGATCCTTCCCACTCTACTTCCATTCTCAAGAACCACCTACTTTCCTCTTTCCTGTGGACATTCTCAGTCTTCCCTTCTAGTCCAGTCCCATTCCTTTGGGTCAAACTCCAATACCTAGAAACACAGTACCTAGAAATTCTGTGTGTATTAGAGCTCTCATTTTACAGAAACAGTAACTCCATGGTCAACTTGGCAAAGGCCCAATCCTCCCTGTCCTCCACTATGACTTCCTCATTCTCACCTCAGTCAAGTAACACCAAGTTTACAGGTGCCATTCCTCCCATATCAAATGCATTCACTGGAGAATACACTCTTTATAAATGATAGCGTCTACCTAGCCCTTTCGACTCATCTTTCTGAATTATTCTTTTGTCTTTAAGAGCCAACTTGTAGGATCCTCTAAGTTCCTTCCCAAAATTTATCTCAGCCTTTTATCTTAGCCCATCTTTATTTCCCTCTGTTATCCACTAACCTGGAAAAGTACTCTCTACCAGGTATTCCACAGCCACCATATGTTGTTAATATCCAGAAAGAAAACAAGGTACAAATCCACTAACAAAGACAAGAGCAGGTATCAACACCTAGAATCACCTAAATCACTCCAAACCCAGATGTCTACACAACATCACAAAAGGACATATTAACACTCAAGAGAACATGCGTCCATCAAAAACCTAGTACTACAACAGGGCATTAAAATGCACTACCATTGTATAGTTAAATGTAGTCCAGTTATAGTTGAAGCATAAGACATAAATTTCAAAAGAAAAATTATGAGTTGAGGATAGTGGAACACATCTTTAATCCTAGCACTCCAGGAGGCAGGGACAGGTGGCAGATCTTTGCGAGTTCAAGGCCCATCTGGTCTACAAATCTAGTTCTATGACAGATAGTACTGTACAAAGAAACTCTTGGAAGAAAAAAAGGAAAAAGGAGGAAGAGTAAGAGGAGAAGAAAGAAAAAAGAAAGGAAGGAAAAAAGGAAAAAAGAAGGGAGAATTGTGAACATGTACAATTATGAACATGTACAAGAACCTTAAAGGTGATAAGAATCATTCCCTTAATAAAGTCTGTGAAAACACAAACAATAGGATGAAATAATGAATATAGCTCAAGACAAGAAAGTAGAAGCAGAATCAATGAAGGCAAGGCAAACTGAAATAAAACTAATAATTAAAATTTGGAAGGCAGACAAAAACTTCAGAGGAAAGCCTCTCCAACACAGAACAAAACATGGAAGACAGAATCTAAGGCACTGAAGAATGGTAAGAAGAAACAGAAACAACAGCCAAGGAAAATGTTAAGTATAAATATATTCAGGCATAAAACATACAGAAAATCTGAGATACCACAAAAGACCCAATTTACAAACAAGAGAAAAACAGAAGAAACCCAGATCAAAAGTACAGAAAACATTTTCATGAAAATCACAGAAGAAAAATTTTCTGATTTGAAAATAAAGGTGCCTTTCAGGGTACAAGAATAAAGGGCCATAAAAAATTCTCCACAATACACAATAATTTAAACACCAAATGTACAGAACAAAGAATGTTAAAAGGTTAAAGGAAAAAGGAAAAGTAACATATAAATGCAGACCTATCAGAATAACACCTGACTTGTCAGTGAAGACTCGTAAGAAGCAGAGGGTCTGCATGGTTGTTCTATATTCCAAATTTAACCACACAGAAAGCACTAGAAGAAAACCTGAAGTTCTCACTGACAAAAAAAAAAAACCAGAAAGAATAAATAATTTCTTATCAGAATATTAAGTGAGGTAAAAAGGAAAAAAAAGTCATAACATTAAAATACCAGAATCAGTTAGTACTGCTCCTTGATAACTCAGTATTAATGATCTCAATTTCCAAATAAAAAGACACACACTAAGAGACTGGATTAGCAAATAAGATACATGTTGTTACAGCGTCAAAGAAATGCATCTTACTTGAAAGGTGAGAGATCACATTAGAATAAAAGAAAATTTATTCCAATGAATTTAATCCATGAAACAAGTTGCTGCAACCATTTCAATATCTAACAAAATAGACTTCAAACAAAACTTAATCAGAAGAGATGCAAAAGGACACAACAGATTCAAAGGAAAAAAATCAAGAGGATACTGCAATTCTTACCATCTATGCGTCAAACATAAGGGCACCCAAGTTCATAAAAGAAACACTACTACATTTAAAACCACACATTGAGTTTCATGCAGTGATAGTGCATGACTTCAAAATGCCAATCTCAGCAATAAACATGTCTCTCAAACAAAAACTAAACAGAGAAATCCTGGAGTTAAATAACACCATATAGATTTAGCAGATATCTATAGAACAATTCATCCAAATACCAGTTATACAGTACACACACATGTATATTGTTCTCACTGTATCACGAAAGTTTTCCCAAAATTAACCACATATCTGGACACAAAGCAACAGATACAAGAAGAATGAAACAACACTCCAAAATCCTGTCTGACAGTGGCTTACGCCGGATATCAATATCAACAGTAACAAAAAAAAACCAAACAAACAAACAAAAAAACAAACTCATGGAAACTGACTCACTACAGAATAAAGTCAAGAAAAAAATAAATAAGGAAATTAAAAGCAGAAATTTAATGAAAAGAAAATCAAAATATACTAAAATCCATTAGAAACAATAAAAACAGTTCTAAGAGAAAAGTTTAGAGTCCTAAGTACCTGCTCTGACTCTTGGCACAGTGACAGTCATTTGGAAGAAAGCCTCTGTTGAAAAATGCCTCCATAACATCTGCCTGTAGGCATTTTCTAAACTAATACTGGGGTGTTGGGGGGGGGACGGGACACAAGCCCATTTGTGAGCTGGTGGCCCTGGGATGAGGAAAGGGGGCTGAAAAGCCAGTAAACAGCTCCCTCCATGCCTCTACACCAGTACCTGTCCCCAAGTTTCTGTCCTGACTTCCTTCAGTGATGAACAATGATTCGGAAGTGAAGGCTAATTAAGATCTTTTCTCCCCAGTTTTCTTTTGGTTAGGTATTTCATCAAAACAATAGTAACCTAAGACAAGGTCAACATAATAAAACTAGGAGATGTCTCACGGAAGCTTAAAAACATTCCTGAAAGCACTATAACAAAAATAAGAAATAACAGTCAAAAAGAGTAGAAAGCAAGGGGAAAAAAGATCAGGATTGAAATCAATAAAATAACAACAAAAACAATACCCCACCTCCCAAAAAGTAAAAGGAAGATGTAGTTCTTTGAGAGAATTCATTAAGATAGACCATGAGCAAAATTAAGAAAGAGAAGATCCATCTCGGCACCAGGAGAGCCATCATTGGGCTTGCATCCAGAACCCTCCCGCTTCTGCCTCCATTCCCTCTTCTGGCACATAAAATCACCCAGCTCAGCCTGTCTGGGCGCTGGGGCCGAATCCTGAGGGCAACCAGGCAGGCAGGAGCTCCTTTGTTTCAATAGCCTGAATGCAGCAAGCAAGGTAGGCGCTTTGTTTACGAGCTACCCAACCAGCACGGAGATCATCACTGGAGCAAAAGGAGAGTCATCACTGGGGAGTCCCAACACTGGGAAGGTACATCAGTGGGCAAGGAGACCTGATCCTGTAAAAGAAGATCCATAGGGGACAATTCGGAGGAAGAGATGGGCAGGCACCAATGCAAGGATTCACCCAACACTCTGAAAAACAACATGAAACCACCAGAGCCCAGCGACCTCACAACAGGAAGACATGAACATCTTAATCAAAAAGAACTAGAAAAAACTGACTTTATGAAAGTGAATGATGCCCTTAAACAGCATGTAAAAAAATGCCCTTATAGAAATGTATGAGAAGTATAACAGAAAGTTGGTAGAATTGAATGAATCAGTGAATGATACCCTGGGAAACTAAGGAAAAACAATCAAACAGATAATGGAAACAGTTCAAGACTTGAAAATTGAAATGGAGGCAAAGAAGGAAACACAAACAGAGGGCCGGCTGGACATGGAAAATCTAGGTAAACGAATAGAGACTATAGAAACAAGCATAACCAACAGAATACAAGAGATAGAAGAAAGAATCTCGGATTGTGAAGATACAATAGAGAAAATAAAAGCACTGATCAAAGAAAACAGCAAGTCCAACAAACTGTCACCACAAAACATTCAGGAAATAGGAAACAGAATAAAAAGACCACAACTAAGAATAATAAAAGTAGAAGAAGGAGAAGAAGTGCAGCTCAATGGTCCAGAAAATATATTTAATAAAATTATAGAAGAAAACTTTCCCAATGTAAAGAAAGATATAATTATGAAGGATCAAGAAGCATACAGAACACAGAATAGGCTGGATAAAAAACTTTCCCTCGCCATATAATAATCAAAACACAAAGCATACAGAATAAAGAAAGAATATTAAGAGCTGCAAAGGAACATGGCCAAGTTACTTATAAAGATAAACCTATCAGACTTACACCTGACCTCAATGGAAAACATGAAAGCCAGAAGGTCCTTGATATATGTACTGCAGAAAATAAGAGACCATGGATGCAAGCCCAGACTACTAACCCAGCCAAGCTTTCATTCACTATAAATGGGGAAAACAAAATTTTCCAGGATAAAAACAAATTTAAACAATACGTAGCCACAAATCCAGCCTTATAGAAAGTAATAGAAGGAAAATCACTAACCAAGGAGTCCAACAATGATCACAATAACTCAGACATCTAGAGACCCTTCACCAGCGCAACTCAAAGGAAGGAAAGGGAACCCTCATCCATTGCTGGTGGGAATGCAAACTTGTGCAACCACTTTGGAAAGCAGTGTGACTGTTTCTCAGGAAATTTGGGATCAACCTACCCCTGGACCCAGCAATGCCGCTCTTGGGAATATACCCAAGAGATGCCCTATCATATGACAAAAGCATCTGTTCAACTATGTTCATAGCAGCATTATTTGTAATAGCCAGAACCTGGAAACAACCTAGATGTCCTTCAATGGAAGAATGGATGAAGAAAGTGTGGAATATATACACATTAGAATACTACGCTGTGGTAAAAAACAATGACTTCTCGAATTTTGCATGCAAATGGATAGAAATAGAAAACACTATCCTGAGTGAGGTAACCCAGACCCAAAAAGAGGAACATGGCATGTACTCACTCATAATTGGTTTCTAGCCATAAATAAAGGTCACTGAGCCTATAATTTGTGATCCTAATGAAGTTAAATAAGAAGGTGAACCCAAAGAAAAACATATAGTCACCTGCCTGGATATGGGAAGTAGACAAGATTGCAGGGCAAAAAATTGGTTCTTGGGGGTGGGGTAGGTTTGGGCCTAGGGGAGATGGGGAGAGAAATGTGAGAAGGAGAGGATGGGGGGAACATGGGGAAACAGGATGATTGGGATTAAGGAAGGTTGGATCGGGGAGCAGGGAAGCATATATCTTAGTTAAGGGAGCCACCTTAGGGTTGGCAAGAGACTTGAACCTAGAGTGGGTCCCAGGTGCCCAGGGTGATGTCCCCAGTTAGTTCCTTGGGCAGCTGAGGATAGGGAACCTGAAATGACCCTAGCCTATAACAATACCGACGAATATCTTGCATATAATCATAGAACCTTCATCTGGTGATGGATGGAGATAGAGACAGAGACCCACACTGGAGCACTGGACTGAGCTCCCAAGGTCCCAATGAGGGGCAGAAGGAGGGAGAACATGAGCAAGAAAGTCATGACGACGAGGGGGCACCCACCCACTGTGACAGTGGGGCTGATCTAGTGGGAGCTCACCAAGGCCAGCTGGACTGTGACTGAAAAAGCATGGGATAAAACCGGACTCTCTGAACATGGCAGACAATGAGGGCTGATGAGAAGCCAAGGACAATGGCACTGGATTTTGATCCTACTTCATGCTGTAGCTTTGTGGGAGCCTAGCCAGTTTGGATGTTCACCTCCTGGACCTGGACGGAGGGTGGAGGACCTTGGACTTTCCACCGCGCAGGGAACCCTGACTGCTCTTTGGACCGGACAGGGAGGGAGAGAGGAGTGGGTGGAGGGGGAGAGGGGCCGGAGGAGGGGGAGGGAAATGGGAGGTTGGGAGGAGGCGGAAATTATTTTTTTGAATAAAAAATAAAAACAAAATAAAAAAATAAAATAAAGAAAGAGAAGATCCAAATTAAAAAAAATCAGAGATAAAAATGGGACAACACAACAAACACTGAGGAAATCCAGACAAATAAGAACAAACTTTAAAAAGCTTCTGTATGGCAAGGGATAGCATCATGCACATAAAATGTCAAAGTATACAATGGGAAAGAACTTTAACAATACCACATCTAACAGGGGGCTAATGACTTAAAAATATAAACAACAAAAACAAAACTGGCTATAGTCAAAAGACACTGAAAATTAGTCTAGAATTCAAATTGTATACAATTTATGGTGATATAAAATATAAAGAAAAAGTAGTCCTCCATTTTACAGTGTTCTACAACTTTAGATTGAAAACTCACTCAAATGAAAAACCTACATCCGTACTGAGTTCTCTCTTGTCATCATATAATCAACATACTATTATGCTATTTATAGTTATTATGATTTATCAGTTATTATTAGTAGACATAACTCAACCTTATTAAAACATATGGAGATACTAGCTGTTATTCAACAGCTGGAAACACATGCTTCTTTTGCAAAGAATAAGAGCTATATTTCCAGAACCTACATGGTGGCTGACAGCCATATAGAACTTTAGTTATGGTGGGTCTGACACTCTCTCCTTGCCTTGAGAACACCAGATACATACATGGGAAGGATAAGACACGCAAGAGTACAAAACATCCACTGACATAAACATAAATAAGAATCTTATTAGTATATTCATTATATGCAGTGCTAATGTACTTTATTACAAAAAATTTAAATAATTAATGCCCTTTATCTGGATGATGGTACTGGAATCCTACAGTTTAACAGAATTTTACAATTCATGACACTAACAGATATTTTTCACCAATAAAAATAAATCTCATTTCTGAAAACATTAACATTCTACTAAATCAAAATATAGTCAGGAAATTTTTTCTAAAACAGATTCCTAAAAGTTAACTTTAGGTTAGCATACATACCTCTAGCATATAATCTTATGGTGTTCATGTAAGTTGCAAGATTTTCTGTTACCAAAGTAACTAAAGTATGATTATGTTCAAGCTGCCTGATTAAATCACGACGATAAAATACATGAGGACTTTGATGAGTTAGACTGAAATTAAAAATTGGGCATTAACATTACTATCACTGTTAGCAGAAAATTAAATTTAGCCACTACATGTAAAATGCTAAAAAATTAAGGCAAAATATGGCCAGTAGTCTTCTCTTAATAATAATAAATGTAACAGTAAGAACGATCTATAATGCCACGTACCATTTATTTCCATTTTTACGTAAAAGGTATCAGTCTTTTTTTCCAATTTACTACTAGAGCACAAGTGTTTACATGACTCAAACATTAGACAACAAAGGTACATTATTAAAATACTGCATTTGCAACATGTTCTGTTTCTGGAAGTAAAGTTACCTAGCTTCTATTTCATTTTGTTGTTGTTGCTATTCTAATGAAAACACTCAGTTTCTCAATATTATGGAGACACAATCCTTCCTGGCCATGAACTTCCAATGCTTTTGTTTCCACCTCCTCAGTGCTGTGACTATACATACATACATACATACATACATATATATATATATAGGCCTTTGTTATTTTTTTCTTAATTCAGTATTAAGGTCAGATCCCAGGCTTTCACGTATGCTCACCAAGAACTGAGCTATGTTTTTTAGCCTACATTGTTCTTCTAATACTAATAAAATTACTAACTTTAGGATAGTACTAATACATTTACCTGAAAACAGTATGAATGTATTTTATAAATGAAAAAAGGTTGGATCATATGTAATCAAAATAGATTGTTAATCAAGGTTATTTAATTTCTCCATTGCTTATCTCCATGAAATTCTGTGATTATATACGATTTTCTAGTACTAGAAAAATAAGTTAAAATTCCTCTTGAAAAAAAGTCAAAGCACATAAAAGATACCTTACATTCCTACTTATATAAGAATTCTATGTTACGTCATAATCATACCAGACCGAGATAGAAAGGATTTTGCTGATTATCATAAACATAGGAAACTATTTAAAACAGATGGACGTTCCTTTCTAAAACATTTTATTTAGCTAGTACACTTCTCAGAATCCCTAGAAATCATTATTGCACTGCAAATGTTTTGGTGACAACACACATTTTTCACGAAGGGAAATTTTTCATAAAATTCATTACAAATGTATTACTAAAAAGTGAAGGAAAAAAAAATGAAGGAACCAGGCAGTGGAGGGCACAGGCCTTTAATCCAGCTCTTGGGCTGGGAGGCAGAGGAAGGAAGAGCTCTGTGAGTTGGAGGCCAACCTAGTGTACAAGAGCTAGTTCCATGACTGGCCCCAAAGCTACAGAAAAACCCTGTCTCAAAAATAAAAAAAGGGGGGGTGAATTAGGAACAAGACATTGGATTCACTAAGATAGGTTATATAATAGAGTATTTTCTCTGAATTTGTCAAATGCAAATGAACTAGACATTGTTGATATATTTATTGCCCATCTATATTATATATAGTTATTGTAGTTGTTGTACGTAGTTTTTCTTATATTAGCTATAACCCTTTTTATTTTAGACAGAAAGGAAAAATGTGGTATTCTGTTTGTGTTCTGACAAAATTTGTCTGAAGATCAGAATGTGGAGCTAGTCACACTAGTTAGCCACAGACACCATGCAGTGGTGGCATACACCTTTAAACCCAGCACTAGGGAGAAAGAGGCAGATGAATCTCTGTGAGTTCAAGGATACCCTGGGTTACAAGAGATAATCAATCTAAAAGAGAAATAAAGCCAAGCAGTGATGGCTCACATCTTTAATACTAGGGAGGTGGAGACAGGAAATGATATGGCTGGGCGAACAAAGCAATATAAAGCAGGAGGAAGTAGAAGCAAAATATTCAGTCTGAGGACTTATAGAGACAGGATACCCTATTTGGTCTGAAGATTTTGTAGATGTAAAACTAGTGTCTGGCTCCTCCGCTTCTCCTATCTTTCAACTTTTACCCACTAATATCTGACTCTGGGCTTTTATTATGAAGACCAATTAGAATTAGAGCAACAATCAATAGTATCTTCTTCAACGCATCTAATTCAATAAAAAAGGAATAGAAAACAACTAATATTTAGCATATTGCAAACAAAAGAACATACAAACAACAACAATAACAACAAAAAACGGCCACGTGTAGCAGTACTTGACTTTAATCCCACCACTGCAGTGTACTCTACAGAATGAGTTTCAGGACAGCTAGGAATGTATACAGAGATCCTGTCTTACAATACAAAAACTAAACTCAAATAGAAAGATCTCTTTCTCTAATTTTGCCACTTTCCTTTCTTTACAGTTTGCTAATACTCATAGACTAATTTCAACACAATCATAAATAGCAAGGAAACTGTATAAAAACCTTACCTTAAATTTGGAGGTGCTTCATTAAACAAACTACAAATCTCTTTTATTTGTTTCAGTGCAGGGATAACCCATTTGTTATTTGTTCGAAGTTCTTCTATAAAGTGATCTATCCACTGGATTTTTTGTAAATCTCGATCCTTACATATAAAAAAAATTACTTAAGTTCTGGCATAACTCATGATAACTATATAGAATTCAGCATTTAATATAGATTAATAAAATTCAACATGTCTCTCTTTAAGGTTGCTGAAACTTTCAAAATAGAAAAAGAATTTAAACTTCATATAATAGTAATTGAACTGAATTTAATCAAACCAAATGCTCTATAATATAAAATATTACAATACACTCAATGTTACATGTTTCTAATATATTTTAAGTATTTTCCCATATATGCACAAGAAACATGGTTTTTAAAGTATCTAAATTTGGGCTTTGTGTATTATTTAGTGTTTTGCTCATTCTACATCATTATAAAATTCAACAAAAACAAAAAAAATCAGCAAAATAGGCACAAGTGTTAATCTTGAGAAAATTAAAAACTGTAGTGAGCTCACTTTAAATATTCTGCCACGGTTACTTTTCTTAATATCGTACAGGACTTTGCTGGCAATCAGAATTTTAGGTTTAGTTTATTAGTGGCGTTTCTGTGCAGATTTGGAGAACAATAATAGGAAATATTAAATATGTAAGGAAAAGTAGTGTGTGTGTGTGTGTGTGTGTGTGTGTTTGTGTAACAGAGGTCAGCATTTGTTATTTGCCTTAATCATTCTTCATTTGAATTTTTCACTTAAGGTGTCTGACTGACTGCAGAGTTCATTCTTCAAGATTGTCTGACCAACAAGCCTCAGGGATTATCTAATTGCTACCTCTTTTGTACTTTTAGCTCACATTTGGGCCCTAGTTTTTGCCTAACAAGAACTTCAGAGACTGAGTTATTTCAACTCCATAAAGAATATTTAAAGAAAATACTATGATTGCTAAATTTGTCACTACTTTTCAAGTCTCCAATGGGAAGCCTAGGAATATTTTCAAAATAACAAGAGATAAAGGCTGAATTTGAAAAAGAAAATTTTACTATCGTAATGACTATAATAACCAATAATCTGGCCAAATTCAAGATAGTATCCCAAGCAGTAATATGAATAAGCAAGTGCTAGATGAGCATTTATAATAATTATTTTGATTACTTACAATGCTTTTCTATTTGATAAAATATTATTTGTTCGTAAGAACCTTATTAACAATTTTAAATGCTTAGTAAAATGTCATTATCAAATACATAATATACCATGATCTGATTAAGTAACTTGATTCAGATTGATTTCCTCCTCATGCCTCTGAAAATCCAAAACTACTGTATTTTTATCTAACTTAGAAGGCAACGGCTAAGATAAATTTTTATTTGTATCTTCTTCAGAATCGAAACAAACCTTCAGCTATGTGAATAAGTATGTAGTCTAGACTATGACTGTCTTTTTAAAAAGTATTCAAGCCTAAGAATATTCTCTTATTTACACATATAAGGATAACAATTAACACATAAGAGATTTTAAGAGTATTTTGATAAAGATAGTTCTGTAAGTACTGTCAAAACATCGGCAATACATTTTCATAACTATGACCAATTTAATTTTGAAAAAATATATGTGCACGCATTAAGCAGTAGTTCAAAGTGTAGAGGCAAGAGGAAAAATTCATAAAGTCTGTTGTCTCCTATTTTTATGTAGGATCCAAAGATTAAAACAAAGTCATCAGGTCTGCATTGCAACCACCTATTCCTGATGACCTATATTTCAGGCCTCTGAACACCTAACTTTGATTTTTATTGACCTGATTTATTCAAATGAGTAAAACATAAAGAAACCTCTACCTACACCTTTTAAACTTTTGTTTCAAAACAGAATACATCATACCTACTAAATCTTTAACTGAAAAAGATTTAACTGAAAAAGAGGATTCTATAATAAAATTCAACTAATAATTAAAAATGTCTTTGAAAACAAAAAGTTATGGAATAAAATGCAACTGTCCTCCAACTAAGACATCATACTTAACAAAATAAAAAAGTTAACAAACAAAGTAATGAAGCACTTCCTAACCTGGGAACAACTATAATCGAGTATTTTTATGTGGGCACTGAGAGCGAGATCCATGATATCTACAGGTACATCATCATTGTGGGCTAGATTCCACAGAAGAGTCAATACTTTGTGTGCCATTACACCATCCTTGTCATCTTCTGCAAGGCGACGAATCAGTTGAAGAAGCTTTTGACGTTGTTTCTTACTTGCATTTGTCCAACTTGCCTAAAAATATTTAAATACTTATATTTTAAATATTTATTTGTATTAAGCCATCATGTTTATTTCTTAACTACATGTAATTTAATAACTCCCTTCTGATCTCTACCTACAAGCAAAAACATAATTCACAGTAAATATTTGAAGGTTAATGAGTAAGAGAAGTGCCTCACAATGACAGTGGAACTCTGCAACACAGCCTGCTACTACACAGAGAGGACCATGAGAGGAATGCTAAAACATAAGCTGCAATTATACAGAGAAGATGAAGAGAAGAACTCTGAAGCACAAGCTGTGACTGCACAGAGTAGACCAAAGGAGGAAGCCAAGAGAGGAGACCAAGAGAGCAGGCTAAGAGAGAGGGCCAGGAGAGACCTCAGTGGCTCCCTGAGACACAGACAGTGACAGTACAGAACAGACCAAGAACAGCTCCAAAAGACATAGACAGTCACTGTAAAAATAGGATCAAGAGGCAAAGACACTGCCTGGAGTAAGAGATGGGTAGGTTTGAATGCAATAATCAACTCAACAACCTAAAAATCAGCATGGTAACACTAGAACCCAATTGTCATACAACAGGAAGATTTGATCATCCTAAACCATAGGAAGCAGAAGAAAACAGTTTTAAGTGTAACTTTATGAGGATGATGGAGAGACCTTTAAACGGAAATTTAAAAATCCCATAAATAAATGGAATAAAAAGGCAAAAAAGGAATAAACTGCTCAAAGAAACCAAACAAAAAGAGTTAAAAGGATCAAACAGATGAAACAAAAAGTTAAAGACTTGAAGACTGAAATAGAGGCAATAAAGAAAACATAGAACCAAGGGAATTCTGGTGATGGAAAATGTGAGTAAAACAAAAAGAAAATACAATGGCAAGCATAAGCAACAGAATACAAGAGATAGAAGAGAACATCTCAGGGGTTATACATATTAGAGGAAATTGATTCATTCTTCAAAGACAAAACTAAATCCAACAAATTGTGAGCACAAAGCATGGAGGAAACCTGGGACACCATAGAATAATAAGGACAGAAGAACTTCACCTCAAAGGCACAGAAAATATATTTTAAAAAAATCACAGAAAAAAACATTCCTAACCTAAGAGAATATCACACACTCATGAAGGTATCAGAAGATTACAGAACACCAGATAAAGTGGATCCAAAAAAAAAAAAAAACACGCTCACCATATAATAGTCAAAACACAAGACATATAGGAGAAAGAATATTAAGAGAGAGACATGTATAAGAAACAGAATAGAAGAGATAGAAGAATCTCAGGTGCTGAAGATACTATAGAGGAAATAAACTCATTGGGCAAAGAAAACATTAAATCAAACTAATTCTTAACACAAAACATTCAGGAAATCTGGAACACCATGAAAAGATCAAAACTAAGAATAATAGAAGGAGAACAACTCCAACTCAAAGAGAGAGAAAATATATTCAACTAAATTATAGGAGAAAACTTTCCCAACCTAAAGAAGAATATCCCAATGGAGGTGTAAGAAGCTTACCAAGCACCAAATAGACTTGATCAAAAAAAAAAATCCCCTCTCTCCAAGAGTTGCAAGGGAGAGTTGCTGAGGAATCCCATCAGAACAGGTTGAGTGTGTGCTATCCAGGGGCGGACTGTCCCGGAAGAGAGCACAAACCCCCCTCCCCAAGCTCCTTCTGCAGGGCTGTCTTTCTTTTGCACTACCCAGCCCCCCCAGCACCCCTCCCCAACCCTGCCCTGCTGTATGCTAGGACCAGTGCTCAAGAACAGTTTTAAGCTCCTACACTAAGGCTACCTACCTAGAGCCGTGAGTGCCTGCCTACTGGGCAGGCCTCAGGGTCCCCTGTAAGGGAGCCCGGGCACCTTCAGCTCTGGGCCAGGCTTCCTGCGCGCCCCTGGATACCACCCCCCCCACCTTGCTCCATTCATCCTGTTGGCCCTGGATCATTGGGCTACCTGCGGCCCTGTTTAGTTGCTGAGGAATCCCATCTGGACGGGTGAGTGTGTGCTATCCAGGGGCTGACTGTCCCAGGAGAGAGCACAAACCCCCATCCCCAAGCTCCTTCTGCAGGGCTGTCTTTCTTTCGCACGCCCCAGCCCCCCCAGCACCCCTCCCCAACCCTGCCCTGCTGTATGCTAGGACCAGTGCTCAAGAACAGTTTTAAGCTCCTACACTAAGGCTACCTACCTAGAGCGGTGAGTGCCTGCCTACTGGGCAGGCCTCAGGGTCCCCTGTAAGGGAGCCCGGGCACCTTCAGCTCCCGCTCCAGGCTTCCTGTACGCTCCCACACCACCCCTTGTTCCATTCATTCTTTTGGCCCTGGATCATTGGGCTACCAGCGGCCCTGTTTAGTTGCTGGACGGGAACGGTTCCTGCCTCTACACAGAAGAGATATACCCAGAGAGTCAATCACAGCAAAGACTGGACCAAAACACCAGGCCTCTCCTGGCTCCATTTGAAGGAAGAGATGGGAAGGCGCCAATGCAAGAATTCCTCCAACAACCTGAAAGGCAACATGACACCACCAGAAACCAGGGATCCCGAAATAAGAATTGTACACCCTACTCCTGAAGAAATAGAAGAAATCGACTCAAAATGAACTATATGAAAATAATAGAGGACCTTAAACAGGAGGTGAAAAACTGCCATAAACAATTAGAGATTACAAAAAAAACCGTAGAGGAAATGAATAAATCGCTCAAAGACACACAAGAAAACCAAGAGAAACAAGAAAAAGCAATCAAACATGCTAGGGAAGCGGTTCAAGACTTGAAGAATGAAATGAAAGCAATGAAGAAAGCACAAACTGAGGGAAGAATGGAGATGAAAAATCTGGGTAAACGAACAGGAACTACAGAGACAAGTACTAACAACAGATTACAAGAGATAGAAGAGAGAATGTCAGACACTGAAGATACCATAGAGAAAATAAACAAACTGATGAAAGAAAACAGCAAAACCAACAAATTCTCATCACAAAACATTCAGGAAATATGGGACACAATAAAAAGACCAAACCTAAGAATAATTGGAGTAGAAGAAGGAGAAGAAGTGCAACTCAACAGTCCAGAAAATATACTTAATAAAATTATAGAAGAAACTTTCCCAAAGTGAAGAAGGATGTACCTATGAAGGTTCAAGAAGCATACAGAACACAAAATAGGCTGGATCAAAAAAAAACATCCCTTCGCCAATATAATAATCAAAACACAAAATATACACAATAAAGAAAGAATATTAAGAGCCGCAAAGGAAAAAGGCCAAGTTACTTATAAAGGTAAACCTATCAGACTTACACCTGACTTCTCTATGGAAACCATGAAAGCCAGAAGGTCCTGGATTGATGTACTGCAAAAACTAAGAGACCATGGATGCAAGCCCAGACTACTATATCGAGCCAAGGTTTTTTTGACTATTAATGGAGAAAACAAAATTTTCCAGGATAAAAACAAATTTAAACAATATGTAGCCACAAATCCAGCCTTACAGAAAATAATAGAAGGAAAATCACTAACCAAGGAGTCCAACAATGCCCACAATAACTCAGACATCTAGAGACCTTTCACCAGCGCACCTCAAAGAAGGGAAACACACAAACACTACTACTAAAAAAGTGGTCGGAGTTAACAACCACTGGTCATTAATATCACTTAATGTCAATGGGCTCAACTCACCTATAAAAAGGCACAGGCTAAGAGATTGGATACGAAAACAGAAACACACTGTATACAAGAAACACACCTCGACCACAAAGACAGGCACTTACTCAGAGTAAAGGTCTGGGAAAAGGCTTATCAAGCAAATGGACCTAAGAAACAAGCAGGTGTGGCCAAACTAATTTCTAACAAAGTGGACTTCAAACTTAAATCAATCAGAAGAGATGGAGAGGGACATTTTATACTCATAACAGGAACAATTCATCAGGATGAAGTCTCAATCGTGAATATCTATGCCCCTAATATAAAAGCGGCCACGTATGCAAAAGAACCATTACTAAAACTTAAGGAAGCCATCAAACCACACACACTAATAGTAGGAGACTTCAACACTCCTCTCTCACCAATGGACAGGTCAATCAGACAGAAACCTAACAGAGAAATAAGAGAATTAATGAAGGTAATGAATCAAATGGACTTAACAGACATCTATAGAACATTCCATCCAAACAGGAAAGAATATACCTTCTTGTCTGCAGCTCATGGAACCTTCTCGAAAATTGACCACATACTCGGTAACAAAGCAAACATCCACAGTTACAAAAAAATATTAGTAAAAACCTGTGTCCTATCAGATCACCAGGGATGAAAGTTAGAATTCAACAACAATGCTAGACCCCAAAGCCTACAAACTCATGGAAACTGAACAGTCAACTACTGAACCATACCTGGATTAGGGAAGAAATAAAGAAAGAAATTAAAGTCTTCCTTGAATTCAATGAAAATAAGGAAACAACATACTCGAACTTATGGGACACTATGAAAGCAGTGCTAAGAGGAAAGTTCATCGCACTAAGTGCCCACTTAAAGAAAACAGAGAAAGCACATACTGAAGACTTAACAGCCTACCTGAAAGCTCTAAAAAAAAACAGACTCACCTAGAAGGAGTAGAAGACTGGAAATAATCAAACTGAGGGCTGAAATCAACAAAATAGAAACACAGAAAACAATCCAAAGAATCAATGAAACAAAAAGCTGGTTCCTGGAGAAAATCAACAGGATTGACAAAAAACTATCCAAACTAATCAAACGGCAGAGAGAGAATACGCAAATTAATAAGATCAAAAATGAAAAGGGGGACATAACCACAGACACAGAGGAAATTCAGAGAATCATTAGATCTTATTACAAAAGCCTGTATAACACAAAACTGGAAAATGTAAAAGAAATGGACATTTTTTAGATAAATACCATATACCAAAGTTACACCAGGACCAGGTGAACAATCTAAACAGACCTGTTGGTTGCGAAGAATTAGAGGCTCTTATCAAAAACCTCCCTATCAAAAAAAGCCCAGGACCAGATGGTTTCAATGCAGAATTCTAGCAAAACTTCCAAGAAGAGCTAATACCTATACTCCTTAATGTATTCCACAATATAGAAACAGAAGGGTCATTACCTAATTCCTTTTATGTAGCTACAGTTACTCTGATACCAAAACCACACAAAGACTCAACCAAGAAAGGGAATTACAGGCAAATCTCACTCATGAACATCGACGCAAAAATCCTCAACAAAATACTGGCAAACCGAATCCAAGAACACATTAGAAAAATTATCCATTATGATCAAGTAGGCTTCATCCCAGAGATGCAGGGCTGGTTCAACATACGAAAATCTATCTATGCAATCCAGCATATAAATAAACTGAAAGAAAAAAATCACATGATCATTTCATTAGATGCTGAAAAAGCATTTTACAAAATTCAACATCCATTCATGTTAAAAGTCTTGGAGAGATTAGGGATACAAGGGTCATACCTAAATATAATAAAAGCTATATACAGCAAGCCGACAGCTAACATCAAATTAAACAGAGAGAAACTCAAAGCCATCCCGCTTAACTGAGGAACACGACAAGGCTGTCCACTCACGCCATACCTCTTCAATATAGTGCTTGAATTCTAGCAATAGCAATAAGACAACATAATTGTATCAAGGGGATTCGAATTGGAAAGGAAGAAGTTAAACTTTCGTTATTTGCAGATGATATGATAGTGTACTTAAGCGACCCCCAAAATTCCACCAAAGAACTTTTACAGCTGATAAACAGCTTTAGTAATGTGGCAGGATACAAGATCAACTCCAAAAAATCAGTCGCCCTCTTATACACAAAGGATATGGAAGCAGAGAGGGAAATCAGAGAAGCTTCTCCATTCATGATAGCCACAAACAGCATAAAATATCTTGGGGTAAATCTAAACAAGGAAGTGAAAGATCTATTTGACAAGAACTTTAAGGCATTGAAGAAAGAAATTGAAGAGGATACCAAAAAATGGATGGACATCCCTTGCTCTTGGATTGGGAGGATCAACATAGTAAAAATGGAAATTCTACCTAAGGGAATTTATAGATTCAATGCAATCCCCATCAAGATCCCATCAAAATTCTTCACAGATCTGGAGAGGACAATAATCAACTTTATATGGGAAAACAAAAAACCCAGGATAGACAAAACAATCCTATACAATAAAGGATCTTCTGGAGGCATTACCATCCCTGACTTCAAACACTATTACAGAGCTACAGTAATGAAAACAGTGTGGTACTGGCAAAAAACAGAGAAGTCGACCAATGGAATCGTATAGAAGACCCGGATTATAACCCACAAATCTATGAACACCTCCTTTTTGATAAAGGAGCTAAAAGGTATACAATGGAAGAAAGAAAGCATCTTCAACAAATTGTGCTGGCACAACTGGATGTCAACCTGTAGAAGAATGAAAATAGACCCATATCTATCACCGTGCACAAAACTCAAGTCCAAATGGATTAAACACCTCAATATCAGCCCGAAAACACAGAACCTGATAGAAGAGAAAGTGGGAAATACCCGACAACAGATGGGCACAGGAGATCGCTTCCTATGTATAACCCCAGAAGCACAGGCATTAAGGGCAACATTGAATAAATCGGACCTACTAAAATTGAGAAGCTTCTGTAAAGCAAAGACACTGTCACTAAGACAAAAAGGCAACCTACTGACTGGGAGAAGATCTTCACCAACCCACAACAGACAAAGATCTGATCTCCAAAATATATAGAGAACTCAAGAAACTAGACATTAAAATGCTAATTAACCCAATTAAAAAATGGAGCACTGAACTGAACAGAGAATTCTCAACAGAAGAAGTTCAAATGGCCAAAAGACACTTAAGGTCATGCTCAATTTCCTTAGCAATCAGGGAAATGCAAATGAAAACAACTTTGAGATACCATCTTACACCTCTCAGAATGGCTAAAATCAAAAACACCAATGATAGCCTTTGCTGGAGAGGCTGTGGAGTAAGGGGTACACTCATCCGTTGCTGGTGGGAATGCAATCTTGTGCAACCACTGTGGAAGTCAGTGTTTCGGTTTCTCAGGAAATTCGGGATCAACCTACCCCTGGACCCAGCAATACTACTCTTGGGAATATACCCAAGAGATGCCCGATCATATGACAAAAGCATTTGTTCAACTGTGTTCATAGCAGCATTATTTGTAATAGCCAGAACCTGGAAACAACCTAGATGCCCTTCAATGGAAGAATGGATGAAGAAAGTATGGAATATATACACACTAGAGTTCTGCGCTGCGGTAAAAAACAATGATTTCTCGAATTTTGCATGCAAATGGATGGAAATAGAAAACACTATCCTGAGTGAGGTAACCCAGACCCAAAAAGAGGAACATGGCATGTACTCACTCATAATTGGTTTCTAGCCATAAATATGGGTCACGGAGTCTACAATAGGTGAATCTAAAGAAGCTAAGTAAGAAGGGGAACCCAAGGAAAAACATATAGTTATCCTCTTGGCTAAGGGAAGTAGACAAAATTGCCGGGGAGAAAATTGGTACTTGGGGGTGGGATGGGGGTAAGTGGAGATGGGGAGAGAAAAGGTACAAGGGAAGGAGGGGGGGACTTGGGGAAACAGGATGATTGGGATAAAGGAAGGTTGGATCGGGGAGCAGGGAAGCATATATGTTAGTTAAGGGAGCCACTTTAGGGTTGGCAAGAGACTTGAACCTAGAGGGGCTCCCAGGTGCCCAAGCTGAGGTCCCCAGTTAGTTCCTTGGGCAGCTGAGGATAGGGAACCTGAAATGACCCTATCCTAGAGCAATACTGACGAATATCTTGCATATCATCCTAGAACTTTCATCTGGCGATGGATGGAGATAGAGACAGAGACCCACACTGGAGCACTGGACTGAGCTCCCAAGGTCCCAATGAGGAGCAGAAGGAGGGACAACATGAGCAAAGAAGTCAGGACTATGAGGGGTGCACCCACCCACTGAGACAATGGAGCTGATCTATTGGGAGCTCACCAAGGCCAGCTGGACTGTGACTGAAAAAGCATGGGATAAAACTGGACTCTCTGAACATGGTGAACAATGAGGGCTGATGAGATGCAAAGGACAATGGGAAGGGGTTTTGATCCTATGGAATGTGCTGGCTTTGTGGGAGCCTAGCCAGTTTGGATGTTCATCTTCCTAGATATGGACAGAGGGGGGGGACCTAGTACTTAACACAGGACAGGGAACCCTGACTGCTCTTTGGACTGGAGATGGAGGGGGAAAGTAGTTGGGAGAGGGGGAGCAGGGTGGGAAAAGGGGGAGGGAAATGGGAGGCTGGGAGGAGGTGGAAACTTGTTTTTTTATTTTCCCCCTTTCTCAATAAAATGAAAAAAAGGAAAAAAAAGAGTTGCAAGGTGACGGGGGAGTGTCATATATCAATCTGTTGATTTCATTGGTTAAGCAATAAAGAAACTGCTAGGCCCATTTGATAGGCCCACCCTTAGGTGGGAGGAGTAAACAGAACAGAATGCCGGGAGGAAGAGGAAGTGAGGGCAGACTCCGCAGCTCTCCTCTCTGGAGCAAATGCTTCAGAGAGATGCCATGCCCAGCTCCCAGGCAGACGCATGTGATGAAGCTCCGACCCAGGATGGACTTAGGCTAGAATCTTCCCGGTAAGCGCACCTAGGGGCGCTACACAGATGATTAGAAATGGGCTAAATTAATATGTGAGAATTAGCCTAGAAGAGGCTAGATAGAAATGGGCCAAAGCAGTGTTTAAAAGAATACAGTGTCTGTGTAGTTATTTCGGGGCATAAGCTAGCCGCGCAGGCGGCTGGGGGTTGGAGACACAGCCCCGCGCCACTCCTGTTACTACAGCAAGGGAAAAAGGTCAAGTAACATATAAAGGTAAACTTATCAGACTTACACCTGACTTCTCAATGGAAATAATGAGAGCCAAGAGGTCTTGGATGAATTTGTGCAGACATTAAAAGGCCACCGATAGAAGCCCAGACTAGTATACCCAGCAAAGCTTTCATTCACATCAATAAAGAAAACAAGGAACTCCAAGATAAAAAGATTTACACAATACATATCCACAAACCCAGCCTTACAGAAAGTACTAGAAGAAAAACCTCAACCCAAAGCTAACTACACCCACAATAACACAGACATCTTTTAACTCCCTATGAGCATAACCCCAAAAAAAGAAACACACAAACACTACTATCGAAAAACAACTGGTGTTAACAACCACTGGTGATTAATATTGCTCAATGTCAAAGGAATCAATTCACCTATAAAAAGACACAGGCTAGAGAATGGATACAAAAACAGGACCCAGCCTCTGCTGTTTACAAGAAACACAACTCAGTCCGTTTTCCAAGCAAACAGACCTAATAAACAAGCGGAGCTGGCTATCCTAATACCTAACAAAGCTGATTTCAAACTAAAATCAATCAGAAGAGAAAGAGAAAGGCTCTTTATATTCATAACAATAACAATTCATCAAGATGAAGTCTCAATCCTGAATATTTATGCCCCTAATATAAAAGCACCCACATATGTAAAAGAAACATTACTAGAACTCAAAGCACACATCACACCGCACACACTAATAGTAGGAGATTTCAACACTCCTCTCTCACCAATGGACAGGTCAACCAGGCAGAAAGTTAACAGAGAAATAAGAGAACTAACAGATGTAATGAATCAAATGTACTTAACAGACATCTATAGAACATTCCACCATCACAGGAAAGAATATACCTTCTTCTCAGCATCTCATGGTGCCTTCTCAAAAACTGATCACATACTCGGTAACAAAGCAAACCATCCACAGATACAAAAAAATTGGGGTTATCATCTGTCTTATGGATTACCATGTTGTAAAGTTAGAATTTAATAACAACTCCACCCCCAGAAAGCTTACAAACTCATGGAAACTGAACAGTCAACTACTGAACCACCCCTGGGTCAAGGAAGAAATAAATAAAGTCTTCCTTGAGTTCAACAAAAATGAAAACACAACATACTCAAACCTATGGGACACTATGAAAGCAGTGCTAAGAGGAAAGTTCATAGCACTAAGTGCCCACATGAAGAAAACAGAGAAAGTTCACATTAGATACTTAACAGCATATGTGAACACTCTATGAAAAAAAGCAGACTAACCCAGGAGGAGTAGAAGACTGGAAATAATCAAACCGAGGGCTGAAATCAACAAAATAGAAACAAAGAAAACAATACAAAAAAAAATCAATGAAACAAAGAGCTGGTTCTTTGAGGAAATCAACAAGATTGACAACCCCAATCTAAACTAATCAAAAGGCAGAGAGAGAACACTCAAATTAACAAGATCAGAAACAAAAAGGGGGAACATAACAATAGACACTGAGGAAATTCAGAGAATCATTGGGTCTTACTACAAAACTTGTAATCCACAAAATTGGAAAATGTTAAAAGAAATGGACATTTTTTTAGATAGATACCATGTACCGAAATTAAATAAAGACCAGGTGAGCAATTTAAATAGGCCTATAAGCTGCAAAGAAATAGAAGCTATCAACAAAAACCTCCCAACCAAAATAAGCCCAGGTCAGGATGGTTTTAGTGCAGAATTCTACCAGAACTTTCAAGAAGAGTTAATACCTATATTCCTCAAAGTGTTCCACATAATAGAAACAGAAGGGTCATTGTCAAACTTTTTATGAGGCTACAGTTACCCTGATACCAAAACGGCACAAAGACTCCACCAAGAAAGAGAATTACAGACCAATCTAACTCAGTCATGAACATCGATGCAAAAATTCTCAATAAAATACCGGCAAACCGAATTGAAGAACACATCGAAAAAAATCAATCATCATGATCAAGTAGGCTTCATGCCAGAGAGGCAAGGCTGGTTCAACTCTACAGAAAATGAACAAATTCTTAGATACATGTGCTCTGGCAAAACTAAATCAAGAGGATCAAAACAGTTTTACAATCGCCAAAGAGATAGAAACAGTGATAGAGATACTTGCAAGAAAGTCAGGTGAACTCACTGTCTAAGACATCCAGATCTTCTGAGAAACAATTAGCACCTGTATTCTGAAAATATTCATACTAGAAGGGCAAGGTACACTGGACAACTCTACTACTATAAAGAGCTTCACGTATAAAACCAAAGAAATATTGTCACTCATAAAAATTCTATTTTTTGTTTTTAAGTAATTCTAACTTAGTGTCAATGTGTAAGAGTTACAGTTCAAAATATACAATCTGAGGGAACTGAATAGAGGTCATGAAATGACTAGTCAATTATTAGGATATGTAGCACGAATAATAAAAACCCAAAGATAGAAAGTAGGGTTCAACCCAAAAACCAGAAAAGCAAAGCAGCCAAGTCACCAGGGAAGTCTTACCTCTACCAAGGCTGGGTGACCATAAACTAAGCAACAAAGACTCTCTCCTCCCATTTTATAGTCCCTTTAGTGCTGTAATTAAAGGCATGTGATTAAAGGCATTGGGATTAAAGGTGTAGGTCACTACCACACGGATTTGTTTCTGCACTGATCTTGTGTAGCCCAGGGTTGCTTTTAAATCACAGAGATACGCCTGACTCTGTCTCTCAGATCCTGGAATTAAAGTTGTGTGTCACCACGGCCTGAATTCTAAAGGCTTTAGCTTTATCTCTGGTCTTCGAGCAAGATTTATTTATCAAAATACAAATACTATACCACAACAAGAATATATACAGAATATTTCACTAAAAACATGGCAGTAGACAGCTGATCTCCACAGAATCAGGAGGCCAGCAACCTGGTCCAGAGCAGGCCTGAGAAGGCAAGCTCAATGGAAGCAGAAGCAGATCCAGACCAGGGACATTTGTGGGGGCAGGACTGAGTCAGTGACCTGGGCTGGAGCAGAGCTGAGACAGTGAACTCCACAGGAGTAGGTACAGGCGAGCAACTGCTGAGCAAGTAGGCCAGAGACAGAAAGCACCACTGGTCTGGGTGTGAATCTGGGACCTTCAAGGGAGTAGACCTGAGACAAGACCCCTGTGGTTCTGGTCTTAATTCTGGGATCACCATGGAACTAGGGCCTCTGTGGGTCTGAAACCTCCAAGGGGATAGGCAGGAACCAGAGATTTCTGTGGGTCCAGGCATGAGTCTGGGACCTCTTAGGGAGTGGGCCTGAGCCAGGTCCTCTGTGGGTCTGGTTGCACCCGAGTCTCAGACCTCCAAGGGAGTAGATAGGAGCCAGAGACCTTAGCAGGACCAACCACAAGCAAGGGACCTATGCAGTAGCGGATCCAGAACAGGGACATTTATGGAAACAGGTCTTAGCCTGCAACCTAGACCAGAATAGGAGTGACACAGCAAAATCTACTGGAGCAGAGCACAGAGTGACCAATGGGGTAACTACAATTGTAACACTGACTGTACTATGAGGAAAAACCACTGAATCTTGGATCCTACTAAGAATGGCACCCACGTGGATAACTGCATCGATAGAACACCTGAGAAAGCTTGGGAAAGAATAAAGTAAAGCATGTTTTCTTGGTAGCCACAATTTTTCGGGTCTGCTCTGCTTGCTAGAGTCAAGCAAGTGCTCTCATCTAAGAGAAGCTTCCTGACTCAGCTTTAGCTGTAAAACTGCAGCTCTTTTAAGAGGTCCTGCCAAGGAACATTTAAATAGTGTTGATAAAAAGCTGACTGCACGCTTTTCGGTTTTCAGACTTAGCAGGAAAAAAGCTGTGCTGTTTTAAAATGCTGGCTTTCTGGGCCATCCTGCCAGGGCAAACTCTGACTCTTTCAGTCAAGCGGTCTGACTATGGGGCATTGGAGTGTGGTTTGTGAGCACACTGCTGCAGCTTGCTTGCTGGCAGGAACCTTGAAACACCACAGAGTTGTGGCAATAAACATGGCAACAGCCAGTACCTCTGCCATGATGCTGGCATCGCAGAAAGTCAAGGAATGAGCTGAATCCAGACATCAAAGCCATGGTTTAATCCTACTCATATTGCTTGGTAAATTAAAGACTTGTGTAGTCAGAAAAAGAGATATACAGTAAAGAGAGATTAAAAAAAACCTCTTAATGGTTTACTCTGTGTTAAAAATATATGCTCATTTGGGAGGGAAAAGAAAGCAGTTAAAGTCCTTAAAAAAAGAAGAGAATAGTTGGGTGTGGTGGTACACACCTTTAATACCAACACTTGGGAGGCAGAGGTCGATGGACCTCTGTGAGTTCAAGGCATAGTGGCACACGTCTTTAATCCCAAAGCTTGGGAGGCTGAGGCAGACAGATCTCTGTGAGTTCAGGGTGTAGTAGCACACAGCTTTAATCCCAGCACTTGGGAGGCAGAGGTAGGTGAATCTCTGTGAGTTCAAGGATAGCCTGGTTTACAGAGTGAGTTCCAGGATAAGATACACAGAAACCCTGTCTCAAAAAATTAAAAAATATAGTTTAAAATAAAACTGCATAAAGATGGAAAACACATAGAGAATCTGGACACTGTATGTTATTATGCTCTCTCTGAATTGTTTGAATGCTGAGGAAGGAGCAATAGCTGCTAAAAGATATGTGCTTATAAATGCTGCTAAATTAACCCAAGATAGGTACTTTGAAAATACCTTGATTTCAAAATTGAAGTCAAGAGGTATGTTACTTTGGAGAAGAGATTTTGCTTTTCCCTCGGGCTGTGGATTCATTCTGAGTTAAGAAAAATCTGGTTTGATCAAGGAAGACCAGCTGAGAAATCTCTGATAGGAACAGACAGCCCAGATGTCTGAGTTCTACATCCAGAACAGATTCAAGACTGCCGCCTGAGATGATCAAGACTCACAGGATACTCCATTCAGGACTTGATCATAATTCTACATTTTCTGTAGCTCCCCATAAGATTATCAGCGCTCCCAACCAGCTGGAAGTAGCATGGAATACAGTGCCCACATTCCCAAAAAATGGACTAAGGATGTTTTCCTTTGTTTAAAAAAATAAAAGGGGAAAGTGGTGCAGGAGAATTGTCTGTATTCTGTCAATCATATTTTAAATAAACGCTGATTGGCCAGGCAGGAAGTATAGGCAGGTCAACCAGAAAGGAAGCAGAGGCAGGCAATGAAAACAGGAGTATTCTGGGAAGAAGGAAGCTCTTTCCCGAGTCCTGCCCAGACCACAGAAGAAACAGGATGTGATCTGCATGGCTAAGAAAGGTACAGAGCAATGTGGCTAACATAGATAAGAATAATGGGTTAATATATAAGAGCTAATACGAAGCCTGAGCTAATGGGCCAATCAGTTTATAACTTATGGAGACCTCGGTGTGATTTTCTTTAGGACCTAAAGACTGTGGGAGCCAGGCAGGACAGAAATCCTGACAAGCAGCCCTCATACCACAACAATTGATGATTTCAAAGCAGCAAGTCCCAAAGAAGGGAAAAACACACAAATTAACAACAGCAACAACAAAAACAGACATAGCCTCACAGTAAAGGGTAAAATATCTAGTCAAATGAACCTAAGAAACAACCTGGTGTAGCTATTCTAATACCTGACAAAATAGACTTCAAACTAAAATCAACCAAAAGAGACAAAGAAGTACATTTCATATTAGTCACAGGAAAAATCCATCAAAAGAAACTCTCAATATTGGACACCTAGGGCCCAAATAAAAGCACCCTCATGTAAAAGAAGCACTTCTAAAGCTCAAATCATACATGAAGCCCCACACGCTAATAGTGGGAGACTTCAACACACTCCCCTCTCACCACTGGACAGGTCAGTCAAACAAAAAATGAACAGAGAAATAAAGGAACTAACAGATTTTAAGACTCAAATGGACTTAACAAACACCTAAAGCATATTCCATCCAAATATGAAAGAACATATACATTCTTTTCAGTACCTCATGGAACCCTTCTGAAAAACTGACCACATACGTGGTAACAAAACAAACCTCAACAAATACAGAAAAACTGGAAGAACGCCAAGTATCTTATTAGATCACTATGGCTTAAAACTAGAATTCAAAAGCAATACTAATTCCAGAAAGCCCACAAACACATAGAAATTTAACAATGCTCACCTGAATTATCAATGGGTAAAAGAAGAAATAAAGGGAAAAATTAAAGACTTCTTAAAATTCAATGAAAATGACCAAACAACATACCCAAATTTATGGGAAACAGTGAGAGCAGTGTTAAGAAGAAAGCTATTAAATTCTTACATAAAAAAGCTGGAAAATCCCACACTAGTGAATTAACAGAACATTTGAAAACTTTAGAACCAACAGGAGAAAACTCACCCAGGAGAATTAGCAGGAAATAATCAAATTGATAGCTGACATCAACAAGTAGAAACAAAAAAACAATACAAAGAATCAATGAGACAAAGAGTTGGTTCTTTGAGAAAAATCAACAAAATAGACAAACCTTCATCCAAACTAACCAAAAGGCAGAGAGAGAATATCCAAATTAACAAAATCAGAAACGAAAGAGGGGACATAGCAACATACAAGGAGGAAATCCAGGTCACATTTCAAAAACCTGTACTCCACAAAATTGAAAAACTTAAAGGAAATGGACAAGTTTCTGGATAAATATCACTTACCAAAATTAAATCAAGACCAGATAAACAAATTACACAGACCTACAACTGCTGAAGAAATAGAAGCAGTCATCAAAAGTCTCCCAAACAAAAAAAGCCAGGAGCAGATGGTTTCAGCTCAGAATTATACAAGATTTAAAGAACTAATACCAACATTCCTCAAATTGTTCAATACAAAAAACAAAAGAAATATTGCTGAAATCTTTTTATGAGGCTACAATTACCCAATCCACATAAAGAAAAACCACACTAAAAAAAAAGAATTACAAACCAATCTCATTCATGAACACTGATGCAAAACTACCAAATAAAATACTGGCAAATCAAATCCAAGAACAAAACAGAACCATCATCCACCACGATAAAGTTGGCTTCATTCCAGAGATGCAGGGATGGATGGTTCCCTGTATGAAAGTCTGTCAACGTAATCCACCATATCAACAAACTAAAATATAAAACCACATCTCATTAGATGTTGAAAAAAGTTTTCAACAACATTCCTTCATGATAAAAGTCTTGGAAAGAGCAGGGATACAAGGAATAGACCTAAATAAATACAGCACGCCAACAGCCAACATCAAACTAACTGTAAAGAAACTCACAGAGATCCTACTAAAATCAGGAACAAGACAAGGTTGTACACTCTCTCCATATCTATTCAATATAGTTCTAGAGGTCTTAGCTACAGCAATAAGACAAAGACAACAAAAGGAGATCAAAGGATACAAATTGCAAAAGAAGTCAAACTCTCATTGTTTGCTGATGATATAATAGTTTACATAAGTGACCCCAAAAATTCTACCAACGATCTTCTACAACACATAAAAACTTTCAGCAATGTAGCAGGATACAAGATTAACTCAAAAACAATCAGTAGCCCTCCTGTACACAAATGATAAAAAGTCTGGGGAAGAAATAAAAGAATCAATACTCTTCACAAATAGTCACAAACAGCATAAAATACCTTGAAATAACTCTAACCAAACAAGTGAACGTCTTGTATGACAAGAACTTTAAGGCCGGGCGGTGGCGGCACATGGCTTTAATCCCAGCACTCGGGAGGCAGGGGCAGGTGGATCTCTGGGAGTTAGAGGCCAGCCTGGTCTACAAGAGCTAGTTCTGGGACAGGCACCAAAGCTACAGAGAAACCTTGTCTCGAAAAACCAAAAAAAAAAAAAAAAGAACTTTAAAGCTTTGAAGAAAGAAACTGAAGAAGACACCAGAAAGTGGAAGGTATACCACGCTCTTGGGTAGGCAGAATTAACATAGTAAAAATGGCAATTTTACCAAAAGCAATATACAGATCCAATGCAATGCCCATCAAAATCTCAGCAAAATTCTTCACAGACCCTGAAAGCAATGTACTCAACTTCAAATGAAAAAGCAAAAAACCTAGGATAGACAAAACAATCCTGTAAAATATAAGGAACCAAACTGAAGACCCGGATATTAATCCTTTGAAATATAACACCCGATTTAGACAAAGAAGCAAAAAAAAAAAAAACAAATGGAAAATAGAAAACATATTTAACAAATGGACTGGCATAACTGAATATTAACATGTAAAAGAATGAAAATAGATCTATATCTATCACCATGCACAAAACTCAAGTCTAAATGGATCAAAGACCTCAGCATAAAGCCATGAACTTTATAGAAGAGAAAGTGGCAAGTTCACTTGAACGCATTGGCACAGGGAACCACTTCCTAAATACAACCCCAGCAGTACAGACACTGAGAGAAACAATTAATAAACGGGACCTCCTGAAACTGAAAAGCTTCTATAAAGCAAAGGACACAGTTAACAAGATAAAATGACAGCCTACAGACAGGAAAAGATCTTCACTATCCCTACATCAGACAGGGGTCTGATCTCCAAAATATACTAGAACTCAAGAAATTCGTCATCAAAAGAACAAATCATCCAATAAAAACAAATGGAGTAGAGACCTAAACAGAAAACTCTCAACAGAGGAATCTAAAATGGCTGAAAGACACTTAAGGAAATGTTCAACATTCTTAGTCATCAGAGAAATGCAAATCAAAACAACTCTGAGATTCCATCTTACACCTGTAAGAATGGCCAAGAACAAAAGCACTGACGACAACTTGTACTGGAGAGGCTGTGCGGTAAAGGGAACACTTCTACACTGCTAGTATGAATGCAAGCTGGTACAACCCCTTTCAATATTAGTGTGGCAACTTCTCAGAAAATTAAGAAACAGCCTCCCTCAAGACCCAGTAGTACCACTTTTGGGTATATATCACAAGGGATGCTCAATCATGCCACAAAGACATGTACTCAACTATGTTCATAGCAGCATTATTTGTCATAAACAGAATCTGGAAACAACCTAAATGCACCTCGACTGAAGAATGGATATGGAAAATGTGGTACATTTACACAATGGAGCACTACACAGCAGAAAAAAAAATTATGACCATCTTCAAATTTGCAGGCAAATTGATGGAGCTAGAAAACATCATTTTAAGTGAGGCAATCCAGACGCAGAATGACAATTATCATATGGACTCACTCATATGTGGTTTAAAATATAAAGCAAAGAAAACCAGCCTACAAATCATAAATCCAGTGAACCCAGACAACAACGAGGACCCTAAGAGAGACATACATAGATTGCAGAAAAATAGAAGATCTGCTGAGTTAATTAGGAACATGGGTTTCTTAAGAGAGGGTTGATAGGGAATGGAGAGGCAAGGAGGGGAGCAGAGAAAAATGTAGAGCTCAATAAAAATCAGTAAAAAAAATATACATAAACATGCCAGTAGTATTCACAATATCAAACAACTTTACTTTTTAGAATATCACTTCATTTCTTTCCCTCAGATAGCTCCACCTATATATAAAATGGTTCTAATATATTGGTTTTTGTCATTTTAATGAGAGTATCTTCTACTGTATCCTTCTATAATTTAGACACATTTAATTTCGGTTTGGGGCCTATAAAACTACAACTGTTAAAATGCTGAACAGGCATCCTACAGTATATACTATGAATTTCTCCAGGGTATAGCTGGCATTAACAGCAATTGGGATATAGAATATAATTCTTCACATTTTAATGAAAATTATCAAACAAATACTTTATCTTCAGGGCCTAGTAAAAGTTATTGCCAGAAATGTAATAATGATCTTAAACAAGAAATCTTGTATAGCTAAAGTCAATGGTAACTAGAATATTTGCACACTAATACTGTAACAGGGTTCTAACTTTTGATTAGTCAACTTTCTAACCAAATACACAGAAAAAGAATACTTAATACTTAAACAATTCCATCAATACAAATGCAAATACACATTACAGAGTATGTACAAAATAATATTTCTTATTATTTTATCATGGTTGAGCAGTTAGGTATTTTCTTCTCATCATCCCACCCTTCATTATATTTATGTAAGATATTTTACCATAAACATTAAAAATTCCAGAAAAGACTAAAGTCAAAGAACTAAGCAGAATTAAAATGGTTACAAGTGCATACACATGACAGAAATTATTATATAAACCACTTATAAGTTCTAATTAGAAGAAAAAGTAACTATCCAATGATCAATGTTTTTTTCCAAAGGCACATAAGAGCAAAGAAGACCAAATTAAATAATAGCAATATTTTATTATTTGAACTTTTACCTTAAAACAATCAAAAAGATGATCAAGTTGTTCAGGAGAAAAATCCCAAGCTAATTTTGCTAGTAGGTCATGTACATTCTTCACAATGGCTTCATGCTTTCCTGCCTTCAAAGAAAGAAAACAAAAAAAGGTAAAAGTAAATATAAACCACTGTATTATGACCTGGATAACCCTTAGTTACCTTTTCACCTGAAAGTGTAAGAATAGCCCTTAACATAAAACAATTTCCACTGAAACTAAAGCCACTTAGTTTTTCCACTTAAAGTACTTAATAAAAAAGAAATTATTAATTTAACTTATTAAATTAATTAAAGAATTAAAAATTAAAACACCAATAATATTCAGGAAAAAAAACTTAGTCTATAAAATATAGTAAACTTTTTCAAAATTAGAAACCCTAGTAGGCTCTCTGCTCCTCGCTGTTCTAGGGAGCTTCTTTTCATGCAGTACCAGACTTGTTCCAGAGACACAATGGTGAAGGTCAGAGGGAACGAATTTGGCCGTATTGGATGCCTGGTTACCAGGGTTGCCTTCACTTCTGGCAAAGTGGACATTGTTGCCATCGATCTCAACTACATGGTCTACATGTTCCAGTATGACTACACCCATGGCAAGTTCAAAGGCACAGTTAAGGCTGAGAATGGGAAGCTTATCATCAACAGGAAGGCCAGCACCGTCTTCCAGGAGGGAGATCCTGCCAGCATAAAATGGGGCGAAGCCGGTGCCGAGTTATGTTGTGGAGTCAACTGGTGTCTTCACCACCATGGAGAAAGCTGGGGCCCACATGATGGGTGGGGCCAAACAGGTCATCATCTACACCTTCTGCGAAAGCCCCCATGTTTGTGATGGGTGTGAACTATGGCATGTATGACAATTCCCTCAAGATTGTCAGCAATGCTTCCTGCACCACCAGCTCCTTAGCTGCCATGGCCAAGGTCATCCATGACAACTTTGGCATCGTGGAAGGACTAATGACCCCAGTCCATGCCATCACAGCCATGCAGAAGACTGTGAATGGCCCCTCTAGCAAGATGTGGTGAGATGGCCGTGGCGCTGCCCAGAGCATCATCCCTGCATCCACTGGCGCTGCCAAGGCTGTGGGCAAAGTCATCCCAGAGCTGAACTGGAAGCTCACATGCATGGCCTTCCATGTTCCTACCCCCAATGTGTCCATTGTGGATCTGACATGCCCCCTGGAGAAAGCTGCCAAGTATAACGACATCAAGAAGGTGGTGAAGCAGGCATCTGGGGGTCCACTAAAGGGCATCCTGGGCTACGCTGAAAACCAAGTTGTCTCCTGTGACTTTAACAGTGACTCCCACTCTTTCACCTTCGATGCTGGGGCTGGCATTGCTCTCAATGACAACTTTGTAAAGCTCATTTCCTGGTACCACAATGAATTTGGCTACAGCAACAGGGTGGCGGACCTCATAGCCTACATGGCCTCCAAGGAATAAGAAGCCTGCCCAGGACCCCCATCCCAGCAAGGACACAGCAAAAGAGAGGCGCCCTCAGCTGCTGAGTAGTCTCTATCCTAACTCAACCCTTGACACTGAGCATCTTCCTCAGTTTCCATCCCAGACCCCCAGAGTAGCAGGAAGAGCTTAGGAAGCCCTACTCTCTTGAATACCATCAATAGAGTTAACTACACCTGTCAAAGAAAATAAAAAAGAAACCCAAGTATTCAAAAAAAAAATCAACCACAATGCTCAAACAGGCTCCATCCTAAAGATGCAGGGATAATTCAAAATACATAAATAAACATAAAGGCCCAGCAATAGTGGTGTACACCGTTAATCCCAGCACTGGGGAGGCAGAGGCAGGCAGATCTCTGAGCTCAGTGTAGGGGAAGCCCAGCGCGCTAACCCCTCCCGCCTGTCTCGGCTGAGTTTCCCAGCATTCGAGCTTGGTTGGCAGCAGTACAGCCGTGGCTGAACGAGCACAACCTTACTGCAGTTCTGGCCAGCTGTTACCGCCAGCGCTGCAGTAAGGCAGGGGCACCACAGGGCACGTGAGTCCATCCGAGCGAGCTCCCCCCAATCACTCTAACCTCTCAGGCAGCGCCATCCACGCTCCCACTGCTGTTTACAGCCATACTCTAATTCACACAGCACACAGTCTGTGGTTTAACTTCCAGTTTTGAGCCAGACCTCCTCGAAACACTCAGAGGCTAGTTACAATTTTCTTAGGCCAAATGTTATTATGGGAATTTTACCATCATTTGCTTTCACAGGACCCCTTAGAAGAACGTCGCCCCCATGTCAGCTTAAAGCCCTATTACAGGACGACGTCCCCTCTCCCAGCAGAGTTTACCCTCAGGTTTAGGGACATCATTTAGTGATTGATACAGGGTTGAGGGGATTCTTGTATATTGATATACAGAGTATTAAATGTGCGTATGCTTCTACCTCTATTTCTTGTATAAGAGTATGCTTATACCTGTTTATATTGTATTAATATATTTACCATATCGCAATGTACATTTCTACCTCTGATATTATTTATATAATGACACTGTTTACAGTTGGGGATCATTGTCCTCATATATTGCACAGTTGTTTATTCTCTTAGTCTTAAAGCTAGATAGGTATTGAAAATTATATCTTTGTCATATTTATATTAGGATAATCAGGTTTTTTAGATACATAAAGATTATATTTAGTATAGATAGTATAATCTTCAACCTCTTCGAAGAGCTGTAGAAAATGGCCTTTAATCTAACCTAGGAATTCCGTGCCAATGAGACACAATCGCTCCTGGCAATACCGCTCTACTCCTGAGAGAATGTTGAGCACCAAAGACACTCCACTGGGAGCTTGTCTTCTTCTTGGCACAACTGGCCTTCGGGCAAAAGAAAAGCCCATACCTCAACTACTGAAAAAGATACAAAATATCCATAAGTGGATAAAACAGGATTGTCCTATCTTGCCAAGACAGGGTAGGATAGTTCTAACAAAGTTTCTTGCCTTTGATAATGGTCTGCCAGTTATGTTAGGCCTTAGCCAAAGTTGGCTGACTCAACATTGCTAACGAGACTTTGGGTGATTGCCCAGGTCTCTGTCATTTGTCCCAGATTTTGGAAATTTCTCGTTTGTTCTTCCTGGTTGCTTAAGTAATATTACTTCCCTTCTCAGATCTTTGACCGAGTTGAAGATTAGATAATTGCAATTACTTTCTACATTATTTAGACTCCTTGAAATAGAATGTTTAGTAAAACTTTTGTTACAGGTTTCTTGCTCAATATTGTTTGTTAATTTTATATTTATTATTTGTTCTTATTGTATATAGTTGTATTTGGTTTGGTTCTGTCTTATTTAGACAAAAGGGGGAGATGTAGGGGAAGCCAAGCCAATCACCTTGCTTGAAGGGCAGGATCCCCTTAGGCTAATATTTACTTATAAATCTTGCTGGTGTACTCCCCAGTCTTCCCTTCTGTTTCCCGCTCTTTGTTGGAACCTTGGTTTTGTTAGCTATCCCCTTCTTCCCCTTAATAAAGCTGATATTAAAGCTAGCCTGATTAATCCTATTTGCCGGTCGTTTACGCCCCGTCAGTTCAGAGCCAGTATTATCTACAGAGAAAGTCCAGGACAGGCTCCTAAGCCACACTGTCTTGAAAACTATTTCAAGAAACTGTCTCAAAAAATCAAAAATAAATAAAATGAAAATTAACTGAAAGAAAAAAAACACATAATCAAATCGTTAGATTAAGAAATAGTCTCTGGCAAAATCCAAGATATCTTCATGATAAAAGTCCTAGAGGGATTAGGGATATCTCAACAACATAACAAAGGCAGTTTCCGGAAAGATTATAGCCAACAGCATCTTGAATGGAGAGAAAAGAAACTCTAGACACTTCACTAGAATGAGGAACAAGACAAGGTTGTCCACTCTCCACATCTATTCAAGATTTGATGTCTTAGCTAGAGTAATAAGACAACAGGAGATCAAAGGGTTAAAAATTGAAAAGGAAGAAGTTAAAATATATTTATTTACAAATAATATGGTAACATACACAAGTTACCGAAGACTAATTCCACCAGGAAATTTCTATAGCTGGTAACACTTTCAGCAAAGGATCTGCACACAAAATTAACTCACAAATATCAGGAGCCTTCCTATATTCAAATGACAAGCAGTCTGGGAAAGAAAAACACCTTTTATAAAAGCTTCAAATATAAATAACCTGGGTATTTTGAACTAAGCAAAAAAAAAGACCTGTATGAAAACTTAAAGTCATGAAGAAATAAACTGAAGAAGACACCACCAGTACACTGAAAAACCTGTCTGTGCTCATGGATCAGTAGGATAAAATAGTAAAAATGGCCATGCTACTAAAAGCTATCTACAGAACCAACGCCACTTTCATGAAAATCCCAACACAATTCTTAACAAATCTTGAAAGGTCAGTCAAACTGTAGAAGGCTGAGAATAGATTTATAATTATTACCCTGAAAAAAACACTGCAAATAGATGAAAGACCCCAACATAAAACCACTTACACTGAACCACATAGAAGAGAAAATGACAATAGTCTTGAACTCACTGACATAGAAATAGACAAGAATAGTACAGGCAGTAAGATCAAGGGACTGGAGAGATGGATCAGAGGTTAAGAGCATTGCCTGCTCTTTCAAAGGTCCTGAGTTCAATTCCCAGCAACCACATAGTGGCTCACAGCCACCTGTAATTGGGTCTGGTGTCCACCTGTAATGGGGTCTGGTGCCCTCTTCTGGTCTGCAGACAGAATATTGTATACATAATAAAAAATATTTAAAAGATCAATAACTAATAAGTAGGATCTCATGAATTGAAGATGTTTCCGCAAGGCAAAAGGCACATTATTCAAAGTGGCATCCTACAGAATGGGAAAAGATGTTTCACCAACTCCAATCCAATAGAGCTAATATCCAAAATAAATAAAGAACTCAAGAAACTATCAAGGAAACAAACAAACAATGGGTACAGATATAAACAGAGAATTCTAAATAGAGGAAATTCAGTGACTGGGGATACTTAAATGGCCAACATCTTTCAGCAATGAGGGAAATACCAATCAAAACAATTCTGATAGTTCATTTTACACCTGACAGAATGCCTTGTGACAAGTGACCGCTCATGCTGAGTAACAGAAGAGACAGTTCATCCTATGGAGAATATAGACTGCCTAAAAGATATGACAGGGCAATGGTGGCACAAAGCTTGTGGGAGTAATCAACCAATATAACGACTTAATGTCTACTTCACAGAAACCATACCCTACCCTACCTGTGTTTTTCTTAAATATTTATTTATTATGTATACAATATTCTGTCTATGTGTATGCCTGCAGACCAGAAGAAGGCACCAGACCCCATTACAGATGGTTGTAAGCCACCATGTGGTTGCTGGGAATTGAACTCAGGACATTTGGAAGAGCAGGCAATGCTCTTAACCTCTGAGCCATCTCTCCAGCCCCTGTGTTTAAAAGCTCCTAAGACTAGATAGTCCAGAGGCCTAGGGCAAAACCAAGTAAGACTGGTCTATTAAAATATAGTGAATAAATGACTCCTGATGGTATTACATTACAGATCAGTGCCTTCTTTACTCAATCATCAGAAGAGAAACTTTCCCCTGCAGCAGATGGAAACAAATACAGAGAGGCCTGTCATCAAACAGTAGGCAGAAAGTGAGCGATCTTGGAGCACTCAGCCCTAAATGGATGTCTCCATCAAATTCCCCCAACTCATAGTCCAGGGAACCCCATGGAAAAGGAGGCACAAAAGAGCCAGAACGAGAATAAAGGCCTCTAAACCAACTGAGCAAAGAGACTGAAGCAGCATGTACAGGGCCTACATCAGGTCCTCTATGAATATATAATGACTTCCAGTTTAAATGTTTTTATGGGATTACTGAATGTGCAAAGTAGTGGTTCTCTGATTCTTGTGCCTTCTCTTGGGCTCTTTTCCTTCTGTTGAGTTGCCTTGATCAGACTCAATGTGGTTGCTTTTGTTTTATCTTGCATTTTACACTGTTATAAAAGATTTAATGAATGAATGAAACCTAGACACTATAATACCTACAGGGATTAATAACTACTCCAGGAGAGGCCTAATGTTTAGCAGTAGTTGAACAATGAATAATAGATTCTGAGCAGTAGTGGCACATGCCTTTAATTCCAGTACTTAGGAGGCAGAAGCAGGTGGATCTCTGGGAGTTCAAAGCTGGCATGGTCTACAAGGTTAGTTCCAGGAACAAAAAAAAAGATTAGATTCCACAATTTTTTGTGTGCTGTTATTTAGCTAAAGTTTGAGGTTTGTTTTTGTACTTTGTTTCCTGGGTTTGTTGTTATACTTCCTTTTGTTTGAGAAAGAACTTAAAATTTGGGTGGATAGACAGGGAGGAAGAAATGATCTGGAAAGACTTGGGTAGAATCAAATTATAATTAAACTTAAGTTGTTTTAAGTAATTAAAAATTTTAAATCATATTTAAGACTTATGAAATTCTGCCTTAATAGTCATATATTTAGAAACAACGATTGGTGTCAATCAAGTCAGTATATTCATTATCTCGCAGTCTTTTAGTCTGAGTGCCTAAATGTTATATTATCCAATTTCTCTCTCTCTCTGTCCGTTTGTTTTGAGACAAGAGTTCCTGGCTGTCCTGGAACTCACTCTGTACACCAAGATAGCTTTAAATCCAGATATCTGCCTGCCCCTATCTCCCAAGTTCTGGGATTAAATGTGTGTGCCACCACCACCAGCTTATTATCTACTTGGTACTATATACTTATATGTTACTGGTATAATTGTTATGCTGTGTATTTTTATTTAATGTTTCATATGTATCTGTGATATTATATATATATATATAATTTAAAGAAATAATGAATAAAGTCCTTTGCTCTGTTAAAAAAAGAGAAAAAGGAACCTAAATGTTTAATGAAGGAAAGATAAAATATTTTGTCTGAACAAAAAACTTGGCAGCATCTCTATAGTTGTTCCATGCTGTCAGTTTCAGTAATTCTTCTGAGACCATCTCCTTTTGTTTGACTGGTGACCCACTATCTACTAGGAACCCTAGAGGTGCCACACTTGTCTGGAACCTAGGTAGTCTAACTGTGCATACCTTACCCTCTTTCATTCTGGTTTCTGGAGAGTACTCTTAGACTTTCTGCTACCTGTCCATCTCAGCTCCTCCTCAACCTCTACCTATTCCATCTTCTTTGTACACATTCACATCCTTAATAGTAAGCCTAGTCCTGCTTCTGATTTAAAGACCTTGAAAAAACTCCAGGATTGGTTGCCGTTGGAGGTCCGATAGCGTATCACCCAACCCCATCACTACAACAACTTGGACATGGTTGGGGTCTATACCCCAACTCTAATCAGGTTTCAGAACTGACCTGTAAAAACTGAGATCCAAGCATCATTCTTCTGGCCAATCAACTGTCAGATTGGAGTAATAGATTCAACAAAGCTCTATTCCAATAAACACCATAACTACAGATAAGCAGAGTCAGTGTAAACACAACATGAATAACAAAGACAATATGGCTTCTCCTAGAACATAGCAACACTACTGTTTGAGGTATGAAAAAGTAATTTTTTGGAAGCACATATTTATTTGTTTATTGGAAGACATATTAGAAGCACTAGGATTTCAAAATAGCATTTATAAACATGATAAAAAACTTAAAATGATAAAAAAACAAAGTTGAATGAAATAAAAATTCAAGATATGAAAGTATAGATGAAGAAAAAATAGAACTGGTAAAGAAAAGGTGAACCAAAATAAAGTTCAAAAATCAAAATCTTACCATATAAGCTCAGAGGGTAAGACACATCAGTAGCATAAAAGAAAAAAAAAGACTTTTAGGGCTTGAGATACTCTAACCAAGGAAGTGAAAGATCTATTTGACAAGAACTTTAAGGCATTGAAGAAAGAAATTGAAGAGGATACCAGAAAATGGAAGGATATCCCTTGCTCTTGGATTGGGAGCATCAACATAGTAAAAATGGCAATTCTACCTAAAGAAATTTATAGATTCAATGCAATCCCCATCATGGTCCCACAAAAATTCTTCACAGACCTTGAGAGGACAATAATCAACTTTATATGGAAATACAAAAAACCCAGGAGAGCCAAAACGATCTTATACAATATAGGAACTTCTTGAGGCATTACCGTCCCTGACATCAAACTCTATTACAGAGCTATGGTATTGAAAACAGCTTAGTATTGGAATAAAAGCCGAGAAGTCGACCAATGGAATCAAATAGAAGACCTGGATTTTAACCCTCAATCCTATGAACACCTGATTTTCCATAAAGGAGCTAAAAGTTTACAATGGAAGAAAGAAAGCATCTTCAACAAATCCAGGTGCTGGCACAACCAGATGTCAACCTGTAGAAGAATGAAAATAGACCCATATCTTTCACCATGCACAAAACTCAAGTCCAAATGGATCAAAGACCTCAATATCAATCTGTACACACTGAAACTGATAGAAGAGAAAGTGGGAAGTACTCTACAACTTATGGGCACAGAAAATCACTTCCTACATATAACCCCAGCAGCACAGGCATTATGGGCAACATTGAATAAATGGGACCTCCTGAAACTGAGAAGCTTCTAAAGCATAGACACTGTCACTAAGACACAAAGGCAACCCACTGACTGGGAGAAGATCTTCACCAACCCTGCAACTGACAAAGGTCTTATCTCCAAAATATATAAAGAACTCAAGAAACTAGACTTTAAAATGCTAATTAACTCAATTAAAAAATGGGGCACTGAACTGAACAGAAAATTCTCAACAGAAGAAGTTCAAATGGCCAAAAGACACTTAAGGTCATGCTCAACCTCCTTAGCGATCAGGGAAATGCAAATCAAAACACCTTTGAGATACCATCTTACACCTGTCAGAATGGCTAAAATCAAAAACACCTTCTCTTTGCTGGAGACGTTGTGGAGGAAGGGGTACCCTCATCCATTGCTGGTGGGAATGCAAACTTGTGCAACCACTTTGGAAATCAGTGTGGCAGTTACTAGGGAAATTCGGGATACACCTACCCCTGGACCCAGCAATACCGCTCTTGGGAATATACCCAAGAGATGCCCGATCATATGACAAAAGCATTTGTTCAACTATGTTCATAGCAGCATTATTTGTAATAGCCAGAACCTGGAAACAACCTAGATGCCCTTCAATGCAAGAGTGGATGAAGAAAGTGTGAAATATATACATATTAGCATACTACTCAGCAGTAAAAAACAATGACATCTTGACTTTTGCATGCCAATGGATGGAAATAGAAAATACTATCCTGAGTGAGGTAACCCAGACCCAAAAAGATGAACATGGGATGTATTCACTCATAAGGGGTTTCTAGCATTAAATAAAGGTCAGTGAGTCTATAATTGGATATCCTAAAGAAGCTAAATAAGAAGGTGAACCCAAAGAAAAACATATAGCTATCATCCTGGGTAGGGGAAGTAGACAAGATTGCCAGGCAAAAAAATCGGGATCTTAAGGGTGGGGTGGGAGGGGGGTAAGGTGAGATGGGGAGAGTAAAGTGAGAAGGGTAGGAGGGGGGCCTTGGGGAAACAGGATGATTGGGATAAAGGAAGGTTGGATAGGGGAGCAGGGAAGCACATATCTTAATTAAGGGAGCCATCTTAGGGTTGGGAAGAGACTTGGACCTAGAGGGGCTTCCAGGTGCCCAAGGCGAGGTCCCCAGTTAGTTCCTGGGGCAGCTGGGGATAGGGAACCTGAAATGATCCTATCCTACAGCCGTACTGACGAATATCTTGCATATAATCATAGAACCGTCATCTGGCGATGGATGGAGATAGAGACAGAGACCCACACTGGAGCACTGGACTGAGCTCCCAAGGTCCCAATGAGGAGCGGAAGGAGGGAGAACATGAGCAAAGAAGTTGGGACCACGGGGGGGGCACCCACCCACTGTGACAGTGGGGCTGATCTATTGGGAGCTCACCAAGGCCAGCTGGACTGGGACTGATTAAGCATGTGATAAAACCAGACTTTCTGAACATGGTAGACAATGATGGCTGTTGAGAAGCCAAAGACAATCGCAGGGGGTTTTGATCCTACTACATGAACTGGCTATGTTTGGATGCTCACCTTCCTGGGCCTGAATGGAGTGGGTAGGACCTTGGACTTCCCACAGGGCAGGGAATCCAGACTGCTCTTCATTCTTGAGAGGGATGGGGAATGGTGAGGGGGAAGGGGGAGAACAGTGGGGGAAAGGGAGTGAGAGTCTGGGAGGAGGCGGAAATTTTTTCAACAAAAAATAAATAAAAGAAATAATTCAGCTAAAAACTGGATTGAAGCTTTAACGATAATTATAATATACATCCAAATTAACCAGCCTCTGTTCAAACCTAAACTTCAAATGACTATAAAACTAAACTGCAAATGATCAAAAAATGTAAGACCAGATACACTAAATCTGACAGAGGAGAAAATAAGGAATCCACTTGATCCCATCAACACAAGTCACCTATAGTGCAGGTACAAGGACAAGAATTAATTTTTTTCCCTTTAAACTTATCACTTTATTTTACAATTAGTTGAAAATGTATGTATTGTTAAACATCGTTTTGGTCAATAATAACAACAATTAGAACCTAAGTCCCGGGCTAAAGAAGATTTCTTAGATAAAAATATTTTTTAATTAATTTAGTTATTTAAAACTGGACTCTCTGAATGTAGCCGACAATTGGGGCAGACTGAGAAGCCAATGATAATGGCACTGGGATTTGACCACTGCGTGTTTTGGCTTTTTGGATCCTATTCTATTTGGATGCATACCTTCCTAAGCCCGGATGGAGGGGGAAAGGATTGGACTTCCCACAGGGCAGGGTACCCTGCCCTCTCTTAGGACTGGAGGGGAGCAGAAGGGAAGTGGGAGGAGCGGAGGAAGTAGAAATTTTGATTGATATTATTTATAAATTTTATAAAAATCAAATAGGACCAGAATTAATAACTAGGACCTAATAATGAAGGTTATTTAAAAAGCTCCTGTACAGTAAAGAACACAGTCTTTTGAGTAAAATGGCAGTATACAGGACAAATATTTACCAATTAAACGTGTGCCAGATGGTTCATATTTAGACATACAAGGAATTTAAATAATGAAACATCAGGAAAACAACCCAATTAAAATAGGGTATAAAAGTAAAGAGTTCTAAAAAGATGAGGCACTAATGGTTAAAAGTCAAGTATAAACCCTTAATACGAGCAGAGGCAGGTGGCCAGCATGGACTACATAACAAGTTCCCAGTCAACTAGTGCTACACAGAGAAACTGTCTAGTAAAACAAAACAACAAAAAGAAACAGTTTAAAAATAGGCCAATATTCTTAGTCATCAAGTAAGTGCAATTTAAAACAATTTTGAGACTTCATCTTACTCCAGTAAAAAAGGCCAAAATTAGTAATAAAAATGAAAGCACATGTGAATGAGCATTTTGGAAAATGGGAACTTATTCATTGCTGGTCAAAGTGCAATCTGGTTCAGCCACTATGGAAATCAGTCTACAACACAATTGAGCTATATCACTTTAAGATTGTATCTTATTACAGAGATATCTGTTCATCCATGTTCATTACTGCTCAACTAGTAATAGCTAGAAACTGCAACAACCTAGAAGTCCATCTATTGACAAAGAGATGATGAAAATATGCTAATTTACACAATGCAATATTATTAGCTCTTACAAAAAAAATTATGTGATTTACACGTAAATGGACATGGCTAGAAACAATTATCAAAAGTAATGTAACCCTACACCAAACTGACAAAAAAAATCATGTTTTCTCTTATGTAGACTTTGGCTTTTAAACTTTATACATTTGTTTTACTGAGACATTCTACAGAAGTTTGGTACCTGCTAAGGTACCTGGGGGAAGAGAAGGGTTTCTCAAGAAGGGGAATAAGAATAGTCTCATAAGGATTAAAGGTGTTAACTAGAAACAGAGTAAACAGAGACAGAGGTAGATGAGAAGAGTAAAGCAAGGAATATGAAGATAGGCAACTAAAATAAAAACGTCATTTGAAAAACTACATGAAAACCCACAACTGTAGAAGTATCTTAAAGTATATGCATAAACATGAAATGAATCTAAATGGAGTTAACACGTAATTTAAGAGAATGCACCAACTATGCATGTATACAAACAGTTCAGGAACGGTTTTTATCCTGTTAAGTTGTTGGTTAAAGGAAAGAGTCACAAAGATTACCTACCCACTTTCAGAAAAACCATTCAGACTATTGCCAATGCTATTGGTTACGATACACAAAATGAGAGTAAAGCATGACTGATGGAAACAACTGACTCTGTCAAGGAACATGGAGGAATTGACCAATTTGAAGGTTCACTCCTACTGACTAGAGTTCATGATGCCTATAGATACTAAACTTTATACCAGAGTATAAATGCAGTCAATATCACCCAGCTAAACTTGCCTATAAAATTTACTGTTATTCTTCTGGCACAATTATTATGGGAATATCTACTTTATGACAAATTAATGCTCACTTCATGAGATGCAACAACTATCTTGCACTATGAAAGGGCCAAGAATCTGAACCCAGATAGATCAGGAGCCCTAGAGAAAAATCTAGTTCTCTTCTTCTGCTAAATGAACCCAGCAATAAAATTACACCCATTAACATAGTGCTACTCCCACAAACCACAACCAGGTTGAGTACTGCTCAACCTCTTCAGAGAATTTACCTGTAATAATGAGACAATGTGCAGAGTTAAGATTTTGCAGAATTCAGTACTACACGGGATATCTCTATCTATTCCCTCGTTTCAGGGATCAGAGACGATTATAGGATACAGAAAGAATGTAAGATCCGGAGGTGGTAGATGACTCTTGAGAAAACAATGTCTTTAAGACAAAACAAGGGCACACAAGACCCACATGTGTACAAACTAGACAAAATCTCAACCCATAGAAAAGTGGGCACAAAGTCCCAACAACAGCCAAAAGATATTTGTAACTGACAGCTGCTGGAAAGGTAAATACAGTTTTCTCAAATGGAGTGACACTACATCAATCAACTACACTCTTTTGCCCATGCTCAGGAATAGCTGATCAACAGAAAATTGATATGATTACTTTGTGAGTGCCTTAAAAATTTGTTTCTAGAATGGATAAAGTCAAAAACACCAATGATAGCCTTTGCTGGAGAGGCTGTGGAGTAAGGGGTACCCTCATTCATTGCTGGTGGGAATGCAAACTTGTGCAACCACTTTGGAAATCAGTGTTTCGGTTTCTCAGGAAATTCGGGATCAACCTACCCCTGGACCCAGCCATACCACTCTTGGGAATATACCCAAGAGATGCCCGATCATATGACAAAAGCATTTGTTCAACTATGTTCATAGCAGTATTATTTGTAATAGCCAGAACCTGGAAACAACCTAGATGTCCTTCAATGGAAGAATGGATGGAGAAAGTGTGGAATATATACACACTAGAGTACTACGCTGCGGTAAAAAACAATGACTTCTCGAATTTTGCATGCAAATGGATGGAAATAGAAAACACTATCTTGAGTGAGGTAACCCATACCCAAAAAGATGAACATGGGATGTACTCACTCATAATTGGTTTCTAGACATAAATAAGGGTCACGGAGACTACAATTGGTGAACCTAAAGAAACTAAATAAGAAGGTGAACCCAAGGAAAAACATATAGTTATCCTCTTGGCTATGGGAAGTAGACATAGTTGCCGGGGAGAAAATTGGGATCTTGGGGGTGGGGTGGAATGGGGGTAAGGGGAGAAGGGGAGAGAAAAGTTAGAAGGGAAGGAGGGGGGAACTTGGGGAAACAGGAGGATTGGGATAAAGGAAGGTTGGACAGGGGAGCACGGAACCACAATTCTTAGTTAAGGGAGCCACTTTAGTGTTGGCAAGAGACTTGACCCAGGAGCCCATGGTGATGTCCCCAGTTAGTCCCTTGGGCAGCTGAGGATAGGGAACCTGAAACGACCCTATCCTAGAGCAATACTGATGAATATCTTGCATACCACCATAGAACCTTCATCTGGTGATGGATGGAGATAGAGACAGAGACCCACACTGGAGCACAGGTCTGAGCTCCCAAGGTCCAAATGAGGAGCGGAAGGAGGGAGAAGATGAGCAAGGAAGTCATGACCACGAGGGGTGCACCCACCCACTGAGACAAGGGGGTTGATCTAGTGGGAGCTCACCAAGGCCAGCTGGACTGGGACTGAAAAAGCAGGGGATAAAACTGAACTCTCTGAACATGGCAGACAATGAGGGCTGATGAAAAGCCAAGGACAATGGCACGGGGTTTTGACCCTACTTCATATTCTGGCTTTGTGGGAGCCTAGCCAATTTGGATGTTCACCTTCCTAGACATGGACGGAGGGGGGGGGGGCGGACCTAGGACTTTCCACAGGGCAGGGAACCCTGACTGCTCTATGGACTGGAGATGGAGGAGGAGAGGAGTTTGGGGGAGGGAAATGGGAGGCTGGGAGGAGGCGGATACTTTTTTTCCTTTTCTCAATAAAAAAAAAAAGAATACAAAAAAATAAATTAATAAATAGCACAAAAAATAAAAAAAATTTGTTGCTATATAATTTTTCTTTGTTTTAAAGTTGTTTTCATTTCTTTTGTTATTTTTAAGATATAAAATGAAAATGGAAGTTGCATAGAGAAGTTAAAGAGTTGGAGGTAAGAAAATAAACTATATGATTATGAAAATACAGCATGAGGGAAAAATTTAAACTGCCAATTAAGAAAACCCTATAAACAACTCTGTAACTTAGATATGTAGATGTAACACTGCACAAGTTTTCTGTGAGAAAAAAAAAAACCAAAACCAAAACAAAACTATCATTAAAAAATTACACAGTATTTTCTAGCACAATAAGGTAACTTATTACTAAAAGTTCCAATGTAACATAGCAATCATAGGTTTTTGGAACTGATATAGTAATAAGTTTTTTTCCAAATTTTTCACACTTCCATCTTCAAAGACTATAAGAAAAACTTCTTCCAATTACTAAATTCTTTATACTTTTTCCACCATTATTCCTTCCAAAATTGCTTCACTAGATGGTTTTGTAATATAAAATCATCTATATCCTTACTACATAAATATATGGATATCTTTTAAAAAAAGAATTCCTGACCAGATATCTAAATAAAATAGCTTACTGAAATTGTAGTAATAAAAATCTGTTACTCAAGTCACTAGTCAAACCTGTAATTTTATTAAATTTTTACTATCTTAAGAAAATTTCTTACCTGTGCTGCCCAGATATTATTAAGATCCTGTAAAGTAAGAGCCTTTTCTTTAATGACAAAACGCAGAATCTTCTCTAGCTTTTCCACATACTGTAGCTGATGAAGACTATCTTGTAAGACTATGGATAAGATATTATTTTGTTGTATCCACTCCTAAATTTAAAACAGCACAAATATTGTTTAACTGTAGAAAATAAAAAAATTCCAAAAACCAAAATAAAATTTTTCACTTATACAGATGACACAAGTAAAATCAATCTTTAATGCAGTTACTAAATATTAAAACAAGTAATTTTATAGAATTAAATTCTGCATGTAAAATGTACCCATTAAGATAACACAACTGCTGCCTTAATGGGTAATTACTAACTGCATGTAATTTAATTCTGAAATATAGAGAAATTCCTCATCTATGAGCAGCAGTATCACATATTTTAGTTATAATGTATGAGCATAATGACTTTTATATTTCCAGTATGTTTTAGAACATTCTCTTGTAAAATGTATTCAAATACCTCAAAAATGTCACATTAATTTATAACAAAAAATACTTCTTCTTTGCATTGTTGAGAGATGCTAATTTAATTTATGGATATAAACATAAAATCTGAGCTTAAATAAATCCTTAGTCAAAGTCTTTCTCTTAGGTATATACTATTTACACAATAGTTAAGAAAAAAAGCTCTCAAAGTTCTGACACAATCTGGTAATTAAGACTCTTGTAAGACAATGATTATTCTTCTCAAATATGTATAAACAGTACTCATTTAAAATTATAATTCAAGTTTTTATAACTGCTATTCACTTCAAATTAAAATGTTTTAAGTGATTCCATAGAATACTCATTCACTAGATTCCAGAAGTTTTCTCTTTAATTTAAACAAGTCACCTATATTCAGATACACATTCACAAAAGATACAGTCAGTTACTTAGCATTCTTACCAATCCATTGTTTATCAACTTAAAAAGTTCAGCAGTTTTAATTTTAAGAGTTTACTTATTTGTGTATACAGTGTGTTTTTATCAGATGTTAGTGAACCATGTGTATATTATGTGTGAAGCATTCCCTGGTTGTCTAAAAGAGGGTGTGTGAGTCCCTCAAATTAGAATTAGAGATATTTGCGGCAATTGGAAACCAATGGCTCTGGAAGCACAACAAATGTGCTCTAAGCCATTAAGTCATCTCTCCAGGCCTTATTATTTTTTTGTTTTGTGGTAGAAGTAATAAACACTTTGAGTTTGCTGCCAAGTTTGGTCATTAGATCCCAGATTGACAGGCAGAGAACTGAGTCTCATAAACTGTCCTCAGAAATTCCAGCCCTATACACAATAAATAAACAAATAAATAAATAGGCAAGTATGTTTCGATTATATAAAAAAATGGAGCTTACTGCCATTTGTTCAGCGGTTAGCCATTCTTCCTCAGAATTACCATGTTGATATGCATAATATGATACACTTGACAGCATCTTGTTAATTTCATTCAGTGCATTCATCTTTCCATTAAAAGAAGATATCTGCAGCAATCTATAAAAATTGTAATCAATAATAATTTTTCATGATTCATAGGAATAGCTGATGTGGGAGTGTCATATATCAATCTGTTGATTTCATTGGTTAAGCAATAAAGAAACTGCTAGGCCCATTTGATTGGTTAAAACTTAGGTGGGAGGAGTAAACAGAACACAATGCTGGGAGAAAGAAGCTGAGTCAGAGAGTTGCCATGATTTTCCCACTCCAGAAAAACCCAGGTTAAGATCATTCCTAGTAAGCCAGCTCGTGGGCTAAAGCAGATTATTAGAAATGGGCTAGTCCAGGTGCGAGAGCTAGCCTAGAAGAGGCTAGATAGAAATGGGCCAAGTGGTGTTTAAAAGAATACAGTTTCTGTGTAATTATTTCGGGGCATAAGCTAGCCTAGCAGGCGGCCGGGGTGCTGGGGACGCAGCCCTGCCGCCCTAAATACAACAGAGTGGCGCCCAGACGTGATGGCCTAAATCCACTTAAAAACCTGAGAGGGCTTTAAAAAGGAGAGAGAGAGTTTAACACAGTTTTTTTGTGGCTTGTGGGTGGCGTGCTGCAGAGAGAATTTCCTGACTCAGCAGCCGCAACAGGAAAAAAGCCTGCTTTCTAGACTGTGCCGCCATTGCGATCTCTGTCTGGCTCCTGTGGGAGACAGAGCTTTTGAATGGAGCATTTGGAGAAAAGCTCTATGGCTTGGTTGATGGCAATGTGGACTACTGTGTGCCTGGAACATTGTGTCTGGCTCAGGAACACCAAATGGATCTGAGGCAGGAGCTGCTTGGCTCCACCATGATGAACTGTGCTGGTCTCAGGCAGGAACTACCGTAATTACCATAAAAACAGCGCAGTTAAGGTTTAGACTCCTCCGGAAACTGGCTGTACCTTATTGCCGTATTACCTGTACATGGTGCAACTTCAGTTTTAAGAACTGCTTAACACTTTAAGAAATGCTCCTGGATAGTAAAAATGTTACAGATTCACAATAAACAGCTTCAGACATAAAAGCCCACACTGTTGGATGAATGTACGTAGGCTTGAGAAAGAAAAGAAAAAGAATATAGAGATAAAGTTAATGGTTTTTAAAAAAAGGGTAAAGTCTTTAAAGAGACAGAATACAGATAGTTCTAGATTTAAAGAAATAAAGAAAAATAAGCCACGTAAAAATGGAAAATTCACAGAGAGTCTGGATTCTTTGTATTATTGTGTTTTCTTTAAAATTTTTGACTGTGAAGGAGCTAAATACAGAGAGACATTTCATTACATGGGCTGCCAAGCTAAACCAGAATGGATATAAGGGTATTACGATTTCAAAATTTGGGTCTAAGGATATGATGCTTTGGAGAGGGTCTTCTTTTGTTTTCACAGAGGACCAGACCCTGTGGATTTCTTCTATTCCAATTTGGTATGATAGACCACGACCTCCCGAAAAGTTCCTGTGAACACCCTCAAAAAATTACTTCACTCAACTGCCAACTGAGATAAACCTGGCACACAGGTTACACCCTAAATGATCTGATTAACAACGCCCCCATTCAGCAGGAAGCAGTTTGGAGAGAAAAAACTGCGCCCATGTTCCCAAATATGGTTTATAAATGTTCTTTTACATTTAAAGGGAGAAATGATAAAGGTATGAATAATTTGCATTGGTATGGATTTTAAGGTCAATTCTGTTATATGTATTTCTGATCTTGAATAAAGTGTTGTGATTGTGTAGTTCATTTTTAAAATGTAATGTATAATTAGGAAATATAGGTTGTTGATGGATAATCATAAATAATAGTCAAGTTTGTAGTCATGTTACTTAGATTTTCTAGATATATAGAGATATATTTCAGTTAAATAGGCATTCTTCATATCTTTCAAAGACTGCAGAATATGGCATTTTAAATGTTTTAATAACTTAGGGCTTTTCGTGACAATGAGACACGTCTGCTCCTGGCAGCACCAATCTACTTCAAGAGTAAGATGGGCATTGAAGAGGATCCTTATGGAGTTTGATAGCCATTTGGGCAAGAAACTGTTCTTGCCTGGACTGTTGCATAAACTGGACAAAGAGAACCAGCAGAGAGAGGACTGCTGAACTTGCCTAAGGTGAGATGGTCTTTCGGGGTTCCTGACTGATGCAAGAGCCTGCGAGACATTCTGCAGGACACAGCAGATAGTGACTGAACTGTCTTTGGAATTTCCTGCTTCATAGAAATGTCTGCTGGATACTTTGGGCCTGAAGGCTGAAGATGGATGCCCCAACGGTACAAAAGAACTTTGGGTGACTGTCCAGGAAGCAAGATGTCTCTGTCATTTCTAGAGTTTTTTTTATTTCTTGTTAGGTAGTATTATATCCTTCTGGGGTCTTTGGTGGGGTTGAAGAATGAATAGATAGTGATAGTTTTCCTTAGTTATGATAAAAGATAAAATAGATATAAATATTATAACTATAATTCTTGCTTGATAACTTTTTGTTATATGTAATTTTACTATGTTAAAGTTAAAGACTTTCTTTTTTGTTTAAACAGAAAAAGGGGAAGTGATGTGGGAGTGTCATATATCAATCTGTTGATTTCATTGGTTAAGCAATAAAGAAACTGCTAGGCCCATTTGATAGGTTAAAACTTAGGTGGGAGAAGTAAACAGAACAGAAGGCTGGGAGAAAGAAGCTGAGTCAGAGAGTTGCCATGATTTTCCCACTCCAGACAGACACAGGTTAAGATCATTCCTGGTAAGCCAGCTCGTGGGCTAAAGCAGATTATTAGAAATGGGCTAGTCCAGGTGCAAGAGCTAGCCTAGAAGAGGCTAGATAGAAATGGGCCAAGTGGTGTTTAAAAGAATACAGTTTCTGTGTAATTATTTCGGGGCATAAGCTAGCCGAGCAGGCGGCCAGGATGCTGGGGACGCAGCCCCGCCGCCCTAAATACAACAAATAGCAAAGGCTAGTGCCACATACATAACACAAAAGCAACTCTAAAGACTGAAGTGGGAGTATCACAAAATGAAAGCCATGGTTACACAGTGAATTCATAGCCAGCATAGACTGTTACAACCCCAAAACAAACAATAAAAACCCAAATCCAAACAAACCATTTTTTTTTTCAAATTGGTAAAATGGCTGCCTATCATACAGGATCCTAAATTCAATATGCAATCACCGAATAGGCAACAACATAAATCACAGTAACAGTAACTATAGGTAAAAAGTATCTCACCTGAGTATCATTTTTAACCTAAGAATGTCTAAATTTCTAATAGTTTCTTCTTGTCCTGGAATTCTTGAGGCTAAACTCTTTAGAGATTTAATAATCATTGAAATGGCATCGTTTTTCACTTCAGTCTTTGCTTCTCGTTTCAGTTCTTCATCAGTTATTTTTTGTAATAATTGTGGCACTACCTCAATAACTGGGATGAAGTACTTTCTTAAAGTGTGTTGAGTGAGAAACTCATAGCACTGTCCAAAAGGCCTGAAAAGAGGGAACACAAAACTTTAATATCCAATTTTTCTTCTATAGTCTAGTTTTCAAATTAGTTTCAATACGTACAAGCAAATCATGCTAAATTCAGAAAAAAAAACATTTAAGAATTAAAACTCAATTATTTCCAATAAGAGCAACTTGTATATTATGCTGAAATATCTTAAAATATAACTTACTTAATTAGAGCTGAAATTGTTTGAATTGTTAATGCTGATCCAGTAATGAAACGATCATGCAAAATCTGGAAACCATTTAATATGCCAAATGTGTTAATAAGATCCACTAACCAACCCTGTAAGTGAATGATAAGCATTAAATTACTTCTTTAAGATATTACTACCTAAAATTTATGTTTTAAAACAGACAATATATAATTATAAGCCAAACTCTGTTATGAAATCACACATATATGATTTACCTGTTTAGGAAGACCCTTTAAGAGTGACTGTTTCTTTTGATATTTTTGCTCAGAAAGAGTTAACTTTTTTTTTAAGAGTTAACTTTTTAAATTGCATATATATTACGAGCAAAATTATTGGGCTTTGATCAGCTAACATTTTCTACATTTAAGAAGTAAGTTTTAGCTGGTCGGTGTTGGCACATGCCTTTAACCTAAGCACTCAGGAAGAAGAGGTAGACAGATAGATCTCTGTGAGTTTGAGACCAGCCTGGTCTACAAGAGCTAATTCCAGGCTCCAAAGCTACAGAGAAACTCTGTCTCAAAAAAAAAAAGAAACAAAATAAAAAACAAAAAAGGTGTATTTTAAAATTAAAAAATTGGAAAAATAAACATGTTTAATTAAAAAGGCCTGTATGTCTTTTGTTCTAAAAATCAATTTTAAGAGAAAATAGAAATAGTAATGGAGAGAGAATAATGAACTTGCAGGGGGAATATTTTCTGAATTTATATAGAAAAGGGACTACAAAAAAGGTTCAGTCTGCAAAATGCTTGCCAGGCCAGACTGATGTAAAAAACATAAGTGTGGCTGCAAGTGACTGTACTCCCAGCAATGATGATGTAGACGGGAGGATCCCCAGGCCTTGATGGTCACCTTGTCATGTCTATCACTGACCTCCAGGTTCACGGAAAGCTCCTAACTCAAAAGTTAAAATGAAGTGCAATTGAGAAGGATACCTAACACTGACCTGTAGTTGTGCGGGACACACACGCCACCCAATTCCAGTTAGATATCACCCTCCCATACACAAATACACACCAAAACAAAACAAAAAGTACAACATTAAACAATGCTACAGAAAAGTCAAATTCTTGAAAAATAAATCAGTATAAGCTATTGCTAATTTTAAGAGATGAGAAACTAAATAAAGACTAAAACTATTAGGTTTATGGTTGTTTCCACTTTTGTTTATAAATTCCTAATGTTATCTGAAAGAAAAATGAATTCAGTTTGTAAACTCCGTATGAGTTAGAACTTTATAAAAACCTTGAAAATTGGTTAAACATACAATAAATTAAACACAGTGCCAAAAAAACCCAGTTAAATCAAAAGGAGAAATAATTTTGTGGTAACCTGCCTGGAGGCTACCTGAGGTGCTAACTTTTATGTTAAATGGCTTAAGACAGAAGAGTCTTAAGCCAAGACTCTTAAGAGAGAAGAATGGTATGAAAACATACTGGAACTACAGAGCAGACAGACTACTAAGACAAATTACTTAATAAAGAATATAAAAGTGAGGTATCCAAGCAATCTGAGGTAGGATTTAAAAATTAAAAAATTTTAGCCGGGCGGTGGTGGCGCACGCCTTTAATCCCAGCACTCGGGAGGCAGAGGCAGGCGGATCTCTGTGAGTTCGAGGCCAGCCTGGTTTACAAGAGCTAGTTCCGGGATGGACACCAAAGCTACAGAGAAACCCTGTCTCAAAAAACAAAAAAAAAAATTAAAAAATTTTAAAGCAGCTATGCACATAGAAAAGAATATATATGGTGGGTCATCTCTTCAGGCTTTAAGTCCATGTCCATACATTAAAAGTATTCCTTTTCTTGCCTAAGCTCAAAAATACTATAAAATGTGAAATTTCAACAAATGTTAAGATTGTGAAAAGAAAACCAGACAATCAGACAGACCTATTTGAAAAGTATTAATATCAGGCATTCTTAAGAGCTATAAGAAATACTGACAAAAACCTGAAGGTAACTAGAAAAAATATAAGCAAATTGAGTACACCAGTGAGGACAAAAAAATTTTAAAAACCTATCATTATAGATAAAAATATAATACATTCAACAGTAAGTCTGAACAAGGCAGATTTAACTACTAAAAATTTAATACGTGTAATTTTAACTCCTAAAGTCAGATAAGAAAAAGCTGTATTGATCCCAAAGGATTTATAAATCACCACCCATGGAGAAAAATACGGAACATAAAGTTCAAAAAAGGCAAAGTTGGAGTTTATTTGAGTGCTACACAAAAGATCTTCCCAATTTTGAGAACAGAAATATATAAATTTAAGAAGTCATAAAAATCTAAGAAGACACAAGCAAGAACTCATATGCATTACTGTGAAATCATGACCAAGAAACAGAAACTAGATTTGGTGGTTGGAATAAGATGATCCCCACAGACACATACATCTAAATACTTGGTCCCACTGGGTGAACTGTTTATGAAAGGTTGTTAGTATGGCCTTGTTGAAGAAGGTGTGACCTTGCTGGGGGTGTGTCACTGGCTTTGATGTTTCAAGACATCAGGCAAAATGTCTCACTCTGTGTATAACTTACAGATCAGATGTGTGAGCTTTTAGCTGTTGATTCAGTCTGCCTGCTCCCACACTCCCTACCACAATGGTCATGGACTAGATCTCTGAAACTATAAGAAAGCCTGTAATTAAATGCTTTCTTTCATAAGCTGCCATGGTCATGGTGTCATTTTACAGCATTAAAAAAAAGCAACTAAGATACCAGAAAAGAACCTTAAGAAAGAAGCATATCCATATAAACTCAGAATTATCATTAGGAACCCTGCAAATCAGGATTAATTACATATTTGAAAGTTTTAGAGAAAGGAGAATGAAACAAAACAATCTGAAAGACAAATTTAAAATAAACCTGTATGGTACTTTTTCAAGATATAATTTCCCCACATTTTATTCTGGGCCTCTATATTCTACTCTAAACTTCCAAAACCTATACCAACACAGTAAAAATATTATAGTAGACGAAATATGCACCAAAATGCAGAGCTACCAACTGTAAGAAACAAATATTCACAAACTGAATGGAGAAGTGGTCAGAACATTAAATACCATACTTTAATGATGGGTAACAGTCATACAAAAGTTCAGGAGAATCTACAAAACAGGCACACATTCCCCCACAAATTAGCAGAAGATGCTTTCCCAAGAGCCGATGAAGCATTTATCAGCTTACACTACATCACAAGATAATATCCAAGACTAATATAATAGAATGTTTTTCAGAACATAATGCAATGAAACAAGAAATCAAAAGAAAAAAGCATAATTATAAATAAAACAGAAATTAAATTACACATTAGAAACAATCTATCTCTCAAAGAGCAAAAAACAACTGAAATTAAGATAATTAAAACAGGTAAAAAAACAACATAGGATGCAAAGTCTAGAATTATGAGAAAAAAGGTTTCAAACCGGCAACTCAGCCACATCTTATTCTTTTCTTCTACAGTACTAATGTTTTAATTCAACTTTGGGCATGCTAGAAAGGCACTGTACAAATAAATTACATCCTCCCCCCGCCAGGTCCACACTATGAACCAAAAGGAAAAACCAAACACAAAGTAGGAAGAAAATGGAACACATTTGAATGTATACAACGGAAATAAATGTAGAGAAGAATATGAAAAGCATCAAGAAAAACGGATAAAGCCAAGTCTGATTATAGGCATTACAAATTCTACAGAAATAAAACAATTGTAGTACTTCAGTGTAATGAATTAGATAAACTGGATAAAAGAAGAAACTTCTAGAATTATCCAAACTAATCCTACACTAGAGAATATTATTGAATTAGTAATTAAGAACTCAATAGCTGTGTGTGTGTTAACAAAAGCCTGTGATCCCTCCACAGATTAAGTGGAAACAAGACAATATGAGATTCAGGGCCATAACTATTGATAGTCTATCAGTATGGGCTGGAAGAAACTCCAACAAAATGATCAAGGACCAAAGTGTATTCTTCCTGAGGGCAATCATATTTCAATATTTAACTACTAACCAATATGATGTATCACATTAACAGAATAAAAAACCAGAAAACCAAAATAATCTGTTAATGCAAAAACCAGTAACAAGCAAAATCCAACCACCTAAGCACCCAACAACTATTTCAACATAACAATGGTCACACTAAAGAAGAATCAAAGTTAATGTAATACTCAATGTAGAAACAAAATGTTTTTAAGATTAGGAATGCCAATTTTTTACATTTCCTGGCCAAGATAATATTAATGTCTAAGTTTCAAATATTATATAAGAACAGATATACAGTTATAAAAAACAAGGCACAAAATTTCCTACTTTTTAAAAGATGTACTCTATCACTTTATGTTCCCTCTTAGATTTTATTTCTGTGTATGTGTTCACATGATAAAACTGTATTATTCTTTGTAAGCTTTTTTAAAAAAAATGGTTGGTTATTCTACACAGTTAAACTATATTTGAGACACCACAAACCCATTAAAAGTGACACTAAAAGACATAAAAAAATCTATAAATCTATTAATTAGTATTTTTAGTTCTTTAGATGAGAAATTATTTTCTTGCTTAATGAACATGTTATAAGATTTACTAGTATAAAGCACAACTTTCATTTCAAGTTAAGAATAAAATAATTATTACTTGATTCAATATTCACATTTTGATGAACACTAAGATTTACTTTTAGAGAATCAAATTCTAATAACTGCCTAATGGTAAGTGAAAATGGAAATTTAAATGTGAATTTTCAGCATCTATTAAAAAGTATTTTTTGTTTTTTAAGAACATATACACACAAACACACACATGCATGTACATGCGGACTTAAAGCACATAGAAGACAACATACAGTCAATATTTGTCCTATAGTAGTTAAATTGTCTAACATCAGAGGAAACACAAAATTAATAAATACAAAGAATCATTTTTCCCTGAGAAAAAATATAAATTAATTTTCAGCAAGCATACTTATCAATCAATTAGTTAGTGTGTTATATGTTTTCTTCAGGTTTTAGTTATAATGTTACCAGGAATTCCATGATTATGAACCAACAATACACATTAAATAAAAAAATTGCATAAAGCAAGGTTACATATTTATATTGGCTATTGTTATTTTAAGCAGTACATTTTATTTAAATGCAAGTTTGTAGCAGTATTTATATATAACAAATGCTAAAAATAGTTAATACTGGATCTTTAAAACAAACCAACATACTTTTGGTAAACGTAGGTCTGGAGAACAGGCAAAGAGTTCATCTTCAGGAAACTGAACACTTGAGGACACTGATTCACAAGGACGTGCACCATTACAGATATGAAATTTGCAATGAGGATTTAAGGCCATTGCTAGAAGTTCTAGAAACAGACAGCAGTCCTGAGACAACTTCGTCACACAAAGCTCCACTAGGCGATGGGTATTGTGAATAATACACCTCTGTTAAACAAGTAATAGTTAGGGAGACAATATGGTTTACATCAAGAACAGACTACAATTTCACATACAGAAAATTTCATTCTTGTTAATCATCTTTTCATTCATTTCTGAAGTAATTATGTGAAATTTCTTACACAGCACTACTGTGAACAAATTAACATTTTCATTATAGTAATATTCAATTCACTGTATAATTTTATGTTTCAGAACCACCTGCAATCTTAGCACTCAGAAAATATAAACAGGAAGATTTTAGGCCAGTCCAAGCTGTATATTGAGCCCAGTGATATAAAAAGTCTATGTCATTTGAGAATATTAAAATAAAACCTAAAAAAGATTACTAATGATGTATCAGCAATGGATTGCTTATAACTAACTGCACTGTGTACACAAAATAAATGCAACAGTATTTTCTCACCCTGGTATGTTGTAGTCTAGAAGCAAAAAATCAAAAGTCTAAACATTCTTTATTCACTACAAACATTAAGTCTTAATAACTCAAACATTACTTCCAAACTTTGCATTAACTGACAATTAAAAAGTAAATTCTGAAGTTTACAGCACATATGCATAAACACACATATAGCCGGGCGATGGTGGTGCAGGCCTTTAATCCCAGCACTCGGGAGGCAGAGGCAGGCGGATCTCTGTGAGTTCGAGACCAGCCTGGTCTACAAAAGCTAGTTCCAGGACAAGCTCCAAAGCCACAGAGAAACCCTGTCTCGAAAAACCAAAACACACACACACACACACACACACACACACACACACACACACACACACACGCAGGCCCTGGCCATTTTAGAAAAATTTCAGTGACATTCTGCCCATAAAAAATATGTATGTTTCACAACTTATGGTTACTTGCAGTTCATAAATGACTGCCTTGTCATTCAGTAACTTGTTAAAAAGACTTCTATATTGTCATTAAAGGAAAACTGAGATGCAGGAAAAGATGGCTCAGTGGTTAAGAGCACTGCCTGCTTTCCCAAGGTACTGAGTTCAATTCCCAGCAACCACATGGTGGTTCACAACCATCACATAATGAGATTTTGTGGGAGGAGGGAAGGAGGTGGAAATTTTCAATAAAAAAATAAATTAATTAAAAAAAAAGAAAAATGAAATCTTACGATGGATCAATAGTAGTCTTAAGTTATTTCTGTTCTAAGCTATAATCCATCTGAGAATACAAAATTATGTTTGACTTTTTCAGTGTCAAAATTAAAGTTTGAACTTCCAAAATATTTCAGTATTAATTTGTGGCTTATATTTCAAAAAGAAAATTAAACTTTTATCTTCCAGGGTCAAGGTAAGTATAAGTTTCTTTGCTTGCTTCTACATGAAAACTGCTAAGTAATTTTATCATTATCAGTTAGTGTTTCAGCTATATTGAGACATTACTACCCAATTTAGAAATATATTTTAAAAATAAACACAACTGTGGATAACTTAGAATCAATACTATCACACATCTGGTAAACTATATTGTTACAAGATACTTGAATTCCTAAAGGCAGATTTTATTTAAAACTGTACTTAAAACCCCACGCAAGATTTACTTAAAAAAAAAATCTCCTCCTTCCAAATTATATCACACCTATTAATAAAGTTGATACTTTATTATTATTACCAATAATATTTTTCAAACAGACTCATAGAAATCATTATATAAAACCAAATCTCCCTCATACAAAACTCACATGAATTTCAAATTTCCATCCACTCAGTGCCTCATCCGTAAGTATTTTGGTAAAAGATACAGTTAAAACATCTCGAAAAAAACGCTGACAAGCTTCACTTTTAGCATCAAGGCCTATGAAAAAGTATAATAAAACAGATAAAAAACATTCCTATAGCCAAGTTTGTGACTACATATAACATAGTGTTAGAAACTGGTGTGTTTTCTAATCAACATAGAATATTATATAGTGTTTGAGAGAATTAGCATTAATATAAAAACTCAGGATAGAATTCAGAAAAACTACATGAAAAACTCATCAAGGAATTGCAACAACTGAAAATGTCTCAGAACATCATGTAGCTTAACATTTTCTGATGTCAGTTAAACCTAAAACACTACTTAAAAAGAAAGGCATCTCTGCTTCACATGATACCCCAAAATAAGGGAAAGCCCTTATAAACTGAAAGTGAATCATTATCAAGCATCATTTAGAATTCTGGTTCAGCTTACACTGTACTGTAAAATGCCCTGTACGTATGTGACATCTTCTGAATTAAGAAGATCTCTCTACAGTTGCTAAAGAGATACCTCACCAGTTAAAAGAATGAATGTACTGTTTTTGGAAAAAACATTGTTTAAGTCCCAACACTTCCACCACAGATTCATAAAACACTAGTAACTCTAGCTCCAGGGTATCCTATACCTTCTGGCCTTCATGGACTCCTCAAGTCATAGGCATATTCCCCCATAGAGACAGATATACATATGTATATATTTGATTGAAAAAATTGACACAAGGACCAAAGATATATAAATATGCCATCTCATTTCAAGGACTTGAAAAATGATCATTACATTAAGTTGGTTTATCGTTTGCCTTTGAAGACTTAAAAAGTAAGGAATATTATACAAATTCCTAATCAGTGGTAAGAATGCACAATACCTGACATGATAAAACAGAAAAAAAAAACCTGTCCATTCTAGGATCTAGGACATAATTCAGTTAGTAATGTCTTTAACTTATATGTCTAAGACCTAAGTTTGATTCCTACGTTTATACAAAAATAACATGTAATCTCAGTGCTTGGAGAGGATAAAAAGATTCCTGGGGGGGGGGGGAGATTCCCGGGGCTCCCTAAACTATGTGACAAGTGCTAAGACTAACATTCCCAAATGTCAGGTCTTCTCTGTCCTCTCTACGTACAATCATACACACATGCTCACCTGTACGTACAGACACAGATAAAAATTTATTCTAAACTACAGCTATACTGCAAAAGTAAAAACTAGATTTTATCATTTCTTTTCCTGTGGTTGCTTCACAGCAAAAGACCCCATATTTCAAAATATCCATGCTCCTTTTGAAAAACAAAAGACCTCCTTTTCTTCATTAAAGAAAGCAAACATGTAAGAAAATTTATTAGAAAATATACATGTAGTAGTAATGGAAAAACAATTTTCAAAAAAATATCAGGGGCTTTCATTATCACATAATTTTATTTACTGGCATTCTAGTCAATAAAATAGCATGTTTGGGTAATTTTTGCTGAAATAATTTTATAAATAAATGTCTCAATGCCTTAGATCTAAATTTCACCAAAAATGCAAGAAATTATATAGCTATCAAAAAGCAAAACTTTTAAATTGTAAATAATCCTTAATGTGTATTATAATTTAAAATGAATGTGAATTAAACTTTATTGCCTTCTTAGAAACATTTAAGTACACATAAAATCCTGCTTCAAATTTTACAAGTTCAGATTGCTTTTTATTTATCATGTTAAATATTTTTCATGTTTTTTAAAATTCATTTTTTAAAATCCACTCCATATTCAATTCCTCCGGCCATTTTCCTACTGGCATTTTGAAATCCTATGGTCCAATGTTTAAATAGGCCTTAACCTCTATGTATCAACCTTAAGACTAATCTAATGTAATGTGAAAATGACTACAGAGCAGCAGTTTTCTATCTCTGGGTCTCAACCCCTTTGGCAAACCTCCATCTCCAAGAAAATTGAAATTATGATCCCTAACCATAAAAAACTTATGGTTATAAAATAAGGACAAAAATATTTTATGATTGGAGCCACCACAATATGAAGAACTGTACTAAAGTGTTACAGATATACATAAACTTAGCCTTACCAGGAAGTTTATTGATATTGACGGAAAATCACAAATATTTAACTTTGTAATAGAAAAATATCAAAACCTTCAAAAATATTTGGTTTACATATATAAAAGGCATATACTATGAAAAGAATGGGAACATGTGAAACTCACCTTTTTTACTAAGATCAATAGAAGCTTCTAAAAGTACTTCTAATTCTCCCTTTGGCACAACAGGAACCACCCATTGAGGTCTAATAATTATTATAAAATAAGATTATTTTTCAGAACATTACTCAAACACTTTAAGTTATGTAGAGTGCTTTTAGTAGGAAAAAGAGTGAAACAAACGACAAACAAAATCCTTTTAGATTTAAAAGAAAATCCTGCAAACATCTCCTTTCGTGGCATTAAAGATATACATTATAATCTATATAAACTTTTAAAGATAATATCAAATAACAAATAACTCATCATTCTTAATAAAAAACAAAACAAAATTCAATTGCTAATACCTGTAGTTAGAAAGGAAAGTGTTCTTTCAATTTTTTTTTTTAAAGGAAGAGGATGTTAAGAGAATGTGAGTCTTTTGGGTGCCCTTGCGTGCTATGTGCCATAAAACTTACCAAGAATATCTGGAGCCTTTTGTCATAACAGTTTTTGATGATAATGTGATGATGGCATCTATCTCCTTATTACTTGATTCAGGAATCAGGGATTTTTGAAGATGTAGCTACATACTTCACTTACCAACAATGGGTGAGTGGGCCAGCCTGACAACTTACTTAGAAGGTTCTATATAGGGACACGTTGCAGCAGAACTTTACTTCATTAGAGCAAGAAAAAGAGGTATATTCTCTCAATCAAAGGTGTTAAGAACCAGGGGTTTGGAAAGCAGGGAACATGTCAAAACTAAGAAAATATGCTCAACAACTTAAAAGAATATGTGGAATGAAATCAAGTTGGCTGTGTTAGACAAACACAAAAGGAAGTTTAACTCCTGACCTTTAAGTATCAGTTTGACAGATTTTATTAGACATGTTAAATAGCAAATGTAGCTTCCTCTTTTTGTAGTTATGCATATTTTCTAGTAACCTAATGTATCAATAAATGTACTAACAGAGTACAATTAGCAACAAAACTATAAAAGAGAGTATTATGGGTAGAACAGAGTGTGCACAAAGGGAAAACCACAGAAAAGGAATAAAAAAATCTCCTAAATTAGTGTTATCCACTGACCCTCCCCTTTCCTCTTATTTAATACCAATTAATTTTTTGGTCAAAAGCAGTTTGTTCTTTCAAGTCATTACATCAATATGCATACAGATAAAAATAAATGCACCTGTTGACCAAATCTTCCAACTTTGCCAGGTCAGCATGGGGAAATGAAAGATCTTCATCTTCATGCTGTGGTGGAGCATCACCTTGACCTTGTTCATCTGGAAGAGTCACTGGAGAATTCTCATTGGAAGAGTCAGATGATGAGATCTTAATTAAAAGTTAAAAAAATCCCAGACTTAACTATTTATAAACACATGTACAGGACTTAGCAATTCACATATCAATATATATCTAGGATAGGATTACTTATTATCTGATATATATTATCTCTGTATTTAATTAATCTGGGGTAGTACTACTGATCTCTGCCCCTTTCCATCATCATGCATGCTATTTCCCACAAGATTAAAAATAATAATTATTATATAGCACTGTATTAATTAAGCTGACTTAGAGAACACTTTTTAAAATGATTACTACTAGTATAAATAGTTGTAGTTAACTTTATTCAAAAAACTTTAAGACTTTAAGACGTTCATTTGTCACCACACACATACCATGACATAACTAATAACTAGAAACATGCTTTTGACAAAATACAAAACCCATTCATGATAAAGGTCTTGGAGAGAGCAGGGAAACAAGGAACATACCTAAACATAAATAAGTCAATAATCAGCAAGCCAACAGCCAACATAAAACTACATGGAAAGAAACTCCCAGTGCTTCCATTGAAATCAGGAATAAGACAAGGTTGTCCACTCTCTCTATATATATTCAATATAGTCCTTACGGTCCTAGCTACAGCAATAAGACACCAAAGGGAGATCAAGGGGTTACAAATTGGAAAAGAAAAAGTCAAACTCTCACTGTTTGCTGATGATACGGAAGTTTATTTAAGTGATCCCAAAAATTCTACCAAGGAACTTCTACAACTCATAAATACTTTCAGCAATGTAGCAGGATACAAAATTAACTTTAAAAAAATCAGTAGCCCTCCTTAACAAAGATGAAATAAGGGCTGTGGAAGAAATCAGAGAATCAACACTCTTCACAAATAGCCCCAAATAGCATAGAATATGTTGAAATTACTCTAACCAAACAAGTGAAAGTCTTATATGACAAGAACTTTAAATCTTTGAAGAAAGAAATTGAAAAGGACACCAGAAAGTAGAAAGATATCCCACGCCTTGGGTAGGTAGAATTAACATAGTAAAAATGGCAATCTTACCAAAAGCAATCTACAGATTCAACACAATGCCCAGCAAAATTCTTCACAGATCTTGAGAGGACAATAATCAACTTTATATGGAAAAACAAAAGACCCAGGATAACCAAAACAATCCTGTACAATAAAAGAACTTCTAGAGACATCACAATCCCTGACTTCAAACTCTACTACAGAGCTACAGTACTGAAAACAGCCTGGTATTGGCATAAAAACACACAGGAAGACGAATGGAACCAAACAGAAGACCTGGATATCAATCTACACAACTTTGAACACCCGATCTTTGATAAAGAAGCAAAAAATATCAAATGGAAAAAAGAAAGCATATTTAACAAGTGGTGCTGGCGTAACTGGATATCGTCAACATGTAGAAGGATGAAAATAGACCAATATCCATCACCATGCACAAAACTCAAGTCCTCACATAAAGCCAGCCACACTGAACCTTACAAAAGAGAAACTGAAGTACACTTGAATGCACTGGCACAGGGAACCACTTCCTAAATATAGCAGCACAGAAACTGAGAAAAGCAATTAATAAATGGGACCTCCTGAACCAGAAAAGCTTCTTTAAAGCAAAGGACACGGTCAACGAGACAAAACGACAGTCTACAGAATGGGAAAAGATCTTCACTAACCCCATATCACACAGAGGTCTGATCTGCAAAATATATAAAGAACTCAAGAAATTGGACACCAAAAGATCACAAAATCCAATAAAAAAATGGAGTACAGACCTAAACAGAGAACTCTCAACAGAGGAATCTAAAATGGCTGAAAGAAACTTAAGGAAACGTTCAACAACTGATGTAGGTGAGTCTTCTTTCTATGTGTTTCTTTCATTGGTTAATTATTTCGGGTAAAGCTAGCAGAGAGCCGGGCTGCAGCCAGCGGCTCTCATGACTACAAACATCCTTAGTCATCAGAGAAATGCAAATCAAAACAACTCTGAGATACCATCTTACACACGTAAAAATGGCGAAGATCAAAAACACTGATGACAACTTTTGCTGGAGAGGTTGTGGGGAAAAGGGAACAGTTCTGCATTGATGGTGGGAATGCAAGCTGGATGTCAGTGCCGCGATTTCTCAGAAAATTATGGAACAAACCTTCATCAAGACCCAGCAATACCACTTTTGGGTATATACCCAAAGGATGCTCAATCTTTCCACAAGGGCATGTGCTTAACTATGTTAATAGCAGCTTTGTTTCTCACAGCCAGAACCTCGAAACAACCTAAATGCCCCTCGACCGAAGAATGGATAAGGAAAATGTGGTACATTTTACATAATGGAGAACTACACAGCAGAAAAAAATTACAACAGCTTGAATTTTGCAGGAAAATGGATGGAGCTAGAAAACATTATTTTGAGTGAGATAACCCAGACACAGAAAGACATTTATCACACGTACTCACTTATAGGTGGGTTTCAAACATAAAGCAAAGAAAGCCAGTCTATAAACCCCAACCCCAGAGAACTTAGATAACAATGAAGACACTAAGAGAGACTTACATAAATCTAATCTACATGGGAAGTAGAAAGTAGAAAAAGACAAGGTCTCCTGAGAAAGAAAATTGGAAGCATGGGGACCTTGGGAAAGGTTTGAAGAGGGAAGGGGAGAGGCAGGGAGTGGAACATAGAAAAATGTAGAGCAATAAAAAATGTAAAAAAAAAAGAAAGAAAAGAAAAATACTAATCAACTACCATATACTTAAAAAACAAAAGAAATAGTTACGTTAAAAAAATCAATTTGGTCAACAATAGAGATAAGAATTATAGTTAATATTAGCTATCAAAAAATTAATAACCAAATCAGTTAATACTATTTATCAAAATTCACTTCAATGACAAGTCACATGAATAATCTGCAAAACTTTACTCAAATTTTATTTCTGGGAAAGAAACATTCAGAATGCTCAGGTGTTGTACTTCTGAATGAAGAAAGTCTAGAATGGAGTGCTCTAAAGAAGTAAAGTTTTCTAGCATTCTCACAAAATCCAGTTTATACAACAGGGGATGAGAATCACAAAATTAGAAAAAGGTTCTAAGTATCATGACTTAAAAGAATGAACAATTTCCGAACACAGGATTATAGCTCATAAGCAGTGTATTTATTTAACAATGAATAAGACTATGAAGTTTGATCCCTAAAACTCTGTAATCCAAACAGAAAAAAAGTACATCACTAGTATAAAAGGCTATTACTTTATCTATCTATATTGAATTATCTTCATGAATCAATTGAAGTCTCCAACACAATCTATTCAGAAAAAACACATTTATAAATAGGCAGTTAACATTTCTGTACTTAAAGTAACTATGAAGCTGTAAAGGGTTGCATTAAATTAACAGAGGGGGACTTTCAGAAATTGAAGGTTTCTAGAATAATTCGTAAGTGAATACTTATAAAATGCTCTAAATGTAAAAGGAAGATAATAACTAAAAATTTATTAAGTTGATAAGGAAATGTTCAACATCCTTAGTCATCAGAGGAGTGAAAATCTAAACAACTCTGAGGTTACATCTTACACGTCAGAACGGCCAAGATTAAAAACACTGATGACAACTTATCCTGGAGAGGTTATGGGGTAAAGGGAACATTCCTGCATTGCTGGTGGGAATGCAAGCTCTCTATAACCAACTTAGAGGGTAGAAAAGGACAGTAAGAAGCTTAGAAATGCAAATGGTCAGAAATCAGAATACTGAGACTGAACCACTATTCTATTTTCCTACAAACTTATCACCACTACATCACAAAGGATTTATTAAGAAGTTTGTTTTCACACAGTATGTTCACATTTCAACTGCAAATTTCAAGCCATATGGAAGATCATGTTGGAGAGAGAGAAAGTCTGACCGGAAAGTAAGTATTTAATTATCCTCAGAATTGCAGAGACTGTAAAATCAATAAATAAATTGTAAATTTAAAATAACCATTAAAAAATGAAGGGTTTTAACAAATAAAGACAGCAAGGTGAGCAAAAATAAAAACCAGGAGATGAAAATTTTTAAAAACAAAATAAAATATTAGCAATAAATAGTATAATAAGAAAGAAGGAAAATATGGACGGGATTGTTAATAGACTAGTGTTCCAACACAGAAAAGCAGAGAGTGAAAAAGGAAGTAGAATTAAAAACACTAATATCCAGAAATGTGAGATACTTATATATTAGGAAGAAAGAAGAATGAAAACTAAACAGAATTACTAAAATTTTTCATATGGTTTTAAGCAAGATAAAGCAGTGCCTCGTTGCTAAATGTTAGGTGGCAATCCTAGAAATAACAGATCAAAATTTTTAAATAAAAATCTTTGAGTACCAGGATTAAGTTTTGCACCGTGTTATTAGTTCTTTTTATTTCACAAAAATATTACTTTTATTTATCTATAGTGTATATACACTTACTGACTTCCCAGTTTCATAGTATTTTTAACATAGTGCTTACATATCTGTTTAGACACTTTCTCTTTATGTGGCTTTGGAAATGTTGAAATATAGGCTCAAGATAAAGGAGGAATAATGTAAGCATACACATACACTTGCACAAAGGAATGAAAGAAGAAAAGAAGGGAGGGAGTCGGGAAGATTAAAGATGCATACAAAGTCAGATAATCTGAGTTAAATCCCAACGACATAAATAGTGGAAGTAAATAAATATGCACTTCCACATATTCCATGTTTTCTGTTTTCCATACATAATAAGTTAATAAATAACAAAAAATGAAAGTAAATTATCAACATTAGATAAATAGTCCTTTCAAAAATCTTACTTGTGAATAAAAATTCTTACTCCCATGACAGGAAAAGAAACAATTTTTGAGATCTAAATCAAAACAAAACTTTAATACTCATCTATATCTTAATACTTTCAAACAAATATTTCATTGACTTTTGTTTTACAAATGAAGGGAAACAAGTTTAAAGTTTAGTAACTTGCATGGAACTTTAACATAAATAGCTTATTTCACTCTATGCTTCTGACCAGCTATAATGAGTAACGTAATAATTTTGCTCCAGATTCATAATTATCTTTAAACAAAGTAAACACAAGTCTTCAGCATACATAATATTTAAGTTTTTCCTGTTACTAACAGCTAGTCATTTTTCTTAAGTTTTTGATTAAAAGTTCAGAACTATTATCCAATTGTTAATTTTCTACAATACCCTTAAATATACTATAATCATACCTGGTTCTTTTGGAAAGAAGACTGAGACTGCCCATCAGGAGCCTGCCCCTGGTTTTCATCCCCTCCTACTGGAGAGCCACGAGTCATGACTGTCATGATCACCAAAGAATAGACCTTCGCTAGTTTGTCTGTTTATGGAGTTGTCCTAAGAGAAGAAATTATAATCTACTCATAAGAGAGAAAGTACTAGCATGTGCCAATCCCTAAAATCTCTAATTCAAGAGCAAACAATACTGCAGAAATTAATAACCTAAAACTATAATAAAAATTGAAAAGACGAATAGGAAATCAACCCAACTTTAATGACCACTCCAAATTTAAGCAAGATCTCTATAATTGGAATACAGGATTAAAAAAATTAAACAAAAGTAATAAAAATTTTAACAATATTTTTACTCACCCTGATAAAATGTTTTGCCGAGACAACAAGACTTGCCAGTTAAGTAAAGGCCAAAGTATAACACTAGAATACTCAAAGGATTACATTATGACGAGAGTTTTTGCAAAATAACACAATAGCATTGATTAAAACATTTAAAATATTTAGGACAGTGATTTTTAACCAAAGCTATAAATCTGAAAATAAAATTTCCTATCTTTTCTAAGGATGCAAATAAAGCCTGACTTTGGCCTGGACAGGACTAGACCACCTTTCTAAGGTTAGAACTTGGTATTTGTTAAATATCTCTAAGAAAATAATGTGCCATATAAGTGAAAACCAAGTTTCACACGAAGAGCCAAGTGTCGGAAGTCAAATAAAGTAAAAAGGAATAATCTGACATTTACCTGAATTAATTACAAGAGCCATCTCCAGCTAAAAGAAGTCATGATCACAAAAAGCAAGCTAGATAGAGTGAAAACTGAATAACCACAGGAATTGTTTGATCATATTGGTAATTGATCAGTTACCAATACATAGGTAAAATAATTTAATAATAACGGTTTTATAATAATAATGTAGTCTTTCTTGTGGATTAATTTTTCTCGTATACAAAATGATTACATTTTTTATGAATAAAGAGGCACAAAAGGAAAAAAGCTCATTTTCATGTAAATATTAAGTAAGCAAAATATAATCATAACCTAAAGTCTAATTTTAGAATAAGTTAAAGTACTATAAACTTTAGTAATAACCATAAACAAAGGAAACCAATAAAAGTTAATTTTTGACCGAAAAATTTACTAAATTTTTTAGATATTAAGCATCATTATGGTGAGGACAAACATGAATTTTCTTAAATACAAAATGACAATTGTCAAGAAATAATGTGACCTATCACCATATACAAAACTAACATCCAAATGGATCAAAGACCTCAACATAAAGCCAGCAACACTGAACCGTACAGAAGAGAAAGTGGGGAATACACTTGAATACATTGGCACACAGTACCACTTTCTAAATATAAGTCCAGAAGCACAGACACTGAGAAAAACAATTAATAAAAGAGACCTCCTGAAACAAAAAAGCTTCTGTAGAGCAAAGGACACTGTCATTAAGACAAAAAGGCCACCTACTGACTGGGAGAAGATCTTCACAAACCCCGCAACAGACAAAGGTCTGATCTCCAAAATATATAAAGAATTCAAGAAACTAGACTTTAAAATGCTAATTAATCCAATTAAAAAATGGGGCACTGATCTGAACAGAGAATTCTCAACAGAAGAAGTTCAAATGGCCAAAAGACACTTAAGGTCATGCTCAACCTCCTTAGCAATCAGGGAAATGAAAATCAAAACAACTCTGAGATATCATCTTACACCTGTCAGAGTGCCTAGAATCAAAAACATCAATGATAGCCTTTGCTGGAGAAGATGTGGAGTAAGGGGTACCCTCATCCATTGCTGGTGGGAATGCCAACTTGTGCAACCACTATGGAAATCAGTGTGGTGGTTTTTCAGAAAATTATAGAACAAACCTTCATCAAGACCCAGCAATACCACTTTTGGGTATATACCCAAAGGATGCTCAATCTTTCCACAAGGGCATGTGCTCAACTATGTTCATAGCAGCTTTGTTTCTCACAGCCAGAACCTCGAAACAACCTAAATGCCCCTCCATAGAAGAATGGATAAGGAAAATGTGGTACATTTTACATAATGGAGAACTACACAGCAGAAAAAAATTACAACAGCTTGAATTCTGCAGGAAAATGGATGGAGCTAGAAAACATTATTTTGAGTGAGGTAACCCAGACACAGAAAGACATTTATCACACGTACTCACTTATAGGTGGGTTTTAAACATAAAGTAAAGAAAGCCAGTCTACAAACCCCAACCCCAGAGAACTTAGATAACAATAAAGACACTAAGAGAGATTTAAATAAATCTAATCTACATGGGAAGTAGAAAGCAGAAAAAGATAAGATCTCCTGAATAAACTGGGAACATAATGACCTGGGGAGAGAGTTTAAGGAGGGGGGGGGGAGAAAAAGGTAGGGGAGCAGAGAAAAATGTAGAGCTCAATAAACATCCATAAAAAAATAAAACAAAACACCAAAAAGGAAATAATGTGATCCTAGACAAGTACTGGACCAAAAGTGGAAAAGAAAAAAAAAAGATAAAATATGCACACTTATGTATCCATTATCTCCATAGTGCTGATTATTTATTATATCTTATAAATTCTTACTTTTGTTGTCTATGAGTAATCATTTAAACAGCCTATGTAAAAATTTCATGACAATCTTATTGTTTTCTTATGGTTTGTCTTGCTAATAAAACTAAAAAGTTTTCATTAAATTAAGGCAGGGTAACTTTCTGTTATTAGTTTAAATCTGTTCTATAGATCGAGAGCAACGTATCTGTCTGTTTTGGTACTGGCTTAAATCTGTTCTATAGAAAGACTGAGGAACATACCTATTTTCTTGCAAGAAGGTCATTGTTAAAGAATGGCTTTCCCTTTTCATTATTTATATTATGTATAAACTGCATTGAACCAGGGTGATTAAATTCAATCAGGGTAGTTTTGTTTGTTTTTTCCCATTTTTCAAGAGAGGATTTCTCAGTGTAACAGCCCTGGCTGTGCTGGACCTCCCTCTGTAGACTAGGCTAGTTTTGGACTCAGAGATCCCCCTGTTTCAGCCTCCTGAATGCTGGGATTAAAGGCCTGTGCCACTGCAGTCCAGTTCTAATTGCTTTTAAATAACAAAAGGAAAGGCTGGAAAGATGGTTCCGCAGTTAAGAGCAGTGGCTGTTCTTACAGAAAATCAAGGGTTGATTTCCAGCATCTAAACAGAAGCTTTACTACTGGCCAGTTCCAAGAGAAATACTACTTGTTTCTGTCCTCTGAAAGCACTAGGCATACAGTATGCACATATATGCAAGCTAAACATTCATCCATATAAAATAAAACAATAAAAAGGTTTATAAAAAATGAAAAAGTTTAAAAACTATGTACTCAAAAGCTTACATTGGGCCAGTATGAAAACATGTACCAAATAAGTATATGAGAAGACGTGCCATGTTACTTATCCATTAACGAGGGGCCCACAAAATAAAACCCCGAACAAGAGTATCCTATACATTCACTAGAATAAAGTCAAATAAAGAATGAAGGAATTGAAAGCTCAACAGCTGCTCATAGGAACAGAAAAGGAAAGTTATCTGGAATACTACTATTTAAATAAACATAAATTCAACTATTATTTAAATTAACATTCAACAATTTTATATCAACAAGCCAATCAAAACATAATTGAAAAACTGATTCTGCAAAATTAAGTTCTTTTCTGTCAATTTAATAGTCTCAAAGTAAAAACAACCCAAATGTTAACCAACAAACGAGTAAAGTGGTTTGTGCATATATAATGGAATACCATTAGTATGCCATATAAATACCAATAATTTAAAATGTACACTATTGCATAATATAACATTAATTTCAAAAACAGGGGGAAAAAGCTATACCCGAAGATTACATATTACCCAGGTGGCAGTGGCACTTGCCTTTAATCCTAGCACTGCAGGAGGCAGAGGCAGACAGAGGCAGGCAGAGCTCTATGAGTTCAAGGCCAGTCTGGTCTACATAGTTAGTTTCAGGACAGCTAGGGTTGTTATACAGAGGAAGCCTGTCTCCAAATAAATAAATAAATAAATAAATAAAAATCAGATTATGTGTTTGCTTTATGTGTGACACTTGAAAATTAAAAATTAATGATGAAAAATCACCTATTAGAAATTATCTAGAGCTAGAAGTAGAAAAGAAGCAAACATTATTGTTTGCCTAAGAATGGGCTACATTAGATTGAGATAGCTTTCAGAATTCTATAAACACAATTTATTGAAAATCAGATTTGTACATAAAACAGGAAAAATTTTATATGTAAATATCTTTGTGACACTATTAAGTTAATCAGCACAATTATGAAAATAATATTATTTATCTATAGCCTGTTGCAAAGAAATCAAAATAAGAAACTTTCTTTTTTTCTGTTTTTGAGATAGTGTCATGATAGAGTTCACACTAGCTTGCAATTTGCTATGTATCTCACTCTACACTCAAACCCATGGTCCTCAATTTCAGTCCCACAAGTTCTGAGATAGGACTCTCTAAGAAACACACTTTAGAAAACAAAACAATATTTTGTTTCCAATATCAGGCTGCTGATAGAGCTGAGTGGGAGAGTGTGCTTAGCATGTTTTCAGGATTAGGTTTGAGGCTCAGCACTGTCAAAAGAAAAAGGTTTCTGGAGTTGAAACAATTATCATTCAGGTTAATCAAAAGTTGACTTGCACAAATGGTAACCTAAGTTTGTGCATTTTGTATATTGTAGTTTAAATTCCACTCTTCTAGAAGCTAAGTATTCATTTATATAACTCATAAAAACCTCTTAAAAATTACTTCTCTAGGGATTGGAGGAAACAGACTGAACATTCATTCATCTTAATGCTGCTTAGGAATAGTAAAGAAAACAAGTAAATCTATCCAACTTATTTTAAAGCCAGAAGCAAACAAACAAGAAGAATCATTCTGAACTCACCAAATAAATTCAAGCTTTCATTCTTCCCACACTGGAAAACATAAAGTTTAAGATGTTAAAAGTAAAATCACATGAATGATCTTTGAATTAAGAGTAAACAAAGATACTTTCATATTCACATATGCCCAACTATCAGCTAATTAACATACCAAGGAAATGCAGTTTAAGGTTCTTTCAGCTTTTCAAGATATGGATTGCAATTATCAACAGTAGTACAGTTAACCCTTTTATCATATAAACTTATTGATAATTAGCCTCAAGACACTGAAACTTTGTAACCAAAATACCCTAATTCATTTTGTAAAGATGTAAAAAAAAGTAATCAAAACACCTCAAATAATTGACAAACGTTAGTTAGATTTACAAGATGAACAAGCAATGTCTCATTAAAAATTACAGCTCGAGTATTTAGGAATCCTTGAGTTAAAAAGTTAAACAAAAATTTCAAAGTGTAAGCAAAAACCACACAAATTCTAACTTGTTTCCATTACGTCAGTTATGTACGTAACGCTTTTATAAATACATCATAAAACCTAGTTTTGCATCCTTTGAATTGGTACGGCAATAGAAAAACACATTTATGAAACATCACAAAAATCAGATCCACCACTAACTAAGCCAGATTTTTCTTTCTTGAACAGAGAAAACCAGATAAAGTGGCAGACCAAGGCCAGCTTAGGAAGGACTTTTTCATTAAAACATCCTTCGAGGTATGTTCAACCTCAGCAGCCTCAGGAAGGGCAAAAATGTTTATTTCTCTGGAGAAGACGCCACGTACATACCGGAAGTGGGTAGGCAAATGTCGCTTGGCCAAAAGCAGTACCCGAGGCTTAGCTTGACTGTAAAATATTCATTGTCAGGAATGACATTTGGACCAACCCTCGGGTGTACAAAAAACAAGACGCGAAGCTTTAAACAAGGACCAAGCTCTTTCCGCACTCAGTCCTCAAAATAACCGGAAAGGGGAGGGGAGGGTCAGCCATTTTCTCGCCATACGCAAACGTTAACTATTCGCAATAGCCCGCCTTTTTAAAACACGTGACAGAGAGCGTAAACTAAGAGTGATAGATCTACAAGCCACTGCTTCATTCTCCGATCCTGTCTGAATTCCACTCAGTAGTGCTTCGTCTCTTCTGAGGCCACAAGTGTAGTGGCCGCGTCAAGAATCAAGAAGCAAATTTCAACAAATTACTGCCTGTGGCAAGAGTGTGCCTTACCACAGAAACCTAGGCTACTATCCCGGCTTCTCCCCACAGAAAAAAAAAAAAAAGAGCTTCTTACCTTTGCTTCTCTGTCCGGGAGCCGAATGCTCTAACCGCGGAATTCCGTTTCTGTAACTCCGGGCGTTTTCCTGGCGTCACCTCCGATTTCTCCGGCGATTATGGGTACACTTTTCTTTGATCACTGTTCTTGGCGTAACCAAGCCACAGGAAACAGGGGAAAGGGAATTTTAGGTCCTTTTAATATACCAACATGGCGGATCGAGTGATCCTCCACACACTAACGGTAGCTACCAGCAAAAGCGAAAACTCCCAACAGTCTTTGCGCCACGCAAAGGCTCAAGGGATCGTGACGCACGGAAAGCCACGCCCCCGTAAGCCTTCCCTTATGTACTTCAAAGCGGCTCCTTCCTACATGCCGTGGTCCTTACCTTTCTTCTTCCGTTCCCCCATTTCCAGCACCAGTACCTAATAAATGGTTCGGTCAGAAACTGGAGGAAAAATGACACTTAAGTTCCTACTTACCTATAGCGGGTTCAGGGAAAACAGGGCGCTTAGGCACTACCTGAAACTTGACTTTGTGCTGGGAAAATTTTACGTGGTCGGAGTGATCAAATTTCATAGTTGTCCATAAGGCCCTGAGACTGCTCGCATACATGTATAATTTCATTTTTTTTTTTTTTGATTTTTCGAGACAGGGTTTCTCCGTAGCTTTTTTGGTTCCTGTCCTGGAACTAGCTCTTGTAGTCCAGGCTGGCCTCGAACTCACAGAGATCCGCCTGCCTCTGTATAATTTTAATATCGATGATTGACGAAAATGACTGATTACCATTTTGAGGACAGTTTTCTGGTTTTCTTTTTATTACATTAATTTTTTTAATTTAATATGCACTGGTGTATTGTCTGCATGTGTGTCTGTATGAGGGCGCCAGACTCCCTGAAGGTGTAGTTACAGGCAGTTCTAAGCTACCAGGTGGTTGCTAGGAACTGAACCCAGGTCCTTTGGAAGAACAGCAGGAGGCTGAGTGTGTGCCATCCCCGGGGCGAACTGTCCCAGAAGGGAGCACAGCCCCCCTCTGCTCCTGCTGCAGGGGCTTCTTTGTTACACACGACCCTGCATCCGCCCAAGCCTGCCCTATTGTCTGCAAGGTCCTTGGCCCAGGAATAGTTCCTGCTCCTGCACTAAGGCTATCCACCAAGAGGGGCGAGTGTCTACAGGCCTGGCAGGCCTGAAGGTCTCCTGCAAGGGAGTGCAGGGAACCTTCAGCTTTGGCTGCAGGGTCTTCTTTGTTCCACAGGACCCCGTCCTCCCCCCAAGTTCGCCCTTTTGTCTGCAGGGGTCCTTGGACTGCCAGGAGTCCCAGTGGCTGTGCTAAGGAGTTCCATCCAGATGGGTGAGTGTGTGCCATCCCTGGGGCGGAGAGTCTGGGAAGGGAGCACAGCCCCCCTCACCTCCTGCTGCAAGGGCTTCTTTGTTACACAGGACCCTGCATCTGCCCAAGCCTGCCCTATTGTCTGCAAGATCCTTGGCCCAGGAATAGTTCCTGCTCCTGCACTAAGGCTATCCACCAAGAGGGGCGAGTGTCTACAGGCCTGGCAGGCCTGAAGGTCTCCTGCAAGGGAGTGCAGGGAACCTTCAGCTTTGGCTGCAGGGTCTTTTTTGTTCCACAGAACCCCGCCCTCCCCCACCCCCCAAGTTCGCCCTTTTGTCTGTGGGGGTCCTTGGACTGCCAGGAGTCCCTGTTCCTGTGCTGAGGAAATCCATCCAGACTGGTCCTGGGCCCAAGAACAGTTCCTGCTCTTGCACTGAGGAGATCCACCCAGAGAGTCAGTCACAGCAAAAATTGGACCAAGATGCCAAGACTCTCCTGGATGCATTAGAAAAAACAGATGGGCAGGTGCCAATGCAAGAATTCCTCCAACAACCCGAGAGGCACCGTGACATCACCAGAATTCAGGGATCACACAACAAGAAGACTTGAACACCCTACTCCAGGAGAAGTAGAGGAAATCAACTTTAAACGGAACACTATGAAAATAATAGACGACCTTAAACGGGACGTGAAAAACTGCCATAAGAAATGGAGATTTTTAAAAATACGGCGAGATCCCTGGCGGACCCACCGTGAGCAGCTCGTGGGGGACCGGGAGGCAGGTGGGTCCTGGTGCCCAGTCCCAAGCATGGGGGAGGGCCCAGCCATGCAGCGCTGGGCTATCTCAGCGGGCTGGCAGGTGTGAGCAGGAGGCGGGAAGAAGGAACATAGGCAGACACATCATTAGAGTAGAATTGCATATTTATTATTACTTAAAGTGGGGAAGATAAAAAGAAAGAGAGAGAAAGGGAAGAGAGAAGAGAAAGGAGAGAGACAGGGAAAGACCTGAGAGAGAGACATGCGCGCACCAAGAAAGACAGACAGAATCTAAGATGGCAGAGGAGGGCAAGGGGTGTGGGAGCGAGCACGGCTTGTGTCTTAAAGAGACGAAAACGATAACAGAGATGACAAACCAAAAGGTAGAGGAAATGAATAAAACTCTCAAAGATACCCAAGAAAACCAAGAAAAAAGCAATCAAACAGGTAAGGGAAACAGTTTAAGACTTGAAAAATAAAATGAAGGTAATAAAGAAAACACAAACCGAGGAAAGGCTAGATATGGAAAATCTGGGTAAACGAACAATATAACCAACAGAATACAAGAGATAGAAGAAAGACTCTGAAGATACTGAAGATACTATAGAGGAAATAAACTCATTGGTTAAAGAACAAAACAAATCCAACAAATTCTTAACACAAAACATCCAGAAAATCTGAGACACCATGAAAAGAACAAACCTATGAATACAGGTGTAAAAGAAAGAGAAGAATCACAGCTCAAAGTCCCAGAAAATATATTTAACCAAATTATAGAAGAAAACTTTCCCAACCTAAAGAAGGATATTCCTATGAAGGTACAAGAAGCATACAGAACACCAAATAGACTGGATAAAAAAAAAACACATCCCTCACCATATAATAATCATAACAAAGAACATACAGAAAAAAAAGAACAAATATTAAGAGCTGCGAGGGAAAAAGGTCAAGTAACATATAAAGGAAAACCTATCAGACTTACACCTGACTTCTCAATGGAAACCATGAAAGCCAGAAGGTCCTGGATAGATGTGCTGCAGACACTAAGAGACCATGGATGCAAGCACAGAATACTATGCCCAGCAAAGCTTGCATTCACCATCGATGGAGAAACCAAGATATGCCAAGACAAAAACAGATTTAAACAATACATAGCAACAAACCCAGCCTTATCAAAAATACTAGAAGGAAAATCACAAATCAAGGAAGCCAACAACACCCATAATAACACAAGCATCTGACAATCCTCCACCAGCACATCTCAAAGAAGGGAAACACACAAACACTACCACCAGAAAAAAGAACCGGAGTTAACAACCACTGGTCAATAATATCACTTAATATCAATGGACTCAATTCACCCATAAAAAGGCACAGGTTAAGAGAAAGGATACAAAAACAGGATCCAAAATTCTGCTCTTTACAAGAAACACACCTCATCCACAAAGACTCACATCTACTCAGAGTTGATGGAGGAAGGTTATTGGTTAAGTAATAAGGAAACTGCTTGGCCTCATAGGTTAAAACATAGGTGGGAGGAGTAAACAGAACAGAATGCTGGAAGAGGAAGTGAGGTAAGACGCCTCAGACAAATGCCATAGCTCAGCTCTCGGGGGCAAACGCCATGAAGCAAGCTGCCAGGTCAGACATGTTGAATCTTTCCAGGTAAGACTGATGCTACACAGTTTATTAGAAATGGGCTAGTCCAGGTGCGAGAGTTAGCCAAGAAGAGGCTAGACATAATGGGCCAAGCAGTGTTTAAAAGAATACAGTTTGTGTGTTGTTATTTCGGGGCATAAGCTAGCTGGTGGCTGGGGTGCCGGGGATGCAGCCCCGCTGCTCCTATTACAACACAGAGTAAAGGGTTGGGAAAAGGTTTTTCAATCAAATGGACCTAAGAAACAAGTAGGTGTGGCTATACTAATATCTAACAAAATTGACTTAAAACTAAAATCAATCAGAAGAGATGGAGATGGACACTTTATACTCACAACAGGAACAATTCATCAGGATGAAATCTCAATCCTGAATATCTATGTCCCTAATATAAAAGCACACACAGATGTCAAAGAAATATTACTGGAGAGCCAGCCTACAGAGCAGGCCTGAAGGACCCCGCAAGGGAGCGCGGGCACCTTCAGCTTGTGCTGCAGGGTCTCCTATGTTCTACTAAACCCCGCCTTGCTCCCCACGTTAGCCATTTTGTCCATGGGTCCTTGGGCTACCAGGTGTCCTTGTTTCAGTGCTGAGGAGTTCCATCTGGATGGGTGAGTGTGTGCTATCCATTGGTGGCCTGTCCCAGAAGAGAGCAAAACCTTCCCTCCCCCAGCTCCTGATGCAGGGCTGTCTTTCTTACACACAACCAAGCCCCCACCGGCCAAGCCTGCCCTGCTGTATGCAAGATCCTTGGCTCACGAACAGTTTTGCGATTCTGCACAAAGATGACCCACCCAGAGGGGTGAGTGCCTGCCTACTGGGCAGGCCCAAAGGTCCCCCTCAAGGTAGCGTGGGCACCTCCAGCTTTTGCTGCAGGGTCTCCTGTGTTCTACTTGACCCCGCCCTGCCACCCACGTTCGCCCTTTTGTTCTTGGTGTCTTTGGGCTACCAGGCATTCCTGTTTCAGTGCTGAGGAGTTTTATCCTGAAGGGCTATCAACCCAGAAGGGATACCGGGCATCCCTGTTTCAGTGCTGAGGAGTTCCATCCAGACAGGAACAGTTCCTGCTTCTACACTGAGGAGATCCACCCAGAGTCAGTTACAGCAAAGTCTGGACCAAGACACCAGGACTCTCCTGCCTCCATTTGAAGGAAGAGATGGGCAGGCGCTAATGCAAGAATTCCTCCAACAACCTGAAAGGCAACATGATATCACCAGAATCCAGAGATCCCGAAACAAGAAGAATTGAACACCCTATTCCAGAAGAAATCGACTCTAAACTGAACTATATGAAAATAATAGACGACTTTAAACCAGAGGTAAAAACTGCCATAAAGAAATAGAGATGACAAACAAAAAGGTAAAGGAAATGAATAAATCTCTCAAAGATACCCAAGGAAAAAAGGAAAAAAAGAAGAAGCAATCAAACAGGTAAGGGAAACGGTTCAACACCTGAAGAATGAAATGGAGGTAATGAAGAAAACACAAACCGAGGGAAAGCTAGATATGGAATATCTGGGTAAACGAACAGGAACTACAGAGACAATTACTACCAACAGAATACAAAATATAGAAGAATAATTCTCGGATTCTGAAGATAAAATAGAGAAAATAAACACACTGATCAAAGCAACAGCAAATCCAACAAATTCTCATTACAAAACATTAAGGAAATATGAGACACAATAAAAAGACCAAACATAAGAATAACAGGGGTAGAAGAAGGTGACGAAGTACAGCTCAAGGTACAGAAAATATACTTAATAAAATTATGGAAGAAAACTTTCCCAACCAAAAGAAAGATATACCTATAAAGGTTCAAGAAGATAACAGAACACCAAATAGAATGGATCAAAAAAATATCTCCTCGCCATATAATAATCAAAACACAAAGCATACAGAATAAAGAAAGAATATTTAGAGCTGCAAAAGGAAAAGGCCAAGTTACTTATGAAGGTAAACCTATCAGACATACACCTCACTTCTCTATGGAAAGCACAAAAGCCACATGGTTTGGATAGATGCACTGCAGAAAGTAAGAGAACATGGATGCAAGCCCAGACTACTATACCCAGCCCAAATTTCATTCAGTACAAATGGAGAAAACAAAATTTTCCAGGATAAAAACATATTTAAACAATACGTAGTCACAAATCAAGCCTTACAGAAAGTAATAGAAGGAAAATCACAAACCAAGGAGTCCAACAATGACCACAATAACTCACACATCTAAAGACCCTTCAACAGCACTACTCAAAAAAGGAAACACACAAACTCTACTACTAAAAAAGTGACCAGAATTAACAACCACTGGTCATTAATATCACTTAATGTCAATGGGCTCAACTAACCTATAAAAAGGCACAGGCTAAGGGATTGGATACGAATACAGGATCCAACATTCTGCTGTTTACAAGAAACATACCTCAACCACAAAGACAGGCTCCTACTCAGAGTAAAGGGATGGGAAAAGGCCTATCAAGCAAATGGACCCAAGGAACAAGCAGGTGTGACCATACTAATTTCTAACAAAGTTGACTTCAAACTTAAATCAATCAGAAAAGATGGAGAGGGAAATTTTATACTCATAACAGGAACAATTCATCAAGATAAAGAATCAATCCTGAATATCTATGCCCCTAATATAAAAGCGCCCACTTATGTAAAAGAAATATTACTAAACTCAAGGCTGCCATCACACCGCACACACTAATAGTAGGAGACTTCAAAACTCCTCTCTCACCAATGGACAGGTCAATCAGACAGAAACCTAACAGAGAAATAAGAGAATTAATGGAGGTAATGAATCAAATGGGCTTTACAGATATCTATAGAACATTCCACCCAAACAGGAAAGAATATACCTTCTTCTCTGCAGCTCATAGAACCTTCTCAAAAATAGACCACATGTTCGGTAACAAAGCAAGCTTCCACACTTACAAAACAATTTAGTAACCTCCTGTGTCTTATCAGATCACCAGAGATTAAAGTTAGAATTCAACAACAATGCCACCCCCAGAAAGCCTGCAAACTCATGGAAACTGAACAGTCAACTACTGACCCACACCTGGATTAAGGAAGAAATAAAAAAAGAAATTAAAGTCTTCCTTAAATTCAATGAAAATAAAGAAACAACCTACTCAAACATACGGGACACTATGAAAGCACTCCTAAGAGGAAAGTTCATAGCACTAAGTGCCCACTTAAAGAAAACAGAGAAAGCACACACTGGAGACTTAACATTTCATCTGAAAGCTCTAGAAAAAAAAGAAGCAGACTCACCTAGGAGGAGTAGAAGACTGGAAATAATCAAACTGAGGGCGGAAAACAACAAAATAGAAACACAGATAACAATCCAAAGATCAATGAAACGAAAAGCTGGTTTCTGGAGAAAATCAACAAGATTGATAAACCCCTATCCAAACTAATCAAACGGCAGAGAGAGAATGCGCAAATTAATAAGATCAGAAATCAAAAAGGGGACATAACCACAGACACAGAGGAAAATCAGAGAATCATTAGATCTTACTACAAAAGCCTTATTGCCATAAAATTGGAAAATATTAAAGAAACAGACACTTTTTTAGATAAATACCATATACCAAAGTTAAAACAGGACCAAGTGAACAATATAGACGAGATCCGGCGCATTCAGGGTGGTATGGCCATAGACCAGGTGAACAATCTAAATAGACCTGTTAGTCGCGAAGAATTAGAAGCTGTTATCAAAATCCTCCCTACCAAAAAAAGCCCAGGACCAGATGGTTTTAATTGAAATTCTACCAGAACTTCCAAGAAGACCTAATACCTATACTCCTTAATGTATTTCACAATATAGAAACAGAAGAGTCATTGCCAAATTCCTTTTATGAAGCTACAGTCATCCAAAACCAAAACCACACAAAGACTCAACCAAGAAAGAGAATTACAGGCCAATCTCACTCATGAACATCGACGCAAAATCCTCAACAAAATACTGGCAAACCGAATCCAAGAACATATTGGAAAAATTATCCATTATGATCAAGTAGGCTTCATCCCAGAGATGCAGGGCTGGTTCAACATACAAAAACCTATCAATGTAATCCATCATATGAATAAACTGAAAGGTTAAAAACCATATGATCATTTAATTAGATGCTGAAAAAGCTTTTGACAAAATTCAACATCCCATTATGATAAAAGTCTTGGAGAGATTAGTGATAAAAGCATCATACCTAAATATAATAAAAGCTATTTACAGCAAACCGACAGCTAACACCAAACTAAACGGAGAGAATCTCAAAGCCATCCCACTAAAATCAGGAACACGACACAGCTGACCACTCTCTCCATACCTCTTCAATATAGTGCTTGAAGTTTTAGCAATAGCAATAAGACAACATAATGGGATTAAAGGGATTCGAATTGGAAAGAAAGAGGTTAAACTTTCATTATTTGCAGATGATATGATAGTGTACATAATCGACCCCAAAAACTCCACCAAAGAACTCCTACAGCTGATAAACACCTTTAGTAATGAGGCAGGATACAAGATCAACTCTAAAAAAGTCAGTCGCCCTGCTATACACAAAGGATATGGAAGCAGAGAGGGAAATCAGAGAAGCATCACCCTTCACGATAGTCGCAAACAGCATAAAATATCTTGGGGTAAATCTAACCAAGGAAGTGAATGATCTATTTGACAAGAATTTAAGGCATTGAAGAAAGAAATTGAAGAGGAAACCAGAAAATGGAAGTACCTCCCTTGCTCTTGGATTGGGAGGATCAACATAGTAAAAATGGCAATTCTAACAAAAGCAATCTATAGAATGCAATCCCCATTAAAATCCCATTGAAATTCTTCACCGATCTTGAGAGGACAATAATCAACATTATATGGAAAAACAAAAAACCCAGGATGGACAAAACAATCGTATACAATAAAGGAACTTCCGGAGGCATTACCATCTCTGACTTCAAACTCTATTACAGAGCTACAGTAATGAAAACAGTATGGTATTGGCATGAAAACAGAGAAGTCGACCAATGGAATCCTATAGAACACCCGGATTTTAACCCGCAAACATATGAACACATCATTTTTCATTAAGGAACTAAAAGTATACAACAGAAGAAAGAAAGCATCTTCAACAAATGGAGCTGGCACAACTGGATGTCAACCTGTAGAAGAATGAAAATAGACCCATATCTATCACCATGCACAAAACTCAAGTCCAAATGGATTAAAGACCTCAATATCAATCTGAACACACTGAACCTGATAGAAGAGAAAGTGTGAGGTACCCTACAACATATGGGCACAGGTGATAGCTTCCTAGGTTAAACCCCAGCAGCACAGACATTAAGGGCAACATTGAATAAATGAGACCTACTTAAACTGAGAAGCTTCTATAAAGCAAAGGACACTGTCACTAAGACAAAAAGGCCACCTACTGACTGGGAGAAGATCTTCACAAACCCCGCAACAGACAAAGGTCTGATCTCCAAAATATATAAAGAATTCAAGAAACTAGACTTTAAAATGCTAATTAATCCAATTAAAAAATGGGGCACTGATCTGAACAGAGAATTCTCAACAGAAGAAGTTCAAATGGCCAAAAGACACTTAAGGTCATGCTCAACCTCCTTAGCAATCAGGGAAATGAAAATCAAAACAACTCTGAGATATCATCTTACACCTGTCAGAGTGCCTAGAATCAAAAACATCAATGATAGCCTTTGCTGGAGAAGATGTGGAGTAAGGGGTACCCTCATCCATTGCTGGTGGGAATGCCAACTTGTGCAACCACTATGGAAATCAGTGTGGTGGTTTTTCAGAAAATTATAGAACAAACCTTCATCAAGACCCAGCAATACCACTTTTGGGTATATACCCAAAGGATGCTCAATCTTTCCACAAGGGCATGTGCTCAACTATGTTCATAGCAGCTTTGTTTCTCACAGCCAGAACCTCGAAACAACCTAAATGCCCCTCCATAGAAGAATGGATAAGGAAAATGTGGTACATTTTACATAATGGAGAACTACACAGCAGAAAAAAATTACAACAGCTTGAATTCTGCAGGAAAATGGATGGAGCTAGAAAACATTATTTTGAGTGAGGTAACCCAGACACAGAAAGACATTTATCACACGTACTCACTTATAGGTGGGTTTTAAACATAAAGTAAAGAAAGCCAGTCTACAAACCCCAACCCCAGAGAACTTAGATAACAATAAAGACACTAAGAGAGATTTAAATAAATCTAATCTACATGGGAAGTAGAAAGCAGAAAAAGATAAGATCTCCTGAATAAACTGGGAACATAATGACCTGGGGAGAGAGTTTAAGGAGGGGGGGGGGAGAAAAAGGTAGGGGAGCAGAGAAAAATGTAGAGCTCAATAAACATCCATAAAAAAATAAAACAAAACACCAAAAAGGAAATAATGTGATCCTAGACAAGTACTGGACCAAAAGTGGAAAAGAAAAAAAAAAGATAAAATATGCACACTTATGTATCCATTATCTCCATAGTGCTGATTATTTATTATATCTTATAAATTCTTACTTTTGTTGTCTATGAGTAATCATTTAAACAGCCTATGTAAAAATTTCATGACAATCTTATTGTTTTCTTATGGTTTGTCTTGCTAATAAAACTAAAAAGTTTTCATTAAATTAAGGCAGGGTAACTTTCTGTTATTAGTTTAAATCTGTTCTATAGATCGAGAGCAACGTATCTGTCTGTTTTGGTACTGGCTTAAATCTGTTCTATAGAAAGACTGAGGAACATACCTATTTTCTTGCAAGAAGGTCATTGTTAAAGAATGGCTTTCCCTTTTCATTATTTATATTATGTATAAACTGCATTGAACCAGGGTGATTAAATTCAATCAGGGTAGTTTTGTTTGTTTTTTCCCATTTTTCAAGAGAGGATTTCTCAGTGTAACAGCCCTGGCTGTGCTGGACCTCCCTCTGTAGACTAGGCTAGTTTTGGACTCAGAGATCCCCCTGTTTCAGCCTCCTGAATGCTGGGATTAAAGGCCTGTGCCACTGCAGTCCAGTTCTAATTGCTTTTAAATAACAAAAGGAAAGGCTGGAAAGATGGTTCCGCAGTTAAGAGCAGTGGCTGTTCTTACAGAAAATCAAGGGTTGATTTCCAGCATCTAAACAGAAGCTTTACTACTGGCCAGTTCCAAGAGAAATACTACTTGTTTCTGTCCTCTGAAAGCACTAGGCATACAGTATGCACATATATGCAAGCTAAACATTCATCCATATAAAATAAAACAATAAAAAGGTTTATAAAAAATGAAAAAGTTTAAAAACTATGTACTCAAAAGCTTACATTGGGCCAGTATGAAAACATGTACCAAATAAGTATATGAGAAGACGTGCCATGTTACTTATCCATTAACGAGGGGCCCACAAAATAAAACCCCGAACAAGAGTATCCTATACATTCACTAGAATAAAGTCAAATAAAGAATGAAGGAATTGAAAGCTCAACAGCTGCTCATAGGAACAGAAAAGGAAAGTTATCTGGAATACTACTATTTAAATAAACATAAATTCAACTATTATTTAAATTAACATTCAACAATTTTATATCAACAAGCCAATCAAAACATAATTGAAAAACTGATTCTGCAAAATTAAGTTCTTTTCTGTCAATTTAATAGTCTCAAAGTAAAAACAACCCAAATGTTAACCAACAAACGAGTAAAGTGGTTTGTGCATATATAATGGAATACCATTAGTATGCCATATAAATACCAATAATTTAAAATGTACACTATTGCATAATATAACATTAATTTCAAAAACAGGGGGAAAAAGCTATACCCGAAGATTACATATTACCCAGGTGGCAGTGGCACTTGCCTTTAATCCTAGCACTGCAGGAGGCAGAGGCAGACAGAGGCAGGCAGAGCTCTATGAGTTCAAGGCCAGTCTGGTCTACATAGTTAGTTTCAGGACAGCTAGGGTTGTTATACAGAGGAAGCCTGTCTCCAAATAAATAAATAAATAAATAAATAAAAATCAGATTATGTGTTTGCTTTATGTGTGACACTTGAAAATTAAAAATTAATGATGAAAAATCACCTATTAGAAATTATCTAGAGCTAGAAGTAGAAAAGAAGCAAACATTATTGTTTGCCTAAGAATGGGCTACATTAGATTGAGATAGCTTTCAGAATTCTATAAACACAATTTATTGAAAATCAGATTTGTACATAAAACAGGAAAAATTTTATATGTAAATATCTTTGTGACACTATTAAGTTAATCAGCACAATTATGAAAATAATATTATTTATCTATAGCCTGTTGCAAAGAAATCAAAATAAGAAACTTTCTTTTTTTCTGTTTTTGAGATAGTGTCATGATAGAGTTCACACTAGCTTGCAATTTGCTATGTATCTCACTCTACACTCAAACCCATGGTCCTCAATTTCAGTCCCACAAGTTCTGAGATAGGACTCTCTAAGAAACACACTTTAGAAAACAAAACAATATTTTGTTTCCAATATCAGGCTGCTGATAGAGCTGAGTGGGAGAGTGTGCTTAGCATGTTTTCAGGATTAGGTTTGAGGCTCAGCACTGTCAAAAGAAAAAGGTTTCTGGAGTTGAAACAATTATCATTCAGGTTAATCAAAAGTTGACTTGCACAAATGGTAACCTAAGTTTGTGCATTTTGTATATTGTAGTTTAAATTCCACTCTTCTAGAAGCTAAGTATTCATTTATATAACTCATAAAAACCTCTTAAAAATTACTTCTCTAGGGATTGGAGGAAACAGACTGAACATTCATTCATCTTAATGCTGCTTAGGAATAGTAAAGAAAACAAGTAAATCTATCCAACTTATTTTAAAGCCAGAAGCAAACAAACAAGAAGAATCATTCTGAACTCACCAAATAAATTCAAGCTTTCATTCTTCCCACACTGGAAAACATAAAGTTTAAGATGTTAAAAGTAAAATCACATGAATGATCTTTGAATTAAGAGTAAACAAAGATACTTTCATATTCACATATGCCCAACTATCAGCTAATTAACATACCAAGGAAATGCAGTTTAAGGTTCTTTCAGCTTTTCAAGATATGGATTGCAATTATCAACAGTAGTACAGTTAACCCTTTTATCATATAAACTTATTGATAATTAGCCTCAAGACACTGAAACTTTGTAACCAAAATACCCTAATTCATTTTGTAAAGATGTAAAAAAAAGTAATCAAAACACCTCAAATAATTGACAAACGTTAGTTAGATTTACAAGATGAACAAGCAATGTCTCATTAAAAATTACAGCTCGAGTATTTAGGAATCCTTGAGTTAAAAAGTTAAACAAAAATTTCAAAGTGTAAGCAAAAACCACACAAATTCTAACTTGTTTCCATTACGTCAGTTATGTACGTAACGCTTTTATAAATACATCATAAAACCTAGTTTTGCATCCTTTGAATTGGTACGGCAATAGAAAAACACATTTATGAAACATCACAAAAATCAGATCCACCACTAACTAAGCCAGATTTTTCTTTCTTGAACAGAGAAAACCAGATAAAGTGGCAGACCAAGGCCAGCTTAGGAAGGACTTTTTCATTAAAACATCCTTCGAGGTATGTTCAACCTCAGCAGCCTCAGGAAGGGCAAAAATGTTTATTTCTCTGGAGAAGACGCCACGTACATACCGGAAGTGGGTAGGCAAATGTCGCTTGGCCAAAAGCAGTACCCGAGGCTTAGCTTGACTGTAAAATATTCATTGTCAGGAATGACATTTGGACCAACCCTCGGGTGTACAAAAAACAAGACGCGAAGCTTTAAACAAGGACCAAGCTCTTTCCGCACTCAGTCCTCAAAATAACCGGAAAGGGGAGGGGAGGGTCAGCCATTTTCTCGCCATACGCAAACGTTAACTATTCGCAATAGCCCGCCTTTTTAAAACACGTGACAGAGAGCGTAAACTAAGAGTGATAGATCTACAAGCCACTGCTTCATTCTCCGATCCTGTCTGAATTCCACTCAGTAGTGCTTCGTCTCTTCTGAGGCCACAAGTGTAGTGGCCGCGTCAAGAATCAAGAAGCAAATTTCAACAAATTACTGCCTGTGGCAAGAGTGTGCCTTACCACAGAAACCTAGGCTACTATCCCGGCTTCTCCCCACAGAAAAAAAAAAAAAAGAGCTTCTTACCTTTGCTTCTCTGTCCGGGAGCCGAATGCTCTAACCGCGGAATTCCGTTTCTGTAACTCCGGGCGTTTTCCTGGCGTCACCTCCGATTTCTCCGGCGATTATGGGTACACTTTTCTTTGATCACTGTTCTTGGCGTAACCAAGCCACAGGAAACAGGGGAAAGGGAATTTTAGGTCCTTTTAATATACCAACATGGCGGATCGAGTGATCCTCCACACACTAACGGTAGCTACCAGCAAAAGCGAAAACTCCCAACAGTCTTTGCGCCACGCAAAGGCTCAAGGGATCGTGACGCACGGAAAGCCACGCCCCCGTAAGCCTTCCCTTATGTACTTCAAAGCGGCTCCTTCCTACATGCCGTGGTCCTTACCTTTCTTCTTCCGTTCCCCCATTTCCAGCACCAGTACCTAATAAATGGTTCGGTCAGAAACTGGAGGAAAAATGACACTTAAGTTCCTACTTACCTATAGCGGGTTCAGGGAAAACAGGGCGCTTAGGCACTACCTGAAACTTGACTTTGTGCTGGGAAAATTTTACGTGGTCGGAGTGATCAAATTTCATAGTTGTCCATAAGGCCCTGAGACTGCTCGCATACATGTATAATTTCATTTTTTTTTTTTTTGATTTTTCGAGACAGGGTTTCTCCGTAGCTTTTTTGGTTCCTGTCCTGGAACTAGCTCTTGTAGTCCAGGCTGGCCTCGAACTCACAGAGATCCGCCTGCCTCTGTATAATTTTAATATCGATGATTGACGAAAATGACTGATTACCATTTTGAGGACAGTTTTCTGGTTTTCTTTTTATTACATTAATTTTTTTAATTTAATATGCACTGGTGTATTGTCTGCATGTGTGTCTGTATGAGGGCGCCAGACTCCCTGAAGGTGTAGTTACAGGCAGTTCTAAGCTACCAGGTGGTTGCTAGGAACTGAACCCAGGTCCTTTGGAAGAACAGCAGGAGGCTGAGTGTGTGCCATCCCCGGGGCGAACTGTCCCAGAAGGGAGCACAGCCCCCCTCTGCTCCTGCTGCAGGGGCTTCTTTGTTACACACGACCCTGCATCCGCCCAAGCCTGCCCTATTGTCTGCAAGGTCCTTGGCCCAGGAATAGTTCCTGCTCCTGCACTAAGGCTATCCACCAAGAGGGGCGAGTGTCTACAGGCCTGGCAGGCCTGAAGGTCTCCTGCAAGGGAGTGCAGGGAACCTTCAGCTTTGGCTGCAGGGTCTTCTTTGTTCCACAGGACCCCGTCCTCCCCCCAAGTTCGCCCTTTTGTCTGCAGGGGTCCTTGGACTGCCAGGAGTCCCAGTGGCTGTGCTAAGGAGTTCCATCCAGATGGGTGAGTGTGTGCCATCCCTGGGGCGGAGAGTCTGGGAAGGGAGCACAGCCCCCCTCACCTCCTGCTGCAAGGGCTTCTTTGTTACACAGGACCCTGCATCTGCCCAAGCCTGCCCTATTGTCTGCAAGATCCTTGGCCCAGGAATAGTTCCTGCTCCTGCACTAAGGCTATCCACCAAGAGGGGCGAGTGTCTACAGGCCTGGCAGGCCTGAAGGTCTCCTGCAAGGGAGTGCAGGGAACCTTCAGCTTTGGCTGCAGGGTCTTCTTTGTTCCACAGGACCCCGCCCTCCCCCCCCAAGTTCGCCCTTTTGTCTGTGGGGGTCCTTGGACTGCCAGGAGTCCCTGTTCCTGTGCTGAGGAAATCCATCCAGACTGGTCCTGGGCCCAAGAACAGTTCCTGCTCTTGCACTGAGGAGATCCACCCAGAGAGTCAGTCACAGCAAAAATTGGACCAAGATGCCAAGACTCTCCTGGATGCATTAGAAAAAACAGATGGGCAGGTGCCAATGCAAGAATTCCTCCAACAACCCGAGAGGCACCGTGACATCACCAGAATTCAGGGATCACACAACAAGAAGACTTGAACACCCTACTCCAGGAGAAGTAGAGGAAATCAACTTTAAACGGAACACTATGAAAATAATAGACGACCTTAAACAGGACGTGAAAAATTGCCATAAGAAATGGAGATTTTTTTTCTGTTTAGTTGCTGAGGAATCCCATCTGGACGGGTGAGTGTGTGCTATTAGGGGCGGACCATCCCAGAAGAGGGCACAACCCCCTTTTCCCCAGCTCCTTCTTCAGGGCTGTCTTTCTTTCGCATGCCCCAGCCCCCCCAGCACCCCTCCCCAACCCTGCCCTGCTGTATGCTAGGACCAGTGCTCAAGAACAGTTTTAAGCTCCTACACTAAGGCTACCCACCCAGAGCGGTGAGTGCCTGCCTACATGGCAGGCCTAGGGTCCCCTGTTAGGGAGCCTGGGCACCTTCAGCTCCTGTGCCAGGCTTCCTGTGCGCTCCTGGATACCGCGCCCCCCTTGCTCCACTCAACCTTTTGGCCCTGGATCATTGTGCTACCAAGCGGCCCTGTTTAGTTGCTGAGGAATCCCATCTGGACTGGAACGGTTCCTGCTTCTACACTGAAGATATACACCCAGAGAGTCAATCACAGCAAAGACTGGACCAAGACACCAGGCCTCTCCTGGCTCCATTTGAAGGAAGAGATGGGAAGGCGCCAATGCAAGAATTCCTCCAACAACCTGAAAGGCAACATGATACCACCAGAACCCAGGGATCCCGAAATAAGAAGAATTGTACACCCTACTCCTGAAGAAATAGAAGAAATCGACTCAAAAGTGAACTATATGAAAATAATAGAGGACCTTAAACAGGAGGTGAAAAACTGCCATAAACAATTAGAGATTACAAACAAAAAGGTATAGGAAATGAATAAATCGCTCAAAGACACGCAAGAAAACCAAGAGAAACTAGAAAAAGCAATCAAACAGGTTAGGGAAGTGGTTCAAGACTTGAAGAATGAAGTGGAAGCAATGAACAAGTCGGGTGGTGGTTGCTCACGCCTTTAATCCCAGCACTTGGGAGGCATAGGCAGGCAGAACTTTGTGAGTTTGAGACCAGCCTGTTCTACAAGAGCTAGTTCTAGGAAAGGCTCCAAAACCACAGAGAAACCCTGTCTTGAAAAGCCAACAAAAAAAAACAAGCAAACAAACAAAAAGGAAACAAAAGCAAAAGCAAAAAAAAAATAATATGAAATAGAGATCCACTCAAATTATACTTTCTTTAACTAAACTCCTCTCTTTGCATACCATAAAAGGAAATCTAAGACAATAATTTGGGTTTTTTTTTTTTTTTTGATTTTTCGAGACAGGGTTTCTCTGTAGCTTTTGGTTCCTGTCCTGGAACTAGCTCTTGTAGACCAGGCTGGCCTCGAACTCCCAGAGATCCGCCTGCCTCTGCCTCCCGAGTGCTGGGATTAAAGGCGTGCGCCACCACCGCCCGGCAATAATTTGGGTTTTTAAGTGAGTGTTTATTCTTATGTGCCACTGTGGCTCTTGACAGTGTATTTCTTTTGGTTCTGTAAGACCACTTTGCTTTTGAATAGAGTTCCCTGCTAGTTTGAAAGAAAAGAGTGACTACTATTTTTAATATAAATGATTAAATTTCTTTTAATGTGTGTGAGTTTATCTGCACATTTGTATGTACACCATGTGCATTCAGTGCTTGGGAGGCCAGGGTCAGATGTTCTAGAACTGGAGTTACAGATGTTTGTATGGGTGCTAGGAATTGAAACTCAGTCCTCTGGAAGACAAGACAGTGACTTTATCTTCTGAGCCATTTCTCCCATTCAAGAATGACATCTCCCTTTCAGGGGTTGGCCTATTTATTAACAGACGAACCAACAAAACCTGTGGGGGATTTTTTGTAGTCCAAACAGGATCCCAGTTGGTGGGTGACTCTCTCAGTCACCCTCCCTCATCGGCTCACTCTTGTTACATGTTTGCTCACCTGTGCCCTTTTCTCTCTTGCTTAGTACACAGAAGTCTTGAACACCACCGTCCTCACTGGAAAGTCATGGGGGTCCAAGAAGATAGTTCTGTGATGGATGTCTTGGAGTCTCTGCAATACTGCTGATCTAATAAAGATTTTGTGAAGGTACCGGAGGAACACACATGCTCTGGTGTTCCATTCTCTCTTCCTTTATACCTCCAGAATGTTTTCTTTCGTTTTCTCTCCCTTCACCTCCACCATGTCCACCCTTCTCTATCCTGCATGTTCTGTCTGAATGTCTTTCATTTGAAGGAAGGGAGATGACCTCACAGAAGAGGAGGTTAGTGTCAACAAAGAAGGTATTGTTTCCTTCTCTGCTTCTTGCTCTCAACTGATGATCTGTTCCCTTTTCCTTCTTCTTCCTTCCTCTCTGTGTTTCTCATAAGCAGGCTGCTTCCTTTATTTTGGCAACCCATAGATCGTTGCAGTTTTAACCAACTGGCAATGTCTAGTTGGATTATTTACTGAGTATATTTTCTTCACCAGGCTTACTTTTCTGCAGCATCTGTCTGCCTCATCTGGCTGAAGTATGGTGCCAATAAAGCCTCCTTTACTTTGGCTTATAAACTAATTTAGGGTCATTATAAGATGATAAAACCCACATACTTGATATGTTAAAATTTTGTTAATATACATTAAAGTAAATGACTATTAAAATAACAAAAAGCCTCATCATGTATCTCCTGGCTTAATAATTTGAATACCACCAAAGGAATACCCAGCTTGCAGTTGAGATACTGCACATGGGGTATTTCTACCCAATTCTCTCCATTCATGATCAATGCATATTTTGGCTCCAAATTCTTTCAGAATCTTCTGGAAGTTTCATTGTCCTTACTGTCTGTGAGAAAGCTTTAAGATTAGTATTTCTGTTTCCCCCTCCTAGCTTTTTGCATATTGGTTGCTCATTGCTCTTCTAACAGAAACCACAGAGAGAAAAAATTCTAACTTTGAATCTTTCAGAGAGCTCACAGTTCCAATATGCTCAGATAGTGTAGGAAAATAAAATGCACCCAAAGTGCCTGCTCTTTACATCTCTTCTGCTTCTGTTCAGAGGTGAAAGGAGACCTGGCCCTAGACTTTTCCAACTTACATTTATTAATGTAATTTCTTAACATGTGCATGCACAAACAGATTCATGCATGCATGTGGAGGTTAGAAGACAACTGTCCAGACTCATGTTCCTTCTTCCACTGTCTGGGTCTCTGGCTTGAACTCAGGTCGTGTTGCTTAGTGGAAGGTGACTATATCTGTCGATCCACTTTGCCAGCCCTTGGCATCAGTCTTATTAGCCACTTCCTGGTGGCTAGCAAGGGAATGTCTAGAAAAGGTTGGTGCTTTCTGTGTGGCCTGCACAAAAATGGGGTTGGTCTAGAGTATGTCTGTTAAAGAAGGAAGTTGGATCCATAAATTCTCATTGAACCTGAATGTTAAGCAGCATCCAATGCGACATACTTTGTTTCCTGGGCAAAGGCTGATTTAATATCTGAATATGGCCTTGCCCTATAACTCCTGGCATTCCTTGTGTTCGTTAGGTAAGACAAATTAAACAAACTAAGGCCTTCCATATTAGGCGTCAATAAAAACATGAGTCCAGGAGATAGGTACATATAAAACAGACTGAAAATGCATATGTAAACACACAGACACACACATACACACACACACACACACACACACACACACACACACACACATATTTTTGAGACAGCTTTTCTCATTGAACCAGATGCTTATTGAGTTTTCTTGAAGAGGTGGTCTAACTGGTGTGTAAGTCTGGATCTGTAGTGGACTCTAGATCAAAAAGAGGCTACCCTAGGGCCAAACTTGGCCCAGAGGGGAGTAGGGATGTTTACGTGAGCACTCATACATATGGAAGTTGTTTCTTTCTTTGTGTGTGTGTGTGTGTTTGTGTGTGTGTGTGTGTGTGCATTCCTGTGTGTGAGTGCAGGTGGGCATTGCCACAGTAAGCATGTGGGCTTGTGGAGATCAGAGGACAACCCAGCATGTCAGTCATTGCCTTCCATTTTGTTTGATATGCTGTCTATGTTATTTTTGTTGCTTATTCAAGGCTAGTTGACTAGCTAGATTCTGAAGAGTCTCCTGTCTCCACTGCCCACCTCCTGTTAAGAGAACGGGCCTTACAGATACTTGTACCAATCCTGATTTTAAGTAGATTCTGAGAATTCAGTCACAGTGCCTTTCACATTAATGGCAAGTATTTTGCCCACTGTGAAAACTCCCTGGCCCATGAGTTACTTATTGTTACTATTATTTAATTCAGTAACATTTTGATTAGTCATGGTTCTGTAGAGTAACAGAATTTATAGAAAAAGTTTTAACACAATGGTTTATAGATTATGGCCTCGTTAATCCCACAATGAAAGGAAAGTCCAAGAGCAGAGTAGGTATTCAGTCCAAGAGTCTGAGTGTGTCAGCTAGTCTTCAGTACACATCAGAATTCCAAAGAAGTAGGTGTTAATGCTGGTGAGAGAATAGCCTTGCCCATGAGAGCAAACAGGCAGAGAAAGTGATTCCTCCTTCCACTTCCTTTATATAAGCTGCCAGCAGAAGGTGTGGCCCAGACGAAAGTGCCTCTTCCCACCTCAAAAGAGTCCTATCACAAAGATCCAGATTAGGAGTGTTTCTTACCACTTCAAAATTGTAATTAAGAAGAAAGACCCCCCCCATAAGTATGCCCCGTCATTATGGATCTAGTTAACTCTAGATGTAGTCAAGTTGACAACTAAGAATAGCCATCCCATCATTATGGATAATTTGGCAAATTCATGTAGAAATCTGTATTTCTAGCTTGTGAAAACCTCCAAGGTTGAATGGCCATAGATCTCCATCACTTCCTATGAGACGTTTATTAAATAGAGCAGAGACTGCCCCTTCTGTAGAAGGTCAATCCTGCTCACTGTAATCTACACTACCAGTTTAACTCCTTGTGGGGGTTGTGGGATGTCACACTTACATGCTGATTTTCTGGTTTATATTTTGAAGGAAATTAGAAAGTTTATTATTCAGGCCACCCTGAGGTGGGTGGCCAGCTGGGCCATGAAGTACAGAGGAGAAAGATGGCGTTGCATCATTGAAGAGAGGGCCATCATAATGCTCTCCACATCTGTCAAGGGCCCATGTGGGGTACATGCAGTGTGAACTTGCCTTTTAGGTCCTCAGAGTGTGGGTCCACTCTCAGTGGAAAGAAAAATATGGTAGTGCAGTGATTTCCTTCGTTAAGATTTAGACATTGGTAATGAATTCAGATCCTGGTTCCATCCTTCCTTTCTCTTGGAACTATGTTAGACTGTGTAACATCTCTGAGCCTAGCTTTCTTATCTTTTAGGAAGAGAGGAGGCAGGAAGCAAGAGGCCAAATGAGATAGTGGACAGCATACTTACAGAAAGATTTCTTCTAATGTCATTGTGCGAGGCATGGCAAAGAGCAGTCAAAATAAATCTCAAAGCTCCTACAAAGAAACGTGTATATTTAGAAATTCAAAAGACAGTTGTTTAAAAGGAGGAGTGTAATTTTTTATGGAAATGTGTATGCATGCATGCAGAGGCCAGAGTTAACCCTGGGTGTCTTACTTAGTTATGCTCTCTAATGTTGAAGACACATCATCTCTTTGTACCTGGAGCTGGCCAATTCCCCTTGTCCAACCAGAGAGTCCAGAGACCCAGGTGTGGCTGTCTGCTCAGCACTGAGTGATGTGTGCATATCTGTAATGCCCAGATTTTTACACATAGTTGGTGGCATAAAATTTATATTCTCTTATTTGTATGGATAGCACCTTACTGACTAGCCATGTCTGAAGAACAAGACAGTTGGTAAAAAAAAATATTGAGCTATAAATATTCTGAATCAGAAAAGGGAATGGTATAACTTTAAAAGTATTGTTGGGGAGATCACAAGTATTGTTGAGGAGAGACATTCAAAGGTGAATGTTTTTTCTTCCTCTCAAGTCTCCTGGTGGATGTGTCCAGGGGGCTACTGATTTATCCCAGGATGGGAAAACTGGCAACTGTACAATCTGTTTGTGCTCAGGTCTCAATATCAAATTTAGGGGGTAATTACATAAAAGTGTACATCCAAAGGAAACATGGAATTGTTGGCCTATTACAGTAGTATATTGCTTTTAAAGCCAGATATTAATTTCTGTAAATGATCATTTTAGAGGGGCATGGCTGCAGATGATCAAGGCAGGGATGCATTGCTATAGATGCTTAAGGCAAGGAAATATTGCTCCAGATACTCAAGGCAGAGATGCATCATTGTAGATGCTCAAGGCATCTACAATTCATTACTTGGGACTGAAATGGAATTCCAGCTCCTGAGCTCTGGCAGCCAGGATTTGTGGCACATTAACCTTTAAAATGCTCTTAGTATCTTTCTGGGATTGGGATTAGGGGTTCTTCATTGCTCAGTCTCCTCACAGCCTCTTATTTTGCATAGTTTCAGTTTTTCAACTTTCTGATTATGAAAGGCATTTTTTGCTGTCTAAGCTTCCTACAGAATGTAACTGAGTTTACTTTCTGGAACTCAGCAATTCCTCATGGTGTTACATGCCTTAGCTTTGGTATTAGGTCATCAGCTTCCTTTGATGCTCGGAATTCTTCATCTGTTTCCATGCTGCTGCCTATGGAATTTTGGCTATGTATGTTATCCCTAAAGCTGGATGCTCTTGCTATTTTTCTGTTATTCCTGTATATGGTTCATCCCACTGTACCTGAGATAGAGACCAGTCTGGGGAAGAAGTCTAGCAACGAGGTCACATTGATGCCCTGGTATTACAATCCCAGATGAGATGATTCCCAAACCAGCAGGCATCCTGCTCATATGATCAGAAGAGAGGCAGATGTGCCTGTGGAGATTGACATACTCACTTCCTGCAAGATGCATTGGCTCCCATCTCTGTTAGTTATAAAACTTCCCCAAGGGTCAGTCATAAGCCTTTTGTTACATCAGTGAGACTTCTTGCTGAGACTCTAGGGAGACATGCCTCCTTCTGTCCATGGTGAGGATAACTCCAGGGGAAAAGGTTATAAGTGACACACTCTGGCTTGGCTCTCTCAGAGGAGAAGCTTCCAATGCTTGTGCTAGCTACTTGAATATTTTTGGCTGAGGCAGGAGTAGTGACTGTGGAAACAGCTGTGGCTGGACTTACCTTTGCAGCCAGAGCTCAGGCTCTTCTTTGACTATGGAGTGTAGTGACAAGGGGCATCTTGACTGGCAGACAGCTCCTGCTCCAGGCACAAAGGGAGGGTCGATTGGCTGTTCTTCAAGGGGCCAAGTGGGTTTCTACTTATACCTATGGGTACTGACCCAAAGAGAGTGTTATTAGAGAATTATGATTCTCAGCAGTTTAGCAACATTAAAACATAGCCACACTTGAAGGGTGTTAAGGTTATAACATGTTTCTATGGTAAGTGTAACAGGGACTGAAAATATAAATTTGTTGTTTTATTCTATAGGCAGTAATCATTAGGATATTGTTGGGGCTATCTTCCTTATCAAAGATGTTGGTAGAATCCATTCCTGGTTCTTTTAGACCTAAAAGTCACCCACCTTCTTAGCTCAAGTCCCCTCCTCCATTTTGAAAGCCTACAGGGTAGTGCCCTCATACTCCCTCTCCTTCTCTTTTCTCTCTCCTGTGTGAGTCCATAATTGCACCTTCTTATCTGACTCTGACCCTTCCACCTCCCCATATAAATATCTTTAGTGCAAACATGGAGTCTTGATTGGTAGACTCTATCCTGCAGGGAAACTCCTTAAGATAGAAAGTAAACAACTCAAAGTAGGTATAGAGAGTCTTTGAACCTGAGCAGATTCACTAGGCCCCTTTCTCCAAACAGTATATTGGCAGTAAATATATAACTGAGCAATCTCCACAGACAAATAGAGATGCTTAGAAGAGGCTCAGATAAACTGAGCCACGTGATAAAAAAAAAAAAACACTCTTCAGTTCACCAAACTGCCTAAAGCCTGCACAGTGAGTTCTATGTTCTCAAATTTACTGAACTATTATCCATGCTTGGATGGGCCTTGGTAAACCAACTGTCATTGAGTCATTTCTCCTCCTGTAAGTGCTCTCTCACCAATATTCCTGTAAGTAACTCCAATAAAATTCATTGGTTCACCTCATTAGACTTGGCCTATAGTTAGTTCCTTTTCTTGGGTGAGTAGTCAATTTGTTCACACAACATAGGGTTCACCCAGATAATCCATATTAGGATAGTCAATGAATCTTCAAAACCCTTTGTTAGTGGAGGCCACTCATTAGTTAGTTTCCCAATCACCTGAACTTAATCAAATAAACCCTATATTATTTGCAACATTGTTTGGCCCATAGCTCAACCATATTTCTAGATTCCTCTCTTACTCTAAACAATTCCATCTGCATTTATCTGTATCATCATTAGTTCATGTTTTACCAACATACTTTTGGCGGCTCCAGAGAAGGTTGTTTCCCTGGTGGTGTCTACGTGGCTTCTCAGTGACTCTACCTTCTTTCTCCGAGCATTATTTACTTTTCCCACTTATGTCTATTTTGCTAAGCTACTGGCTGGAAACAACTTTATTTTTAACCAATAATAACAAACGTAGACAGAAGGACTTCCCAAACCATCCCTTTGTCCAAAGCATTAATTCCAAGAGCTGGTTTAAAAATTTATTATTAAACCAGGCACTTGAAAGAGGTTGATATTTATACTGTTACTGAGAATAGAATCTGGAATTAATGTGTTGGCGGGGACCATATTTCCTCAAGAAGTCCTATGACAGGTGGCTCTTGACCTTCCTCAGTTTGTATCCCTTCTTTCAATGTCTGCCCTGTTGTGTGAGTTCACCACTGTTTTTCTGTGTGACCCTTTAATACAAGGGTTTGCCATTGAATTTAAAGGCCATCCTAACTTGAGATGACCCATTTTTGTGAATTTTAAGCTTCTATTTGCAAAGTTATTTATTTAAAATATGATCCCTCTCAGTGGGGGCTAGGACTTGGATATATCTCTTGTGAGTCCTGGTTCTTTGCTGTACTGTGTATTCACATGTTCACAGGATTAAAACTGTTGTACTTGGCAAGAGGTACTACTTCTTAGGTGACCTTGTGTGATTTATTTTTCCTTTGTTAAATAGTATCTTTAATGGTCTCGAGAGAATGGTAGTGAAATGCTATTTCAATACCTTAAATATGTCTTAATCCTTGGACATCTATTTCATGTCTGTACTTGCAAAATGTCATGTTTTCTTTCCGGTTGCTGTGACAAAGCATTATGACAAACAAACAAGCAAGCAAAAAGAATCATGACCAAAACTGATGTGGGAGTGTCATATATCAATCTGTTGATTTCATTGGCTAAGCAATAAAGAAACTGCTAGGCCCATTGGATAGGCCCACCCTTAGGTGGGTGGAGTAAACAGAACAGAATGCCGGGAGGAAGTGGAAGTGAAGTCAGACTCGACAGCTCTCCTCTCGGGAGCAGACGCCTTCAGAGAGACACCATCCTCCCAATTCCCAGGCAGACGCAAGCAATGAAGCTCCGACCCAGGATGGACATAGGCTAGAATCTTCCTGGTAAGCGCACCTAGGGGCGCTACACAGATGATTAGAAATGGGCTAAATTAATATATGAGAATTAGCCTAGAAGAGGCTAGATAGAAATGGGCCAAAGCAGTGTTTAAATGAATATAGTGTCTGTGTAATTATTTCGGGGCATAAGCTAGCCGGGCAGGCGGCTGGGGTTTTGGGGACGTAGCCTCCTATTACTACACAAAACAACTCACTGGAGAGAAGGTTTAATTTGGCTCACCATTTCAGAGGGATTGGTTCAATAGCTACAGGGAAGGCACAGAAACATGAGTGTGAGGATGGCTGTCCACATTGCATCAACAGTTAGGAAGCAGAGAGAGAACAGGAAGTCAGGTGAGTCTGTCGATTCTAAGCGCCTATCCTCAACACATTCTTCCTCCAGCAATTCTCTGCCTCCTAAAGGTTTTGCAACTTCTTCAAAAAGCGCCACATGTTGGGAATAAAGTGTTCAAATATGGGAGCTTATGGGGGACATTTCTCACTCAATCCACAACATGTTCTATGCCAGTAGGTTCCAAAACCAACCAGTGAAAACTATTATCACCCATGATGGGCAGCTTCTCTACTCAGAGAGAGATAAATATAAACTCATGCACATCTTGAAGATGGCTCCTGTAACTTTAGGCTGCCATAATTACATGCCCAAACTACAGGCATCACATAGATTCAAAATAATGCAACTTTGAAAGGCTAATATATTTTAATATTTTAAAGTCTTTTTAACCCCAAGCAAGGATCCTGCTTCTGAAGAAGCTGTTCTGTGGAAGAACAAGTGGTGAGGAAGTGAATAACAGAGAAAAGGATAAAATGTTCTGTAGCTTGCTGAGCTGTTTAAGGAGCTGGTCACTGAAGCTAAGTGGAGAATGACAGCAAGCCCCACAGTAGCAGTTTATTGGGTCAGTGTTTGACACCACAGTAGGCTGTGTGATCAAAGTCACCCTAAGTAGCTGGGCTTCCAAAGTCGATTAAATGGAAGGCAAGTGTGTTCTGAGAGGGCTCCTCAGGGAGACACAATTTAGTTGACATTACCCCTCAAGCAGTGGGAAGATTCCAGGTGTAACAGACAGGGAAAGGGGGATTTGAGAGAACAAGGATGATTTCTGGAATGAGCAGCTATTATTTTCATTGTTGTTTCAAGTCATTGATACCAAAATCTGCCTGCCTCTTTCAATTTGACCTGAAAGAACATGGAGAGAAGGGAAAAAATTAGAGATTTAAAGCCATTTCTTTTCCTCTTGCAATGTACAATGCTTCACACAAAATATTCTATATAAAAAAGCCCCACTCTTAGTCTATTTCTGGGCACAAATTTCCTTCTTTTCCCCCATTGCCAGGAGCCATACAGCTAAGAAAAATTGTCAAGTAGTTTGGCTGTATCTTTTACCAAATTCTGTCCTTCCTTTTGCTGGTAATTTGTATGGTTTTTGTTACATTTCGTATTGGAGATGTGTCACGTATTGTTCAGGCATACACTCTGCTGTATTCTCAAACTTTTTTTTCTATAAACTTCATTGCACTTTCAATATCAATTAGAGCATTTGTTCCTTTTTGTCTTTGGCATCTCTAATTAAGAAATAAGCATTCTGGAACCAGTTCTGCATATATCTGGGCAAACTTGGAGTGAGCCAGAGCAAACCTACATACCTCCAGCTTTTCCCAGGAGCTGTTCACCTGCACTTTCTTCCCACCCATTCTAACAGTTGAATACCTGTTGCTCTCCTCTCTGGACAGAGACCTAGGCAGATCTGGTTGTTGGTACCTATGCCTTCCATGGATATATTTATTGTCTCCTAGACATGTGCTTTCTGGGTATTCAGTGAAGCCAAATGTATTTTGTTATTTAACCTAAGTGTAATTAGATGGTGGGTGGAGCTATCAGCTTTATTTGGCTTGAATTGAAACAAACTGCCAAGTTCAACTAGGTCACACACATGTAAGTTTCAGTCCCAGGTAGTGGTGTATCTAGGGACAGGATATATGTCGCAAGGCTAGTGTCAACCTCTGCCATATGTTTCCTAACAACTTTTCAGAGCAGTAATTTATGTCCATAAAAGGTAAATCTTTATAAAATTCTGATAAGCTTTATTTTATGTTATATGTATTTTTCCAATGTATTGATGTTATCAGTATTACTTACTATCACTATCACTGCTGGCTCTATCTGAAAACCTGACCCAACTTAGAAGCAGATAAGAGTCTCAGTTGAGGCATTGCCTCATCAGGTGTGTCTGTAAGCATGACTATTAGTCGAGTGTTAATCAAGCCCAGTCCACTGTGGGTAGCATCATTCCCTTGGAGTGGGCTACACAGCCTCACATTGGGTAGAGAGTGCTCCCCATTACTATTATGTGTTCAAATGATAAAGGTGCAGCAGGAAAACTCATGTTTTTTTTCCTACCAGCTTATATATTCAGAGGTGTGTGTGTGTGTGTGTGTGTGTGTGTGTGTGTGTGTATGTGCATGACAAAGGTATACATGTATATAGGATTGTACTTGCAGGTGCCTGCATGAATGCAGCAGCCAGAGGTCAACTTCAGGTATCATTTCAAAGGTCTTCCCCACATTTAGGCTTCTTGTTTTTATAGCATGTGTACATGTGCCTATGCCTTGGTGCACATACAGAGGTAAGGGACGCCTTGCAGGAGTTGGTTTTCCTTTTCTACCCTGTAGGTGGAATATCAAACTCAAGTAGTCATCCTTGATCGCGTGAATTTTTAGTTCTCAGCCATCTCACTGGTTCCACCAAGCCATTTAAAGATGGAAATGCGAAGAGACCTGATCTCTCGGTGCCAGGAGACCCAGCGTTAGGGGTAGGTGCTTTGTTTGCGAGCTGCCCACCCAGCACGGAGACCAGATCTCTAGGCGCCAGGAGACCCAGCGTTGGGGTGAGTTTCTGGCCCGCAGCACCAGCCTGGGACGGGGAGCTCAGAGGTTCCTTGGCCCCCTATCCTTCTTAGGCTCTCTTCAGGGCCTCTACTCCCTGGATACTGCCTCTTTCTTCCTAGCCCACCCAGCTTCCATCCAGAACCCTCCCCACTTCGGATCCACTGCACTCTTTTGGCACATAACATCACCCAGCCCAGCCTGTCTGGGCACTGGGTCCGAATCCTCAGGGCACCCAAGGGGGCTGCAGTTCCTTTGTTTCTGTGGCCTGCATGCACCAAACAGGGTAGGCGCTTTGTTTGCAAGCTGCACAACCAGCACGGAGGACTGATCTCTCGGCGCCAGGAGAACCAGCGTTGGGTGTAGGCGCTTTGTTTGCGAGCTGCCCACCCAGCACGGAGACCTGATCTCTAGGGGCCAAAAGACCCAGCGTTGGGGTGAGTTTCTGGCCCACAGCACCAGCGTGGGACGGGGAGCTCAGAGGTTCTTTGGCCCCCTATCCTTCTTGGGCTCTCTGCAGGGCCTCTACTCCCTGGATACTGCCTCTTTCTTCCTAGCCCACCCAGCTTCCATCCAGAACCCTCCCCACTTCGGCCCCACCACCCTCTTTTGGCACATAACATCACCCAGCCCAGCCTGTCTGGGCACTAGGTCCGAATCCTCGGGGCACCCAAGTGGGCTGGAGTTCCTTTGTTTCTATGGCCTGCCTGCACCAAACAGGGTAGGCGCTTTGTTTGCAAGCTGCACAACAAGCATGGAGGCCTGATCTCTCAGCGCCAGGAGAGCCAGCATTGGGCACGGAGACCTGATCTCTCTCGGTGCCAGGAGAGCCAACACTGGGGAGAGCCAGCATGGGGTAGGCAAGGAGACCCGATCTGGTAAAAGAAGATCCATAAGGGAGCATTTGGAAGAAGAGATGGGCAGACGCCAAGGCAAGAATTAGCCCAACAAGCAAGCTGAAAAGCAACATGAAGCCACCAGAAACCAGAGACCTCACAACGGGAGAACATGAACACCTTAATCAAGAAGAAGTAGAAAAGATTGACTTCATGAAAGTGATTGACTTCCTTAAACAGCATGTAAAAAACGCCCTTATAGAAATGGATGAGAAATATAAGAGAAAGCTTGAAGAATTGAATAAATCAGTGAATAATACCCTAGAAAACCAAGGAAAAAAAATCAAACAGATAATGGAAACAGTTCAAGACTTGAAAACTGAAATGGAGGCAAAGAAGAAAACACAAACAGAGGGCCGGCTGGACATGGAAAATCTAGGTAAATGAATAGAGAATACAGAAACAAGCATAACCAGCAGAATACAGGAGATAGAAGAAAGAATCTCAGATTCTGAAGATACCATAGAGAAAATAAACGCACTGATCAAAGAAAACAGCAAGTCCAACAAACTCTCATCACAAAACATTCAGGAAATATGGGACACAATAAAAAGGCCAAAACTAAGAATAATAGGAGTAGAAGAAGGAGAAGAAGTGAAGCTCAATGGTCCAGATAATATATTTAATAAAATTATAGAAGAAAACTTTCCCAACCTAAAGAAAGATATACCTATGAAGGATCAAGAAGCATACAGAACACCGAATAGGCTGGATCATAAAAAAACATCCCCTCCCAATATAATTATCAAAACACAAAGCATACAGAATAAAGAAAGAATATTAAGAGCTGCAAAGGAAAAAGGCCAAGTAACTAATAAAGGTAAACCTATCAGACTTACACCTGACTTCTCCATGGAAACCATGAAAGCCAGAAGGTCCTGGATAGATGTACGGCAGAAACTGAGAGACCATAAATGCAAGCCCAGATTACTATACCCAGCCAAGTTTTATTCATTATAAATGGAGAAAACAAAATTTTCCAGGATAAAAACACATTTAAACAATATTTAGCCACAAATCCAGCCTTACAGAAAGTAATAGAAGGAAAATCACTAACGAAGGAGTCCAACAATGACCACAATAACGCAAATATCTAGAGACCCTTCACCAGCACAACTCAAAGAAGGGAAACACACAAACCCTCCTACTAAAAAAGTGACTGGAGTTAACAACCACTGGTCATTAATATCACTTAATGTCACTGGGCTCAACTCACCTATAAAAAGGCACAGGCTAAGAGATGGGATACAAAAACAGGATCCAACATTCTGCTGTTTAAAAGAAACACACCTCAATCACAAAGACAGGAAGCTACTCAGAGTAGAAGGATGGGAAAAGGTTTATCAAGCAAATTGATCTAAGAAACAAGCAGGTGTGGCCATACTAATTTCTAACAAAGTTGACTTCAAACTCAAATCAAGCAGAAGAGATGGAGAGGGACATTTTATACTCATAACAGGAACAATTCATCAGGATAAAGTCTCAATCCTGAATATCTATGCCCATAATATAAAAGCACCCACGTAGGTAAAAGAAAAATTACTAAAATTCAAGGCAGCCATCAAACCACACACTAATAGTAGGAGACTTCAATACTCCTTTCTAACCAATGGACAGGTCAATCAGACAGAAACCTAACAGAGAAATTAGAGAATTAATGGAGGTAATGAATCAATTGGACATAAAAGACATCTATAGAATATTCCACCCAAATAGGAAAGAATATACCTTCTTCTCTGCAGCTCATGGAACTTTCTTGAAAAGTGACCACATACTCAGTAACAAAGCAAACTTCCAACGTTGCAAAAAAATATTAGTAACCACCTGTGTCTTATCAGATAACCATGGATTAAAGTTAGAATTCAACAACAATGCTACCCACAGAAAGCCTACAAACTCAGTGAAACTGAACAGCCAACTACTGAGCCATACCTGGATTAAGGAAGAAATAAAGAAAGAAATTAAAGTATTCCTTAAATTCAATGAAATTAAAGAAACAACATACTCAACCTCATGGGACACTATGAAAGCAGTCCTAAGAGGAAAGTTCATAGCACAAAGTGTCCACTTAAAGAAAACAGAGAAATCACATATTAGAGACTTCAAAGCCAACCTAAAAGCTCTAGAAAAAAAAGAAGCAGACTCACCTAGGAGGAGAAGAAGACTGGAAATAATCAAACTGAGGGCTGAAATCAACAAAATAGAAACACAGAAAACAATCCAAAGAATCAATGTAACAAAAAGCTGTTTCCTGGAGAAAATCAACAAGATTGATAAACCCCTATCGAAACTAATCAAATGGCAGAGAGAGAATATACAAATTAATAAGATCAGAAATGAAAAGGGGGACATAACCACAGACACAGAGGAAATTCAGAGACTCATTACATCTTACTACAAAAGCCTGTATTCCATAAACTGGAAAATATAAAAGAAATGGACACTTTTTTAGATAAATACCATATACCAAAGTTAAACCAGAACCAGGTGAACAATCTAAATAGACCAGTTAGTTGCAAAGAATTAGAAGCTGTTATCAAAAACCTCCCTACCAAAAAAAGCCCAGGACCAGATGGTTTCAATGCAGAATTCTACCAGAACTTCCATGAAGACCTAATGCCTATACTCCTTAATGTATTTCACAATATAGAAACAGAAGAGTCATTACCAAATTCCTTTTATGAAGCTACAGTTACTATGATACCAAAACCACACAACGACTCAACCAGGAAAGAGAATTGCAGGCCAATCTCACTCATGAACATCCATGCAAAAATCCTCAATAAAATACTGGCAAACCGAATCCAAGAACACATCCGAAAAATTATCAATTATGATCAAGTAGGCTTCATCTCATAGATGCAGGGCTTGTTCAACATAGAAAAATCTATCAATGTAATCCATCATATAAATAAACTGAAAGAATAAAACAATATGACCATTTCATTAGATGCTGAAAAAGCATTTGACAAGATTCAACATCCCTTTATGATAAAAGTCTTGGAGAGATTAGGGATACAAGGGTCATACCTAAATATAATAAAAAACAATATTAAGCAAGCCGACAGCTAACATCAAATTAAATGGAGAGAACTCAAAGTCATCCAACTAAATTCAGGAACACGACAAGGCTGTCCACCCTTGCCAAACCTCTTCAATATAGTGCTTGAATTTCTAGCAATAGCAATAAGACAACATAAGGGGATCAAGCGGATTTGAATTGGAAAGGAGTTAAATTTTTGTTATTTGCCGATGATATGATACTGTACATAAGCGACTCCAAAAACTCCACCAAAGAACTCCTACAGCTGATAAACACATTTAGTAATGTGGCAGGATACAAGATCAACAACAAAAAATCAGTCGCCCTCCTATACACAAAGGATATAAAAGCAGAGAGGGAAATCAGAGAAACTTCACCTTTCACGATAGCCACAAACAGCATAAAATATCTTGGGGTAACTCTAATCAAGGAAGTGAAAGATCTATTTGACAAGAACTTTAAGGCATTGAAAAAAGAAATTGAAGAGGATACCAGAAAAAGGAAGGACCTCCCTTGCTCTTGGATTGGGAGGATCAACATAGTAAAAATGGCAATTCTACAAAAAGCAATCTATAGATTCAATGCAATCCCAATTAAAATGCTATCAAAATTCTTCACAGATCTTGAGAGGACAATAATCAACTTTATATGGAAAAACAAAAAACCCAGGAGAGCCAAAACAATCGTATACAATAAAGGAACTTCTGGAGGCATTACCATTCCTGACTTCAAACTCTACTACAGAGCTACAGTACTGAAAACAGTGTGGTACTGGCATAAAAACAGAGAAGTCGACCAAAGGAATTGTGTATAATACCAGGATTTTAACCCGCAAACCTATGAACACCTCATTTTCGATAAAGGAGCTAAAAGTATACAATGGAAGAAAGAAAGCATCTTCAACAAATGGTGTTGGCACAACTGGATGTCAACCTGTAGAAGAATGAAAATAGATTCATATCTATCACCATGCACAAAACTCAAGTCCAAATGGATCAAAGACCTCAATATCAGTCCGAACACATGGAACCTGATAGAAGAGAAAGTTGGAAGTAACCTACAACATATGGACACAGGAGATCGCTTCCTACGTATAACCCCAACAGCTCAGACATTAAGGGCAACATTGAATAAATGGGACCTCCTGAGACTGAGAAGCTTCTGAAAAGCAAAGGACACTGTCACTAAGACACAAAGGCAACCTACTGACTGGGAGAAGATCTTCACCAACCCCGCAACTGACAAAGGTCTGATCTCCAAAATATATAGAGAACTCAAGAAACTAGACTTTATTTTTTTGGGGGTGAAATTATATTTATTTTATTTTGGAGAGATAAACATAAATTATTATTGTAAATATATGCAAAATATGAATATTATACACATATATACACATAATTCGAATAAAAATTATAAAACAATACCCCAGTACCTAATACCCATTTGCATATTAGTATTCTTTTAGCAACATTGTCTGTGGCCTTTTCCAGTTGTGTCCCAGTAGCTCATTCATTTTGTTTTTTTTTTTAAATTTATTTATTTATTAAGGATTTCTGCCTCCTCCCCGCAACCGCCTCCCATTTCCCTTCCCCTCCCCCAATCAAGTCACCCTCCCTCATCTGCTCGAAGAGCAATCAGGGTTCCCTGACCTGTGGGAAGCCCAAGGACCGCCCACCTCTATCCAGGTCTCCTAAGGTGAGCATCCAAAGAAATTAGACTTTAAAATGCTAATTAACTCAATTAAAAAAATGGGGGCACTGAACAGAAGAATTCTCAACAGAAGAAGTTCAAATGACCAAAAGTCACTTAAGGTCATGCTCAACCTCCTTAGCGATCAGGGAAATGCAAATCAAAACAACTTTGAGATATCATCTTACACCTGTCAGAATAGCTAAAATCAAAAACTACAATGATAGCCTTTGCTGGAGAGGCTGTGGAGGAAGAGGTACCCTCATCCATTGCTGGTGGGAATGCAATCTTGTGCAACCACTTTGGATACCAGTGTTTCGGTTTCTCTGAAAAATCGGGATCAAACTACCCCTGGACCCAGCAATACCAACTCTTGGGAATATACCCAAGAGATGCTCTATCATATGACAAAAGCATTTGTTCAACTATGTTCATAGCAGTATTATTTGTAATAGCCAGAACCTGGAAACAACCTAGATGCCCTTCAATGGAAGAATGGATGGAGAAAGTGTGGAATATATACACATTAGAGTACTACTCAGCGGTAAAAAACAATGACTTCTCGAATTTTGCATGCAAATGGATGGAAATAGAAAACACTATCCTGAGTGAGGTAACTTAGACCCAAAAAGATGAATATGGGATGTACTCACTCATAATTGGTTTCTAGCCATAAATAAGGGTCACGGAGTCTACAATTGATGAACCTAAAGAATCTAAATAAGAAGGTGAACCCAAGGAAAACATATAGTTATCCTCTTGGCTAAGGAAAGTAGACAAAGTTGCCGGGGAGAAAATTGGGATCTTGGGGGTGGGGTGGGATGGGGGTAAGGGGAGATGGGGAGAGAAAAGTGAGAAGGGGAGGATGGGATGAACTTGGGGAAACGGAATGATTGGGATAAAGGAAGGTTGGATAGGGGAGCACGGAAGCACAATTCTTAGTTAAGGGAACCACCTTAGGGTTGGCAAGAGACTTGAACCTACAGTGGCTCACAGGAGCCCGAGGCAATGTCCCCAGTTAGTTCCTTGGGCAGCTGAGGAGAGGAAATCTGAACTGAACCTATCTTATAGCAATACTGACGAATATCTTGCATATCATCCTAGAACCTTCATCTGGTGATGGATGGAGATAGAGACAGAGACCCACACTGGAGCACTGGACTGAGCTCCCAAGGTCCCAATGAGGAGCAGAAGGATGGAGAAGATGAATAAGGAAGTCAGGACGACGAGGGGGGTACCCGCCCACTGACAGTGGGACTGATCTATTGGGAGCTCACCAAGGCCAGCTGGACTGTGACTGAAAAAGCATGGAATAAAACCTGACTCTCTGAATATGGTGGACAATGAGGGATGATAAGAAGCCTAGGACAATGGCAGGGGTTTTTGATCCTACTTCATGTTCTGGCTTTGTGGGAGCCTAACCAGTTTGGATGTTCACCTTCCTAGACATGGATGGAGGGTGGAGGACCTTGGAATTTCCTCAGGGCAGGGAACCCTGACTGCTCTTTGGACTGGAGAGGGAGGGAAGAGTAGTAGGGGGAGAGGGAGAAGGATGGGAGGAGGAGGAGAAGGGTAGGAGGAGGGTTAGGGAAATGGGATGCTGGTAGGAGGCAGAAACTTGTTTTTTTTTTCCTTTTCTCAATAAAAAATAATAAAATAAAGAAAAAAATTAATTTCAACCTTTATTTTGGTTATCTGTTCCCATCTACTTTGGGGAGCATTGTTTTCTCTTATTTTTCCAAGGCCTCGGGTGCATTATTTATTTATTTATTTATTTATTTATTTATTTATTTATTCATCTAAGATCCTTGAATTGTTTTGAAGCAGGAACTTAGTCATATGAGAAAAGTTTATAGCAGTGTTTTCATTGTGATTTTGGTATGTTGAATTTTCATTCTTTCAATTCTTATAAAATTCTTAATTTGATTATTGACCCAGTTATTATTCAGTAGTATGTTGTTTAGTTTGCATGATTTTGTCTTCTCTCTGTAGATCTTGTTGCTATTGAAATTCAGCTCTATTCAATTGTGATCAGTTCGAATGAATGATGTGACTACAATTTTCCTATATTTGTTGCTTTATGTTCTAAATATTTGATCTATTTTGGAGACAGGTCCATGGGCTAGTGAGAAGCACTTCAATACTTGGGTGAAATTTTCTATACATAACTGTTAAGTCCACTTTATTTGTGATGCATTTTAATTCTAGGGTGTCTGCATATTTCTGGATTACCTTTCTACTGTTGAGACAGGATTACTGAAATCACTGTCACTGTGCTGGGATCAATCTTAGATTGACTTCCTTATTTCATTCATCTCTTTGTCTTTTTTGTCTGACTATGGTTATGTTCATGCTTTTTGAATTCATTAAGATTAATTCATTAAGATTAGGGGTCATTACCGTGAGATTTGCAGTTTTGGAAGGTGATATTTTTCTTTTGTTGTGTGTGTGTGTTTGTGTTTTAAATTTATGTATTGGAATTTGTGCTTTCAAGTTAGTTTGGTGATTAACTTTTTATTTCCTTTCCGTTAAAGCCATCTTTCTTCTTTTGACCACCCAAATGAAGGGTGGCAGAGATTGAGAGTACTGGAGCCTACCTAGGTCTACAACATGTGTGGTGACGATAGAGCCCCTGATGGCAAGAGGGTCTGGTATAAGGAGAGTTCCAGAAGGAGGGAGACCAGCTGAGATGATGTATGTGTCTGGCAAATAGCAAAGGACTTGAGTAACCCAAATGGAGGGTGCCATGAAAGGGGAGTGCTGGGAATCAGGAATATGCTCTCAGTTACTGTCACCTCAGTCTCTGCCACATGTGGTGGCTACCCTGACTAATTTAATTGAGCACAATAGTTATAGTGTTTCCCCTAGGTTGGTACATATCTCCCTTTAGATGTTAATACTTTTCTGCTTGCTGTGAAAGTATACTTGTCCAAAGAAACTTAAAGGATGAAGGGTTTCTTTTGATGTACCGGCCATCAGGGATATGAAATCAGCTCTAGATGGCAGCAGAAGTGTGAGGTCCTGGTCAACTATGTATGCAGTGAGGGAACAGAGAGATGAATTCCACAAAATTTTGTATCCCCAACAAAAAGGGTACAACTAGGTTCCCAGATCTGAAGGTCTGTGGCAATGCTGATTGACTTTGAATTTGGGGGTAATGGCTATCCTGAAAAATGTGAGGCAATATTTCATTGTGGTTTTCATTTATATTTCTCTGTGGTGATTTTGAGCATCTCTTTACATATCTGTGGGTCATTCCTATGTCTCTCTGGATAAATGTCCATTCAAATCCCTAGCCCATTAAGATTTATAGTATGACATTGTTTTGCTTCTGAATTATAAGAGGTGTATTTGGGTGTTAAATATAGCATGTCAGTTCTGGTTCAGTTATCACTGACTGATATTTCTCTTCATTATCTGTCAAATACTGTTACGGGAGGTCCTCCCACTCTTCCAGCCTATCGCTGCTGAGATACCAGCCCATTGGGGCATGGTCTCTCTCCCTTTACAAAAGCGGCCACTTCCCTCTCCTTTCTCTCTTCACTTCCTGCTCCACAGGCGACTAGACTCCCTTCCTGGTTGCGCAGAGGGCTGACGGTGATCTGTAAGTTTTTTCCCCTTTAAATAAATACCACCCTATTAATCATAATTCCAAACTGGTGTGGCATTGTTTATGAGTTACGCCTTCAAAATACTCTTTTATTTTTGGATTAGCTAACATTGGGTGCTGATACCATTTATTTCTGTGGATATAATTTATCTTTATCCTGGAACAAAGTTAGTGAGGAAATAAATGCTTAATTATTTGAACTTACCTCATTTGTTGCTCATTTTTGAGGATACTTTTCTTCTGCTGTCTAATAACTGAGATCTTCAAACCTGTTGTTCCATAAATTGTGACATTTTGGGGCTTCATTCAAGTGGTAAAATATGTCAAATTATTGCTCTTTCGTCTTTTCCAGAAGCAATCCGCTGAAAATTAGTAAGGATTAAATTATTTTAGTTTATGACTCTACTTCCTATCATTTTTCTAAATCTAAATGGTTCTTGGATTCTTTGCTAAAATATGGTTTAAATCTGTATCTCCCTTCTTAAACTGAAGAAAGTTAGTTAATCCAATCTTAAAGGAAGAATGTCTCACTGTATGGGGGAATGCCCATTGAGGATCAAGGGTTTACAGAATCAGTAGTCAAGAATTTGCTTAGCTATTTTCTTCCTTTTTCTGCAGCAACCTGGCTGAGATATAGAAAAGGCAGAATGCATTCCGAATAGGGATATATTCCATACAGCTATGTGTTAGAGTGGGACAGAAAGAAAGCAAAAGAGAAGTGTGGATGTGGAGAGTGAGAGGAGCTGCTGAGCACAGAATTACTACTAAATTCCAGGCCATGCATGTGAGGCCTCAGGAGAGGCTGGGACAATGGACGGGCACTGAGTCCTTCCAGGGAAGTGAGTGGTTCCAGACAAAAGATCTAGAGGGGAGCTAGCTGAGGGGCCAGTTTGTGACTGGGCTGTTTGGGGTGCATTTCTAAGGTCTGCTGTATTCTAAGGGGAATACTGCTAAAATTACTGTGCTGAAGACAGAACACAATAATATATGTTTATCTTCAGAACAATAAGCCATTTCAGATTCAAGCTGTTTATTATTTATACGGACAATAAACGGCAGCATAATAAAACATGCCAATTCCCCACAGCTCTTGTCTCATACATTAAGAAGAATGACATCACCACAAAGGAGGTCACATTGTAACAACACAAACCGTGGCATACCCCAGGACTAAGGAGGCAATTCCATACTTCAGCTACCCAGTGTTCTTCATTACAGTTCTGAAGAAGGTAATGCCAGACGCTCCACACCTTATCAGAACCAGGAGAGAAACAAGTATCTCCTGCACAGCCTCTCGGGAGAGTCAGGAAAGTGAGGGGAAATGGTTTGGTTCCATGCACCTCACAAGCCACCCATCAGTTCATATTTAGGAAGGATGCTATTCATATGAAAGAATATCAGAGTGCCACGGCAGAGACTCCTGCCTACTGTCCTTCTATCTCTGAGGAAGGAAAATGTAGGCTCTAGCACTGGAGTCACAGAGTGACTGAGGGCAGGGAAGAAGATGGAGTACTTTCCCAAGATAGGATTTCAGGCCTCAGACTCAATACTGCACGCTAGCCTCAGCACTCAGTCAGCCGTGGACTCCCTGGCTGAGTAGGTAGAGGTCCTCAAAGGCAGCAGGGGTGGTAATGCTGCTGGCCCTTCCCCTTCCCTCTGCTGACCTAACCCTCTGGCTCTGCACAGGGAGAGATGGAGGGGGGCATGGGACCAGCAACCAGTCACATCAGGAGAGCCCAAGGCATCCACACTTGACAAACCAATCCCCTCAGCACAGACAGCTCATCTTTGCTGCCTCCTCCACCCCTGAGCTGCCCAGGAACTGCAGGAAGTGGAAGAGGGAATCTCTGCAGGCTCCTAGCCCCTGCTAAAGAAGGGAGTTGTACTCAAGGCTTATATTTTTCTTTTCGGTAAGTCTTGCTGTGTAACCCAGCTGTTCTTCAACTCACAATCTTTGGTCTTAGTTTCCTGAGTAGAATTACAGGCATATGTCACTATGCATGGCTTCCAAGCTCATTGCTTGACAGAAAAATTGCGTAGTACTCAGAGCCCAAGATCACTGTGGTTCCATATTCATGGAGACACTCATGCGTTCTTGACTCTAATATCTTTAGGAGGGACTAAAGAGTAGTGGGAGAGTGAAGTATAAAGGAACATTTATTTATTCAAAGTCCATTGGCCTCAACTTAGCTGGAGAGACAGGAGTCTAAAATTGGAGAGGACCACATTTTCCATGTATAGCCCCTGCCTTGCCTCAGAGAACGACGATCCTTCTCCCCACCACTGTGGTGACCTTACACTCATTTCACCATTATAGATCCAACCTGGGTTTGTAATAGCGAACATGTGGTATCAAAGGACAAGAAAAGCCAGGAGGTGGTGGCACACACCTTTAACCCCAGCACTCAAGAGGCAGAGGCAGGCAGATCTCTGAGTTCTAGGCCAGCCTGATCTACAGAGTGAGTTCCAGGACAGCCAGGGCTACACAGAGAAGCCCTGCCTCAAAAAACAAACAAAAAGGACAAGACAGCCATACAGGGCCTGATGCAATAGGTTTTTTTAGTTGGCACCACCAGACTAGAAGGGATAATAAAATCTTTTGTGACCCGGAGATGGCCCCTAGAAAAGTACTTAGCATTGGGAAAACAAACTTCCAGAATGGGAGCCTAGCTACAGGACTAGGAAAAGGTACCTTGGGATAAAATTTCTTAAATTTTGCAAGCAAATGGATGGAAATAGAAAACACTATCCTGAGTGAGGTAAGCCAGACCCAAAAAGAGGAACATGGGATGTACTCACTCATATTTGGTTTCTAGCCGTAAATAAAGGACATTGAGCCTATAATTCGTGATCCTCAAAGAAGCTAAATAAAAAGGTGAACCCAAAGAAAAACACATAGGCATCCTCCTGAATTTTAACCTTCATCAGGCGATGTAAGGATACAGACACAGAGAACCACATTGGAGCACCGGACAAAAATCTCAAGGACCAAATCAAGAGCAGAAGGAGAGAGAGTATGAGCACGGAACTCAGGACCTCCAGGGATGCACCCACACACTGAGACAATGGGGATGTTCTATCGGGAACTCACCAAGGCCAGCTGGCCTGGGTCTGAAAAGACCTGGGATAAAACCGGACTCGCTGAACATAGCGGACAATGAGGACTACTGAGAACTCAAGAACAATGGCAATGGGTTTTTTTTTTGTTTTGTTTTGTTTTTTTTTGCAATGGATTTTTGATCCTACTGCACGTACTGGCTTTGTGGGAGCCTAGGCAGTTTGGATGCTCACCTTACTAGACCTTGATGGAGGTGGGTGGTCCTTGGACTTTCTACTGGCCAGGGAACACTGATAGCTCTATGGGCTGACATGGGAGGGGAACTTGATTGGGGGAGGGAGAGGGAAATGGAAGGCGGTGGCGGGGAGGAGGCAGAAATCTTTAATAAATAAATAAATAATAAAAATAATTAAACAAAGAAGAAAATGGCACCAATTAAAGGTTCTGTGGACTTGGCTACTCTGCAGGAAAGGCCCAAAGATATAGCAAAATTTTTTTTGAACATTAAAAGCCTGTCTTGTCAGGCCATGAAAGCATGAAAAGAACGGAGAGATTCTGTAGAGGAATCCCTTGCCAGCCTTTGAATGCACTGTGTACAAATGGGAGAAGAACTGAGAGGAACCAGAACCTCTCCCTGAGGTCTGTGATAGCAGCACTGAGGCTTACTCACTGATTTCAGTGCACACTGGACCTAGATCCCTCCCTGCAAGAGAAAGCAAGATAGGGACACTCTAGTAAGAGATTGCTGGGGATTTTATAACCATATTGTCAAAACTACACATCTCTGGGGCTAGAGGCTCAGCAGTTAAGAAAACTTGTTCCTGTAGAGGACCTGGGTTCAGTTCCCAGCATTCCCATACTTCTCACAACTGTCAATAACTCCAGTTCAAGGACGCTTGCTCCCCTGACTTCCATGGGCACCAGGCATCCATGTGGTGGTGTACAGACATACATGCAAAACAGTCATACACATAGAACAAATAAATCTAACAACAACAACAAAACCTCAGCTTTTCTGGAAACTGAGAAACAAGCAACTGTGGAGTTGAGCTAAACCCATGAGGATGTTGGGAAAATGGCTTTAACTAGATTTGGAACTGACTCAGATCATACAAGGGAATGATTTAGTTTTGGCGTAGTTCATCTGGGCCCAATGCATGTTCAAGTGCTGCTAAATGAATTGCAGGAAGAGATGTGTTAAGTACGTGTAACACTTCTCTTGCTTCTCGATGGTATTCCAAATGGGGAGAATTCACAATTATAATAGCACTAGTTGGATAAATGTACCATTGAGAGCCTGCCTTGCTCCTTCAGCCCAGTCACACGACATCAGTAAAACAGGTTAGGAGAGCCAAGAAATGGAAGATAACAGGGAGGCATATCTCAGTCCATGGGAAAGTGCAGCAGAGGTAGTAATTTCTAATTCCAACTATCTTCTGTCTCCCTCACAGAATAATGGAGTCAATAACAGAATTGAGAATCACAATCAAGGGAATGCTATTCTTTGTACAGAGAATAAGGAGAAACTAGGAGTGTTGGCTCACAGATAAGCTTCTAGTCTGAACAAAGAATGGAAGTCCTTTTATGAGCAAGAGGTTGGAAGGAAACACCCAGGAATTTACAAGGATGACCCCAGCTAAGACTTCAAGAAATAGTAGATAGGTAGCCTGAACTGGCCATCACCTGTGACCAGGCAAGACTTCCAGAGGGTGGACTGGAACACCAAGCTGGAAACACAACCTCTGGCTTACAGTCTATACTGCCTATGGGATGTGCTGGGGTAAAGGTGGTGCAGAGATTGTGGGAGTGGCCAACCAATGACTGACACAGCTTGAGACCCATGCCACAAAAGTAAGTCCATTTCCTACACTGCCTGAATTACCAGGACCCAGAAACTGGATGGATAAAACCACACAGGATTGGAGAAAAAAAATGTCAGTGTAATGATGCCAAACAATATTCTGCTATATTCATAGATTGGTGACTACCCAGTTGTCATCAAAGAGCCTTCATCCAGCAACTGATGGAAACAGCTGCAGAGACCCACAGCCAAACATTAGGCTGAGCTTCATAGAGGGAGGAAGGATTGTAGGAGCCAGAGGGGGTCAAGTATATCACAAGAAAGCCCACAGAAAAAACAAACCTGGGGTCCTAGGAGCTCACAGAGTCTGAACTGACAACCAGGGAGTCTGCACGGGACTGAGGTAGAGCCTCTACTTATATGTGACAGTCGTGTAGCTTGGTCTACTTGTAAGACTCCTAACAGTGGAAGCAGGGACTGTCCCTAATGCTTTGGCTGGCTTTTGGGACCCTATTCCTCATACTGGGTCACCTTGCCTAGTCTTAAAGCAGAGAGGGGTACTTAATCTTACTGCATCTTGATATGCTATGTTTTGTTGATATCCATGGGAGGCCTGTCCTTTTCTGAATAGAAATAGAGGAGGAGTGGATGGAGGGAGATGGGGGAGGAAATGGGAGGAGAGGAAGGTGTGATTGAGATGTAAAACAAATAGATTTAATAAAAATGAGTTATAAAGCAGAGCAAGGGGTTGGTAATAAGGGAGAAGGCTATACATGACTTCTTCATGGAAGGAGTGACTAGACGGTCACTTTGACATTTTTCATGTCTCAAGTTCATTTCATCTGGTTATATTCAGCATCTGGTTTGCAGCAGTAGCAGCAGCAGCAGTAGACACAGCCCCAAATGTCTGTTTGGCTGGCTAGGTATTGTCAGAAACGAAACATGGTTACCAAAAAGAATTGTCTCTCAGGGTTTGAGAGGATGTTTTCTAGTAATAACAGAGACAAACAAACATAAGAAAATGATTATACAGACTGCATGAACTACCTTTCCACTTGCACCAGTCATTCTCAATGAGCCCTTTAAGCTCCCAGTGTCAGTGACTAATGAGTATACGATTAAGTGGTGAAAATACCATGTGGCCAGAAACCTGTGGTTCTCCTGGAGTACTGGACACAGAACTTGTCATACATAACCACATTATGTTTCCCATTTAGCATTGCACAAGATACAGTAATTGATCTGTAATTCAGAACCGGGCCCCCAAACCAAGATGCAGTCATTCCAGAACACAAAGCCTGAAAGTCTGACAAATGTTAGACTACCAGAACAAAGCCAAGTGAGAAGGGGGTAGGGACACATATGCAAAGGTACAAGACCTAGCCATTTATGGAAAATGGGTAGCTATTCACAGTTTACGTTTTGGTTTTGTGGTGCTGGAGATGGAACCCATGGCCTCATATATGCTAAGCAAATGCTTTACGTTGAGCCACACCCAAGCCTCCCTGCCTCTTGAAGATATTATTAGCTCCTACACTGACTTCTGCAGATAACATTTAATGATATGTTGCTGCCATCTCTGTGGACTGGGGTTACTGTTCCAAAGAAACACAGAGAGGTCTACATTAATTATAAACTGATTGGCCTAGTAACTCTGGTTTGTTGACAGAGGTTTCCTTCTTGCCTGATCCCACAGCCATTTAGTACCAAAGAAACACAAAGAGGTCTCCTTTAATTGTAGACTGGTTGGCTTAGTAGCTCAAGCATCTTATTAACTAATTCTTACATCCTACAACTTAACCCATTATTCTTGTCTGTGTTAGCCAGGAGTATTGGTACCCTTCATCCACGAGGCCTTGTCATCTGTGTCTTCTATGTCTGGGGGGTGACAACTGCAAACTGGCTCTTTCCTCCTCCCAGAATTCTCCTGTTCTCATTGCCCTGCCTCTACTTCCTGCCTAGCAACTTGCCATCAGCATTTTATTAAGCAAGTACAAGAAACAAATCTTTACAGGGTAAAACCACTGTTCCACAGCACATCTATGTCTACCTAGCAAATGTATATGATAGTATCTGATGAGTCTAAAATTATGTTACATATTTGAAATATTCTAAACATAAGATCAGACATTGGTACTGCCTTTATAGCAAAAACTGTTCAAAAAAAAGAAGGACCATAGATATAAGTTTTATTGTTTTTATTGAGCTATACATTTTTCTCCACTCCCCTCCCTTCCCCATCCTTTCTACTCTCACCCATGATCCCCACACTCACAATTTACTCAGGAGACCTTGCCTTTTTTTTACTTCCCATGTAGATTAGATTAAAAATTAGATAGATAAATAAATAGTTTATTTGTGTGTGTGTATGTGTGCATGTGTGTATGTGTACATGAGTGCAGTAAGATATTTGACATGGATGCTAGGAATTGAATTCTGGTCCTTTAAAAGGGCATCAAAAGTCTTAACCACTGACCCATTCCTCCAGATCTAAGGTAAATTCTTAAAGTAGAAGAGTCAAATATTGAGGATGACCAACACATATCAGTGTAACATACATTTAATACAAGCAGTTTGGTTTCTGACCCATAGGGTGTATGCATTTAAATTGAATGTTTAATTATGAGGTTGGTCAGAGTGAAAAGGTCCTGACTACTTTTAGGTAAGGAATTCCTTTTCTAGGTTTTTCCCTGCCATATCTGCCCATGTGTAAAACAGCCATTGAAATTTGCAAACAGGGACAAGTTATGAACTGGTAGGTGATTTTTCTAATTTCAACACATATTAATATTACATATTAATAGGGGTTCTATGTGATATTTGACAATTCACATAATGCACACTTATCAAATCTGGTGTTTATCAACCATATGCCTACCTTCCTAATCTCTACTGAGGGCCATTCTACAGTAGGATATTTGCCTTCTTGTTTCTGACTTGTTTAATAAAACTTAATGTTTTCCAGTTTCATTCTCTTCCAGCTAATGTATCTATAGTATATCTATATGGTCATGTTTTTCTTTATCCATTCATCCAGACATGATCACATTTCTCTCTACCCATTCATCCAAACACCTAGATTGATGCCATTGTCTTAGTTATTGTGAATAGTGCTGGAATAACCATACAGATATTACCTTATAGGATCATTTGGAGAATACTTATTAGTTCTTATAATAAAAACAAAGTAGATAATACATTGTATATTTACTATAGTGTATATTCATATATAAATAGAATAAAAATAAGCTTAACATTTCTAAACAAAAATGTCCATTAACTTTTATAAAATACCAACTCCATACAAGAAACTGAGATATTTTTCTCAAGTTTATGACATAGCTAAATTTTCTTCCTAAATAAAACTATACATATATATCATTTTTATGCACATAAATAAATAAATTTTAATGTTTTCATTTATTCTCTGATAATTTCACATAATATATTTTTATCATAGTCCATTCTCTCCCCAGCTCCTCCCAAGTCCTGCACTATGCATTAGTCAAGATTCTCTAGAGGGACAGAATTACTGAGGCACGCATGGTTAACATCAGAGAATTGGGAAGATTACAAAAAGCAATGAGTGATTACTATACGGTCTAGTCATATTGATCATGAGAATCTAGAAAGAGAAAAGCATCCATAAATAACAATAAGAGAAAGTTTCTTTAACTTGGGGTAATGAAGGGTACATTTATTAGTTCATAAATGTTTGCACCATTAGGAAGTGTGACCTTGTTAGAGGAGTATGGGTTTTTTTTTTTTTTTTGTCTGACCCTGAGTCATTTACTTTAGGCACACTCAAGTGCAGCACAATTTGGTGAAAAAACATTCCTGGTGATAAACTTAATCCCCTGGTAACAATAAAGCATAAGACATGACTACATCAAAGCTCTTTGTAAAATACATGTGGCATCTTCCCTAAACCTGGGTTCTATAGATTGACAAGCTCATGATAAGGGTCTGGTTGAGGCTCTGTTATGGTCTTTGATACACAGATAGCTCAAAGGTCACCAGGCTGTTAACTACGTTGGTTCCCAGGCTTCTGGATGGGAAACAGTTTGTGAATCCCTCTCTTTGAAGGGACAAAGGGGTCCCTTTGAGGGCTGTGTGTTTAGCGTTCCTGGTTCCTCAGGGCTTATCTATGAGCATAAGGGACTCTGTGCCTCCCAAAGCAGGGGTAGGGGCTGGACTTCTGTGCACGATGTACATCCTGGCCTGAGCTGGAGGCTGATGACAGTGGAAGTGGAGCTCACCAGAATATACCAGGGCGATGGTGTGGAGCCCAGGCTAGATCTGAGGAAGGGGGAGGGTATGCAGACAGTAGGGTTAGGAAGACCCTCCAGGCTAGACCTCAACAGAAGTTATGCAGGACAGGACTGGGCCTGGATATTTAATGTTGCATATAAAGGATGAAGTCATGGGATTCCAGTGGTGGGAAGGAAAGAATATTGTTTTGCATTATTTGAGACAGGGCACCACTATTCTGTATCTCTGACTATCGTAGAATTCACTATGTAGACCAGGCTAAACTCCAACTCACAGAGATCCATGTAGCTCTGCCTCCCAAGAAACTACAGAATTTGATAGTCAGTGTTTGACTTGCTGGGTTTCAGTCTTTCGTTTTTCCCAATCTTTATTCTCTAGGACTTCCCTTTCCAAATAAGAATGTATATTCCATGCCACTGTATGTTGGAAGTATGTGTATTTATATACATGCATTCATTATGAAATTGTGTATGTTGTACCAGGCTACCAACAAGTTCCAAAATCATGACATGGAGACTTCTTATTTGTTATGAATGCTATCTTAGGCTCATCTCTGGCTAGTTCTTTTAACTTAAATCAACCTGTTTCTTTTTATCTACCCTTTGCCTCAGGGCTTATTACCTTTCTTACTTTTATATATCCTACTTTCTGTGCTTCTCTTTGTCTAGCTGGCTAGGGGATGCTTGGCTTCTTATCCTGGATGTGTCCCTCATTCTCTTCTTCTCTTATTCTTCTTCCTGAGCCTAGATTTCTCCTCCTATTTAATCTCTTTGCCTGTCAGCCAGCCCTGCCTATCCTTTCTCTGTCCAGGTATTGCCATTTAGTTCTTTATTAGACCAATCAAATGCCTTATGCAGGCACAGTGAAACACATGCAACACATTTTATATAATTGAACACACATCCTTAAATTACTAAACAAATGCAGCATAAACAAATGTAACAAATATATATTCTTGAACATTCTAATAAAGACATGTGTTCATGTTTTATGTCAAAGAAAATAAAGAGATAAAATGTGTTATATGAAAGCCACCGTTTCTCTAAAACACAGCCCAAACTTATGCAGAGAGTGATGTGTGTGTGTTAGGGATGGGAGTTGCAGAGGGCTCACAGTTAACAAACTACCTTGAGTCTCAAAAGAGACTTTGGACTCTTGATCAGTGTTAATATTGTTTTTTTTTCCTTTTCTTTTTTTATTGATAAAAGGAGAATAATAAAGAAAAAAAAACAAATTTCCACCTCCTCCCAGGCTCCCATTTCCCTTCCCCTCCTCCCCCTCCTCCCCCTCCTCCCACTTTTCTCCCCCTCCTCCCACCCCCTCCCCTTCTCCCCACTCGTCTCCCCCTCTCTCTCCAGTCCAAAGAGCAGTCAGGGTTCCCTGCCCTGTGGTAAGTCCTAGGTCCTCCCCCCTCCGTCCATATCTAGGAAGGTGAACATCCAAACTGGCTAGGCTCCCACAAAGCCAGCACATTAAGTAGGATCAAAACCCCTTGCCATTGTCCTTGGCGTCTCATCAGCTCTCATTGTTCGCCATGTTCAGAGAGTCCAGTTTTATCCCATGCTCTTTCAGTCACAGTCCAGCTGGCCTTGGTGAGCTCCCAGTAGATCAATCCCACTGTCTCAGTGGGTGGGTACACTCCTCGTGGTCCCGACTTCTTTGCTCATGTTCTCCATCCTTCTCCTCCTCATTGGGTCCTTGGGAGCTCAGTCCAGTGCTCCAGTGTGGGTCTCTGGCTCTATCTCCATCCATCACCAGATGAAGGTTCTAGGATGATATGCAAGATATTCGTCAGTATTGCTTTAGGATAGGGTCATTTCAGGTTCCCTATCCTCAGCTGCCCAAGGAACTAACTGGGGACCTCAGCTTGGGCACCTGAGAGCCCCTCTAGGGACAAGTCTCTTGCCCACCCTAAAGTGGCTCCCTTACCTAAGAATTGTGGTTCCGTGCTCCCCTATCCAAGCTTCCTTTATCCCGATCCTCCTGTTTCCCAAGTCCCCCATCGTTCCCTTCTATTTTTTCTCTCCCCATCTCCCCTAACCCCCATCCCACCCCATCCCCAAGATCCCAATTTTCTCCCGGGCAATTTTGTCTACTTCCCTTAGCCAAAAGGATAACTACATTTTTTTCCGTGGGTTCACCTTCTTACTTAGCTTCTTTAGGTTCACCTATTGTAGACTCCGTGACCCTTATTTATGGCTAGAAACCAATTATGAGTGAGTACATCCCATGCTCATCTTTTTGGGTCTGGGATAACTCACTCAGGATAGTGTTTTCTATTTCCATCCATTTGCATGCAAAATTTGAGAATTCATTGTATTTAACGCAGCGTAGTACTCTAGTGTGTATATATTTCATACTTTCTTCATCCATTCTTCCATTGAAGGGCATCTAGGTTGTTTCCAGGTTCTGGCTATTACAAATAATACTGCTATGAACATAGTTGAACAAATACTTTTGTTATGTGATAGAGCATTTCTTGGGTAAATTCCCAAGAGTGGTATTGCTGGGTCCAGGGGTAGGTTGATCCCAAATTTCCTGAGAAACCAAAACACTGACTTTCACAGTGGTTGCACAAGTTTGCATTCCTACCAGCAATGGATGAGGGTACTCCTTCCTCCACAGCCTTGCCAGCAAAGGCTATCCTTGGTGTTATTGACTTTAGCCAGTCTAACAAGTGTAAGATGATATCTCAAAGTTGTTTTGATTTGTATTTCCCTGATTGCTAAGGAAGTTGAGCACAACGTTAAGAGTCTTTTGGCCATTTGAACTTCTGTTGAGAATTCTCTGTTCAGTTCAGTTACCCATTCTTTAATTGGGTTAATTAGCATTTTAAAGTATAGTTTCTTGAGTTCTCTATATATTTTGGAGATCAGACCTTTGTCTGTTGCAGGGTTGGTGAAGATCTTCTCCCAGTCAGTAGGTTGCCTTTGTGTCTTAGTGACAGTGTCCTTTGCCTTACAGAAGCTTCTCAGTTTAAGTAGGTCCCATTTATTCAATGTTGCCCTTAATGTCTGTGCTTCTGGGGTTGTACCTAAGAAGCGTTCACCTATGCCCATCTGTTGTAGGGTATTTCCCACGTTCTCTTCAATCAGGTTCCATGTTTTCGGGGTGATATTGAGGCCTTTAATCCATTTGGACTTGAGTTTTGTGCACAGTGAAAGATATGGGTCTATTTTCATTCTTCTAAAGGTTGACATCCAGTTGTGCCAGCACCTGGATTTGTTGAAGATGCTTTCTTTCTCCCATTGTATACTTCTAGCTCCTTTATCGAAAATGAGGTGTTCATAGGTTTGTGCTATAAAATCCGGGTCTTCTATACGATTCCATTGGTCGACTTCTCTGTTTTTATGCCAGTACCACCCTGTTCATTACTGTAGCTCTGTAATAGAGTTTGAAGTCAGGAATGGTAATGCCTCCAGAAGATCCTTTATTGTATAGGATTGTTTTGGCTATACTGTTTTTTTTTTCCCATATAAAGTTGATTATTGTCCTCTCCAGATCTGTGAAGAATTTTGGTGGGATCTTGATGGGGATTGCATTGAATCTATAAATTGCCTTTGGGAGAATTGCCATTTTTACTATGTAGATCCTCCCAATCCAAGAGCAAGGGATGTCCATTCATTTTTTGGTATCCTCTCAATTTCTTTCTTCAATGCCTTAATGTTCTTGTCAAATAGATATTTCACTTCCTTGGTTAGATTTACCCCAAGATATTTTATGCTGTTTGTGGCTATCGTGAATGGAGAAGCTTCTCTGATTTCCCTCTCTGCTTCCATATCCTTTGTGTATAAGAGGCCGACTGATTTTTTGGAGTTGATCTTGTATCCTGCCACATTACTAAAGCTGTTTATCAGCTGTAAAAGTTCTTTGTTGGACTTTTGGGGGTCGCTTATGTACACTATCATATCATCTGCAAATAACAAAAGTTTCACTTCTTCCTTTCCAATTCAAATCCCCTTGATCCCATTATATTGTCTTATTGCTATTGCTAGAACTTCAAGTATTATATTGAAGAGGTATGGAGAGAGTGTACACCCTTGTCATGTTCCTGATTTAAGCGGGATGGTTTTGAGTTTCTCTCCATTTAATTTGATGTTAGCTGTCAGCTTGCTGTATAAGCTTTATTATATTTAGGTATGACCCTTGTATCCCTAATCTCTCCAAGACTTTTAACATAAACGGATGTTGAATTTTGTCAAATGCTTTTTCAGCATCTAATGAAATATCATATGGTTTATTTCTTTCAGTTTATTTATATGCTGTATTTTCGTATGTTGAACCAGCCCTGCATCTCAGGAATGAAGCCTACTTGATCATAATGGATAATTTTTCGGATGTGTTCTTGGATTCGGTTTGCCAGTATTTTGTTGAGGATTTTTGCATCAATATTCATGAGTGAGATCGGCCTATAATTCTCTTTCCTGGTTGAGTCTTTGTGTGGTTTTGGTATCAGAATAACTGTAGCTTCATAAAAGTAATTAGGTAATGACCCTTCTGTTTCTATATTATGGAATACATTGAGGAGTATAGGTATTAGCTCTTCTTGGAAGTTCTGGTAGAATTCCGCATTGAAACCATCTGGCCCTGGGCCTTTTTTGGTAGGGAGGTTTTTGATAACAGCTTCTAATTCTTTGCAACTGACAGATCTGTTCAGATTGTTCACCTTGTCCTGGTTTAATTTTGGTAAATGGTATTTATCTAAGAAAGTGTCCATTTCTTTTACATTTTCCAGTTTAGTGGCATACAGGCTTTTGTAGTAAGATCTAATGACTCTCTGAATTTCCTCTGTGTTTGTGGTTATGTCCCCCTTTTCTTTTCTGATCTTATTAATTTGCAAATTTTCCCTCTGCCATTTTACTAATTTGGATAGGGGTTTGTCAATCTTGTTGATTTTCTCCAAGAACCAGCTTTTTGATTCATTGATTCTTTGGATTGTTCTCTGTGTTTCTATTTTGTTGATTTCAGCCCTCAGTTTGATTATGTCCAGACTTCTAGTCCTCCTAGATGAGTCTGCTTCTTTTTTTTCTAGAGCTTTCAGGTGGGCTCTTAAGTCTCCAATATGTGCTTTCTCTGTTTTCTTTAAGGGGCACTTAGTGCTATGAACTTTCCTCTTAGGACTGCTTTCATAGTGTCCCATAAGTTCGAGTATGTTGTTTCTTTATTTTCATTGAATTTAAGGAAGACTTTAATTTCTTTCTTTATTTCTTCCTTAAACCAGGTATGGTTCAGTAGTTGGCTGTTCAGTTTCCATGAGTTTGTAGGCTTTCTGTGGGTAGCATTGTTGTTGAATTCTAACTTTAATCCATGGTGGTAGTATGGCCAAATCTGCTTGTTTCTTAGGTCCATTTGCTTGATAAGCCTTTTCCCAGCCCTTTACTCTGAGTAGGTGCCTGTCTTTGTGGTTGAGGTGTGTTTTTTGTAGACAAAGAATGTTGGATCCTGTTTTTGTATCCAATCTCTTAGCCTGTGCCTTTTTATAGGTGAGTTGAGCCCATTGACATTAAGTGATATTAATGACCAGTGGTTGTTAACTCCGGTCACGTTTTTAGTAGTAGGGTTTGTGTGTTTCCCTTTTGAGTTGCGCTGGTGAAGGGTCTCTAGATGTCTGAGTTATTGTGGTTATTGTTGGACTCCTTGGTTAGTGATTTTCCTTCTATTATTTTCTGTAAGGCTGGATTTGTGGCTACGTATTGCTTAAATTTGTTTTTTTTCTGGAAAATTTTGTTTTCTCCATTTATAGTGAATGAAAGCTTGGGTGGATATAGTAGTCTGGGCTTGCATCCATGGTCTCTTAGTTTTTGCAGTATATCTATCCAGGACCTTCTGGCTTTCATGATTTCCATGGAGAAGTCAGGAGTAAGTCTGATAGGTTTACCTTTATAAGTAACTTGGCCTTTTTCCTTTGCGGCTCTTAATATTCTTTCTTTATTCGGAATTTTTTGTGTTTTGATTATTATATGGCGAGGGGATGTTTTTTTTTTTTTTGATCCAGCCTATTTGGTGTTCTGTATGCTTCTTTAACCTTCATAGGTATATCCTTCTTCAGGTTGGGAAAGTTTTCTTCTATAATTTTATTAAGTATATTTTCTGGACCGTTGAGCTGCACTTCTTCTCCTTCTTCTACTCCAATTATTCTTAGGTTTGGTCTTTTTATTGTATCCCATATTTCCTGAATGTTTTGTGATGAGAGTTTGTTGGACTTGCTGTTTTCTTTGATCAGTGCGTTTATTTTCTCTATGGTATCCTCAGAATCTGAGATTTTTTCTTCTATCTCTTGTATTCTGCTGGTTATGCTTGTTTCTATAGTCTCTATTCGTTTACCTAGATTTTCCATGTCCAGCCAGCCCTCTGTTTGTGTTTTCTTCTTTGCCTCCATTTCAGTTTTCAAGTCATGAACTGTTTCCATTATCTGCTTGATTGTTTTTCCTTGGTTTCCTAGGGTATCATTCACTGATTTACTCAATTCCTCGAACTTTCTGTTATACTTCTCATCCATTTCTATAAGGGCATTTTTTATATGCTGTTTAAGGGTGTCAATCACTTTCATGAAGTCAGTTTTTTTCTACTTCTTCTTGATTAAGGTGATCATGTCCTCCTGTTGTGAGGTCGCTGGCTTCTGGTGATATCGTGTTGTTTTTCAAATTGTTGGGTGAATTCTTGCATTGGCGTCTCCCCATCTCTTCCTCCCATTATTTTCCTATGGATCTTCTCTTACAGGATCAGGTCTTTTTGCCGACTGTTGTACTTTCCCAGTGCTGTCACTCCCCAGTGATGTTTCTCCTGGTGTCCAGATAGGATCTCCTTGCTGCTTGGTTAGCTCGCAAACAAAGGGCCCACCCTGCTTGCTGCAGGCAGGCTATGGAGACAAAGGAGCTACCAACTTCCCCTTTGCCCTTGGCTTCGGGTTCAGTCCCAGTGCCCAGGCAGGATGAGCAGGGAGGTGTTATGCCGCCAAAGATGGAGGGAGGGAGGGAGACAGGGGGTGGGTTGATATGGATAAGCTCAATGGGATAGGAAGAGAGAGGGGGTACCGGGCAATATAGCCCCTGTGGGATGACCAGGAAGTGTAGGCGGGCTGTTCCCGGGTGCCGCAGCACTCACTCACCACAATGATGTTTCACTGGGTGCCCAGATCAAAACTCCATGCTGCTTGGTTAGCTTGCAAACAAAGGGCCCACCCCTGCTTGCTGTAGGCAGGCTATGGGGACAAAGGAGCTACCACGCTCCCCTTTGCCCTTGGCTTCGGGTTAGGTCCCAGCGCCCAAGCAGGCTGAGCAAGGAGGCACTCTGCCTTCACAGAAGGGAGGGAGGGAGGGAGACAGGGGGTGGGGGGATTTGGATGTAAGCTGGATGGAATAGGAAGAGAGCCAGTGTTAATATTGTTAAGGAGTATATGGACTTCATGAAGTTGGGTTAATCATGAGCTGGCCATGAGCATTTGTGGGTAGGAGTAGGCAGTAGAAGTTGTATGATGTATGCCCCCATTGGCTGATGTACTTGAACACTTGGTCCCTAGCTAGTGGCACTGCACTGGAAAATTGTGGAAGCTATAGAAGGTAGAGGCTTGCTGGAGGAATTATGTCACCAGGGGTAGGACTTGAGTATTTATAGCCTCACACCACTTCCTGTTCTTTTTCTCCGATTCCTGGATGTGAATGAAAATGTGATCAGCCAGCTTCCTGTTCCTGTCACTGTGCCTATCTACTGCCATACCTTCCCTGACACCATGGAGTATATCCCTCTTGAACTTAATGCAAAGAGAATCTTTTCTTCCCCAAGTTGCTTTCTGTCATGATAGTTTATCATAGCAATGGGAAAGAACCTAATTCAAGGACCTTGACCTCAGTGATGAAGTTGTAGTCTCCGTTCATTTAGTTGAGAGTCCATTCTGTAGCTCCCAACTCATACACTAGCTGACTCAAATTCCTGAGAGAACTGAGCAATTCACAGTTCTAGCTTTAAAATATACTTGATGCCTTATTTTGAATTTCTCGCCTTTAAGGATTCCTGAGCTGTAGCTGCTCAAGTGACTTGGACAGTGCTGATCAAAGATTTAGAGATAGGCCCTAAGTATTTGGGCAGGCACTGACAAAAGACTTTTCTGAGTTTTCCCATTCTCATGTTTTGGTCCTCTAGTAGGTAGAAGACCTGTTTCTCTGTTGCCTTTACAGAAGCTCCACAGGAAGGCCATAATGCCCTTTTCAATTTCCTGTCAAACAGAGGCCATAAAGTCTCCATTTCTAAAGCTCAGCTGTCCGAGGACACTTTATAATACTTGGAGCTACTTTTGTCACAGGGCACTAGGTCATTAAGTGAAGGAGTCCATTGTCTCTTATCCACTGTCTGAAACTCTCAAACAACGTACAGAATTCCCCGGAGTTACAAGATTCTGCTGGTTACGAATCGCTGGTCATTGGGAGAAAACTTGTTCTGTATCTGCTAATAAAAGATACCCAGGCATCAGTAATGTGTCTCTTGACTTGGGAACCAGAGGCACAGCATTCCTTTAGGTAGTTAAAATATGCTCTACTTGAAACCACAGTCTTGAGCATTCCTGTTAGAAAAGTAGTTGACATTTATATGTCAGAAATGAAATGAGTACTGTTGTGAGCTCTGACCAGCCCCGTGGTCTTGCCTGACAGCGTTTGACTCCTTAAGCAAATAATCAGATTTAGGCCAGATATGATGGTATGTAATTTTTAATCCCAGCACTTAGGAGACAGAAGCAGGCATATCTATGTTGAGTTTGAGGCCAGTCTGGTCTATATAGTAAGTTACAGATCCAACCAGGGATACATAATAAAACTCTCTCTCAAAAAAAGTATATATCTAGTGGCCAGCCCACCTTAGGGTAATAGTAACAGTAGCCCTCTTAATTCTTGAGGCTACCAAATGAACCTTGGGAAACAAACAGATTATATACATGGTTGGTTAAGCCTGTTATCCTCTAAAGGAAAGTTCTGGATAGCTAATAATTGGCCTCTAAGATATAAACAGTCCCCGTGTGAATTAAAAACACTAGTGATTCACTTACACTTACCAATAATGCATCAGTGTCACATTAAGGAACAAAGTAAAAGCACTTGTCATTGGAGTCATTTAACCAAGAATGAGTTCAGATTTGAATTTTATACTATGCTCTTTGTGTCTTCCATCCTCTTTCTGTCTGTTATGCGAGTCTAAATTTGTGCCTACCTGTGGGTTGTCTTATGACTCTGTTCCTGTGTCTGTGTATGTCCCTGTGTATGTCTGTCCCTGTGTGTGACTGTGCCTGTCTGTCTGTCTCTGTGTCTGTCTGTTGTCTGAGCTATCTTTTGTGCTTCTCTCTGTGTGTGTGTCTGTCTGTATACCATGTGTCTGTCTGTTACATGAGAGTTGTGTGTGTGTGTGTGTGTGTGTGTGTGTGTGTGTGTGTTCCTATCAAAGGTCTTCAGTCTGTCTTTATTGAGCAGCACAGAAAGGACCACATGGGAAAGGAACAGTCTACTTGCCAGAACAAAAAATTTCAGAGAAAAAAAAATTTCACAGAGTTTTACAAGTGATTAAGTCTCCGGCTTCAGCTGATCCAAACAACAAAAGATACTGCAAGGATTATTTATGAACTATATTCATAAAGGGTTTCTTTCAATGTAGCATAAATAATCAAAGACTAGAGACAGATATTGGGGTTCAATCTGAAAATCATAAAAGCAAAGCAGCCAAGCCACTAGAAAGATCTTACCTCTACCAATGCTCAGACAAAGGGACAATCCCATCCTCAGCATGACTGCAGACTGTAATGCTCACCACCAAACCTTAGATGGCATGGAGTTGTTGTCTCCCCCTGCCTTATATACCCCTCTCTACCCAGCCATATCACTCCTGTCTCCACCTCTGCAGTGCTGAGATGAAAAACCTGTGACTCCATAGTGCTGGGAGCACCTTTGTGTGAGCTCTGTTTCTCCTTTTGGACAGATTAAAACTTGTGTAGCCCAGGGTGGCCTCGAGTCCTGAGATTAAACATGTGTGCCACCACTCCCGGCCTCTAGCAGCTTAGCTCTGCGCTCTGATCTTCAGGCAAGCCTTATTTATTAAAACACATATAAAATATCACTATCATTTACACTCAGATATCTTAGTCAGTGTTTGCCTGCTATAGCAATCCTGCAGAATCCTGAGATGTTTAGTAGGGCTTAACCCCAACATACACTTCCATAAGAGACCAGTAAAGCAGACATGGACAAAGATTTCTGTGAGCCATTGAGGAATTAAAATTCCTCTCCAAAAGGAAAAGAGTGATAAGTCTGTTTACTCCTCGTTTGGGGAATATGTAATATTTTATGTCCTCAATGCTAGCTAGCTCTTTATTTCTGTCTGCTTATACCCCGAATGAAAATTTGTTCCTTGTGTATACCCAGGAACATGCTGAAATAGTAAAGAAAGCATGGTGGGTATGTTCTCTTCAAGGAGATCATTGAAATCAGTTATAGCAGAACATTAATCAGGCCAAACCTAATTCCTTGACTTTAAGCCACACATGTACATAATATAGTTTGATCAGAAGTGGGCTGAAAGAAATGTAAGTAGATAAGTAAATGTAAGTTGATAATATCTGTATCAATAAGATAACTAATGAGCCAAAAGGAAGTTGCTGTGGTGAGATCATGAAGGCAGACAAGCACTCTGACAGGCAGAAAGGCTCTTAAGTGTAGGGATAAGTCCCGCCCCTAAGGGGGCCTGTTAGCCTTGGGCTAATATTTGCCTATTAATTTGGCGAGCTGCTCCCAGCCATAGCTTCTGCTTTCCTGGTCTCCATGGGAACGGTGGTTCTGTAAGTCTATTTCTCCATTAAAGCTGTTTATATATTTTTACAATCTGTCTGCATTCGCATACGTTGTTACACTTAAGGTCCGATGACAAACTAAGATCTCTAACTACCTTAAAGTAACTTTATCACCATGACAGAATTGTCAACTCGACACTGAGAAGACAAGGCTCTGGGTATACCTGTGAGGGACTGAATAGATTAAGGTTGCCTGTGACAATGTCTGCAAAGTATTTCTTGATTACATTAACTGATGTGGGAAGGCACATTTTCATCATCAGCAGGACCATTCCATGGGTGAGGATACGTAATGGGATAAAAATAAGAAAGCTGTATAAATCACAGCATCCAGGCACTCATCCCATCCTCACTGGTACTTTATTGCATCTACTTTATGACTACCTGCCTGGGGCTCCTGTCTCTGGGACCAACTAGGCAATTATGGGCTCTAAACTTGAGCCCTGAGCAGAAACAACCTTCTCCCACTTATTTGCTTTTCTTTGGAATATCTTATCAGAGTAACAGGAAAATAAACTAAGACAAACACCACTTACTATTTTTGAAAGTTTTTCAATTCTCTTTTAATTTAATTTTGGAGGATGTCTTATATGAGTTCTGTATTTATATCACTTCCTCCTCCTTTTCCTCCTTCCAACTCCTTCCATGTCTCCCACTCACTCTCCAACTCACGCTCTCGTATTTGTTAATTATTATTGTCACGCAAACGTTTATATAAATATAGTCTGCTGAACCCATTTAGTGTTGCTCATATGCATATGTGTTTAGGACTGACTTGGAGAAGATTCATTCTTCCTCTCCTAGAAGCTGTTAACTGCTTGCACCTCTTCATCTCAGAGTGAGGCCTTTTGCAATTTCCCCCTTTCCACATTAGCATATCAACAAGTATTATAACTTTCAGGTCTTGTTTATGTAACCATACTGTTGAAAGTTAATGGGTGCAACTGCCCCGTCATCTATAGAAGACAGTATCTTATTTTTCCTTTTTGATTTTTTTCAAGACAGTGTTCCTATCTTCTAGATAGAACTAACTCTGTAGACTAGGCTGGCACTAGACTCACAGGATACACCCTGCCTCTGATTCCCAAGTGGAAGCTGGGAATAAAGGTGTGTGTCACCACTGCCCAGCTTAAAAGACAATATCTTGCAGAAGATATCCTTGCCCTCTGGCTCTTAGAATTATTCTACCCCCTTCTTATATGATGTTTTCTCAGTATTAACTGTAGAGGTAGTATCAGTAGGGGCTGGGCCCAGCATAGGCAGTGGGTTTTTGAACTTCGACAAATTGTGTTTTTCTAAATGCTCCCCATGTGCTGCAAAAAGCTTGTTTGATGAGGGCTGAGAGCTACAGTTGTCTGTGGTTATAAAGATAATATTTAGAATACAGTTGGGAATTATACTTGGGCTTTCTATTTTTGTTTTTGAGACAAAGTTCCTCTGTAGTTTTAGAACATGTCCTGGAACTAGCTCTTATAGACCAGACTGGCCACAAACTCACAGAGATCTGCCTGCCTCTGCCCCTGAGTGCTGGGAATAAAGACATGTGCCACCACTGCATGGTTGAATTATACTTGTTCAAGGAAGTGACAGTAGTAGGTTATATTCTAAGGTCCATGACCTCACCAGCCATGGGTAGTGAGCTAGTTGTACAGTACCAGGCATTGAGTCCCTTCCATTGAGTGGGCCTTATAGAAAAAGCCACTTCTTCTCATATATATGTCGCTCTTCCAGATGTCTTGCCCTGATGTTCACTGTTGTGTTTTTTAGTTCTTATAGCTGTGAGATGGACACTTGCTTACTTTTTTCCCTTTGCAGATTGTATAGCTCCTTCAGACACTTTGAGAACTTGTCCTCAGGGCTTCTGGTTATTTCCAGCTCAGCTCTAATTCCTGTGTCCAAGGTGTGTGGTACCTTCACCAATAAAATCTTACCTTCAGTGTCTGGAAGACACCCAAGGGCAACAGCAGTAGCCTATACTGTTTTGGGAGTATCATGGACTCCCATAACCAACAACTCAAAAGGAGCTATCTCATTCCTGGAATTGGTGTTGGTTTTGCTAGATATATTCTATGACTTTTGTGAGATGCATTTGTCACCCCAAGTGGTTTTTCACTTAAACTATCTATATGTTATTTATGTAAGCATAAAACAGTATAATTTCCTATAACATTTTCAAATATGCTTAATACTATTTATTTCTTCTCCCTCCCCCCCTTTATCTCTCTCTCTCTCTCTCTCAATCTGCATTGTCCTTCCTCTCCCTTCCCAATTCAACCCCCTACCTCCAGTTTTGTCCTACTGTCCCTTTTTTTATCTTTACCTCATGATCACTTTTTTGCTTTCCTGGTATCTATGCTTACACTATTCTATGCAATTGCATCTAAAGGTTCAGGGGTAGAAGCTTCCAGTGAGAATGCAATGCTTGTCTTTCTGGGTCTGGGTTACCTCACTGAATATGATTTTTTTCTAGATCCATCTATTTACCTTCAAAGTTTTTGTTTACATTTTCTTTACAATTGAATAGTTTTCCATAGTGTATATGGACCACATTTTATTATCCATCTATCAGTTGAAGGACATTTAAGTTGCTTCCATTTCTAGCTATTGTGAAGAGTGCAGCAGTGAACATGGCTTGGCAAGGATCTGTGAAGTAGGATGGCAAGTCCTTTGGGCTTATGCCAAGGAGTAAGTATGGCTAGATTCTTGTATGTATTTACTCTTAGTGTTTTGAGACTTCTCCCCACTGATTTTCAGAGTGGCTGTGCCAGTTTGCAATGACAATAGTAAATGAGTGCTCCCCTTTCCCCACACCTCCTTGGCATTTGTTGTCAGTTGTTTTCTTGAGCTTACCCATTCTGACTTGGGATAAAATGAAATCCCAAAGTTGTTTTAACTTGCATTTCCCTACTAATGATGTTGCTGAACACTTTAAAATAGTTTGTAAGCCACTTTTATTTCTTCTTTTGAGGACTCTGTTCAGATCCATAGCCTATTATTTTATTACATAACTTGTTATCTTGACTGTTTTCCAGTTCTATATATAGTCTAGATATTGATTCTCTGTCCAATGTATAACCAGCAAAGATTACTTCCCACACCAAGGGCTTCCTTTTCACTATATTGATTTTTTATTTTGCTGTTTAGAAGTGTTTTAGTTTTAGGAGTTCCTACTTGTCAATTACTGGTCTTAATTCCTGGGCAAGTGGAATCCTATTTAGCATTCTTTGTAGGGTGCCGCCTGTATTTTCATCTGTCAGGTTTTGTGTTTCAGGTTTCCCATTGAGGTCTTTGAACTACCTTGGAGCTGATTTTGTGAATGATGATGGATATTATCCTAATTTCATTATTATACAAGTACACATTCAGTTTTCCTAATACTATTTGTCAAATTATTCCATTTTGTAGCTAATATGATAACATAAGACATTGCAAAATTCCACCAGAATTTTTTTTTAGGATTGATCAACAATTTCATCACAGCACCAGATTACAAAATCTATTTATAAAAATTAGTGGCATTTCTTTATATTAACAATAAACAGGCTGTGCAAGAAATCATGGAGACACATTCACAATAGCCTCAAAAATGTCTAGAAATAAACTGAACCAAGGGGCTGAAAGTACTACAATGAAAAATTTAAATCTCTGAAGCAAGAGATAGCAGAAGACACTGGAGATGGGAAGACCTCCATATTCATGGGTTAGTAGAATTTATGTGGTAAAATTGTCCATTCTACCAAAAGCAGTTTACAGGTTTCAATGTCATCCCAATCAAAATCCCCTTGTTTATATTCAATCTGGATAAAGATGTTTTTCTCAATTAAGATTCCTTTGCCCCAGTATATCTAGGTTTCTGTTAACAAAAAAACCAAACAGTATACCAGGTTCTTGAATCCCGTGACAAAGAAGTAAACCTGGGACCCATGTTTACAAATAGTAATCAGAACATTTATCCAGACAGCAAAATCATTTCCAAGAATGGTGGCAGGCTAGCAAGCTGAGGGTACAGCTCCCAAAGCCCTGTAGCACTTCTGAAAAGTACCACCGTGTTGTAATATAATATTTAGGACAACCTGAATTTATGTTCCCAAGCCATAGTCATTCATGTTTGACTTCAAAATAAATTATCTTACATCCCCTTTGAAGCATGAGCTGTGTTTTTTGTTGAAAATAACTTCATGTAAGTTCTCCCTTTGGATTTGCACAGTCACCATATGAGTCCTTTCTCTCTGAAGGCAATATCCACCTTAAATCTTTGAAAGTTCAAAGGGCCAAAAGAAAAAAAAAACTAACTGAATATCATAAGTGTTACCAGAAATCTTATGGAGTTCTATTAAAGTAACCATATGATACTGAGATAATTACGATCTCTTTCTAGCATTTTTAGCCTTGTTGATTTTAAAAAAAGCATTTAAGAATAGATGCAAAAGGAAGTTTGAGGACAAACAAGAAACCCCAGGGTACACAAGCTGTAGATCTTGGCAGTTGCCAGAGGAGGAAAAGATAAATTAAAGGCCATGCCATTTAATTTAAGCCAGCATGAAAGTCAGCCACATGGCAGACAATCATCAGGAGAAGAATTAGAGAGAGACTGGGGGACAAAAGCCTAAAGTGCCAGAAAACACAAACTTAGGCTTTTCTTTGAACTCAAGCCAAAAAGACAAGTAGGGAGAAAAGCAAAGGTTCTGAGTGCTGGACAGTGAGAATTCTGGGAAGGAAAAATACATTATATCATTAAAGGGACAATTACTCTGCATATCTCTTTAGCACAGCTTAAGGCAAACATGCTTTCCTAAGGAGTGATATATTGGCCTAGGGTTTGGCTGAAGCTCAGGCAGTATTGATCAGAATACCAAGGGGCAAGTATGTGACCATGCAAAGCCTAGAGATAAAAAAAAGGTTGGAAAGATTAGTTCATGGCCCTGGTTTTCTAAGCAAGGCTAGATCTTGCAGGTTAGGAAAAGGCTTAGATTGTTGAAATTAGAGCTTTTCACTATATTAGAATCTGGAAGAGGATATGTGAAGTCAGGACACCAAGAACAATGGTAGAAATGATGCAAAACGGCCATGAATGAGGTTATGGGGAGGGTCATTCTGACTGAATCCCACAGCTTATCTGACACACATGTGGTCATGGTCAGACGAGGTGGGTGTTAACAATCATCTTTTTTCCCCAAACTCTTCTGTGCCTAGCCAAGATAGAAGAAATTCCTAAGCCCTCATCTCCTCACAAACACCAACAGTATGAGAGATCAAGTCAGCACCTCCTCTCCAAACCCTACCAGTCTTGCAGAAATGCATGGCAGCAAGAATTACATAAATGAACTCCAACACAGAAGTTAAAGAACAACCATAATCTTCATTAAATAATTCAAGGAAAACACAAAGATACAGCTCAATGAAATTAAGGAAACTAAACACCTAAGTGTTGCCTAAGAAAACACAAACATAACACAGTGGTGGATGACAAGGACAACCCAAGACTAAGGAACAGAATCCAATTAGTATGTAGAAGCATAAAGACTCAAGCTGAAATAAAGATGGAATTGAAAAACCCAATAAGTGATCTAGAAAATTCAAAGAAAAGCTTTACAAGTATATTGAATCAGCAGATATAGAATATAAGGACTCAAAGACAGAGGGTCTAAAGCAAATATGCAAATAATTTGAAAAAGAAGTACAAAAATTCCATTTATAAGCTCCCCACCCTTTAAGCCTTCAGAATCCTAATGACCTCTGAAGGATCTACAATTTATTTATTTGTTTGTTACTTCATTTATTTTATTATTTATACAGGATTTCATTATGAAGCTTCAGTGGCCTAGACCTCACTAAGTAAACCAAGCTCACTGCCTTGAGTGAATGAACTTCTCTTATCTTTGACTCAGGAGTGCTGGGGGATTAGAGGTGAGCTTACCACACACTTGGAGGTCCCTTATAATGCCATCTCATCAGTGAGTTGGGCACAACTCTGAACTTTAAAAACACCAATACACTATAACAATCCTTTACATGGAACAAAAACTATCTCAGCTCCTAGCATTCTGGATTCTGAGGCTGAGGGTATGTGGAGGGGATTGGTGACTAAGGAGACACAGACACTTGAGGAAGGCCCACAATACCAAGGAGCAGTGGCAACAGAGAACCTGCCTGAGGCAGACAGCTAGAGGGAACAGCATGTGACAATACTCCTCTGTGACTGAGAAGCAAGTGCTGGGTGACGGGTGTCTCTTCAGATACTGTGGGCAGCAGTTCACACACCCAAGCTCCTTCTGGCTTCAGTGGCTCCCCCATTCTTACTGGGGCAGGTTTGCTGTTGATCCCTGACACAGTATAAGGAGAGGGTATTGGTCGCAGAGGTGGATGGAACACAGTTACGGAGGCAGACGAAGCACGCTCCCCCGCAGCCAGTGGGGACCAGCTGGGACCCGAGCGGCAGCAGAGGACACAGGACACAGGCGGCGGGAACCGTCGTGGCAGCAGATACAGGTTGCAGGGACCGCACACCGAGACCGGATCGCCCCACTACAATTAAATCAAAGAGGTAGGCCTTTGGTTGGCAAAGTCCCTGGCAAAGGAGGAGCCAGGCCCTATTACTGAAGCCCCTCCTGAGGGGTTAGAGGGACCTTGCCCCCACTCCACCCCCCCGCAGGAACCAGGAAACAGCTCAAGGGCATTTTGTAAGAGGAGCTCCTGGCCAGCAGGGAAACCTGAACCAGTTTTAAAAGACCCATTAGATAGCATCCATAGGAGGAGATGGGCAGTGCCAAGGCAAGAATTCACACAATAATCCGAAAAACAGCATGAAAACACCAGAACCCAACGATCTTACAACAGAAGGTCTTCAACACCCTAACACAGAAGAAGTGGAAAAAATTGACTTTATGAAAGCAATAGAGTCCCTTAAACAACATGTTAAAAATGCCCTTATAGAAATGGATGAGAAGTATAACCAAAAGTTTGAAGAAATGAGTAAATATGTACATAATACCCTGGGAAACCAAGAAAGAACGATCAAACAGGTAATGGAAACAGTTCAAGAATTGAAAACTGAAATGGAAGCAAGGAAGAAAACACAAACTGAGGACCAGCTGGAAATTGAAAATCTAGGTCAACGAGCAGAGCCTACAGAAACAAGCATAATCAATAGAATACAAGAAATAGAAGAAAGAATCTCAGATTTAGAGGATAACATAGTGAAAATAAATGCAATGGTCAAAGAAAACTGCAAAGCCAACAAATTCTCATCACAAAACATTCAGTAATTATGGGACACAATAAAAAGACCAAACCTAAGAATAATAGGAATAGAAGAAGGAGAAGAGTCACAGCTCAAAAGGCCAGAAATTATTTTTAACAAAATTATGAAAGAAAACTTTCCCAACATACAGAAAGATATTCCTTTGAATACTCAAAAAGCATACAGAACAGCAAACAGATTGGATCAAAGAAAAACATCCCCTCGCCATATAATAATCAAAACACAAAATATACAGATTAAAGAGAGAATATTAAGAGCTGCAAAGGAAAAAGGCCAAGTAACTTATAAAGGTAAACCAATCAGACTTACACCTGACTTCTCTATGGAAACAATGAAAGCCAGAAGGTCCTGGATAGAAGTACTGCAGAAGCTAAGAGACCATGGATGCAAGCCCAGACTACTATACCCAGCCAAGCTTTCATTCACTATAAATGGAGAAAAGAAGACATTCCAGGATAAGAACAAATTTAAGCAATACATAGTCACGAATCCAGCCCTACAGAAAATAATAGGAGGAAAATCGCAACCCAACAAATCCAACATTGCCAACACTGCCTACAATAACTGAGGCATCTAGCGCCGCTTCACCAGCACAACTCAAAGAAGGGAGACACACCAATTTTGCTTCCAAAAACAATAAGAATATCCAGAGTAAACAACCACAGGTCATTAATATCACTTAATATTAATGGTCTCAATTCACCTATAAAAAGGCACAGGCTAAGAGATTGGATACGAAAACAGGATCCAACATTCTGCTGTTTGCAAGAAACACATCTACACCACAGATAGGCATCTACTAAGAGTAAAATGTTGGGAAAAGGACGTTAAAGCAAATGGTCCTAAGAAAAAAGCAGGTGTGGCCATATTAATTTCTAACAAAACTGACTTCAAACTAAAATCAATCAGAAGATTTCAAGATGGACACTTTATACCCATAACAGGAACAATTTGTCAGGATGACGTCTCAATCCTGAATATCTACACCCCTAATATAAAGGCTCCCACTTATGTAAAAGAAATATTACTAAAACTCAAGCAGACATCAAACCACACACACTAGTAGTAGGAGACTTCAATACACCTCTCTCAGCAATGGACAGGTCAATCAGACAGAAACCTAATAGAGAATTAAGAGAACTACTGGAGGTAATGAAGCAAATGGACTTAACAGACATCTATAGAACATTCCACCCAAATTGAAGAGAATATACCTTCTTCTCTGCAGCGCACGGAACCTTCTCAAATATTGCACACATACTTGAAAACAAAGGAAACCTCCACAGATACAAAAAAATATCAGTGTCCACCTGTGTCTTATCAGATCACCACGGATTAAAGTTAGAAGGCAACAACCACGCTACCCCCAGAAAACCGACAAACTCATGGAAACTGAACAGTCAACTTCTGAACCACATCTGGGTCAAGGAAGAAATCAAGAAAGAAATTAAAGTCTTCCTTGAATTTAATGAAAATAAAGGGACAACATACTCAAACCTATGGGACACCATGAAAGCAGACCTGAGAGGAAAGTTCATAGCACTAAGTGCCCACTTAAAGAAAATGGAGAAAGCTCACATTGGAGAATTAACAGCACACCTGAAAGCTTTAGAAAAAAAGAAGCAGACGCGCCCAGGAGGAGTAGAAGACTGGAAATAATCAAACTGAGGGCTGAAATCAACAAAATAGAAACACAGAACACAGTCCAAAGAATCAATGACACAAAAAGTTGGTTCCTGGAGAAAATCAACAAGATTGACATACCCCTATCCAAACTAATTAAACAACAGAGAGAGAACATGCAAATAAATAAGATCAGAAATGAAAAGGGGGACATAACCACAGACACAGAGGAAATTCAGAGACTCATTACATCTTACTACAAAAGCCTGTATGCCACAAAACTAGAAAATACAAAAGAAATGGACATTTTTTTAGATAAGTACCATATACCAAAGCTAAACCAAGACCAGGTGAACGATCTAAATCGACCGGTTAGTCGCAAAGAACTAAAAACAGTTATCAAAAATCTCCCCTCCTAAAAGAGCCCAGGACCAGATGGTTTCAATGCGGAATTCTACCGGAACTTCCAAGAAGACCTAATACCTATACTCGTTAATGTATTTCACAATATAGAAACAGAAGAGGCATTGCCTAATTCCTTTTATGAAGCTACAGCTACCCTGATACCAAAACCACACAAAGACCCAACCAAGAAAGAGAATTACAGACCTATCTCCCTCATGAATATATACGCAAAAATTCTCAATAAAATACTGGCAAACCGAATCCAAAAACACATTAGAAAAATTATCCATCATGATCAAGTAGGCTTCATCCCAGAGATGCAGGGCTGGTTCAACATACGAAAATCTATTAATGTAATCCATCATATAAATAAACTGAAAGAAAAACCCATATGATCATTTCATTAGATGCTGAAAAAGCATTTGACAAAATTCAACACCCCTTTATGATAAAAGTTTGGAGATATTAGGGATACAAAGGTCATACCTAAACATAATAAAAGCTATATACAGCAAGCTGACAGCTAACATTAAGTTAAACAGAGAAAAACTCAAAGCCATCCCACTAAAATCAGGAACACGACAAGGATGTCCACTCTCTCCATACCTCCTCAATATAGTACTTGAAGTTCTAGCAATAGCAATAAGACAACATAAGAGGATCAAGGGGATTCGTATCGGAAAAGAAGAAGTTAAGCTCTCGTTATTTGCAGATGATATGATAGTATACATAAGCGAACCCCAAAACTCTACCAAAGAAGTCCTACAGCTGATAAACACCTTTAGTATTGTGGCTGGATACAAGATCAACAACGAAACATCAGTGGCCTTCATATACACTAAGGATAAGGAAACAGAGAGGGAAGTTAGAGAAGCATCACCTTTCATGATAGCCACAAATAGCATAAAATATTTTGGGGTAACTCTAATCAAGGAAGTGAAAGATCTATATGACAAGAACTTTAAGTCTTTGAAGAAAGAAATTGAAGAGGACACCAGAAAATGGAAGGATCTCCCTTGCTCTTGGATTGGGAGGATCAACATAGTAAAAATGGCAATTTTACCAAAAGCAATCTATAGATTCAATACCATCCCCATCAAAATCCCATCAAAATTCTTCTCAAATCTGGAGAAGACAATAATCAACTTTATATGGAAAAACAAAAAAACCAGGATAGCCAAAACAATCTTATACAACAAAGGATCGTCTGGAGGCATTACCATCCCTGACTTCAAACTCTACTACAGAGCTACAGTATTGACAACAGCTTGGTATTGACATAAAAACAGAGAAGTCGACCAATGGAATCGAATAGAAGACCCTGACATTAACCCACAAACCTATGAACACCTGATTTTCGATAAAGGAGCTAAAAGTATACAATGGAAAAAAGAAAGCATCTTCAACAAATGGTGCTGGCAAAACTGGATGTCAACATGTAGAAGAATGGAAATAGATTCATATCTATCACCATGCACAAAACTCAAGTCCAAATGGATTAAAGACCTCAATATCAGTCCGAACACGCTGAACCTGATAGAAGATAAAGTAGGAAGTACTCTACAACACATGGGCACTGGAGACCACTTCCTACATATAACCCCAGTAGTACAGACATTAAGGACCTCATTGAATAAATGGGACCTCCTGAGACTGAGAAGCTTCTGTAAAGCAAAGACACTGTCACTAAGACACAAAGGCAACTCACTGACTAGGAGAAGATCTTCACCAACCCCGCAACTGACAAAGGTCTGATCTCCAAAATATATAAAGAACTCAAGAAACTAGACCGTAAAAGGGTAATCAACCCATATATAAAATCGGGCACTGAGCTGAACAGAGAATTCTCAACAGAAGAAATTCAAATGGCCAAAAGACACTTAAGGCCATGCTCAACTTCCTTAGCAATCAGGGAAATGCAAATCAAGACAACTTTAAGATACCATCTTACACCTGTCAGAATGGCTAAAATAAAAAACACCAAGGATAGCCTTTGCTGGAGAGGTTGTGGAGAAAAAGGTACACTCATCCATTGCTGGTGGGAAAGCAAACTTGTGCAACCACTTTGGAAAGCAGTGAGGCCATTTTTCAGGAAATTTGGGATCAACTTACCCCTGGACCCAGCAGTTCCACTCTTGGGAATATACCCAAGAGATGCCTTATCATACAACAAAAATATATGCTCTACTATGTTCATAGCAGCATTGTTTGTAATAGCCATAACCTGGAAACAACCTAGATGCCCTTCAATAGAAGAATGGATGTAGAAAGTATGGAATACATAAATATTAGAGTACTACTCAGCTGTAAAAAACAAGGGCTTCTTGAATTTTGCATGCAAATGGATGGAAATAGAAAACACTATCCTGAGTGAGGTAAGCCAGACCCAAAAAGAGGAGCATGAGATGTACTCACTCATATTTGGTTTCTAGCCATAAACAAAGGAAATTGAGCCTATAGTTAGCTATCCTAGAGAAGCTAAATAAGGAGAACCCAAAGAAAACTATATAGGCATCCTCCTGATTATTAACCTACATCAGGCGATGAAAGGAGATAGAGACAGAGACCCACACTGGAGCACCGGACAGAAATCTCAAGGTCCAAATCAGGAGCAGAAGGAGAGAGAGCACGAGCAAGGAACTCAGGACCGCAAGGGGTGCACCCACACAATGAGACAATGGGGATGTACTATTGGGAACTCACCAAGGCCAGCTGGCCTGGGTCTGAAAAAGCCTGGGATAAAACTGGACTCACTGAACATAGCGGACAATGAGGACTACTGAGAACTCAAGAACAATGGCAATGGGTTTCTGATCCTACTGCATGTACTGGCTTTGTGGGAGCTTAGGCAGTTTGGATGCTCACCTTACTAGAACTGGATGGAGGTGGTGGTTCTTTGGACTTTCCACAGGGCAGGGAATCCTGATTGCTCTTCGGGCTGAGGAGGGAGGGGACCTTGATTGGTGGAGGGGGAGTGAAATGGGAGGCGGTGGCGGGGAAGAGACAGAAATCTTTAATAAATAAATAAATTTTTAAAAAAGGAGAGGGTATTAAGGAAATCATACATGCTATTGTTCTGAGAAGTAGTCAGAATGCTGGCCCCAGCAGAGCTGTCACCATGGTTACCGTGAGATTGCTTTCTATCAGGAGAAGAGTGACTCATGTAGTGAATTCTGTAGATGTCAGTGGGCACATCGTGCTCCATAAGGAACTCTGGCAGATTTGTCTTTAGGATCTGGGTATTGATTGTCATTAACAAGCTGTTAATGACTGGTGTGCACAGACCAGTCAAATCTTCAGTAGACTGCAAGTACTGCTGTACACACCCCGGGAGGATTCCAGGTTCTGGGGCATTGGCCATGCCTTTCGCACCTTAGGAACCCAGTGATTGGATTTGTAGGTAGTCTTTTTTCCTGCCAGTCAGTTCCCAAATAACCACACAGAGACTTATTATTAATTATAAATGCATGGCCAATAGCTCAGTTCCTTGCTAACTCTTACATTTTAAATTAACCTATATTTATCATCTAGGCTCTGCCACATGTCTCAGCACCTCTTCTCAGTTTAGTAATTTGATTTTCTGCTTCCTCTGCATCTCCTCCTGAATTCCAAGACTACTCTTCTTCTTCTTCTTCACCCTCTCTTATTGTCTACCAGTCCTGCCTAACCTCTCCCTGTCCAGTTACTGGGTGGTCAACTTTTTTATTGCACCAATTATAGTGACATATATTTACACAGTGTAAATGAGTATTCTACATTTGCCCTTTATTATCTAATTAAAAGGAAGGTTTTAACTTTACTGTAGTAAAATTATATGCAACAAAACCAATTATCAAGTAGGAATTACAGTTACAATAGCTAGACCTTTTGTATTAGGCAAATTTGGAGAAAATATTATTTATCTTATTTCTGTGAGTCTAAAGTTTTTTAACCTAATATAAACCTTTCTCCTATAACTACAGAAAACTTTAAGTCTAATTATTTAGTCTTTAATTCCCTCAAAGACACCATTAGTGTATGATGTTACCTAACAGGGAGATCTGGATACCAGGACAGTCACCCAAATTTCTTCTGTAATGTTGGGGCATCCAACTTTGGAATTCAGGCCTAGTATACCTGACAGACATTTTTGATAGAAAACCAACAACAGGACAAAGTACAGATAACACCAATGTCCAAGTTAGTGAATCAATGAGTTTTATTGCAGTTTCTTACAGAAATACTAGTGAGGGGACGCTTACCAGAGCAGAAATGACTCAAAGACACAGCTGTATCCACATAGCCTATTCCACCATGAGTGACTGACTGCTTACAAAAGTGATGGGATATCTGGAGCACACTGCACAGCTTGCCAGAAGCTCAAAGGCATAGAAAGTGTTCTTTCCAAGGGACTCAGTTGGTCTCAAGCTCTACCAACTAGTTTTGCTGATCTCTGGTTTTTCCAGGCATCTGGTCTTATCTCAGAGTCTTTTTGGATAAAAGTAGGCTTTTCTGAGAGTAACTCACAGAATTCTTTGTTGTTTACTCTTGGGAGAGAGCGGCCTAGTGGGTCTGGTCAGCTTCAGGGACTTAAACTATTTGACGTGATTTAAGAAGGTCCTCTGCAGGATTAAATGTTTCAATCCCTGAGGACCTGCTACACAAAAAGATCCGAGTTGTATTTGGATTGAGGCATGAACCAAACAAAGATGAAGACTATACAAAAGAAAGGAAATTTCTTTAGTGATTCTATGGTTTGTGACTTGGGAGACTGGCTGGAAAACTATCTGGGAAAGTTTTTTAAATCTCAGGCACAAGAGGGAAATGGAAATTTGGAGTAGGGTGTGGATCAGGAGTGAGGTTGTGGAAGAGCTGATGAGCTTCCATTAGCTCAAGTACACTGTTTCAGTGAATGTCCCCATTATAGTCCTCACCTCTTTGCTCATATTCTCACTCCTCCCACTCTTCTATTGGGCTTTAGGACCCCAGCTCAGTGCTCCACTGTGGATATTTGCCTCTGTTATCATCAGTTGCTGAATGAAGATTCTTTAGTGACATTTAAGACATTTAAGATATTCTACAATCTGACAAGGCCAGTTTGGGTACCCTCTCCACTATTGCTTAGGGTGCTCGCTGGGGTCATGCTTGTGGATTCCTGGGAATTTCTCTCATGTCAGGTTTTTTGCTTAACCCCATAATGGCTCCCTCAATCAGAATATCTCTTCCCTTGCTCTGATCTTTGTCCTTCCCCCATCTCGACCATTCCATTCCCTCAAGTTCTCCTCACCCCTTGCCTTCTCCCCTACTTTTCCCCTTCTGCTCTCACTTCCCCCTCCAACCCCATGCCCCAAATTGTGGCAGTCAATATTGTCTATTTTCCCTTTCCAGGTGAATCTGTATATTCTTTCCTTATGGTTGACGTTGTTACTTAGCTTCTCTAGGGTCATGGTCTATAGGCTTGTTATTCTTTGCTTTACAGAGAGTATCTTCTGGGTCTGGCTTACCTCACTTAGGATGTTTTTTTTCTAGTTCTGTCCATTTGCATGCAATTTTCATTGTTTTTTCCTGCTGAGTAGTACTCCATTGTACAAATATAGCACATTTCCTTTATCCATTTTTGTGTTGAGGGGCATATAAGTTGTTTCCAGATTCTCCCAATTACAAATAATGCTGCTATGATCATACTTGAACAAATATACTTGTAGTATGGTTGAATATCCTTTAGATATTGCTGAGTCCTGAGGTGGTGTGAGACAATTCTGTATTTTGTCAATTAAGTTTTAAATAAACACTGATTGACCATTAGCCAGTCTGGAAGTATAGGCGGGACAACCAGACAGGAAGTAGAGGTAGTTCAATACTAACAGGAGAATTCTGGGAAGGAGGAAGCCCTTTTCTCCCCAGTCCTGTCCAGACACCGAAGAAGCAAGATGTGATCCACCCTGCTGAAAAAGGTACTGAGCCATGTGGCTAACACATACTAGAATAATGGGTGAAGCAGTGTTTCAATAAATACAGTTTCTGTGTTATTATTTCAGGGCTAAACTAGCCCAGTGGCCAGAACAAACAAGCAGACCCTCATGTTACAATGAGTAAGGTGATTCCCAATTAGCTGACTAGTTGCATACCAATTTGCATAGTGTTTGTACAAGTTTGCATTCCCACCTGCAATGCAGGACTGTTGCCCTTACTTCACATCCTCTCCAACACAAGCTATCATTGGTGGTTTTGATCTTAACCATTCTGACTGGTGTAAGATGAAATCTCAGGGTTGTTTTGATTTGTGTTTCCATGATGGCTAAGGATGTTGAACATTTCTTTAGGTGTCTTTCAACAAGTTAAGATTCTTCTGTTGAAAATTCTGTTTAGTTTTGTACCCCATATTTTCATTGGATTATGTGGAATTTTGATGTCTAATTACTTGAGTTCTCTATGTATTTTGGAGATCAGTCCTCTGTCTGATGTGGGGTTGGTGAAGATATTTTCCCATTTAGTATTCTGCCTTTTTGTCTTATTGACTGTGTTCTTGGCTTACACAAGCTTCTCAGTTTCAGGAGGTCCCATTTATTTATTGTTGTTCTCAGTGTCTGTGCTTCTGGGATTATATTTAGGAAGTGGTCTCCTGTGCACATACATTGAAGGCTACATCCCCCTTTCTCTTCTATGACTTTCAGTTGGATTTATATTTAGGTCTTTAATCTATTTGGATTTGAGTTTTGTGCATGGAGAAAGATATGGATCTATTTGCATTCTTCTACATGATGACATCAAGTTATGCCAGCACCATTTGTTGAATATGCTTTCTTTTTTTCTATTGTATAATTTTAGCTTCTTTATAAAAAATCAGGTGTTCATAGGTGTGTGGATTAATAATTGGGTCTTCAGTTCCATTGGTCAACCTGTTTATTTCTATGCCAATATCAAGCTGCTTTCATTACTGTAACTCTAAAATAGAGTTTAATGTCAGAGATGGTGATAACTCTGGAAGTTCCTTTATTGTACAAGATTGTTTTGGCTATCCTTGTTTTTTTGTTTTTTCTTATGAAGTTGATAATTGTTTTTTCAAGATCTGTGTTGGGATTTTGATGAGAACTGCATTGAATCTATAGATTGCTTTTGGTTGGATTGCCATTTTTATTATGTTGATTCTATGTATCCAAGAGCATGGGAGATCCTTCCATTTTCTGGTATCTTCTTCAATTTCTTTTTTGAAAACTTAAAATTTTTGTCGAACAGGACTTTCACTTCCTTGGTTAGTGTTGCCCCAAGATTTTTTATGTTATTTGTGGCTATTGTGAAAGGTGATGTTTCTCTGATTTCCCTCTCAGCTTCTTTATCATTTGTGTATAAGGGTGCTACTGGGTTTTTTGTTTTGTTTTGCTTTTGTTTAGTTGATCTTGTATCCTTCAACATTAACTGAAGGTATTTAGTAGCTGTAGGAGTTCTCTAGTAGGATTTTTGGGTCACTATCATATCATCTGCAAATAGCAAAAATTCAGCTTCTTCTTTTCCAATTTTTATCCCCTTGATCTCCTTTTGTTGTCTTATTACTCTAGCCAGAACTTCAAGAATTATGTTGAATAGATATGGAGACTGTGGACAGCCTTGTCTTGTGCCTGATTTTGGTGGATTCACTTTGGGTTTCTTTGTTACAGAGTGTGTGGTCAATTTTAGAGAAGATTTCATGAGGTGCCGATTAGAAGATATTATTTTTTTGTGTGTTTGGGTGAAATGTTCTGTAGATTTCTCTTAAGTCCGTTTGAGGCTTCCTTGGGTTGAGGTTTTCATTCTACTACTTTCTGTAAGGCTGGGTTTGTGGCTACATATTGTTTAAATCTTTTTTTGCCCCAGAATATCTTGTTTTCTCCATCAATGATGAAAGAAACCTTCACTGGGTCTAGTAGTCAGTGCTTGCATTCATGGTCTCTTATTTTCTGTAGCACTTCTGGCTTTCATGGTTTCCAATGGGAAGTCAGGTGTAATTCTGTTAAGTCTGCCTTTATATGTTTCTTGGCCTTTTTCCTTTGCAGCTCTTAATATTCTTTCTTTATTCTGTATGTTTCACATTTTGATTATTATATCTTGAGGGGACTTTTTTTTTGTCCAGTCTATTTGGTGATCTGTAAGCTTCTTGTACCTTTATAGGATATCCTACTTTAGGTTGGGAAAGTTTTCTTCTATGATTTTGTTGAATATATATTCTGTACCTTTGAGCTGTAGTTCTTTTTCTATCCATATTATTCTTTGGGTTTTTTTTTCATGATGTCCCAGATTTCGTAGGTTTTTTGTCTTAAGAATTTGTTGGATTTAATGTTTTCTTTGACTAATGAATCTATATCTTCTATAGTATCTTCAGTGCCTGAGATTCTCTTTTCCATCTCTTGTATTCTTTTGGTTATGATTGCCTCTGTAGATCTCATTCCTTTACCCAGATTTTCCATTTCCAGAATTCCCTTGGTTTGTGAATTCTTTATTTTCCCCCTTTTCAGTCTTTAAGTCTTGCACATTTTGAACTGTTTGCTTTACATGTTTGATTGCTTTTTCTTGAGTTTCTTTAAGTGATTTGTTGATTTCTTCCAATTTTTCGTTTGTCTTTTCCTCCATTTCTTTAAGGAAATTTTTCATTTCCTCTTTAATGGTCTCCATCATCCTCATAAAGTTACATTTAAAATTATTTACTTCTGCTTCTTATGGGCTAGGATGATCAAGTCTTCCTGTTGTATGACGACTGAGTTCTGTTGTTACCATGTTGCTTTTTAGGTTGTTGGATGAATTCTTGCATTGGCACCTACCCATCTCTTCCTTCATTGATTCTGTCAGTGTCTTTGTCTCTTGGTCCAATCCTTGAAGTTGCTGTATGAGTTTTTGGGAACGGTTCCTGGTCTGCCCAGTGCTATTGTTGTCTTTGTCTCAAAGAGCTTCTGAGGTCTCTCTTGACCAGCTAGCTCTCTTGGTCCACTTCTTTTGTTCTGCTTTCTTGGTCTGCTCTCTTGGTCCTCTCTGTGTAGTCACAGCCTTTGCTTCAGAGATCCTCTGAGGCAGTGGGGGATAGGAGGATTTGGGGGCAAAATGTGACTTCTAGCTTGCAGGGTCCAATGAATGGGATGGGGTATTGGGGCAGCCTACCTGTAGGAGGCCAGCTGACTGAATAGAGAAGTTGAGACAGGTGGAGGAAGGGCCTTGGGTTTTGCCCTGGTATGGAGGGCCTAAAGAGTGGGGTGCCTTGCTGAGTGGGTGATCTCTTACCCCTTGGTTGTCTCTGGGTGGTTCCAGCCTGTGATTCAGCATCCCTTTGAGGTCAGGCAGGGAACATGGGGTTTTGAAGACAGAGTGGGACCTGAAGCTTGCAGGGTCCAAATGATGGGATAAGTGTGTTGGAACAGCCTATCTGCAGGAGGCATGCATACTGGCTGGCTAGAGAAGCTGATACAGGTGGAGGAGAGGCCCTAGGTTTTGCTCTGCTATGGAGGACATAGAGAGTGGAGTGCCCCACCGAGTTGGTGGGTGGTAACTAACTTCTTGGTCCTCTCTGTGCAGTTGCAGCCTGTGTTTCAGAATTCCTCTGTGGTTGCAGGGGATAGGATGGTTTGGGGGCAAAGTGTGACTTGTAACTTACAGGGTCTGATCAATAGGATGGGGTATTCGAACAGCTTATCTGCGGGAAGCTTGCCTGCTGACTGGCTAGAGAAGATGACACAGGTGGGTGAGGGGTCCTCGGTTTTGCCTTCCTATGGAGGGACTAGAAAGTGGGGTGCCCACCTGGATGAGTGATCACTCACCTTTTGGTCCTCCTATGTGTTGTTTTCATTGGTTGATGAATAAAATTGTTTGGGCCAATGGCTTAGCAAACCAAGGTCAGGCAGGAAACCTGAACAGAGACAGAGAAAGAGTAGGCAGAGTCAGGAAGATGCCATTTAGCTGCTGAAGTAGAAGGATGCCTGAGAGAACCTTACTGGTAGTCCCCAGGCTCGTGGTGATACATAGATTAACAGAAATGGTTTAAGAAACAAGAGTTAGCTAGAAATATGCATGATCCAGTGGCCAAATGTTGTTGTAATTAATAGTTTGTATGTGCACATTCAGGTCTGGGCTGCCAGGAAACAAATGAACAATCTCCATTTACACACATGCAGACTAAACGACTTAGGCTTATTATGCTATTTTATATTATCAATCCTTTCTTCTTATGGACATCTAGGAATCAGGGTATAAACCTATCCTTGTGCTTGTACAAGGAAATGTCAATAAAATAGACTATATTTCCTTCAAGTAATGGACAGTATATTTTGAGTATATTATCACAAAAATGTTAAGGTGATCAATATGTTAAATTGACTTCATTTAACTATTCCATATTGTATCCACATTTCAATCCATATATGCAAACAATTTTGAGTTGTCAATTTTAAACAATACCAAAACAAGTAAAAGATAATAGTTTGATATTTGAAAATGGGGTGAAATGTGAGTTACTGATTCCACAAATAATATCTGACAAACACTGAATTCATTGCTCATTTTGTGATAGTCAGTAAATAGACAAAAACTATTGTGTAAAAATAACTTGAGCATTTGTCATTGCACATGCCTATCACTAAGAGATTGGTGGGCTTTGAGAAGTCATGACAGACACCACACCAGATAAGAAGGCCCAACTCACACAATCTGCATGTAAAAAGGATGAAAAACATGACAGAGTCTATCCTGTATGGGTGTGGGCCTGACATGGCCCATGCCGCCAACTTTCAAAGACAGTCTTTGGTAAATTTTATTGTATTAATGTCTGCATTTACTGTATGTATACATGAAGATAGACGAAACTTCTTCTGTTTGAAAAAATAAACTGGCTTATACTCTCTTGTAAAATGCCCTGTCATTTTAAAATATGAGAACCTACTAAGTGATAAAATATGTTAATATTTAGTTATCAAAAACTAGTTCAATGTTACTATTAAGATTAATCAAGGAAACATTGAGAGCTATTTGTCTCATTTTAGTTGAGGGAGAGTTCTTCTCTGAGACATAAAAACAATTAAGTAAAATCTACCTGGTTTTGAAAGAATTGCAGTTTATTTAAAATAGTTCCACAGTCATTTGATAAGCAAAGGCAAATCTGTAAAACAAAAACATAAAACTTGCATACATATACACATTAATAAAATAACTGGATGTATAAGGAACCTTAAGTATACAAAATATTTTTAAATCAATATAGACAAGGCAAAGCATACACAGAAATTTTGGGTATATATACTATTACATACATGCAAGCAATACTCTTCTTTTAGAATAATCAAAACTGACTAATAAAATAAGCAATAAGAGTGGCTACCATTTGAATTGCTAAGAGCTGTTGGTAAATATTACATCAATACTACTGACAGGAAGTGATCTATCGCACCCCAGGGGTGGAAGTTGGAATATGTACAATCTTTAACACTCATCATGATAGCTTTGACATGGTCATTATCTTTATGGAAAAGAAGATTCGACTTAAAAGACTGAGGCAGGTGATTTTGACTATTTGAGTGAGGTCACCTTCAACACCATAGTGTGACTCGTTTAGAAACTATGGAGGAAAAGGAGGGGGCAGAGGAAAGGAGAAGGAGAATGGGGAAAGGAAAAGAAGAAAGGAAAGAAAGAAGAAAATTAGGTAGAAGGGAAGGGAGGGAAGGAGGATAGGAGAGAGGAAGGAGAAGGAGGGAAGCTGAAGAAGGGGAGAAGCTAAATTACACTTCATAGTTTTAAAGGGGCCTGTTACCAGAGGGCGGGGCCACTGCTCCAGAAGGGCAATTGTAGACAATGATTAATGAGTGCCTGTCTGCTCTGTGACGTTTGAGCCTGAGCTAGAGAAATTCAGTTAGCCAAGGCAGTACTGGCTGACACAGACCTTTCAGCAATGCCATGGCAGATAAGCTTCTGCGAGTCTCTTTGAGAGGTGCTGGGTGACTTCATCAATGGGGCTTCTAAACAGCCGCAGCAGTTTTAGAAGCAGTGATTCCGGCTTGGCAGAGTCAGCTCAGCCAGAAGACAACGCAGGACCAGGTCCCAGTTCCATCTCTGGCAGTCGGAAGCGCAAATGGGGCATTTGGGACTGTGTGGCACCAACCCCTAACATCCACGGATCTCGGAACCAGGCAGTCAACCTACAGCAACTTTTTGGCATCGTCTACAGGAAAAAACCGAAGCTATCATCTAAGTATGCATACGAAAATTTATTTTTGGACGGGAAGGATACCGACATTCGAATCCGTGCACTTGAAGAAGAATGGCCTCTACACAAATCATTTTTGTGTCAGTCGGCCTTCTTTGCTAAGATGCTAAAAGATACTTGGAAAGAATCCAACAGCGGTGTTGTTGACCTGCAGATTAAGAACAAGGATATAGATGTCGGCTCCTTGCACTTTGTGTTTGGGTCATTTTACAGGGACGAGGACTTGCCAATAACACCCCATCGAGCTCCTCACATTTTGGCAGCAGCATGCCTGCTTCAGGTGGAGCATGTCATCCGACAATGTAAAGAGATCATGAACAGCAGCATCACTAGGGAAACCGTGTGCTCATACTACACAGCAGCAGAAACATATGGACTGAAATCTGTAAAGACACGCTGCTTTGACTGGCTTCTCTGCAACGTGATGACTCATCCAACTGTTGAACTTTACAGGGATATTGATACAAAGCTCATGTATCTTCTTATTTGTTCAGCTGATTTACTAGTTTTGCAAAAGGAAATGGACATCTACACCGCCCTGAAAGAGTGGATATTTCTTTGTCTTAATCCCTCCTGGAAAGGTCCAGTGAAGAACATCTTAATTAGTGCCAACAGGTGGCTTTCCAAGCACATGGAACACATTGATAGCATCAGTTTTCTTGAAAGTGAAGAAGGACTAATATATCAAGGGGTCTTTAAAAAACTGAGGTTCCAACATATCATCTGTGATGTGGGTGACACAACTACTCTTGAACGAGATCGTCTAATACCTTTAGAATGGTTGACACCCATTTATAAACAGCAATTGCTGGCTTTGCTTCAAGAACAAGAACACACGGACATAGGGCCACGAATCATCAGTGAAGAACTCAAAGACTGCGGTATGAGATGTGGTACAATGATTAGGAGAGATGGTAAATACTCCTGGAGGTGGTCAGATTTTAGGTTTAGTTTCCCTATAACAGTCACCTTTACCAACCGTCACATCATTTTTCGGCAAAGTCGTCAGGGGTATGATGGATGTTGTTTAAAACATGTACGAAACGTAGTGTTCAAAATAACTTTGGTGTGTTTTGATTCCAACGGGAAAGTAACATTCAGTAAAACAACTGGTCACAAAATTGTTACCTTCGAACATAACGAGGAACAAATTGTAATGAAGTTAGATGGTATAGTTTTAAGCTTCCCCTTATATATATTCTTCAATTTTCTGTTTTAATCATCAGAAAATACAGAATATGTGTGATCTTGTCAATTATTAGACCATAGGAGCAGCTTACAAACATTGATTGATTCATTCATTCACTTGAAGCCTGTGCTGTAAATGTAGTCAAGATGACCGACAACAAAATGAAAATTCTTAGGAGTCTAGCACCACCACAGAGGACTCAATTCCATCTGCACTTTATTTTAATACATTTCCGAAGAAAAATTCCACATCCCAACAAGAATTTGTCAAAGCAAATCAGAAGAAACTGGTCTTTTGATTTTTATTTACCATCAACGATCAAGCTTCGAATGGCAATAAGAGACGTATTTGCAATGAAAATCAGCAAAATGAACTTGTTGAGTAGATTTGATGACAGCCAAGGTGAGACAGAATAAAAAAAATTTTCCTCATTGCTCAAACTGTTGTGAATTGTAGCTTATTTATATGTGTATAAGATATAAGTCGTTGGTTAAGAAAATAATTGAGATTAGTCACTATTGATTATGCTTTCAAATAACCAAATAGTGTCAGGGTTTTCCAGATAGTGTAACATATAACATGTTGGTATTTTAAAATTGGTTTTCAGATCAGTTTACATGATTTGGATAACTTTTACTGCTGATTATCTTTATTTATGCACAAAATGGATATTTATCTCATAATCAAACATGCCATCTGCTATGTAAACCAGTATATTATATATTCAGTGTGTGTACATAGAAGTATCTATGTTTACATACATATGTGTATATGTTTATGTCACTGTAAGTAGCAAAGAATGCAAGTTTTGAAAGGGATAAACAAGCCAGGAAATGGAACATGGATCTTCATGATTCCAGTCTTATGGCTAACAAGAAAGAGTTATTTCACTTTCCCTGCCTTCGTTTCTTTCCCGATTGCTGTGATAGAACTCCCTTAGGAGAACAACTTAAGGGAGAGGGTTTATTTCATCTCAAGCTTCAAGGGGATGGTCCATCACCGCAGGACTTTGCCGCAGCTCGTCACATAACATCCACAATATTAAAAAGAGATGAGTGCAGTGCAAGTCCTCAGCTTTCTCCATTGCCAAGCTGATAGCTCTAGCTGTCACAACTCTGCTCTTTGTCCACATGACGCCCAATCATACCACTGTTCAGCCACAACCTTCAATCCCTTCATCCTCATGGGCTCACCACCATGTCGTGGTATAAAATGCATTCATGTACTCACTCATAGGTGGTTTTTAAACATAAAGCAAAGAAAACCAGCCTACAAACCACAATCCCAGAGAACCTAGACAACAATGAGGACACTAAGAAGACTTACATAGATCTAATCTACATGGGAAACAGAAAAAGAAAAGATTTCCTGAGTATATTGGGAGCTTGGGGACCTTGATGGAGGATTGAAAGAGGAAGTGGAGAGGCAGGGAGGGGAGCAGAAAAAAATGTAAAGCTCAATAAAAAAGAAGAGAAAAGAAAAAATGCATTTAGTCCATCTTTAGACGTCCCCATAAACCTTTCCAACAAAGTCTTTGTATGAATTATCTTTATTGGTTTTCTTTCATACATGAACATATTTTGTTTCTATACTCACTAACTCCCACCAGCTATTGGGTCTATCTTCTCACATCCCCTCCCAGCTTCATTTGTGCTTATATAATCTACTGAGCTCAACTTGCCATTCATATGGACATGGTTGTAGGTCTGAGATCAACTTGTTGTCCATATTTCCATGGCTGTAGGGCTGTCAACTGTATATGGATAACTTACTCTGAAGAAAACTGGCTTTCTCTCTCCTGGCAGTTCTCAACTGTCCGGAGTTTATCAACCAACTGTAGTGAGCTTCTCCACCAACTATGCTGGAATAGTGATGAGGCAGTTCGTGTGCAAGACCTGTATATTGTGTATGCAATATGGCTGTAGAAAATTGAGTGTCATTTCCTGTCATGTGTAAAGACATACTTTTGTAACGGTCTTCCCTGTCTTCTGTATCTTAACAAGCTTTCTGCCACCCTATTCTTCAATATTCCCTGAACCTTTGGAGGAAGAGTTGCAATGTGTGGGGTGACCATCTCCAAAGGGTTTCAAATACTTGAAAGTCGGAAATTTCTTAATTGTGAACACACAAAATAAAAAATGAGTTATATACTTCTAGGGAAAACTCTCTTGGGCAGTTCCCTTTTAAAGAAAATAAGGTCTTTCACTTTGATGTTCTCTCTTTAAATGGAGTAGGCTCACCACATGATGGAGGCTCCAAGGACTTGTGCTTTGCCCTCAGAACACATTCCCTATGGCCCCAGGGAAGCACAGATTTCCCCTCAGTAGTGCTGATCTCTGTAACAGTTCCAATTGCTTCCTCAGAACAAGCCTGAATACTCACCTGTTTTTAAATTTATCTTACTTATGTATGTGGGTATTTTACCTGCACGTATGCCTGTATATTACTTGTGTGTTTGGTGTTCAAAAAGGCCAGAAATGAGCATTGGATCCTGGGATTGAAGTTGCAGAGGTTGTGAGCAGCCATGTGAGGGCTGGGAATTGAATTTAGATACCCGGGAAGAGCAGTCAGTACTCTTAACCACTGAGCCATCTCTCCAGCCTATGCTTGCCTGTCTTGAAATTTCCTCTGCAAAACAAACCAGCCCATTATCTTTAAATGGAACTTTATTCGGGATCTCAGAATATGGAGAGAATGAAGACAGATTCTTGGGCAAAATATCAGGATAGAGTTCCTTTTGAAACCTCATGTGTTGCCACTAGTGTCCACATGTCTCTCAGAGTTCTTGTCTTTGAGCTTCTACTAGAATTGCGCATTACCGTCTCCTTCCAGCTTGTTAAAGCTTTTCTAGTCCAGAGTACCAAACTCCTGCACACTTCAGCCTAAAACCGGTAAGCAGAGGGAGGCCAAAGAATCACTTATGGTCTACACAGCAACAGCCCCACTTCTCTACCAATTTATGTCTTAATTTCTTTTTCTGTTGCTGTGCTAGAAGTCGTCTCCTAAAGCAACTTAAGTGGGAAAACTTAAGGGTTCACAGGAGCAATAGGAGCTTGATGTAGCTAGTTACATTGTGGCCACAACCATCCCACGATAAATGCTCTCTTAGCTCCCAGCTTACTTCCTCTATTTTATACAGTCTAGGAGTGTCCAAACAGGAAACTACATCACCTATAGTGGGCAGATGTAGTAATAAGGGGAGCGGCGGGGCTGCGTCCCCAAACACCCCAGCTGCCTGCCCGGCTAGCTTTACCCGAAATAATTACGCAGACACTGTATTCATTTAATCACTGCTTGGCCCTTAGCTCTAGCCCTTACTGGCTAATTCTGATATCCCAATCAACCCATCTCTAACAATCTATGAGCACCGGTCTTACCGGGAAGATTCTAGTTCAGAGCTTCATCGCGTGTCTGCTTGGGAGGAGAGCTGTGGAGTCTGACCTCACTTCCTCTTCCTCCCGGCATTCTGTTCTGTTTATTCCTCCCACCTATCTCCTAACCAATAAGAGCCAAGCAGCTTCTTTTATTTTAACCAATGACCTTCCTCCATCATTTCCCTTTTTCGGTTTAAACAAAAAAAGGCTTTAACTTTAACATAGCAAAATTACATATAACAAAACAGTTATCAAGTAAAAGTTACATCAGAAACATTTATACATATAACAAAATTGACCGTAAATCTCTATCAATAAAGCAAAATCTATACTAATGCAAATTATTCATGTCTATATCATATCCCCCTTTAAATGTAAAAGAACATTTATAAACTATATTTGGGAACATGGGCGCAGTTTTTTCTCTCCAAACTGCTTCCTGCTGAATGGGGGCGTCGTTAATTAGGTCTTTCATGCTATAACCTGTGTGCTAGTTTCATCTCAGTTGGCAGTTGAGCAAAGCAATTTTCTGAAGATGTTCGCAGCAACCCTTCAGGAGGACGTGGTCCATCATACCAAATTGGAATAGAAGAAGTCCAAAGGGTCTGGTCCTCTGTGAAAACAAAAGAAGACTCTCTCCAAAGCATCATATCCTTAGACCCAAATTCTGAAATCATACCCTCATGATATCCGTTCTGGTTCCACTTGGCAGCCCATATAATGAAATGTCTCTCTGTACTTAGCTCCTTCACAGTCAAAAATTTTAAAGAAAACACAATGTACATAATCCAGACTCTCTGTGAATTTTCCAGTTTTTACGTGGCTTATATTTCTTTATTTCTTTTAATCTCTTAACTATCTGTACTCTAAAGACTTTACCTTTTTTTTAAACCATTAACTTTATTCTCTATATTCTTTTTCTTCTCTTTCCCAAGCCTACGTACATTCATCCAACAGTGTGACTCATTTAGTGGTCTGAATCTGTCCTATTGTGAATCTGCATTTTTTTACTATCCAGGAGCACTTTTGATTTACGCCTTTAAATCACTAGACGCTTAAGAATCTTAGCTGTGACATTCCTAGGTTAACTTTTTGCTTTTTGAGCGTATATCTGTAGACCAGGCTGTCTTTGAACTCTCAGAGATCCGCCTGTCTCTGCCTCCCAGGTATTGGGATTAAAGGTGTTTGCTACTACACCTTGAACTCACAGAGATCTGTTCGTCTCTGCCTTCTAAGCACTGGGATTAAAGGCGTGTGCTACCACACCTTGAAGTCACAGAGGTTTACTTTAAGAATTTTAACTTTTAGTCTGCATATATTTTAACACACTTTAAACCATTCAGAAATTTTCTCTGTCTTTGAATCTCTCTTTACTGTATATCTCTCTTTTTCTGACCACATGAGTCTTTAATTTACCAAGCAATCTCAGTAGGACTAAAGGCGTGGCTTTGACGGCTGGATCCAGCCCATTCCTTAGCTTTCCAGCCTCATGGCTGAGGTACTGGCTGTAGTCATGTTTATAGCCACACCTCTATGGCGTTTCAAGGTCCCTGCCAGCCAGCGAGCTACAACAGTCAACACTCAAGTCCTCTCTCGGTAGCTGGCCCTCCTGCCTCAAACAGTCGGAGTTTGCCCTGGCAGGATGGCCCAGAAAGCCAGCATTTTTAAACGCGCAGCTTTTTTTCTGCTACGGCTGAAAACCGAAAAGCATGCATTCAGCTTTTCGTCACCACCGTTTAAGTGTTTCGTGGCAGGACCTCTTAATGAGCTGCAGGGATTTGCAGCTGAAGTTGAGTCAGGAAAATTTCAAAATGGAGGACGTACCATTTTGTGCTAGCTCTGGGGCTGCCAGGTAGGAGCGGCACTCAGCACTTTAATTCTGAGACTGAGCACGCAGCACAGAAATTCTTTTCATCCAAGTTACATGCAGAGCACTGTGCAGTCTGAAAACACGTCTCTGTATGCAGGAATCCGCCATGCTCTTCCGCCTGCCTAAGCCTGATTCTGCCTTCTTCCCAGGAGCAGGCGGGGAGCTCTGAGTCATCGTCGTGGTCTCAGAGCACTCTCCTTCCGATCCCAAGCGGGAACACAAACATAAAGCCAGAGTTTGCACTGGTGGCACAGCCCCAGGAAGCAGCGCTTTAAGATAACGCAGCTTTTTTTCTGCTGCTGTTGCTGAATCAGGAAATCTCTCTACGGCATGCCACGAACAAACAGCAAAAATCTGTGTTAAACTCTCTCTCCATTATTTTTAAGCCTTCTCAGGTTTTTTAAGTGGGTTTAGTCCATCACGTGGGGCGCCATTTGTAGTAATAAGGGGAGCGGCGGGGCTGCATCCCCAAACACCCCAGCCGCCTGCCCGGCTAGCTTTACCTGAAATAATTACGCAGACACTGTATTCATTTAATCACTGCTTGGCCCTTAGCTCTAGCCCTTACTGGCTAATTCTGATATCCCAATCAACCCATCTCTAACATTCTGTGAGCACCGGTCTTACCGGGAAGATTCTAGTTCAGAGCTTCATCGCGTGTCTGCCTGGGAGGAGAGCTGTGGAGTCTGACCTCACTTCCTCTTCCTCCCGGCATTCTGTTCTGTTTATTCCTCCCACCTATCTCCTAACCAATGAGAGCCAAGCAGCTTCTTTTATTTTAACCAATGACCTTCCTCCATCAGGCAGAGCCTCCTATCTCAATGAACATAATTAACATACCCCACACAAGCATGCCGCCATTCCTGTGTGATTATAGATTCAAGATGACAAGACTAAGAATCACACTCTAATTCTGCTATTTGATCTTTTATATTTATTTAAATCTTCATTTTTTTTTCTAATTTCCAAAATTTATTTTCTTTAAACCAATTACAAGAGTGATTTTGAATACACTATAGATGGAGAGGGCATATCACTTTCTTAGTATAGAAAAAAGACACTTAGATTTTACCCAGTAGTATAGAAGCAATCAATTATTACAAACGTCATTTTTTTTAATTTTTTCCATTCAAAAATTTACACTTCCTCCCCTCCTCCCATTCTCTTCTGCTCCCCATTCACCCATCTTCCTCCTCCTCCCTCCTTAAGAGAGGGTAGAAAACCCTTCCCTGTGTGAAGTCCAAGGCCCTCCCCCCTACATTCAGGCCTAGGAAAGTGTGCATCCAAATAGACTAGGGTCCCAAAAAGCCAGCACATGAAGTAGAAACAAGTCTCAGTGCCTTTATCTATGGCTTCTCAGTCAGCCCCCATTGTCATCCACTATGAGAGAGTCTGGTTTGATCACATGTTCGTTCAGTTCCGGTCCAGCTGGATTTGGTGAGCTTCCATTAGAACAGGCACACTGCCTCAGTGGGTGGACCAACCCCTCCTGTTCCTGACTTCCTTGCTCATCCTCTCCCTCCCTCTGCTTTTCAACTGGACCTTGGTAGCTCAGTCCAGTGCTCTGATGAGGGTCTCTGTTTCTTCATCGCTGGATGAAGATTCTGTGGTGATATTGGAGATAATCATCAGTGTGATAGTGGGGCAAAGACAGTTCAGGCACCCTCTGCTCTGCTGCCCAAGGACCTAGCTGGGGACATCCCCATGGACACCTGGGATCTCCTCTAGAGCCAAGTCTCTTGCCAACTTTAAAATGGATCCCTTAATGTAGATATCTTCTTCCCTGCTCCTATATCCTCCCTTCCTCCATCTCCACCCTCCCACCCCCCCAGTCTTTCCTTTCTCCCTTCTCTCTCCCCTTCTCCCCTTCCCCCAACCCTATCCGCATCCCTACCTCCACCCCCACCCATACCCCCTCTCCCATGCTCCCAACTTTTACCCGGCGATCTTGTTTGCTTCCAATTTCCAGAAAGATGTCTTTATGGTTTTTTTAATCTTCAATCTTTCAATTTTTTTTATTTTTCATTGGTCAATGTCTATTGCAAATATTCTTAGGTGTCATGAAGACAGGTTAAGTACTAGGACATTACCATATCCACTATCCAAACCCTTCCCTTTTTCAGTTTCTTCATTCTTCCTCCTGCTAATCTCTTCCCTACTTTCTTTTTCTGCTTTCATATCACATTTTTGTTATGTAAAATGTATAATATTTTATACAAAATAGAGGTTCCATAAATAAATGAAAATACAATCTTTGTTTTTCTGAGTCTCAGTTTGCTTAATATGGTGATATCCAACATGCATCCATTTTCCCAGAAACAATATTATTTCATTCATTTTTTAAATTTCCTCATTCTTATTATGTTTTCCAACAATACATTGCAATCAGATTATTTCCCCTTCCCTGACTCCTCCTAGATCCTTCTTACTTCTCTTCCCATATAGATTCATGTTCACCCCCTCTCTATCTCTTTCTCTCTCAAACACACACACACACACACACACACACACACACACACACACCAAAAAAAAATAAACTAACACCCACCCCCATAAAGGATATATTTTAGGAAACTTCTACAGTAGAAGGCTTCCATGTGACTTTTCAAAAGCCCTTTGCCTTAGTTGTCCCTCAGCACAGCCCCCATTCCTTGCTTTCCCATGCCTCTCCCTATTTAATCCTATTTAGTCCAGTTTCCCTAAGTCTTTTTATCACATTTTCTCTCCTTTCCTGGGAAGATCCCCTCCTCCATTCCAATACATCCTTAGTTACTGGACGTCTATTGTTATTTGAACAGAAAGACACATATCTAACCATAAAAGCTAACATCCACAAAGAAGAGAAAATGTGCAATATTTATTTCTCCATGTCTGGGTTATCTCACTCTGGATGGTTGTTTCAGCCTCCATCCATTTACCTGAAAATTTCATAGTTTCAACCTTCTTAAAAGCTGACTAATATTGCATTGCATAGTTTTACCATATTTACCTTTCCTGTTCATTACCTGCTGATCATCTAAGCTGTTTCCAATTTCTGGATATTATGAATAGAGTAAGAAAGAACATGGATGAGCACATGTCTCTGTAGTAGAAGGTAGAATTGATTGTGTTCAAGAGGGTTTGGTTGGATCTTATGGTAGATCAGTTTTCGGCTTTCTGAGAAACCTCAGTGATTTCCATATGGGTTATACCAGTTGTCACTCCCACCAGCAATGAATAAATGTTCGTCTTTCCTTATTCTCAACAGCATGTGCTGTCCTTTGATTTCTTGATCTGGGCCAATCTGACTGGAGTAAGATGGAGGCTTAAAGTAGTTTTAATTTTCATTTCCCTGATGGGTAGAGATGTTGAGTGATTTTTAAATGTTTCCCAGCCATTTTTGCTTCATCTTTTGAGAACTCTCTGTTTAGTTTTATTCTCCCTCGTTTTTAACTAGGTGATTTACTTTCTTGACTTCTTTTGGTTCTGTATATATTCTAGACACTAACCCTCTCTCAGATATATAACTAATGTTTTCCCATTCTGTAGGCTGCCTATATCTGAATGATTGTGTCCTTAGCCATGCAGAAGCTTTGCAATTTCATGAGGTCCCATTTATTAATTGTTGTTCTTAGTATCTATGTGTGTCCTATTTAAAAGGTCTTTTCCTGTTCCAATGAGCTCATGGCTATTCCCTACTTCTCTTCTATCAAATTCAGTGTATGTGGCCTTGTACTTCATTTGGAGCTGAATCTGTTTTTTTGTTTGTTTGTGTGTTTGTTTTTGCAGGGCGATAAACATGACTAAATTTTCAATCCTCTACATGCAGACATCTACTGTGATCAGTATCATTGGTGAAGATATCTTTTTATCTCCAGTGTTAAATTTTGGCTTCTTTGTCAAATATTATGTGTCTGAATTTATTTGATTCTTCTATTAGATTCCATTGATGACAGAGTCTAGTTTTTTTCCTCACATACCATGCTGTTTTTATTATTATAGCTTTGTGTATAACATGACATTAGAATGGCAAGACCTCCAGCAGTTCTTCTTCTTTTTCTGTTTTTAAATTCAGGATTGATTTAGCTCTCCTTGACTTTTTTTTGTTTTGTTTCCATATGAAACTTAAAATTGTCCTTTCAAGATTTGTGCAGAAATATATAGAAATTTTGATGGGGATTACATTGAATCAGTAGATTTATTTTGTTAAGTTGGACATCTTTATTATATTAATACTAACAATGCATGAGAAATCTCTCCATCTTCTGGTGTTTTCTTCAACTTTCTTCACTGTCTTAAAGAGATTTTACTATGTTAGTCTTTCACTTAATTGGTTAAAGTTGCCCCAAGAAATTTCTTGAGATTGCTGTGAAAGGTACTGTTCCCTTGAGGCTACTATTCTCCCTCTCTCTCTCTCTCTCTCTCTCTCTCTCTCTCTCTCTCTCTCTCTCTCTCTTGTCCTACACTTATTGAGGCAGTAGAGTTACCCAGTTAAGGGGAGTCCATAGAAAACGTTAGAGAATTGCAAGTTTGGTGTTCAAGACATGCTGGTAATGGTGGTTGGAATGAGAATGTTCCCCAATTATTATAGATTTGAATTTTTGGTCTCCAGGGAATGAGACTATTGAAATAAGTCTATTATTATACGATGTATCTTTATTGGAGAAGTGTGTCATTGAGGTTTGCTTTGAAGTTTCAAAGAGGCCATTCTTAGAGGATCTACAAGTCTACACAGTATATCAGCTGGTATTTAGAAGAAAATCCATCAGAGATTAACATATCTGATGGAGGTTATATTCACCTAGGCATGTCTTATAAAAAATATTGTCTCTACAAATCTTTGTATGATAGATAACATGTTCCCATTCTAACTTAGCTTTGGGAATCTTAAGCTTTCCTTATATGTCAGGCACAGTCTTCCTGTATTCTAGTAGTAGAATAACTTTTTCCCCAACTGTGCATCCTGACAAATAAAATAAAACAGCCAATCATTTAGCCCTAAACTGCAAGTAGAAAAAAAAGATAAAGAAAGAGAAAAATTGAAAGAAAGAAAGAAAGACAAAGAATGATAGAAAGCCTTATCAACCTGTTCTCTATAAATAACTACCTGACAGCATGATTGGATTTGGCCAGACAGAAGTCCTTGTAGAATGATTACAGGAGGAACTTTCACAAATAGAAATTGCAGGTGTCTGGCCTTGCTAGATCTAAGTCCTTCAAATATATATGATAAATTAGAACCGCATTGCAGGTGTCTGTCCTTGTTATTCCTTAGTCCTTCAACAGTTCAACAGCACCTAACTGACTAACCATGTCCAGATTATATTAATCACACTTAATAACAGTAAAATGGAATTTTCTCAGTTTCAGAAGATCCAATTTATTAATTGTAGCTTTAAGAGTCTGTGCTACTGGGGATATATTTAAGAAGAGGTTTCCTGTGCCAATGTTTTAATGTGTACTTCCCCTTCCTTTTTTATGAGGTTCAGTATCGATAGTGTTATGTTGGGGTCTTTGATCCATTGGAGTTGAGATTGTGTATGGTGGTAGATATATATCTATTTTCATTCTTTTACATGTTAATATCCAGTTATACCAGCATCATTTTCTGAATACACTTTCTTTTTCAATTTTATATTTTTTGCTTCTTTGTAAAATATCAGGACTTGGTAGGTGTGTGTATTGATATCCATGATTTGATTCATTTCCATTGGCCTCCTGTCTGTATTTATGGCAATACCAGGCTGTTTTCAGTACTGTAGAACTGTAGCAGAGTTTGAAGTCAGGAAATGGGATGCCTCCTAAAGTTCCTTTATTGTACAGAATTGTTTTGGTTATCCTGGGCTTTTAGCTTTTCAGTAGGTGGTTGAGTATTGTTCTTTAATGGTCAGTGAAGAATTTTGCTGGGATTTTGATGGGCATTGAATTGAATCTGTAGATTCCTTTTGGTAAGATTGTCATTTTATTATGTTTATTCCACCTACCCAAGAACATGGGAGGCTGAGAAGCTTCTGTAAAGCAAAAGACAAAACAGCAGCCTACAGAATGCGAAAAGATCTTCACCCAACACGTAACAGAGGGGGACTGAACTCCAAAACACATAAAGCACTCAAGAAATTGGTCATGAAAAGAACCAATAATGTAATACAAATGGGGTATAGACCTAAACACAGAACTCTTAACAAATAAATCTCAAATGGCTGAGAGACACTGAAGGAAATGTTCAACATCCATAAGATGCAATATTAAAACTGTCAGAGTAGCCAAGATCAAAACACTGAGGCAAACTTATACTGGTGAGTCCATGGGGTAAAGAGAATATTCCTAAAATGCTTATGGGAGTGCAAGCTGGTAGAGTCACTTTGGAAATCTGTATGACAATTTCATGGAATATTAGGAAACAACATACCTCAACACCCAACAATGATATTTTTGGATATAAACACAGAGGATGTTCAATCATGCCACATTGACAGGTGCTCAACTATGTTAATAGTGGCATTACTTGTCATAGCCAGAACCTGGAAATAACGTAAATGCCCTTAGGCTGAAGAGTGGATAAAAAGATGTGGTACATTTACACAACGGAGTACTTCAGAGTGGAAAAAATAATGATATCTTGAAATTTAATGGCAAATTGTTAGATCTAGAAAACACCATATTGAGTGAGGTAACCCCGACCCAGAAAGACAAATATCACATGAATTCATGCATAAGTGACATTTATTTATTTTTTATTTAATTAAAATTTCTACCACCTTCCTTCCTCCCACATTCCTCCTGCTACCCCTTTGTCAATTCCCCTCCCTCTCCAGTCCAAAGAGCAGTCGTGATTCCCTGCTCTATGGAGAGTTTAAGGTCCTCCCCCCTCCATCCTTGATGAGGAAGATGAGCATCCAAACAGACTAGGCTCCCACAAATTAATTACATGCAGTAGGGTCAAAACCCAGTACCATTGTTTTTGGCTTCTCAATCAGCCCTCCTTGTGAGCCACATTCAGGGAGTCTGGTTTGATCACATGCTGTATCATCTAGCTGGCCTTGGTGAGCTCCATTTAGGGCAGCCCCACTGTCTCTGTGGGTGGGTGCAGCAATCACGGTCCTAACTTCCTTGCTTCTGTTCTCCCTCCTTCTGCTCCTCATTTGGACCTTAGGAGCTCAGTCCAGTTTTTCAATGTGGGTCTCTGTCTCTAGCTTCATCCATCACAGGAAGAAGTTCCTATGGTGATATGAAAGATATTCATGTATATGGCTGTAGGATAGAGCCTTTTCTGGCTCTCTCTCCTCAGCTGCCCAGCCAATAGGATTAACCAGGCTAGCTTTAATATCAGCTTTTTTTAAGGGTAAGAAAGAGATAGCTTACAAAACTAGTGTTACAGTGATGAGCAGGAAATAAAAAGGGGCAAACAGGAGCACATGGATGGTTTTATAGGCTATTTGGGGACCACGGCAAACACCCCCCATACAAGGTGATTTGTTGAGATTCCCCATCAATTGCCATTGGCTCCATAAGAAATGTGCTTAACAAATCAGAAAGCTCCTGTCTGTGGTGATGACATTATTAGTGTCTTGCTGAAAAGCAGCTCACCCTCATGATCATCTGCTGCTCTCACCCATCTAAATGGATCTCACCTTATCAGAGACTGTTTTTTGTTTTATCATAAAAAGAATTCCACTTTACTGCCTTAAAAAAAACTTAATGAAGATCAGTCAAAAAGAATGGGAAACAAGTAAAAATGGTTACCAGGTGGAATAGATTTCCTAAGATAAACCTGAACGTTTAGAGTATCCCTTCAGAATCTCCTTTTTAATATCATCCTGCATCTGGAAGGCCACAGAGCTCTCTACTAAGCCATATTTAGAGATATTTACAGGGAAAAAATCTGCATACAGAAAATATACACAGGATCTAGAATATAGTTTCTTTCTTCTCCATTATGCTTGAAAAACTATTTCATGTTTCATTTTATTCGAAGCACAAAATATAGGATTAACTGTATTAAAATGAATACTTGAACTTCCTTTTGTCCCCGGATCATTGGGCTACCAGGCTGCCCTATTTAGGTGCTGAGGAGTTCCATCTGGATGGGTGAGTGTATGCTATCCAATGGCAGATTGTCCTGGAAGAGAGGACAAAATCCCCTCTTCCAGCTCCTTCTGCAGGGCTGTCTTTCTTAAGCACGGCCCAGCCCCCAAGCAACCCCCCCAACCCTGCCCTGCTGTATGCTAGGACCAGTGCTCAAGAACAGTTTTAAGCTCCTAAACTAAGGCTACCCACCCAGAGCGGTGAGTACCTGCCTATTGGGCAGGCCTCCAGTCCCCGGTAAGGGAGCCTGGGCACCTTCAGCTTGTGCTCCAGGGTCTCCTGGATCCTGCCATTCCAGTCCCGCTCTGTTCTTCCTTTTGTCCCTGGATCATTGGGCTACCAGGCAGCCCTCTTTAGGTGCTGAGGAGTTCCATCTGGATGGGTGAGTGTGTGCTATCCAGTGGAGGATTGTCCCGAAAGAGAGCACAAAGCCCTCTCCCCCAGCTCATTCTGCAGGGCTGTCTTCCCCCCCCCCCACACAAGCCTGAGTTTTCTGCAAGGTCCTTTGCTCAGGAACAGTTTTCTGCTCCTACACTAAGGCTACACACCAAGAGCAATGAGTGCTTGCCTACCGGGCAGGCCCCACGGACCCCTGAAAGAGAGCACGCGCACCTTCAGCTTGTGCAGCAGGGTCTCCTGTGTTCTACTCATGCCTGACCTGCCCCTCAATTTCCTCCTTTTGTCCATGGGTCATTGGAATACCAGGCGTCCATTTTTTGGTGCTGAGGAGTTCCATCTAGATGTGACGGTTCCTGCTTCTACATTGAAGAGATACAACCAGAGAGTCAGTCAGAGCAAAGTGTGGACCAAAACACCAGGCCTCTCCTGGCTCCATTTGAAGGAAGAGATGGGCAGGCACCAATGCAAGAATTCCTCCAACAACCTGAAAGGCAATATGACATCACCAGAATCCAGGGACTCTGCAATAAGAAGAATTGCACACCCAACTCTAGAAGACTTAGAAGAAATTGACTCAAAAGTGAATTGTATGAAAATAATAGAGGACTTTAACAGGAGGTGAAAAACTGCCATAAACAATTAGAGATTACAAACCAAAAGGTAGAGGAAATGAATAAATTGCTCAAAGATACCCAAGAAAACCAAGAGAAACAAGAAAAAGCAATCAAACAGGTAAGGGAAATTGGTTCAAAACTTGAAGAATGAAATGGAAATAATGAAAAAACACAAACCAAGGGAAGGGTGGATATGGAAAATCTAGGTAAATGAACAGGAACTACAGAGACAAGTATTACAAACAGAATACAAAAGACAGAAGATAGAATGTCAGACACTGAAGATACCATAGAGAAAATAAACGCACTGATCAAGGAAAACAGAAAATCGAACAAATTCTCATCACAAAATATTCAGGAAATCTAGGACACAATAAAAAAACCAAACCTAAGAATTATAAGGGTAAAAGAAGGAGAAGATATACAGCTTAACAGTCAAGAAAATATATATTAACAAAATTATTGAAGAATACATTCCCAACGTAAACAAAGATATTCCTATGAAGGTTCAAGAAGCATATGGAACACCGAATAGACTGAATCAAAAAAAAATTCTCCTTGCTATATATTACAAACACAAAACATGAACAATAAATGATATTAAGAGTAGCAAATGAAAAAGGTCGTTACTTATAGGTAAACCTATCAAACTTATATATGACTTCTCTATGAAAAACATGAAAGCCAGAAGGTCCTTGAGAGATGTACTGCAGAAACTGAGAGACCATGGATGCAAGCCCAGACGGCAATACCCAGCCAAGCTTACATTTACTATAAATGGAGAAAACAAAATTTTCCAGATAAGAACAAATTTAAACAATACGAGCCACAAATACTGCCTTACAGAAAGTAATAGAAGGAAAATCACAATGCAAAGGAGTCCAACAATGGCCACAATAACTCAGACATCTAGAGACCCTTCACCAGTGCAACTCGAAGAAGAGAAACACACAAACTCTATTACAAAAAGAAAAAAAGAAAAAAAAATGACCTGAGTTAACAACCACTGGCTATTAATATCACTTAATATCAATGGACTCAACTCACCTATAAAAGGCACAGGCTAAAAGATTGGATCCGAAAACAGGATGCAACATTCCGCTGTTTATAAGAAACACATCTCACCCACAAAGACAGACATCTACTCAGAGTAAAGAGCTGGGAAAAGATTTATCAAGCAGGAGTGGGCCCTTTGTTTGCGAGCTAACCAAGCAGCACGGAGTTTTGATCTGGGCACCGAGTAAAACACCATTGTGGTGACTGAGTGCTGCGGCACCCGGGAACAGCCCGCCTACCCTTCCTGGTCATCCTACAGGGGCTATACTGCCCAATACCCCCTCTCTCTTCCTATCCCATCCAGCTTACATCCAGATCCCCCCACCCCCTGTCTCCCTCCCTCCCTCCCCTCTTTGATGGCAGAGCGCCTACCAGCTCAGCCTGCTTGGGCACTGGGACCAAACCCGAAGCTTAGGGCAAAGGGGACGGCGGTAGCTCCTTTGTCCCCATAGCCTGCCTGCAGCAAGCAGGGTGGGCCCTTTGTTTGAGAGCTAACCAAGCAGCACGGAGTTTCGATCTGGGCACCAAGTGAAACACCATTGTGGTGACTGAGTGCTGCGGCACCCGGGAACAGCCCGCCTACCCTTCCTGGTCATCCTACAGGGGCTATACTGCCCAATACCCCCTCTCTCTTTCTATCCCATCCAGCTTACATCCAGATCCCCCCACCCCTCGTCTCCCTCCCTCCCTCCCTCCCTTCTTTGGCGTCATAGCACCTCCCAGCTCAGCCTGCTTGGGCGCTGGGACCAAACAGGAAGCTTAGGGAAAAGGGGAGTCGGTAGCTACTTTGTCTCCATAGCCTGCCTGCAGCAAGCAGGGTGGGCCCTTTGTTTGCGAGTGAACAAAGCAGCAAGGAGATCCGATCTGGACACCAGGAGAAACATCACTGGGGAGTGACAGCACTGGGAAGGTACATCAGTGGGCAAAAAGACCTGATCCTGTAAAAGAAGATCTATAGGAGAATAATGGGAGGAAGAGATGGGGAGACGCCAATGCAAGAATTCACCCAACAATCTGAAAAACAACATGAAACCACCAGAACCCAGCGACCTCACAACAGGAGGACATGATCACATTGATCAAGAAGAAGTAGAAAAAACTGACTTCATGAAAGTGATTGACACCCTTAAACAGCATATAATAAACTCCCTTATAGAAATGGATGAGAAGTACAACAGAAAGTTAGAGGAATTGAGTAAATCAGTGAATGATACCCTGGGAAACCAAGGAAAAACAATCAAGCAGATAATGGAAACAGTTCATGACTTGAAAACTGAAATGGAGGCAAAGAAGAAAACACAAACAGAGGGCCGGCCGTACATGAAAAATCTACGTAAACGAATAGAGACTACAGAAACAAGCATAACAAGCAGAATACAAGAGATAGAAGAAAGAATATCAGATTCTGAGGATAACATAGAGAAAATAAAGGCACTGATCAAAGAAAACAGCAAGTCCAACAAACTCTCATCACAAAACATTAAGGAAATGTGGGGCACAATAAAAAGACCAAACCTAAGAATAATTGGAGTAGAAGAAGCAGAAGTAGCGCAGCTCAACGGTACAGAAAATATACTTAATAAAAATATAGAAGAAAACTTTCCCAACCTAAAGAAGGATGTACTATGAAGGATCAAGAAGCATACAGAACACCAAATAGTCTGGATCAAAAAAAAATCCCCTCGCCATAAAATAATCAAAACACAAAATATACAGATTAAAGAGAGAATATTAAGAGCCAGAAAAGAAAAAGGCCAAGTTACTTATAAAGGTAAACCTATCAGACTTACACCTGACTTCTCTATGGAAACCATGAAAGCCAGAATGTCCTGGATAGATGTACTTCAAAAACTAAGAGACCATGGATGCAAGCCCAGACTACTATATCCACCCAAGCTTTCGTTCACTATCAATGGAGAAAACAAAATTTTCGAGGATAAAAACAAATTTAAACAATATGTAGCCACAAATCCAGCCCTACAGGAAATAATAGAAGGAAAATCACTAACCAAGGTGTCCAACAATAACCACAATCACTCAGACATCTAGAGACCCTTCACCAGCGCAACTCAAAAGAGGGAAACACACAAACGCTACTACTAAAAAAGTGGTCGGAGTTAACAACCACTGGTCATTAATATCACTTAATGTCAATGGGCTCAACTTACCTATAAAAGGCACAGGCTGAGAGATTGGATACGAAAAGAGCATCCAACATTCTGCTGTATACAAAAAACACACCTCATCCACAAAGACAGGCACCTACTCAGAGTAAAGGCCTGGGAAAAGGCTTATCAAGCAAATGGACCTAAGAGACAAGCAGGTGTGGCCATACTAATTTCAAACAAATTCGACTTCTAACTTAAATCAATCAGAAGAGTTGGAGAGGGACATTTTATACTCATAACAGGAACAATTCATCAGGAAGAAGTCTCAATCCTGATTATCTATGCCCCTAATATAAAAGCACCCACGTACGTAAAAGAAACATTGCTAAAATTCAAGGCAGCCATCAAACCGCACAAACTAATAGTAGGAGACTTCAACACTACTCTCTCACCAATGGACAGGTCAATCAAACAGAAACCTAACAGAGAAATTAGAGAATTAATGGAGGTAATGAAGCAAATGGACTTAACAGACATCTATAGAACATCCCAACCAAAAAGGAAAGAATATACCTTTTTCTCTGCAGCTCATTGAACCTTCTCAAAAATTGACCACATACTTGGAAACAAAGCTAACTTACACAGTTACAAAAAAATATCACTAACCACCTGTGTCTTATCAGATCACCATGGATTAAAGTTAGAATTCAACAACAATGCTACCCCCAGAAAGCCTACAAACTCATGGAAACTGAACAGTCAACTACTGAAACATACATGGATTGAGGAAGAAATAAAGAAAGAAATTAAAGTCTTCCTTGAATTCATTGAAAATAAAGAAACAACATATTCGAATTTATGGGACGTTACGAAAGCAATCCTAAGAGGAAAGTTCATAGCACAAAGTGCCCACTTAAAGAAAACAGAGAAAGCACAAATTGGAGACTTAACAGCCCACCTGAAAGCTCTAGAAAAAAAAAAGAAGCAGACTCGCCGAGGAGGAGTAGAAGACTGGAAATAATCAAACTGAGGGCTGAAATCAACAAAATGGAAACACAGAAAACAATCCAAAGAATCAATGAATCAAAAAGCTGGTTCCTGGAGAAAATCAACAAGATTGACAAAAAACTATCCAAACTAGTCAAATGACAGAGATATAATTTGCAAATTAATAAGGTCAGAAATGAAAAGGGGGACATAACCACAAACACAGAGGAAATTCAGAGAGTCATTAGATCTTACTACAAAAGCCTGTATGCCATTAAACTGGAAAATGTAAAAGAAATGGACACTTTTTAAAATAAATACCATTTACCAAAATTAAACCAGGACCAGGTGAACAATCTAAACAGACCTGTCAGTCGCAAAGAATAAGAAGCTGTTATCAAAAACCTCCCTACAAAAAAAAGCCCAGGGCCAGATGGTTTCAATGCGGAATTCTACCAGAACGTCCAAGAAGACCTAACACCTATACTCCTCAATGTATTTCACAATATAGAAACAGAAGGGTCATTACCTAATTCCTTTTATGAAGCTACAGTTACTCTGATACCAAAACCACACAAAGACTCAACCAAAAAAGAGAATTGCAGGCCAATCTCACTCATGAACATCGATGCAAAAATCCTCAACAAAATACTGGCAAACTGAATCCAAAAACACATCCGAAAAATTATCCATTATGATCAAGTAGGCTTCATTCCTGAGATGCAGGGCTGGTTCAACATACAAAAATCTATCAATGTAATCCATCATATAAATAAACTGAAAGAAAAAACCATATGCTTATTTCATTAGATGCTGAAAAAGCATTTGACAAAAATCAACATCCATTTATGTTAAAAGTCTTGGAGAGATTAGGGATACAAGGGTCATACCTAAATATAATAAAAGCTTTATACAGCAAGCTGACAGCTAACATCAAATTAAACGGAGAGAAACTCAAAGCCATCCCGCTTAACTCAGGAACACGACAAGGCTGTCCACTCTCTCCATACCTCTTCAATATAATCCTTGAAGTTCTAGCAATAGCAATAAGACAACTTAATAGGATCAAGGGGATTTGAATTGAAAAGGAAGAAGTGAAACTTTCGTTATTTGCAGATGATATGATAGTGTACGTAAGCGACTCCCAAAACTCCACCAAAGAACTCTTACAGCTGATAAACAGCTTTAGCAATGTGGCAGGATACAAGATCAACTTCAAAAAATCAGTCGCCCTCCTATACTCAAAGGATATGGAAGCAGAGAGGGAAATCAGAGAAGCTTCTCCATTCATGATAGCCACAAACAGCATAAAATATTTTGGGGTAAATCTAAACAAGGAAGTGAAAGATCTATTTGACAAGAACTTTAAGGCATTGAAGAAAGAAATTGAAGAGGATACCAAAAAATGGATTGACCTCCCTTGCTCTTGGATTGGGAGGATCAACATAGTAAAAATGGCAATTCTACATAAGTCAATCTATAGATTCAATGCAATCCCCATCAAGATCCCATCAAAATTGTTCACAGATCTGGGGAGGACAATAATCATCTAATATGGAAAAACAAAAAACCAAGGATAGCCAAAACAATCCTATACAATAAAGGATCTTCTGGAGGCATTACCATCCCTGACTTCAAACTCTATTACAGAGCTACAGTAATGAAAACAGTGTGGTACTGGCATAAAAACAGAGAAGTTGACCAATGGAATCGTATAGAATATCCGGATTTTATCCCACAAACCTATGATCACCTCATTTTCGATAAAGGAGCTAGAAGTATACAATGGAAGAAAGAAAGCATCTTCAACAAATGGTGCTGGCACAACTGGATGTCAACCTGTAGAATAATGAAAATAGACCCATATCTATCACGGTGCACAAAACTCAAGTACAAATGGATTAAAGACCTCAATATCAGCCCGAAAACACTGAAAATGATAGAAGAGAAAGTGGGAAATACCCTACAACAGATGGGTACAGGAGATCGCTTCCTATGTTTAAATCCGGAAGCACAGACATTAAGGGCAACATGGAATAAATGGGACCTCCTGAGACTGAGAAGCTTCTGTAAAGCAAAGACACTGTCACTAAGACAAAAAGGCAACCTACTGACTGGGAGAAGATCTCCACCAACCCCGCAACAGACAAAGGTCTGATCTCCAAAATATATAGAGAACTCAGGAAACTAGACTTTAAAATGCTAATTAACCCAATTAAAAAATGGGGCACTGAACTGTACAGAGAATTCTTAACAGAAGAAGTTCAAATGGTCAAAAGACACTTAAGGTCGTGCTCAACTTCCTTAGCAATCAGGGAAATGAAAATCAAAACAACTTTGAGATATCATCTTACAGCTGTCAGAATGGCTAAATTCAAAAACACCAAGGATAGCCTTTGCTGGAGAGGCTGTGGAGGAAGGGGTACACTCATCCGTTGCTGGTGGGAATGCAATCTTGTGCAAGCACTGTGGAAGTCAGTGTTTCGGTTTCTCAGGAAATTCGGGATCAACCTACCCCTGGACCCAGCAATACCACTCTTGGGAATATACCCAAGAGATGCCCTATCATATGACAAAAGCATGTGATCAACCATGTTCATAGCAGTATTATTTGTAATAGCCAGAACCTTGAAACAACCTAGATGTCCTTCAATGGAAGAATGGATGGAGAAAGTGTGGAATATATACACATTAGAGTACTACGCTGCGGTAAAAAACAATGACTTCTCGAATTTTGCATGCAAATGGATGGAAATAGAAAACACTATCCTGAGTGAGGTAACCCAGAACCAAAAAGATGAACATGGGATGTACTCACTCATAATCAGTTTCTAGTCATAAATAAGGGTCACAGAGTCTACAATTGATGAACCTAAAGAAGCTAAATAAGAAGGGGAACCCAAGGAAAAACATATAGTTATCCTCTTTGCTAAGGGAAGTAGACAAAATTGCCGGGGAGAAAATTGGGATCTTGGGGTTGAGGTAGGATGGAGGTAAGGGGAGATGGGGAGAGAAAAGTGAGAAGGGGAGGATGGGGGGAACTTGGGGAAACAGGATGATGGGGCTAAAGGAAGGTTGGGTAGGGGGCACGGAAGCACAATTCTTAGTTAAGGGAGCCTCGTTAGGGTTGGCAAGAGACTTAAACCTAGAGTGGCTCCCAGGAGCCCAAGACGATGTTCCCAGTTAATTCCTTGGGAAGCTGGGGATAGGCAACCTGAAATGACCCTATCCTATAGCAATACTGACGAATATCTTCAATATCGCTATAGAACCTTCATCTGCTGATGGATGGAGATAGAGACAGAGAACCACACTTGATCACTGGACTGAGCTCCCAAGGTCCCAATGAGGAGCAGAACGAGGGAGAACATGAGCAAGGAAGTCAGGACCACGAGGGGGGTACCCACCCACTGAGACAGTGGAGCTGATCTACTGGGAGCTCACCAAGGCTAGCTGGACTGTGACTGAAAAACCATGGGATAAAACCTGACTCTCTGAACATGGCAGACCATGAGGGCTGCTGAGAAGCCAAGGACAATGGCACTGGGTTTTGATCCTACTTCATGTTCTGGCTTTGTGGGAGCCTAGCCAGTTTGGATGTTCACCTTCCTAGACTTGGACGGAGAAGGGAGGACCTTGGACTTTCCACAGGGCAGGGAACCCTGACTGCTCTTTGGACTGGAGAGGGAGGAGGAGAGGAGCGGGTTGAGGGGAAGAAGAATGGCAGGGAGGGAAATGGGAGCCGGGTGGAGGCTGAAACCTTTTTTTGCCTTTTCTCAATAAAAAAAAAAAGAGCCCAGTCCGGTGCTCCAATTTGGGTCTCTGTCTCTATCTCGATCTATCGCCAGGTGAAGGTTCTAAGGTGATATACAAGATATTCTTCACTATGCCTATAGGATAGGGTCATTTCAGATTTCGTCTCCTCAGTTGCTCAAGGTACTTGCTGGGGACATCTCCCTAGACACCCGAGAGCCCCTCTAGTGTCAAGGCTCTTGCCAACCCTACGATGGCTCATTTAGAATATATATTTCTCTGCTCCCATGTCCACCATTCCTTTATAGCAAACATCCCATTCCCCCAAGCTCCCCCATTCTCTCCTTCTCACGTTTTTTACCCACTTTCCCCTTAGCCCCATGCCCATCACCCCCAAGTTCCCAGGTTTTGCCCAATAATTTTGTCTATTTTCCATATCCAGAAGGATGACTATATGTTTTTATTTGCATTCACCTTCTTATTTTGCTTCTCTAGGATCACAAATTATACGCTCAATGACTTTATTTATGGCTAGAAACCAACTATGAGTGAGTACATCCCATGTTTATCTTTTTGGGTCTGGAATACCTCACTCAGGATAGTGTTTTCTATTTCCAAACATTTGCCTGCAAAATTCACGAAGTCATTGTTTTTTACTGCAGCGTAGTACTCTAATATGTATATATTCTACACTTTCTTCATCCATTCTTGCATTGAAGGGCATCTAGGTTGTTTCCAGGTTCTGGCTATTACAAATAATGCTGCTATGAACAGAGTTGAACAAATGCTTTTGTCATATGATCACGCATCTCTTGGGTATATTCCCAAGAGTTGTATTAATGGATCTTGGGGTAGGTTGATCCCGAATTTCCTGAGTAACTGAAACACTGATTTCCAAAGTGGTTGCACAAGTTTGCATTCTCACCAGATATGGATATGTGTGCCTCTTACTCTAGAACCTCTCCAGCAAAGGCTATCATTGGTGTTTTTGATTTTAGCCATTCTGACAGGTGTAAGATGATATCTCAAATTTGTTGTAATTTGCATTTCCCTGATCACCAAGGAGGATGAACATGACCTTAAGTGTCTTTTGGCCATTTGAACTTCTTCTGTTGATAATTCTCCTTTCAGTTCAGGGCCCCATTTTTTAATTGTGTTAATTAGCATTTTCAATTCTAGTTTCTTGAGTTGTTTATATATTTTGGAGATCATACCTTTGTCTATTGAAGGTTTGGTGAAGATCTTCTCCCAGTCAGTACCTTTTTGTCTTAGTGTCCTTTGTTTCACAGAAGCTTCTCAGTCTCAGGAGGTCCCATTTATTCAATGTTGTCCTTAATGTCTGTGCTCTTAGGGATATACGTAGGAAGTGATCTCCTGTGCCCATATGTTGTAGAGTACTTCCCACTTTCTCTTCTATCAGGTTCAGTGTGTTCAGCCTGATATTGAGGTATTTAATCCATTTGGATTTGAGTTTTGTGCATGGCGATAGATATGGATCTATTTTCATTCTTCTGCAGGTTGATAACCAGTTTTGCCAGCACATTTGTTGAAGATGGTTTCTTTCTTCCATTCAATACTTTTAGCTCCTTTACCAAAAATAAGGCATTCATAAGTTTGTGGGTTAAAATCTGGATCTTCTACTCTATTCCATTGATTAACTTCTCTGTATTTATGCCAATACCAAGCTTTTTTAAAATACTGAAGCTCTGTAATAAAGTTAGAAGTCAGAGATGGTAATGCCTCCAGCAGTTCCATGATTGTATAAGATCGTTTTGGCTATCCTGGGTTTTTTGTTTTTCCATATTAAGTTGATTATTGTCCTTTTAAGATCTGTGAAGAATTTACATGGTATTTTAATGAGGATTGCACTGAATCTATAAATTGCCCCTGGTAGAATTACCATTGTTATTATGTTGATCCTCCCAATCCAAGAGCAAGGGAAATCCTTCCATTTTCCAAGGTCCTCCTCAATTTTTTCTTCAAAGACGTAAGGTTCTTGTCAAATAGATCCTTCAAATCCTTGATTATAGTTACCCCAAGATATTTTATGCTATTTGTGGCTATCATGAAAGATGATTCTTCTCTGATTTCACTCTCTGCTTACTTATCCTTAGTGTATAGGAGGGCAACTAATTTTTTGGAATTGGTCTTGTATCCTGCCACACGACTAAAGGTGTTTATCAGCTGTAGGAGTTCTTTGGTCGAGTTTTGGGGGTCACACATGTACACTGTCATATCATCTACAAATAATGAAAGTTTAACTTCTTCTTTTCCAGTTTGGAACCCTTTCATCCTTTTATGTAGTCCCATTGCTAGAATTTCAAGCACAATATTGAAAAAGTGTAGAGAGAGTGGACAGCCTTGTCGTGTTCCAGATTTTAGTGGGATGGATTTGAGTTTATCTCCATTTAATTTGATGTTAGATGTCGGCTTGCTGTATATAGCTTTTATTATATTTAGGTACGACCCTTGTATCCCTAATCTCTCTAAGATCTTTATCATAAAGGTATGTTGAATTTTGTCAAATGACTTTACAGCATCTAATGAAATGATCATATGTTTTTTTTTCTTTCAGTTTATTGATATGATGGATTACATTGATAGATTTTCGTATGTTGAACCAGCCCTTCATCTCTCAGATAAAGCCTACTTGATCACAATGGATAATTTTTCTAATGTTTTCTTAGATTCGGTTTGCCAGTATTTTCTTGAGGATTTTGTGTCGATGTTCATGAGTGAGATTGGCCTGTAATTCTCTTTCTTGGTTGAGTCTTTGTGTGGTTTTGGTATCAGAGTAACTGTAGATTCATAAAAGGAATTTGGCAATGACTCTTCTGTTTCTATATTGTGAAATATATTAAGGAGTATAGGTATCAGGTCTTCTTGGAAGTTCAGGTAGAATTCTGCATTGAAACCAGTTTGACCTGGGCTTTTTTTGGAAGGGTGGTTTTTGATGACAGCTTCTAATTCTTTGTGACTAACACTTTTATTTAGATTGTTCACCTGGTCCTGGTTTAACTTTGGTATATGGTACTTATCTAAAAAAATATCCATTTCTTTTACATTTTCCAGTTTAGTGGCATACAGGCTTTTGTAATAAGATCTAATGATTCTCTGAGTTTCCTCTGTGTCTGTGGCTATGTCCCCCTTTTCATTTCTGATCTTGTTAATTTGCATATTCTCTCTCCACCATTTGATTAGTTTGGATCGGGGTTTATGAATCTTGTTGATTTTTTTTCTCCAGAACAAGCTTCTGTTTCCTTGTTTTTTTAGATTGTTATCTGTGTTTCTATTTTGTTGATTTCATCCATTAGTTTGATTATTTCCAGTCTTCTACTCCTCCTAGGTGAACCTGCTTATTTTTTCTAGAGCTTTCAGGTGTGCTGTAAAGTTCCCAATGTGTGCTTTCTCCATTTTCTTTAAGTGGGCACTTAATGCTATGAACTTTCCTCTTAGCACTGCTTTCATAGTGTCCCATAATTTTGTGCATGTTGAGTCTTTATTTATATTGAATTCAAGGAAGACTTTAATTTCTTTCTTTATTTCTTCCTTGATACAGGTGTAGTTCAATAGTTGAATGTCCAGTTTCCATGAGTTCATAGGCTTTCTAGGTGTAGCATTGTTGTTGAATTCTAAATTGAATCCCTGGTGATCTGTTAAGAAACAAGTGGTTACAAATATTTTTTGTAACTGTGTAAGTATGTTTTGTTATCGAGTATGTGGTCAATTTTCTAGAAGGTTCCATGAGCTGCAGAGAAGAAGGTATATTCTTTCCTATTTGTGTGGAATGATATATAGATGTCTGTAAGATCCATTTGATTCATTACCTCTATTAATACTCTTATTTCTCTGTTAGGTTTCTGTCTGATTGACATGTCCATTGGTGAGAGAGGAGTGTTGAAGTCTCCTACTATTAGTGTGTGTGGTTTGATGACTGCCTTGAGTTTTAGTAATGTTTCTTTTACATAAATGGGTACTTTCATATTAGGGGCATAGATATTCAGGATTGAGAGTTCATCCTCGTCCATTGTTCCTGTTTTGAGTTTAAAGTGTCCATCTTCATCTCCATCTCTTCTGATTGATTAAGTTTGAAGTCAACTTTGTTAAAAATTAGTATGGCCACACCTGCTTGTTTCTTAGATCCATTTGCTTGATAAGCCTTTTCCCATCCCTTTACTCTGAGTAGTTGCCTGTCATTGTGGTTGAGGTGCGTTTCTTGTAAACAGCAGAATGTTGGATCCTGTTTTCATATCAAATCTCTTAGCCTGTGCCTCTTTATGGGTGAGTTGAGTCCATTGATAATAAGTGATATTAATGACCAGTGGTTGTAATTCTGGTCATTTTTTTTGGTACTTGAGTTTGTTGTTTCCCTTTTTTGAGTTGTGCTGTTGAAGGGTCATTAGATTTCTGAGTTATTGAGGGCATTGTTGGACTCCTTGGGTTGTGATTTTCCTTCTATTACTTTCTTTAAGGCAGTATTTGTGGCTACATATTGTTTTTCTATTAATAATTTTTTTGAGAAAAGGAAAAAAAAATTCTGCCTCCTCCCAGCCACCCTTTTCCCTCCCCCTTCTCCCACCTCTCTCTCCCTACCCCCACTCTTCTCCCCCTCCCTCTCCAGTCCAAAGAGCAGTCAGGGTTCCCTGCCCTGTGGAAAGTCCAAGGTCCTCCCCCCCTCTGTCAATTCTAGGAAGGTGAACATCCAAACTGGCTAGGCTATCACAAAGACAGAACATGAAGTAGGTTCAAAACCTCGGCCCATTGTCCTTGGCTTCTCATCAGCCCTCATTGTTCGCCATGTTCAGAGGGTCCGGTATTATCCCATGCTTTTTCAGTCACAGTCCAGCTGGCCTTGGTGAGCTCCCAATAGATCAGCCCCATTGTCTCAGTGGGTTGATGCACCCCTTTTGGTCCTGACTTCCTTGATCATGTTCTGCCTCCTTCTGCTCCTCATTGGGACCTTGGGAGCTCAGTCCACTGCTCCTCACTCTCCCCTTCTGCAAGGCAACTCTCAGCTCTTTGTTTGAGCACCTTCCCTATTCCATTATTAAACACTCCAGAGACTCCAACAAGCCCTTATTCTATAAATTTGTGCACATGTGTGAGAGTTTAGGATTGTTTTTTTTTTCAAAAATCAACCTGAGATCTGACTTCAGCACTGTTGTTTATGTATACTAGAACGCCAAGACTTCCTTCCCCCAGAAGATAATATGTACCAAGAAAAAAAGGGAGGCAGTGATGAAAGGTGAGGATTGCAAAGCTATGACTGCTGTAAGTAGCTGAAGACTGAGTCTCCCTGAGAACTTACATTTTGTAGGAGGCATAGAACTCACCTGCTAGCTATTCTAACTGAAGAATTTCAAGTCCAAATGAAATTCAGGATAATGGCTATTAGCATACCAAAGTACATGCTGATCCCCAGGCACTCAGGCAGTCTCAGCATTACAAATATCTATTATAGAGTCCATCCTGACATCTTGTCTCTTCTCAGTCTTTCCTAATCTTCTCCAGTCAATAAACTTTCATTACCATTGTTTCTCATGCCTATATAATGTTTCCATTTTGACCACGTACTTACTCTCTGGTCCCCCTCTTTCAGCCCTCTCTCCTCTTTCTTCTCTATCTTTTCCTCCTTCTCTCTTGTCCTGTCTTCTATGCTACCATTCAGACTGCTGACTGTTCAGTCCACTACTTTCTTTCCCTGCTCTGGCGCCCTATAGATGCCTCCGGCTGTTCTCTTCCTCATATCTACAATAAAACCATCACCTCAACCAGAGCCTGGGACAGTCATGTCCTCAATGTATACAAAGAATAGTGAGCTGGACTGTTGATACTGCACTCTCAAGGATTATTTGTTGGGTCTGGTTTTTGGGAACCCAGATCTTCTGTCCTGTGGCTTGTAGCTGAGCTTGCTTTTTTGGCATAAAGTATGCCAGAATTCAAGGTTATCAACTGCAGCATGAAGTATAAAGAAACGTTGAGTAAAAATACTTCCATTTGATTCTTTGAGAGCTCAAATGATAAATAATTTTATAAATAAATTTAAAACTGTAGTTTCAACAGAAACACCAGGATGTAGAGCACAACAGTAATCCCAGAACACATGAGGCAAAGACAGGAAGGGCATGCATGCTTACAAGTGTAACAAGACCCAAAAACTGTTTTTAAAAGCCAAAGTGCTAAAGTTCTGGGGATGTGCTTCAATGGTATGGCTCGTAACTTAAGATGCAAGGCCGTGGATTAAAAAAAAAATAGAAAGGAAAAGTCAGAAGAGAAGTGACTATACATTAGCAGAACTGTCTGTGTGATTGACAATGGGAAGTACAGAACCAGAGTCTCTTATTCAAAGAATAGAAAATAGTGTGAGAAGCACAGACAAGGTGGGCAACAGCCTCAAGTTGGCCACATATCAAATTGGACTTGGAATGAGCCTGTGGCCTGTGTACCTTCACTGGACAGTGATTGAGTTGGTCTTAAATGTTAAAACTTTGTATCAAAGTTTGTGCTAAAGTTTCTTAAGAGGGTAAACTGATTTCTGATATATTAGCTGCTTATTTACCGTAAGATTGGATCAATCTTGGAACGTCTAGGTTGTGTAGATGAAGACTGGGCAAACTTGTTCTGTCAAGACTAGGCTTGGTAACACAATTACGTTTGTAGCCTGATGGGTTTCTGTCCAACTGTATTACTTGCAGACAGTTACAAACAGCAAGGCCTCATTGTGTTTTTATTCTAATGCAATTTTCCTTAAGGTTGAAGATGCTGACATAGTTTATAATTTTCTTCTGTCATGAAATAATGTTCTCTTTATTATTTATAACAACATCTCTCACTTAAAGCTAAGAGTGACCTTTAAGCTATGATGTTGCTCAGGTTGTTCTTAAACTTTCCATTCTCCTGCACCAGGCTGTCAAGTGGTCAGATAATGTGTTCATACCACCAAACTCAGCTTCTTTGCCTCTTTTGGTTGCATCTTCTTCCCCTCATCTTGCTTCCTCTTTTCTTTATCCTTCTCCTTCTGATATTTTCTCCTTCTGGCTTATCCTTCTTTTCCTGCTCCTCCTCCTCCTTCTCTTTCTCATTCTAATGTCTTCTTTTTCTTCTTCTTCTCTTACTGTTTCTCCTCTTCTTCTTCTCCTCCTCCTCTTCCTCCTCCCCCACCTCCTCTTCTTCTTCTCCTCATCCTCTTCCTCTTCTCTGTTTATGTTTCTCCTTCTGCTTCTTATTTTCCTTCTCCTCCTCCTTTTTTCTTTATCCTTCTTCTCCTTCTGGCTTCTCCTCCTCTACCTTCTGCTCATTCTCTTTCTTTTTCTTTTCTTTCTCTTTTTTTCCTATTTCTGGCTTCTTCTTCTCCTTTTATCCTCCTCTCCTTCTCCCTCTTATCCCTCTCCTCCTCTCCTTCTTCCTCTTTTCTTTTTCTTTCCTCCTCCTCCTTCTCCTTCTCCTCCTTCTCCTCTTCATCCTCCTCCTTCTCCTTTCCTCATTCTCCTTCTTCTGACTTCTCCTCCTTCTTTGTCCTTTCTTTCATCTCTCTTTCTAGCTTCTCTTTCTTTGTCTTTTTTCTCTTCCCTCTCCTTCTGACTTCTTCTTTATCTCCTCCTCTTTCTCCTGGCTTTTCTTCCCTCTTTTTATTTTCTTTCTCCTCCCTCTCCTTCTGGCTTATCTTTCTTTTATTCATTTTTTCTTCCCTCTCCTTCTAACTTCTTCCTCTCCTCTTCTTCTCCTCCTCCTCCTTCTTGTTTCTCCTCATTTTCCTTCTTCTCTTTCTTCTTCTCCTTCTCCTTCTCCTTCTCCTTCTCCTTCTCCTTCTCCTTCTTCTTCTTCTTCTTCTTCTTCTTCTTCTTCTTCTTCTTCTTCCCCTGACTTCTCATTTTTCTCCTTCTTCTCCTTTTTTGTCCTCCTCCTCTTTTAGTTGATGTCTCATATATGGCAAATTGGCATCTCTTGGACCTCATGCTGACCTTGAAATTTCTGTCTAGCTGTGAATAACCTTGAACTTCTGGTGTTCTAAATCGACCTCTCAAGTTCTGAGAATACAAGTCAGTGTCACCATATTTAGCTTACGTAGGCTGTAATGCTAGCAAAACACTAAGAAAACGTCATTGTTTTTTTCCTGGCAGAACCCAGAGACTTCTGTATATTAACCAAGTACTCTACCAGTTGAGAATAAAACAGGTCTCCTCTGCTTTATTCTTTTTTTTGCTTTAAAAGGGAAGATTTTTAAGAAGTGTTTGTGTGTGTATGTGTGTGTGTGTGTGTGATTTAGTATGTGCACATGATATAAAGTATCCACAGAAGGCAGAAGAGGGCTTCTTCAGGAGCTGGAGTTATAGGTAGTAATTCTATGAACTTCTGAGCCATCTCTCCAGACCCTGATTTTACTTTATTTTGAGTGATTATCTGATAATTTTGGCTTGCCTTGAATTCACTATAAAATGTCTTGAACTCCCAATCCTTTGCCTCTGCCTCCCAAATTCTAGAATTATTGGCATGTACCATGTCCAGGTACCTTCTGATATTTTAAAATACTTAAATATGGCAAAATAATTCATAGTTCTTGAATATTAGAGATGGTGGGCAATAGTTGGCTGAGAGCTACCTACACAGCAGGCAGTTTCCACTGCCTGCTTTCTGGCTGTGGTGAAAAAATAATGACTTGTCTCATGTTCCTGCTGTCATTCCTTCTCTACCATAATAGACTGTAGTTTTACATATGAACCAAACACTCCTTTCCTTAAATTGTTTTGCCATCTATCCTATGAGAGCAGCAACGGGATAACCAGTATGGTAAATGACTTGACCTCATGATGAAAGATGAGTTTCATGATTCAAGAGCTCACACTGGGCAAAAATCTATTTTTGTAGCATTAGTTAGATTTCATTGTTTTATGGCTAAAAAGCTTAAACCCAGGTTCTAATGTCTTGATTTCTTTGGCCTGAAGATACAAAAGAAGGGTCTGGAAGTCCCTCCTACACAATCAGTTAGGAGACATAGCTTTCATGTTTGTTCATTTAACTCAAGTGAGAAAGAAACCTAAGAAGCCCAGTACATATTGACACCTATATATACACTGTTTAATCATCAAAATGTCTTTTAGTTCAGATATGTACTGTTAATAAGAATGTTTAACACAATAGTTTTTAACAGAAGGCATCAAACATCCTAAATCTAAAATCTGAAAATTTGTAGGGGTTTGCAGGTGTGAAAAAGCATCCTTAAGACATTCAGATCTGATTTTTTATTGTTTTTAATTATTTTACATCCCTACTACATGTTCTTCTCACTCCTTTCCTCCCATTCACTTCTTCCACCTCCCATCCACTCCTCCTCTGTATTCACTCAGAAAGGGGCAGGCCTCCCATGGGCATCAGCAAAGTGTGGCATATCAAGTTACAATAAGACCAAATACCTCCCCCAGTATTCAAAATGGGCAAGGCAAGCCAGTATGAAGAATAGTTTCCCAAGAGTCAGCCAAAGCATCAAAAACAAAAATGTTCCCATTGCCAGGGGTCTCACAAATACACCAAGCTAACTTGGCATTTTGGTATGTTTACTTAAGACCACGTGCCTGGCAGGTCGAATTTTGGTGTGCCTATTTAACCATTTGCCATTTGCAGTCTTAATCTTATCAAAAGGAAGAGAAAGATTAAAGCAAATAAAGCTTTTTTGAAAATGTCAGTCTTTTATGAAAAGTTTGGTTTAGTTCAGCTTGATAACATTTGAGAATACGGTGGGGAGTGACTGAAATTTTAACCATATGTAACATTTTATAATTGGCCTCTTATATAAGTTAAATTTCTTTCAGCTCTAATAAATAGTAAACCCTCCATAATATTTTCTATAGCAGCTCAGAGTATGTCAGAGTTTCAGGGCAAAAGAACTGCGCTGCTACTGAGGGAAAGTCACTTCTTTGGGGAAAACTAGCAAATAATGTGTTAAAGAGGTGACAAATGAAAAACTTTCAAGAATAAAAGCTTTAGAGAGCGCCTGGGAAACAGAGACTATGGAGGTTTTTTCAACAAAGGCGGTCATCAGTCTCTCTTTAAGGGAGACTAAGAGTGGGGGTTGAGTCTAACCAGGCCTCCCTTTGGCAGCACAGCCATGCCAGGGTCTGAATTCGTCTGGGCTCATCTGCAAGTGCTTTATTATTTTGTAAATAAGGCTGATAATGCTTCTCACAGTCTCGTGAGAGGCAGGCACTTCTTTATCTGTGCCTGCCATAGTTCCTGGCATGAAGCAGGTCATCAGCAGTATATTGGAGCTGAGTAGATTCAAGGATGTGATCAGGCAAGGGGAAGACTTGAAATAGGAGAGGAGAATGGACAGCTAAACTAGTTAGTGATTATGGAGATAAAAAAAATGGAATCAAATGGCTTTGGATATCTCTGAGAATGGAAGAGTTTTAGAGAGGTAGCCATAAAGATGAGGAGGTAAACAGAAGAGAAAACAGCGGATATTCTGGACAACCTAGGTTTGAAGTGATAGTGACCAAACAAAGGGCAGTCCAGAGATGAAGTTTTCTTTTGATTTGATGTTTATTTTGTTTTTATATTTTCAGTGCTATTGTTTCAGCTTCCAGTGAACTTTCAAATTAAACATTTTGTTTGGACTTCAATCAAACAAACAAACAAACAAAAAACCCAAAGAAGGGAAAACATGCACACACAATAACACCATCAACAACAAAATGACTGTAATTAATAGTCATGGGTCATTAATATTCATCATTATTAATAAACTCAATTCCTCAATAAAAATGCAGACTATCAGAATAGACACCAAAACAGGATCAATTTATCTGCTGCATAGAAGAAACACACTTCTATATAAAAGTTAGACATTACCTCAGAGTAAAGGGTTGAAAAAAGATTGTCCAATCAAATGGACCCAAAGAGAAATTTGATATAGCTATGCTAATATCTATCTAAATAGACTTCTAAACAAAATTAATCTAAGGAGATGGAGAAGCACATTTCATTTTCATCACAGGAAATATTGATCAAGACAAAGTCTCAATTCCAAAGACCTTTGCACCAAATACAATGGAACCTGTATTTGCAAAAGAAATATTGCTAAAGCTTAAATCACACATAGAATCCCACACAATAATAGTGGGAGATTTTAAAACCCAACCCTTACCAATGAACAGACTTTTCAGACAGAAACTTAGCAGAGAAATAAAGCAACTAATAGATGTTATGGCACAAATGATCCTAACAGATATCTACAGATTATTTTTTACAAACACAAATTATACCTTCTTTTCAGCATCTCACAGAACTTTTTCCAAAACTGAGCGTGTACTCAATCACAAAGCAAGTCTTAAAAGATACAAAATAATTGCAACAACTTCCTGTATCTTTTCAGACCACCATGGATTAAAGCTGGATTTCAATAACAGAAACAACAGAAAACAACAAACAACAGAAACCCTACCAACTCAGAAACTCTCTGCAGAATACCTATTCAGTTAAGGCAGTAACAAATTATCCCCAGGAACCTATATACAGTTAAACATTTATCTTCTAGACTTCTCACAGACCAAAAGCCTTTAGGCCATAACAAGAGGTATGTATATATAAAATGATGAGAGAAACAGATTACTAGTTTCGCTGTTCATATTGAGACTCCTGTTAAATTATTTTAACTAAGCATCCAATTTTTTTCCTAGTTACAAGAAGTCAGTTGTTTAAGCTTTGTTTCAGCTATGATACACACCAAAACCTGTGAACACATTTCCCAATATCTAAAAGAACTTGAGCTAACTCCTGGGATGCAATTGCTTAGTTATTAACTTAACCCACAGTCTGTACAGTTCTTCAAGAGAAAGTTGTTTCATGGCACTGCCTTGTATCTATTTTCTGTCCTCTACAGTCCTTGACTTACCAGGTTTCATAGCAATACTATCTGCTACCCTTTCCTCTATCAATTTTCCTTCTAAACTAGCCTCTATCATAATCTCTTTCTACATTTATTAAAATCTTAACCATCAAAATTCTATTTAATGTTATAAAATCATTATTTCAATTAAATAGTATAACTTAAAAGGAAATCATTTATATAATAATATACAAGTAATAATCTCTAGTAGAGTGGAATATTTCCATGACACAATCATACTATAATAAAGGGAATGGGGAGCTGGGCAGTGGTGGCACATGCCTTTAATCCCAGCACTCGGGAGGCAGAGACAGGTGGATCTCTGTGAGTTCAAGGCCAGCCTGGTCTACAGGAGCTAGTTCCAGGACAGGAACCAAAAGCTACAAAGAAACCCTGTCTCTGAAAATCAAATAAATAAATAAATAATAAATAAAAAAATAAAGGGAATGGGAAACCCATTCATACCATGCCAGATACAAGAGAAAAATGGCAGCATCATATCTGTGAAGGCAAAGCAGTAGCAAGAGATATTCTGGATCCAAAGCTCGCAAGCCTTGCCTATCTGAGACTCACTTATCAGGGACTTGCATTCTAGTGGTCGGAACTCTTGAAGCTCATGTGCCACCTGCTGCTCCTCAGACATGGCCCCTAGCACTAAGTGGCTCTTTAAGTTTCTTTACTGTGCCCATTCATAAGCAAGTCTAACTTTTGAGCAGTAGCCCTGGACAATGTAATCTTAAAGCAAAGCCTCATTTCTTACTAGCATCTTTTTAAATTCAAAATCATGTAACTTAGAGCATTTATTTCTTCAAGAAACTTCCATAAAGAAATGTGAGACCAAAACAGTAAAAATATGCTGTACAGGGTAAGACTTCTGTTTGCAGACTTTCTGTCTGAGCCCAGGCAGAAGGAAAAAGTTCCTGTTTGTCCTATGTTTGACCCATCAGTACCAGATGTGTTTAATTACTTGTAAGCAGATGCTATGACCAAAGGAAATATATTGTAGGATGTCCCTGATTGGATGTAGGGAAGAGGTGTGGCGGCAAGGAATACATCAGATGTATGTTTGCTTTTGATAAGACCTGATAGGATATGCGAATTGTGGATTTTGCCTTTTTTAAGCCTCTGGAAAATGTAACTAGTGGCCATTTCCTGGGAACCTGTTTAAGAATCTTGCTAGAGTCTCTCATGATAAAATGTATTTACTGAAAGATTGCTTCAAGTTTGACTTAAATTTGTGGTAGATGTCTTAGTTTCCACAGGTGGGATTAACAGAACCTAAGAAAACACTGGAAGAAGTTAATATCAGTGGCCTATATTCAGACCCGTGCTCGGGCAGACTTGATGGCTTAAAGATGCTTGCGTGAAGCTGACAACTTGGGTTTACTGCCAAAGATAAAGATTATAGAATGATAGAACTGATTCCCATAAATTGTCCCCAGAGCTCTCGATATGACACTCCCCAGTCCCCACAATAAACAAACAAACAAACAAACAAATAGGGGCTGGGGAGATAGTTCGGGGGCTAAGATCACCTGCTGTTCTTTATTTTTATTTTTGATTTATATTTATTTATGAAATATTTCCATCTCCTCCCATTTTCCTCCTTCCCCCCCATTTCCCTTCCCCCTCCCTCTTGAGAATGAAGAGCAGTCAGGGTTCCCTGTCCTCTGGGAAGTCCAAGGTCCTCCTCTTTCCATCCAGGTCGAGAAGGTGAGCATCCAAACAGACTAGACTTCCACAAAGCCAGTCCACACAGGCAAATCAAAACCCAGTGCCATTGTCCTCGCCATCTCAGTCAGCCCTCATTGTCAGCCACATTCAGAAAGTCCAGTTTAATCACATGCTCATTCAGTCCCTGTCCAGCTGGCCTTGAGGAGCTCCCATTAGATCAGCCCCACTGTCTCCGTGGTTGGATGCACACCCCGCAGTCCTGACTTCTTTGCTCATGTTCTCCATTCTTCTGCTCTTCATTTGGACCTTGGGAGCTCAGTCCAGTGCTCCAATGTGGGTCACTGTCTCCATTGCCAGATGAAGGTTCTATGGTGATATACAAGATATTCATCAGTGTGGCTATGGGAAAAGGCCAGTTCAGGCATCCTCTCCTCTGCTGCCCAAGGAACAAGCTAAAGAAACCTGGAAACCCCTCTAGAGTCAAGTCTCTTGCCAACCATAAAATGGCTTCCTTAATTAAGATATCTATCTCCCTGCTCCCATATCCACAATTCTTCCATCTCAACCATTCAATTCCCTCAAGCTTTCCTCATCCTCCCCTTCTTCCTTCTTTCTCCCCATCTCCTCTTACGCCCACCCCGCCCCAATCCCCGTGCTCCCAGCTTTTGCCGGTAATATTGTCTACTTCCACTAACCAGGAGGATAACTATATGTTTATCTTTGGGTTCACCTTCTTATTTAGCTTCTCACGAATTATAGGCTCATTGTCCTTTATTTATGGCTAGAAACCAATTATTAGTGAGTACATCCATGTTCATCTTTTGGGCCTGGGTTACCTCACTCAGGATAGTGTTTTCTATTTCCATCCATTTGCATGCAAAATTCAAGATGCCATTGTTTTTTACCTCTGAGTAAAACTCGAAAGTATATATGTTCCACACCTTCTTTATCCATTTTTCCATTGAGGGGCACCTAGGTTGTTTTCAGGGTCTGGCTATTACAAATAGTGCTGATATGAACATAATTGAATAAATGCTTTTGTAGTATGATTCAGCATCTCTTGGGTATATTCCCAAGAGTGGAATTGCTGGATCCCGAGGTAGGTTAATTCCAGTTTTCTGAGAAACTGCCAAACTAATTTCCAAGGTGGTTGCACAAGTTTGCATTCCCACTAACAATGGATAAAAGTTCCCCTTACTCCACATCCTCTCCAGCATGGGCCACCATTAGTGTTTTTGATTTTAGCTATTCTACCAGGTGTAAGATGGTATTTCAAAGTTGTTTTGATTTGCATTTCCCTGATTGCTAAGGAGGTTGTGCATGACCTTAATAGTCTTTTTGCCATTTTAACTTCTGTTGAGCATTCACTGTTCAGTTCAGTACCCAATATTTAATTGGGTTAATTAGAGATTTAATGTCTAGTTTTTTGAGTTCTTTATAGATTTTGAAGATCAAACCTTTGTCTGATGTGGGGTAGGTGAATATCTTCTCCAATTCAATAGGTTGCCTTTTTGTCATAATGACAGTATTTGTAGAAGAAACTGAGGGCTGTGTTCCTACCTCCCAGTTCCCAGCTGCCTGGCTAGCTTATGCCCCAAAATAACAACACACAAATTGTATTCTTTTAACACTGCCTGGCACATTAGTTCTAGCCTCTAATTGACTAACTCTCACATCTTGATTAACCCATTTCTATTAATGTGTGTAGCACCACGAGGTGGTGGCTTACCGGGAAGATTCTAACCACCATCCATCTTGGGAAGGAGAAGTATGGCGAATGCCTCACTTCTCTTCATCCCAGCATTCTGTTCTGTCTACTCACCCACCTATGTTCTGACCTATCAGGCCAAGCAGTTTATTAATTAACCAATGAAAGCAAGACATAAAAAAGACCCATTATATCAAGTGTCTTTTATTAGGAAAGCTTCTTAGTTTCGGGAGGTCCCATTAATTCTATGTTGCTTTTATTTTCTGTGCTACTGGGGTTCTACATAGGAAGTCGTCTTCTGTGCCCATGTGCTAATGACAACTTTCCACTTTCTCTTTTATCAGGTTCAGTGTGGTCAGATTTATATTAAAGTCCTTAATCCATTTGGACTTGAGTTTTGTGCATGGTGATAGAAATGGATCAATTTTCATTCTTCTACAGGTTGACATCCAGTTATGCGAGCACCATTTGTTAAAGATGCTTTCTTCCATTGTATAATTTTAGCTGCTTTGTTTAAAATCAGGTGTTCATAGGTTTGTGGGTTATTATCTGAGTCTTCTATTTGATTCCATTTGTCAACATCTCTGATTTTGTGCCAAAACCAAGCTGTTATCATTACTGTAGCTCTGTAATAGAGTTTGAAGTCAGGAATGGTCATGCCTCTGGAAGTACTTTTAGGGTATAGGATTGTTTTGGTTATCCTGGTTTATTTTTTTATTTTTTCTTTATGATAAAATGGAACATCCTTTGGTACTTGTACTTGACATTGATCATATAAATTTGAATCTAATTTTTAATTAATCAATAGATTTTTGAGATAAAAACATTCTTTTTGCAAATTAGTTATGTTAGTCAGAATTAACTAATATTAACTTTTTTGAAGTTTTTCGAGAGAGGGATTTCTTTTCTGGCATTTTTTTATTATTTTTTTGTCCTATTTTTTTTAAATTTATTTATTTATTAAAGATTTCTGTCTCTTCCCCGCCACCGCCTCCCATTTCACTCCCCCTCCCCCAATTAAGTCTCCCCCCAGCCCGAAAAGCAATCAGGGTTCCCTGTCCTGTGGGAAGTCCAAGGAACCCCCACCTCCATCCAGGTCTAGTAAGTTGAGCATCCAACCTGCCTATGCTCCCACAAAGCCAGTATGTGCAGTAGGATCAGAAACCCATTGCCATTGTTCTTGAGTTCTCAGTAGTCCTCATTGTCCGCTATGTTCAGAGAGTCCGGTTTTATCCCAGGCTTTTCCAGACCCAGGCCAGCTGGCCTTGGTGAGTTCCCAATAGAACATCCCCATTGTTTCAGTGTGTGGGTGCACCCCTTGCGGTCCTGAGTTCCATGCTCATGCTCTCTCTCCTTCTGCTCCTGATTTGGACCTTGAGATTTCAGTCCTGTGCTCCAATTTGGGTCTCTGTCTCTGTCTCCTTTCATCGCCTGCTGAAGGTTAATATTCAGGAGGATGCCTATATGTTTTTCTTTGGGTTCTCCTTATTTAGCTTCACTAGGATCACTAATTATAAGCTCAATGTCCTTGGTTTATGGCTAGAAACCAAATATGAGTGAGTACATCCCATGTTCCTCTTTTGGGGTCTGGCTTACCTCACTCAGGATAGTGTTTTCTATTTCCATCCATCCTTATAAAATGGGGCATTTTTTTATTATTATTGTTAAAATTTTCTGCCTCCTCCCCACCTCTGCCTCCCATTTTCCTCCCCCTCCTCCACTCCCCTCCCTCTTCCTCTCCAGCCTGAAGAGCAGTCAGGGTTCCCTGCCCTGTGGGAAGACCAAGGTCCTTCCCCCTCCATCCAGGTCTAGGAAGGTGAGCACCCAAACAGCCTAGGCTCCCACAAAGACAGTTCATGAAGTAGGATCAAAACCCCGTGCCACTGTCCTTGGCTTCTCATCAGCCCTCATTGTCTGCCACGTTCAGAGAGTCCAGTTTTATCCCATGCTTTTTTAGACCCAGTCCTGCTGACGTTGGTGAGCTCCCAATAGATCAGCCCCACTGTCACAATGAGTGGGTGCACTACTCGCAGTCCTGACTTCCTTGCTCATCTTCTCCATCCTTCTGCTCCTCATTTGGACCACGGAAGCACAGTCCAGTGCTCTAATGTGGGTCTCTGTCTCTATCTCATTCGATCACCAGATGACTGTTTATGATGATATGCAAGATATTCATTAGTATGACTATAGTGTAGGGCCATTTCAGGCTCTCTCTCCTCAACAGCCCAAGGAACTAGCTAGGGACATCTTCCTCGACATCTGGGAACCCCTCTAGGGTCAAGTCTCTTGCAAACTCTAATATTGGCTCCCTTAATTAAAATATATACTTCCCTGCTCCATTATCTACCCTCCTTTATACAAACCATCCCTTTCCCCCAAGTTCTTCCCATCCTCCCCTTCTCATTGTCTCTCCCCATTTCCCCATTACCCCATCCCACCCCACACAATTTCCCAGTTTTTGCCCAGCAATCTTGTCTACTTCCATTATCCAGGAGTATAACTATATGCTTTTCTTTGGGTTCACCTTCTTATTTAGCTTCTCTAGGATCACAAATTATAGGCTCGATGTCCTTTATTTATGGCTAAAAACCAATTATGAGTGAGTACATCCCATGTTCATCTTTTTCGGTCTGGGATACCTCACTCAGGATAGTGTTTTCTATTTCCATCCATTTGCATGCAAATTTCAAGATGTCATTGTTGTGTTTTTTTTACAGCTGAATAGTACTCTAATATGTATACATTCCACAATTTCTTCATCCATTCTTCTATTGAAGGGCATCTAGGTAGATTCCAGTTTCATGCTATTACAAACAATGCTGCTATGAACATAGTTGAACAAATGCTTTTGTCATATGATAGGGCATCTCTTGGGTATATTCCAAAGAGTGGTATTGCTGGGTCCAAACGGTAGGTTGATCCCGAATTTCCTGAGAAATCGCCAAACTGATTTCCAAAGTAGTTGCACAAGTTTGCATTTCCACCAGCAATGAAAGAGTATAACCCTTCCTCCACAACCTCTCCAGCAAAGGCTATCATTGGAATTTTTGATTTTAGCCATTCTGACAGGTGTAAGATTGTATCTCAAAGTTGTTTTAATTTGCATTTCCCTTATTGCTAAGGAGGTTGAGCATGCCCTTAAGTGTCCTTTGGACATTTGAATTTCTTCTGTTGAGAATTCTCTGTTCAGTTCAGTGCCCCATTTTTTTTAAATTGGGTTAGTTAGCCTTTTAAAGGCTTGTTCATTGAGTTCTTTATATATTTTGCAGATTAGACATTTGTCTGTTGCTGGGTTGGTGAAGATTTTCTCCCAGTCAATGGGTTGCCTTTTTGTCTTAGTGACAGTGTCCTTTGCTTTACAAAAGCTTCTTAGTTTCAGGAGGTCCCATTTACTCAAAGTTGCCCTTAATGTCTGTGCTGCTGGGGTTATATGTAGGAGGTGATTTCTGTGCCCATAAGTTGTAAAGTACTTCCCACTTCTTCTCCTTTCAGGTTCAGTGTGTTCAGATTGATATTGAGGTCTGTGATCTATTTGTACATGAATATTGTGCATGGTGATAGATATAGATCTATTCTATTTTCATTCATTTAGAGGTTGAATCAAGTTATGCCACTACCATTTGTTGAAGATTCTCTCTTTTTTTCCCACTATAAAATTTTAGTTCCTTTATCAAAAATAAGGTGTTCATAGGATTGAGGGTTAAAATCCGAGTCTTCTATTCAATTTCATTGGTCAAGCTCTGTTTTTGTTGCCAATACCAAGCTGTTTTCAATAGCGTAGCTATGTAATAGAGTTTGAACTCTGGGACAGTAAGGCCTCCACCAGTTCCTTTATTCTATAAGATTGTTTTGGCTATCCTGGGTTTTTTGTTTTTCCATATAAAGTTGATTATTGAAGAATTTTGATGGGACCTTGATGGGGATTGCATTGAATCTATAAATTGCCTTTTGTAGAATTGCCATTTTTACTGTGTTGATCCTCCCAATCCAATAGCAAGAAAGATCCTTCCATTTTCTGGTGTCCTTCTCAATTTTTTCTTCAAAGACATAAGGTTCGGGTCAAATAGACCCTTCATTTCCTTGGTTAGAGGTATCCCAAGATATTTTATGCTATTTATGGATATTAGATAAGGTGATGCTTCTCTGATTTCCCTCTCTGCTTCCTTATCCTTTGTGTATAGGAGGACAACTGATTTTTTCGAGTTGATCTTGTATCCTGCCACATTACTAAAGCTGTTTATCAGCTGTAGAAATTCTTTGGTGGAGTTTTTGGGGTTGCTTATCATATCATCTGCAAATAATGAAAGTTTAACTTCTTCCTTTCAAATTCAAATCCCCTTGATCTCCTTATGTTATTTTATTGCTATTGCTAAATCTTCAAGCACTATATTGAAGAGGTATGGAGAGTGGACAACATTGTCGTGTTCCTGATTTTAGTTCGATGGCTCTAAGTTTCTCTCCATTTAATATGACGTTGGCTGTCAGCTTGCTGTAAATAGCTTTAATTACATTTACATATGACCATTGTATCCCTAATGTCTCCATGACCTTTATCATAAAGAGATGTTGAATTTTGTCAAATGCCTTTTCAGCATCTAATGAAACGATCATATGGTTTTTGTCTTTCAGTTTATTCATATGATGGAGTATATTGATAGATTTGCGTATGTTGAATCAGCCTTGCATCCCTGGGTTGAAGCCTACTTGATGATAATGGATAATTTTTCTAATGTGTGCTTGGATTAGATTTACCAGTATTTTGTTGAGGATTTTCTTCTTGATGGTCATGAGTGAGATTGGCCTGTATTTCTCTTTCTTGGTTGAGTCTTTCTGTGGTTTTGGTATCAGGGTAACTGTAGCTTCATAAGAGGAATTTGGCATTGACTCTTCTCTTTCTATATTGTGAAATACATTAAGGAGTATAGGTATTACATCTTCTTGGAAGTTCTGGTAGAATTCTGCATTGAAACCATCTTGACCTGGGCTTTTTTGGAAGGGTGGTTTTTGTTTTTTTTTTTTTTTTTTTTTTTTTGTGATTGAACAGCTCTTGGATTCTTGGACTTTCCATTTGTTTTTTTTTTTTGTTTTTATTTATTTATTTATTTATTTATTTATTTATTTATTTATTTATTAAGGATTTCTGCCACCTCCCCGCAACCGCCTCCCATGAAGGAGACGGAGCACGAGCAAGGAACTCAGGACCACGAGGGGTGCACCCACACACTGAGACAATGGGGATGTTCTATCGGGAACTCACCAAGGCCAGCTGGCCTGGGTCTGAAAAAGCATGGGATAAATCCGGACTGGCTGAATATAGAGGACAATGAGGAATACTGAGAACTCAAGAACAATCGCAGAGGGTTTTTGATCCTACTGCACGTACTGGCTTTGGGGGAGCCTAGGCAGTTTGGATGCTCACCTTAGGAGACCTGGATAGAGGTGGGCAGTCCTTGGGCTTCCCACAGGTCAGGGAACCCTGATTGCTCTTCGAGCAGATTAGGGAGGGTGACTTGATCGGGGGAAGGGTGGTTTTTGATGACAGCTTCTAATTCTTTGTGACTAACAGGACTACTTAGATTGTTCACCTGGTCCTGGTTTAACTTTGGTATATGGTACTTATCTAAAAAAATATCCATTTCTTTTACATTTTCCAATTTTGTGGCATACAGGCTTTTGTAATAAGATCTAATGATTCTCTGAGTTTCCTCTGTGTCTGTGGTTATGTCCCCCTTTTCATTTCTGATCTTGTTAATTTGCATATTCTCTCTCCACCATTTGATTAGTTTGGATCGGGGTTTATGAATCTTGTTGATTTTTTTTTCTCCAGAACTAGCTTCTGTTTCCTTGTTTTTTTGGATTGTTATCTGTGTTTCTATTTTGTTGATTTCATCCTTTAGTTTGATTATTTCCAGTCTTCTACTCCTCCTAGGTGAGTCTGCTTATTTTTTCTAGAGCTTTCATGTGTGCTGTTAAGTTCCCAATGTGTGCTTTCTCCATTTTCTTTAAGTGGGCACTTAGTGCTATGAACTTTCCTCTTAGCACTGCTTTCATAGTGTCCCATAATTTTGTGCATGTTGAGTCTTTATTTATATTGAATTCAAGGAAGACTTTAATTTCTTTCTTTATTTCTTCCTTGATCCAGGTGTAGTTCAGTAGTTGACAGTTCAGTTTCCATGAATTTGGAGGCTTTCTGGGAGTAGCATTGTTGTTGAATTCTAACTTTAATCCATGATGATCCGATAAGATACAGGTCATTACTAATATTTTTTTGTATCTGTGTACGTTTGTTTTGTTACTGAGTATGTGGTCATTTTTCGAGAAGGTTCCATGAGCTGCAGAGAAGGTATATTCTTTCTCTTTGGGTTGAATGTTCTATAGATGTCTGTTAAGTCCATTTGATTCATTACATCCACTAATACTCTTATTTCTTTGTTAGGTTTCTGTCTGATTGACCTGTCCATTGCTGAGAGAGGAGTATTGAAGTCTCTTACTATTCATGTGTTTGGTTTGATATCTGCCTTGAGTTTTAGTAATGTGTCTTTTACATAAGTGGGTGCTTTTCTATTAGGGGTATAGATATACAGGATTGAGACTGATTCCTGATGATTTTTTCCTGTTATGAGTATAAAATGTCCCTCTCCATCTCTTCCGATTGTTTTTAGTTGATGTCAACTTTGTTAGAAATTAGTACAACATTAGCTGCTTGTTTCTTAGGTCCATTTGCTTGATAAATCTTATTTTTTATTGATAAAGGAGAATAAAAAAAATTTCCACCTCCACCGAGCCTCACATTTCTCTCCCCCTCCTCCCACTCTTCTCCCCCTCCTTCCACCCTTCTCCCGCTCCCCCCATTTCTCTTCCCCTCCCTCTCCAGTCCAAAGAGCAGTCAGGGTTCCCTGCCCTGTGGAAAGTCCAAGGTCCTCCCCTCTCCATCCAAGTCTAAGAATGTGAACATCCAAACTGGCTAGGCTCCCACAAAGCCAGAACATGAAGTAGGATCAAAACCCAGTGCCATTGTCCTTGGCTTCTCAGCAGCCCTCATGGTCTGCCATGTTCAGAGAGTCAGGTTTTATCCCATGCTTTTTAATTCACATTCCAGCTGTCCTTGTTGAGCTCCCAGTAGATCAGCTCCACTGTCTCAGTGGGTGGGGCCTGCCTCGTGGTCCTGACTTCCTTGCTCAACTTTTCCCTCCTTCTGCTCCTCATTGGTACCTTGGGAGCTCAGTCCAGTGATCAAGTGTGGGTCTCTGTCTCTATCTCCATCCATCAGCAGATGAAGATTCTATGGAGATATTGAAGATATTCGTCAGTATTGCTATAGGATAGGGTCATTCCAGGTTCCCTATCCTCAGCGGCCCAAGGGACTAACTGGCGACATCGTCTTGGGCTCCTGGGAGCCACTCTAGGTTTAAGTCTCTTGCCAACCCTAAGGTGGCTCCCTTAACTAAGAATTGTGCTTCCGTGCCCCCTACCCAACCTGTTTCCCCAAGATCTTCCCATCCTCCCCTTCTCACTTTTCTCTCCCCAACTCCCCTTACCCCCATCCTACCCCACCCCCAAGATCCCAATTTTATCCCTGGCAATTTTGTCTACTTCCCTTAGCAAAGAGGATAACTATATGTTTTTCCTTGGGGTCCCCTTCTTACTTAGCTTGTTTAGGTTCATCAATTGGAGACTCTGTGACCCTTATTTATGGCTAGAAACCGAATATGAGTGAGTACATCCCATGTTCATCTTTTTGGGTCTAGGATACCTCACTTAGGATAGTGTTTTCTATTTCCATCCATTTGCATGCAAAATTCGAGAAATCATTGTTTTTTACTGAAGCGTAGTACTCTAGTTTGTATATATTCCATACTTTCTTCATCCATTCTTCTATTGAAGGGCATCTAGGTTGTTTCCAGGTTCTGACTATTACAAATAATACTTCTATGAACATAGTTGAACAAATGCTTTTGTCATATGATAGAGCATCTCTTGGATATATTCGAAGAGTGGTATTGCTGGGTATTCGGGATGGGTTGATCCCGAATTTCCTGAGAAACCGAAACACTGACTTCCACAGTGCTTGCACAAGATTGCATTCCCACCAGCAATGGATGGGGGTACCCCGTCCTCCACAGCCTCCCCAGCAAAGGCTATCCTTGGTGTTTTTGACTTTAGCCATTCTGACAGGTGTAAGATGATATCTCAAAGTTGTTTTGATTTGCATTTCCCTGATTGCTAAGGAAGTTGAGCACAACCTTAAGTGTATTTTGGCCATATGAACTTCTACTGTTGAGAATTCTCTGTTCAGTTCAGGGCCCCATTTTTTAATTGGGTTAATTAGCATTTTAAAGTCTAGTTTCTTGAGTTCTCTATATATTTTGGAGATCAGACCTTTGTCTGTTGCGGGGTTGGTGTAGATCTTCTCCCAGTCAGTAGGTTGCCTTTGTGTCTTAATGACAGTGTCTTTTGCTTTACAGAACCTTCTCAATTTAAGAAGGTCCCATTTATTCAATGTTGCCCTTAATGTCTGTGCTTCTGGGGTTACACCTAAGTAGCGATTACCTGTGCCCATCTGTTGTAGGGTATTTCCCACTTTCTCTTTTGTCAGGTTCAGTGTTTATGGGCTGATATTGAGGTATTTAATCCATTTGGACTTGAGTTTTGTGCACAGTGATAGATATGGGTCTATTTTCATTCTTCTACATGTTGATATCCAATTGTGCCAGCACCATTTGTTGAAGATGCTTTCTTTCTTCCATTGTATACTTATAGCTCCTTTAATAAAAATGAGGTGTTCATAGGTTTGTGGGGTAAAATCTGGGTCTTCTATATGATTCCATTGGTCGACTTCTCTGTTTTTATGCCAGTACCACCCTGTTTTCATTACTGTAACTCTATAATAGAGTTTGAAATCAGGGTTGATAATGCCTCCAGAGGATCCTTTATTGTATAGGATTGTTTTGGCTATCCTGGGTTTTTTTGTTTTTCCATATAAAGTTGATTATTGTCCTCTCCAGATCTGTGACGAATTTTGATGGGATCTTGATGGGGATTGCAGTGAATCTATAAATTGCCTTACGTAGAGTTTCCATTTTTACTATGTTGATTTTCCCAATCCAAGAGCAAGGGATGTCCATCCATTTTTTGGTATCCTCTTCAATTTCTTTCTTCAATGCCTTAAAGTTCTTGTCAAATAGATCTTTCACTTCCTTGTTTAGATTTACCCCAAGATATTTTATGCTGTTTGTGGCTATCATGAATGGAGAAGCTTCTCTGATTTCCCTCTCTGCTTCCATATCCTTTGTGTATAAGAGGGCGACTGATTTTTTGGAGTTGACCTTGTATCCTGCCACTTTGATAAAGCAGTTTATCAGCTGTAAGAGTTCTTTTTTGGAGTTTTGGGTGTCGCTTATGTACACTATCATATCATCTGCAAATAACGAAAGTTTAACTTCTTCCTTTCCAATTCGAATCCCCTTGATCCTATTAGGTTGTCTTACTGCTCTTGCTAGAACTTCAAGCACTATATTGAAGAGGTATGGCGAGAGTGGACAGCCTTGTCGTGTTCCTGAATTAAGCAGGAAGGCTTTGAATTTCTCTCCGTTTAATTTGATGTTAGCTGTCGGCTTGCTGTATATAGCTTTTATTATATTTAGGTATGACCCTTGTATCCCTAATCTCTCCAAGACTTTTAACATAAATGGATGTTGAGTTTTGTCAAATGCTTTTTCAGCATCTAATGAAATGATCATATGTTTTTTTTCTTTCAGTTTATTTATATGCTGGATTACATTGATAGATTTTTGTATGTTGAACCAGCCCTGCATCTCAGGAATGAAGCCTACTTGATCATAATGGATAATTTTTCGGATGTGTTTTTGGATTCGGTTTGCCAGTATTTTGTTGAGGATTTTTGCATCGATGTTCATGAGTGAGATTGGCCTGCAATTCTCTTTCTTGGTTGAGTCTTTGTGTGGTTTTTGGTATCAGAGTAACTGTAGCTTCATAAAAGGAATTAGGTAATGACCCTTCTGTTTCTATATTGTGAAATACATTGAGGAGTATAGGTATTAGGTCTTCTTGGAAGTTCTGGTAGAATTCCGCATTGAAACCATCTGGCCCTGGGCTTTTTTTGGTAGGGAGGTTTTTGATAACAGCTTCTAATTCATCACGATTGACAGGTTGTTTAGATTGTTCACTTGGTCCTGGTTTAATTTTGGTAAATCGTATTTATCTAAAAAAGTGTCCATTTCTTTTACATTTTCCAGTTTAGTGGCATACAGGCTTTTGTAGTAAGATCTAATGACTCTCTGAATTTCCTCTGTGTCTGTGGTTATGTCCCCCTTTTCATTTCTGATCTTATTAATTTGCAAATTATCTCTCTGCCCTTTGACTTGTTTGGATAGTGGTTTGTCAATCTTGTTGATTTTCTCCAGGAACCAGCTTTTTGATTCATTGATTCTTTGGATTGTTTTCTTTGTTTCCATTTTGTTGATTTCAGCCCTCAGTTTGATTATTTCCAGTCTTCTACTCCTCCTCGGTGAGTCTGATTCTTTTTTTTTCTAGAGCTTTCAGGTGGGCTGTTAAGTCTCCAATATGTGCTTTCTCTGTTTTCTTTAAGTGGGCACTTTGTGCTATGAACTTTCCTCTTAGGACTGCTTCCATAGCATCCCATAAATTCGAATATGTTGTTTCTTTATTTTCATTGAATTCAAGGAAGACTTTAATTTCTTTCTTTATTTCTTCCTTAATCCAGGTATGGTTCAGTAGTTGACTGTTCAGTTTCCATGAGTTTGTAGGCTTTCTGGGGGTAGCATTGTTGTTGAATTCTAACTTTAATCCATGGTTATCTGATAAGACACAGGTGGCTAGTAATTTTTTTTTGTAACTGTGTAAGTTAGCTTTGTTACCAAGTATGTGGTCAATTTTTGAGAAGGTTCCATGAGCTGCAGAGAAAAAGGTATATTCTTTCCTCTTTGGGTGGAATGTTCTATAGATGTCTGTTAAGTCCATTTGCTTCATTACCTCCATTAATTCTCTAATTTCTCTGTTAGGTTTCTGTTTGATTGTCCTGTCCATTGGTGAGATAGTAGTGTTGAAGTCTCCTACTATTAGTTTGTGCGGTTTGATGGCTGCCTTGAATTTTAGCAATGTTTCTTTTACGTACGTGGGTGCTTTTATATTAGGGGCATAGATATTCAGGATTGAGACTTCTTCCTGATGAATTGTTCCTGTTATGAGTATAAAATGTCCCTCTCCAACTCTTCTGATTGATTTAAGTTAGAAGTCGAATTTGTTTGAAATTAGTATGGCCACACCTGCTTGTTTCTTAGGTACATTTGCTTGATAAGCCTCTTCCCTGCCCTTTACTCTGAGTAGGTGCCTGTCTTTTTGGTTGAGGTGTGTTTTTGTATACAGCAGAATGTTGGATCCTCTTTTCGTATACAATCTCTTAGCCTGTGCCTTTTATAGGTGAGTTGAGCCCATTGACATTAAGTGATATTAATGACCAGTGGTTGTTAACTTCGGTCACTTTTTTCGTAGTAGGGTTTTTGTGTTTCCCTTTTTTGAGTTGAGCTGGTGAAGGGTCTCTAGATGTCTGAGTGATTGTGGTTATTGTTGGACTCCTTGGTTAGTGATTTTCCTTCTATTATTTTCTTTAAGGCTGCATTTGTGGCTACATATTGTTTAAATTTGTTTTTATCCTGGAAAATTTTGTTTTCTCAATTGATAGTGAACGAAAGCTTGGGTGGATATAGTAGTCTGGGCTTGCATCCATGGTCTCTTAGTTTTTGAAGTACATCTATCCAGGACCTTCTGGCTTTCATGGTTTCCATAGAGAAGTCAGGTGTAAGTCTGATAGGTTTATCTTTATAAGTAACTTGGCATTTTTCCTTTGAGGCTCTTAATATTCTTTCTTTATTCTGTATATTTTGTGTTTTGATTATTATATGGCGAGGGGATTTTTTTTTGATCCAAGCTATTTGGTGTTCTGTATGCTTCTTGATCCTTCATAGTACATCCTTCTTTAGGTTGGGAAAGTTTTCTTCTATATTTTATTAAGTATATTTTATAAACCGTTGAGCTGCACTTCTTCTCCTTCTTCTACTCCAATTATTCTTAGGTTTGGTCTTTTTATTGTGTCCCATATTTCCTGAATGTTTTGTGATGAGAGTTTGTTGGACTTGCTGTTTTCTTTGATCAGTGCGTTTATTTTCTCTATGTTATCCTCAGACTCTGAGATTCTTTCTTCTATCTCTTGTATTCTGCTGGTTATGCTTGTTTCTGTAGTCTCTATTCGTTTACCTAGATTTTCCATGTCCAGCCGGCCCTCTGTTTGTGTTTTCTTCTTTGCCTCCAATTCAGTTTTCAAGTCATGAACTGTTTCCATTATCTGCTTGATTGTTTTTCCTTGGTTTCCTAGGGTATCATTCACTGATTTACTCAATTCCTCTAACTTTCTGTTATACTTCTCATCCATTTCTATAAGGGCGTTTTTTATATGCTGTTTAAGGGTGTCAATCACTTTCATGAAGTCAGTTTTTTCTACTTCTTCTTGATTAATGTGATCATGTCCTCCTGTTGTGAGGTCGCTGGGTTCTGGTGGTTTCATGTTGTTTTTCAGCTTGTTGGGTGAATTCTTGCATTGGCGTCTCCCCATATCTTCCTCCCATTACTCTCCTATGGATCTTCTCTTACAGGATCAGGTCTTCTTGCCCCCTGATGTACCTTCCCAGTGCTGTTACTCCCCAGTGATGTTTCTCCTGGTGTCCAGATCGGATCTCCTTGCTGCTTGGTTAGCTCGCAAACAAAGGGCCCACCCTGCTTGCTGCAGGCAGGCTATGGAGACAAAGTAGCTACCGCCCTCCCCTTTTCCCTAAGCTTCCTGTTTGGTCCCAGCGCCCAAGCAGGCTGAGCTGGGAGGTGCTATGCTGCCAAAGAAGGGAGGGAGGGAGGGAGATGGGGGGTGGGGGAATCTGGATGTAAGCTGGATGGGATAGGAAGAGAGAGGGGGTATTAGGCAGTATAGCCCCTGTAGGATGACCAGGAAGGGTAGGCGGGCTGTTCCCAGGTGCCGCAGCACTCACTCACCAAAATGGTGTTTCACTTGGTGCCCAGATCGAAACTCCGTGCTGCTTGGTTAGCTCGCAAACAAAGGGCCCACCCTGCTTGCTGCAGGCAGGCTATGGGGACAAAGGAGCTACCACCCTCCCCTTTGCCCTAAGCTTTGGGTTTGGTCCCAGTGCCCAAGCAGGCTGAGCTGGGAGGCGCTCTGCCACCGAAGAAGAGAGGGAGGGAGGGAGACAGGGGGGGGGGGACTGGATGTAAGCTGGATGGGATAGGAAGAGAGAGGGGGTATTGGGCAGTATAGCCCCTGTAGGATGACCAGGAAGGGTAGGCGGGCTGTTCCTGGGTGCCGCAGCACTCAGTCACCACAATGGTGTTTTACTCGGTGCCCAGATCGAAACTCCGTGCTGCTTGGTTAGCTCGCAAACAAAGGGCCCACCCCTGCTTGATAAATCTTTTCCCAGCTCTTTACTCTGAATAGATGTCTGTCTTTGTGGGTGAGATGTGTTTCTTGTAAACAGCGCAATGTTGGATCCTGTTTTCGGATCCAATCTTTTAGCCTGTGCCTTTTATAGGTGAGTTGAGTCCATTGATATTAAGTGATATTAATGGCCAGTGGTTGTTAACTCAGGTCATTTTTTCTTTTTTTCTTTTTGTAATAGAGTTTGTGTGTTTCTCTTCTTCGAGTTGCACTGGTGAAGGGTCTCTAGATGTCTGAGTTATTGTGGCCACTGTTGGACTCCTTTGCATTGTGATTTTCCTTCTATTACTTTCTGTAAGGCAGTATTTGTGGCTCGTATTGTTTAAATTTGTTCTTATCTGGAAAGTTTTGTTTTCTCCATTTATAGTGAACGTAAGCTTGGCTGGGTATTGCCGTCTGGGCTTGCATCCATGGTTTCTCAGTTTCTGCAGTACATCTATCAAGGACCTTCTGACTTTCATGTTTTCCATAGAGAAGTCATATATAAGTTTGATAGGTTTACCTATAAGTAACGACCTTTTTCCTTTGCTGCTCTTAATATCATTTATTGTTCATGTTTTGTGTTTGTATTATATAGCGAGGAGAATTTTTTTTTGATTCAGTCTATTCGGTGTTCCATATGCTTCTTGAACCTTCATAGGAATATCTTTGTTTACGTTGGGAATGTATTCTTCAATAATTTTGTTAATATATATTTTCTTGACTGTTAAGCTGTATATCTTCTCCTTCTTTTACCCTTATAATTCTTAGGTTTGGTTTTTTTATTGTGTCCTAGATTTCCAGAATATTTTGTGATGAGAATTTGTTCAATTTTCTGTTTTCCTTGATCAGTGCGTTTATTTTCTCTATGGTATCTTCAGTGTCTGACATTCTATCTTCTGTCTTTTTTATTCTGTTCGTAATACTTGTCTCTGTAGTTCCTGTTCATTTACCTAGATTTTCCATATCCATCCTTCCCTTGGTTTGTGTTTTTTTCATTATTTCCATTTCATTCTTCAAGTTTTGAACCAATTTCCCTTAACTGTTTGATTGCTTTTTCTTGTTTCTCTTGGTTTTCTTGGGTATCTTTGAGCAATTTATTCATTTCCTCTACCTTTTGGTTTGTAATCTCTAATTGTTTAAGGCAGTTTTTCACCTCCTGTTAAAGTTCTCTATTATTTTCATACAATTGATTTTGAGTCGATTTCTTCGAAGTCTTCTAGAGTAGGGTGTTCAATTCTTCTTATTTCAGGATCCCTGGATTCTGGTGATGTCATATTGCCTTTGAGGTTGTTGGAGGAATTCTAGCATTGGTGCCTGCCCATCTCTTCCTTCAAATGGAGCCAGGAGAGGCCTGGTGTTTTGGTCCACACTTTGCTCTGACTGACTCTTTGGTTGTATCTCTTCAATGTAGAAGCAGGAACCATCACATCTAGATGGAACTCCTTAGCAGCAAAACATGGACGCCTGGTATTCCAATGACCCGTGGACAAAAGGAGGATCCTGCGGGGCAGGGCAGGCATGAGTAGAACACAGGAGACCCTGCTGCACAAGCTGAAGGTGCGCGTGCTCTCTTTCAGGGGTCCTTGTGGCCTGCCTGGTAGGCAAGCACTCATTGCTCTTGGTGTGTAGCCTTAGTGTAGGAGCAGAAAACTGTTCCTGAGCAAAGGACCTTGCAGAAACCTCAAGCTTGTGTGTGGGGGGCGGGGAAGACAGCCCTGCAGAAGGAGCTGGGGGAGAGGGCTTTGTGCTCTCTTTCGGGACAATCCTCCACTGGATAGCACACACTCACCCATCCAGATGTAACTCCTCGGCATCTAAAGAGGGATGCTTGGTAGCTCAATGATCCAGGAACAAAAGGAAGAACAGAACAGGGCAGGAACGGCGGGATCAGGAGACCCTGGAGCACAAGCTGAAGATACCCGGGCTCCCTTACCGGGGACTGGAGGCCTGCCCAATATGCAGGAACTCACCGCTCTGGGTGGGTAGCCTCAGTTTAGGAGCTTAAAACTGTTCTTGAGCACTGGTCCTAGCATACAGCAGGGCAGGGTTGGGGAGAGTTGCTTGGGGGCTGGGTCGTGCTTAAGAAAGACAGCCCTGCAGAAGGAGCTGGAAGAGGGGATTTTGTCCTCTCTTCCAGGACAATCTGCCATTGGATAGCATACACTCACCCATCCAGATGGAACTCCTCAGCACCTAAACAGGGCAGCCTGGTAGCCCAATGATCCGGGGACAAAAGGAAGTTCAAGTATTCATTTTAATACAGTTAATCTTATATTTTGTGCTTCGAATAAAATGAAACATGAAATAGTTTTTCAAGCATAATGGAGAAGAAAGAAACTATATTCTAGATCCTGTGTATAATTTCTGTATGCAAATTTTTTCCCTGAATATATCCCTAAATATGGCTTAATAGAGAGCTCTGTGGCCTTCCAGATGCAGGATGATATTAAAAAGGAGATTCTGAAGGGATACTCTAAACGTTCAGGTTTATCTTAGGAAATCTATTCCACCTGGTAACCATTTTTACTTGTTTCCCATTCTTTTTGACTGATCTTCATTAAGTTTTTTTTAAGGCAGTAAAGTGGAATTCTTTTTATGATAAAACAAAAAACAGTCTCTGATAAGGTGAGATCCATTTAGATGGGTGAGAGCAGCAGATGATCATGAGGGTGTCCTCCTTTTCAGCAAGACACTAATAATGTCATCACCACAGTCAGGAGCTTTCTGATTTGTTGAGCACATTTCTTATGGAGCCAATGGCAATTGATGGGGAATCTCAACAAATCACCTTGTATGGGGGGTGTTTGCCGTGGTCCCCAAATAGCCTATAAAACCATCCATGTGCTCCTGTTTGCCCCTTTTTATGTCCTGATCATCACTGTAACACTAGTTTTGTAAGCTATCCCTTTCTTACCCTTAAAAAAAGCTGATATTAAAGCTAGCCTGGTTAATCCTATTGGCTGGGCAGCTGAGGAGAGAGAGCCAGAAAAGACTCTATCCTATAACTATATAGATGAATATCTTTCATATCACCATAGGAACTTCATCCTGTGATGGATGAAGCTAGAGACAGAGACCCACATTGAAAAACTGGACTGAGCTCCTATGGTCCAAATGAGGAGCAGAAGGAGGGAGAACATGAGCAAGGAAGTTAGGACCGTGATTGCTTCACCCACTCACAGAGAAAGTGGGGCTGCCCTAAAAGGAGCTCACCCAGGCCAGCTAGATGATAGAGCATGTGATCAAACCAGACTCCCTGAATGTGGCTCACAAGGAGGGCTGATTGAGAAGTCAAGGACAATGGTACTGGGTTTTGATCCTACTGCATGTAATTAATTTGTGGGAGCCTAGTCTGTTTGGATGCTCATCTTCCTCATCAAGGATGGAGGGGGGAGGACCTTAAACTCTCCATAGAGCAGGGAATCATGACTGCTCTTTGAACTGGAGAGGGAGGGAAATTGACAAGGGGGTAGGAGGAGGAACGTGGGAGAAAGGGAGGTGGTGGAAATTTAATTAAATAAAAAATAAATAAATGTCACTTATGCATGAATTCATGTGATATTTGTCTTTCTGGGTCGGGGTTACCTCACTCAATATGGTGTTTTCTAGATCTAACAATTTGCCATTAAATTTCAAGATGTCCTTATTTTTTCCACTCTGTAGTACTCCGTTGTGTAAATGTACCACATCTTTTTATCCACTCTTCAGCCTAAGGGCATTTACGTTATTTCCAGGTTCTGGCTATGACAAGTAATGCCACTATTAACATAGTTGAGCACCTGTCAATGTGGCATGATTGAACATCCTCTGTGTTTATATCCAAAAATATCATTGTTGGGTGTTGAGGTATGTTGTTTCCTAATATTCCATGAAATTGTCATACAGATTTCCAAAGTGACTCTACCAGCTTGCACTCCCATAAGCATTTTAGGAATATTCTCTTTACCCCATGGACTCACCAGTATAAGTTTGCCTCAGTGTTTTGATCTTGGCTACTCTGACAGTTTTAATATTGCATCTTATGGATGTTGAACATTTCCTTCAGTGTCTCTCAGCCATTTGAGATTTATTTGTTAAGAGTTCTGTGTTTAGGTCTATACCCCATTTGTATTACATTATTGGTTCTTTTCATGACCAATTTCTTGAGTGCTTTATGTGTTTTGGAGTTCAGTCCCCATCTGTTATGTGTTGGGTGAAGATCTTTTCGCTTTCTGTAGGCTGCTGTTTTGTGTGTTGCTTTACAGAAGCTTCTCAGCCTCCCATGTTCTTGGGTAGGTAGAATAAACATAATAAAATGACAATCTTACCAAAAGGAATCTACAGATTCAATTCAATGCCCATCAAAATCCCAGCAAAATTCTTCACTGACCATTAAAGAACAATACTCAACCACCTATTGAAAAGCTAAAAGCCCAGGATAACCAATACAATTCTGTACAATAAAGGAACTTTAGGTGGCATCCCATTTCCTGACTTCAAACTCTGCTACAGTTCTACAGTACTGAAAACAGCCTGGTATTGCCATAAATACAGACCGGAGGCCAATGGAAATGAATCAAATCATGGATATCAATACACACACCTACCAAGTCCTGATATTTTACAAAGAAGCAAAAAATATAAAATTGAAAAAGAAAGTGTATTCAGAAAATGATGCTGGTATAACTGGATATTAACATGTAAAAGAATGAAAATAGATATATATCTACGACCATACACAATCTCAACTCCAATGGATCAAAGACCCCAACATAACACTATCGATACTGAACCTCATAAAAAAGAAAGGGGAAGTACACATTAAAACATTGGCACAGGAAACCTCTTCTTAAATATATCCCCAGTAGCACAGACTCTTAAAGCTACAATTAATAAATTGGATCTTCTGAAACTGAGAAAATTCCATTTTACTGTTATTAAGTGTGATTAATATAATCTGGACATGGTTAGTCAGTTAGGTGCTGTTGAACTGTTGAAGGACTAAGGAATAACAAGGACAGACACCTGCAATACGGTTCTAATTCATCATATATATTTGAAGGACTTAGATCTAGTAAGGCCAGACACCTGCAATTTCTTTGTGAAAGTTCCTCCTGTAATCATTCTACAAGGACTTCTGTCTGGCCAAATCCAATCATGCTGTCAGGTAGTTATTTATAGAGAACAGGTTGATAAGGCTTTCTATCATTCTTTGTCTTTCTTTCTTTCATTTTTTTTCTCTTTCTTTATCTTTTTTTTCTACTTGCAGTTTAGGGCTAAATGATTGGCTGTTTTATTTTATTTGTCAGGATGCACAGTTTGGGGAAAAAGTTATTCTACTACTAGAATACAGGGAGACTGTGCCTGTATATAAGGAAAGCTTAAGATTCCCAAAGCTAAGTTAGAATGGGAACATGTTATCTATCACACAAGAGAATTTGTAGAGACAATATTTTTGTAAGACATGCCTAGGTGAATATAACCTCCATCAGATATGTTAATCTCTGATGGATTGTCTTCTAAATACCAGCTGATATACTGTGTAGACTTGTAGATCCTCTAAGAATGGCCTCTTTGAAACTTCAAAGCAAACCTCAATGACACACTTCTCCAATAAAGCTACATCGTATAATAATAGACTTATTTCAATAGTCTCATTCCCTGGTGACCAAAGATTCAAATCTATAATAATCGGGGAACATTCTCATTCCAACCACCATTACCAGCATGTCTTGAACACCAAACTTGCAATTCTCTAACGTTTTCTATGGACTCCCCTTAACTGGGTAACTCTACTGCCTCAATAAGTGTAGGACAAGAGAGAGAGAGAGAGAGAGAGAGAGAGAGAGAGAGAGAGAGAGAGAGAGAGAGAGAGAGAGGGAGAATAGTAGCCTCAAGGGAACAGTACCTTTCACAGCAATCTCAAGAAATTTCTTGGGGCAACTTTAACCAATTAAGTGAAAGACTAACATAGTAAAATCTCTTTAAGACAGTGAAGAAAGTTGAAGAAAACACCAGAAGATGGAGAGATTTCTCATGCATTGTTAGTATTAATATAATAAAGATGTCCAACTTAACAAAATAAATCTACTGATTCAATGTAATCCCCATCAAAATTTCTATATATTTCTGCACAAATCTTGAAAGGACAATTTTAAGTTTCATATGGAAACAAAACAAAAAAAAGTCAAGGATAGCTAAATCAATCCTGAATTTAAAAACAGAAAAAGAAGAAGAACTGCTGGAGGTCTTGCCATTCTAATGTCATGTTATACACAAAGCTATAATAATAAAAACAGCATGGTATGTGAGGAAAAAAACTAGACTCTGTCATCAATGGAATCTAATAGAAGAATCAAATAAATTCAGACACATAATATTTGACAAAGAAGCCAAAATTTAACACTGGAGATAAAAAGATATCTTCACCAATGATACTGATCACAGTAGATGTCTGCATGTAGAGGATTGAAAATTTAGTCATGTTTATCGCCCTGCAAAAACAAACACACAAACAAACAAAAAAACAGATTCAGCTCCAAATGAAGTACAAGGCCACATACACTGAATTTGATAGAAGAGAAGTAGGGAATAGCCATGAGCTCATTGGAACAGGAAAAGACCTTTTAAATAGGACACACATAGATACTAAGAACAACAATTAATAAATGGGACCTCATGAAATTGCAAAGCTTCTGCATGGCTAAGGACACAATCATTCAGATATAGGCAGCCTACAGAATGGGAAAACATTAGTTATATATCTGAGAGAGGGTTAGTGTCTAGAATATATACAGAACCAAAAGAAGTCAAGAAAGTAAATCACCTAGTTAAAAACGAGGGAGAATAAAACTAAACAGAGAGTTCTCAAAAGATGAAGCAAAAATGGCTGGGAAACATTTAAAAATCACTCAACATCTCTACCCATCAGGGAAATGAAAATTAAAACTACTTTAAGCCTCCATCTTACTCCAGTCAGATTGGCCCAGATCAAGAAATCAAAGGACAGCACATGCTGTTGAGAATAAGGAAAGACGAACATTTATTCATTGCTGGTGGGAGTGACAACTGGTATAACCCATATGGAAATCACTGAGGTTTCTCAGAAAGCCGAAAACTGATCTACCATAAGATCCAACCAAACCCTCTTGAACACAATCAATTCTACCTTCTACTACAGAGACATGTGCTCATCCATGTTCTTTCTTACTCTATTCATAATATCCAGAAATTGGAAACAGCTTAGATGATCAGCAGGTAATGAACAGGAAAGGTAAATATGGTAAAACTATGCAATGCAATATTAGTCAGCTTTTAAGAAGGTTGAAACTATGAAATTTTCAGGTAAATGGATGGAGGCTGAAACAACCATCCAGAGTGAGATAACCCAGACATGGAGAAATAAATATTGCACATTTTCTCTTCTTTGTGGATGTTAGCTTTTATGGTTAGATATGTGTCTTTCTGTTCAAATAACAATAGACGTCCAGTAACTAAGGATGTATTGGAATGGAGGAGGGGATCTTCCCAGGAAAGGAGAGAAAATGTGATAAAAAGACTTAGGGAAACTGGACTAAATAGGATTAAATAGGGAGAGGCATGGGAAAGCAAGGAATGGGGGCTGTGCTGAGGGACAACTAAGGCAAAGGGCTTTTGAAAAGTCACATGGAAGCCTTCTACTGTAGAAGTTTCCTAAAATATATCCTTTATGGGGGTGGGTGTTAGTTTATTTTTTTTTGGTGTGTGTGTGTGTGTGTGTGTGTGTGTGTGTGTGTGTGTTTGAGAGAGAAAGAGATAGAGAGGGGGTGAACATGAATCTATATGGGAAGAGAAGTAAGGAGGATCTAGGAGGAGTCAGGGAAGGGGAAATAATCTGATTGCAATGTATTGTTGGAAAACATAATAAGAATGAGGAAATTTAAAAAATGAATGAAATAATATTGTTTCTGGGAAAATGGATGCATGTTGGATATCACCATATTAAGCAAACTGAGACTCAGAAAAACAAAGATTGTATTTTCATTTATTTATGGAACCTCTATTTTGTATAAAATATTATACATTTTACATAACAAAAATGTGATATGAAAGCAGAAAAAGAAAGTAGGGAAGAGATTAGCAGGAGGAAGAATGAAGAAACTGAAAAAGGGAAGGGTTTGGATAGTGGATATGGTAATGTCCTAGTACTTAACCTGTCTTCATGACACCTAAGAATATTTGCAATAGACATTGACCAATGAAAAATAAAAAAAATTGAAAGATTGAAGATTAAAAAAACCATAAAGACATCTTTCTGGAAATTGGAAGCAAACAAGATCGCCGGGTAAAAGTTGGGAGCATGGGAGAGGGGGTATGGGTGGGGGTGGAGGTAGGGATGCGGATAGGGTTGGGGGAAGGGGAGAAGGGGAGAGAGAAGGGAGAAAGGAAAGACTGGGGGGGTGGGAGGGTGGAGATGGAGGAAGGGAGGATATAGGAGCAGGGAAGAAGATATCTACATTAAGGGATCCATTTTAAAGTTGGCAAGAGACTTGGCTCTAGAGGAGATCCCAGGTGTCCATGGGGATGTCCCCAGCTAGGTCCTTGGGCAGCAGAGCAGAGGGTGCCTGAACTGTCTTTGCCCCACTATCACACTGATGATTATCTCCAATATCACCACAGAATCTTCATCCAGCGATGAAGAAACAGAGACCCTCATCAGAGCACTGGACTGAGCTACCAAGGTCCAGTTGAAAAGCAGAGGGAGGGAGAGGATGAGCAAGGAAGTCAGGAACAGGAGGGGTTGGTCCACCCACTGAGGCAGTGTGCCTGTTCTAATGGAAGCTCACCAAATCCAGCTGGACCGGAACTGAACGAACATGTGATCAAACCAGACTCTCTCATAGTGGATGACAATGGGGGCTGACTGAGAAGCCATAGATAAAGGCACTGACACTTGTTTCTACTTCATGTGCTGGCTTTTTGGGACCCTAGTCTATTTGGATGCACACTTTCCTAGGCCTGAATGTAGGGGGGAGGGCCTTGGACTTCACACAGGGAAGGGTTTTCTACCCTCTCTTAAGGAGGGAGGAGGAGGAAGATGGGTGAATGGGGAGCAGAAGAGAATGGGAGGAGGGGAGGAAGTGTAAATTTTTGAATGGAAAAATTTAAAAAAAATGACGTTTGTAATAATTGATTGCTTCTATACTACTGGGTAAAATCTAAGTGTCTTTTTTCTATACTAAGAAAGTGATATGCCCTCTCCATCTATAGTGTATTCAAAATCACTCTTGTAATTGGTTTAAAGAAAATAAATTTTGGAAATTAGAAAAAAAAAATGAAGATTTAAATAAATATAAAAGATCAAATAGCAGAAGTAGAGTGTGATTCTTAGTCTTGTCATCTTGAATCTATAATCACACAGGAATGGCGGCATGCCTGTGTGGGGTATGTTAATTATGTTCATTGAGATAGGAGGCTCTGCCTGATGGAGGAAGGTCATTGGTTAAAATAAAAGAAGCTGCTTGGCTCTCATTGGTTAGGAGATAGGTTGGAGGAGTAAACAGAACAGAATGCCGGGAGGAAGAGGAAGTGAGGTCAGACTCCACAGCTCTCCTCCCAGGCAGACACGCGATGAAGCTCTGAACTAGAATCTTCCCGGTAAGACCGGTGCTCACAGATTGTTAGAGATGGGTTGATTGGGATATCAGAATTAGCCAGTAAGGGCTAGAGCTAAGGGCCAAGCAGTGATTAAATGAATACAGTGTCTGCGTAATTATTTCAGGTAAAGCTAGCCGGGCAGGCGGCTGGGGTGTTTGGGGATGCAGCCCCGCCGCTCCCCTTATTACTACAAATGGCGCCCCACGTGATGGACTAAACCCACTTAAAAAACCTGAGAAGGCTTAAAAATAATGGAGAGAGAGTTTAACACAGATTTTTGCTGTTTGTTCGTGGCATGCCGTAGAGAGATTTCCTGATTCAGCAACAGCAGCAGAAAAAAAGCTGCGTTATCTTAAAGCGCTGCTTCCTGGGGCTGTGCCACCAGTGCAAACTCTGGCTTTATGTTTGTGTTCCCGCTTGGGATCGGAAGGAGAGTGCTCTGAGACCACGACGATGACTCAGAGCTCCCCGCCTGCTCCTGGGAAGAAGGCAGAATCAGGCTTAGGCAGGCGGAAGAGCATGGCGGATTCCTGCATACAGAGACGTGTTTTCAGACTGCACAGTGCTCTGCATGTAACTTGGATGAAAAGAATTTCTGTGCTGCGTGCTCAGTCTCAGAATTAAAGTGCTGAGTGCCGCTCCTACCTGGCAGCCCCAGAGCTAGCACAAAATGGTACGTCCTCCATTTTGAAATTTTCCTGACTCAACTTCAGCTGCAAATCCCTGCAGCTCATTAAGAGGTCCTGCCACGAAACACTTAAACGGTGGTGACGAAAAGCTGAATGCATGCTTTTCGGTTTTCAGCCGTAGCAGAAAAAAAGCTGCGCGTTTAAAAATGCTGGCTTTCTGGGCCATCCTGCCAGGGCAAACTCCGACTGTTTGAGGCAGGAGGGCCAGCTACCGAGAGAGGACTTGAGTGTTGACTGTTGTAGCTCGCTGGCTGGCAGGGACCTTGAAACGCCATAGAGGTGTGGCTATAAACATGACTACAGCCAGTACCTCAGCCATGAGGCTGGAAAGCTAAGGAATGGGCTGGATCCAGCCGTCAAAGCCACGCCTTTAGTCCTACTGAGATTGCTTGGTAAATTAAAGACTCATGTGGTCAGAAAAAGAGAGATATACAGTAAAGAGAGATTCAAAGACAGAGAAAATTTCTGAATGGTTTAAAGTGTGTTAAAATATATGCAGACTAAAAGTTAAAATTCTTAAAGTAAACCTCTGTGACTTCAAGGTGTGGTAGCACACGCCTTTAATCCCAGTGCTTAGAAGGCAGAGACGAACAGATCTCTGTGAGTTCAAGGTGTAGTAGCAAACACCTTTAATCCCAATACCTGGGAGGCAGAGACAGGCGGATCTCTGAGAGTTCAAAGACAGCCTGGTCTACAGATATACGCTCAAAAAGCAAAAAGTTAACCTAGGAATGTCACAGCTAAGATTCTTAAGCGTCTAGTGATTTAAAGGCGTAAATCAAAAGTGCTCCTGGATAGTAAAAAAATGCAGATTCACAATAGGACAGATTCAGACCACTAAATGAGTCACACTGTTGGATGAATGTACGTAGGCTTGGGAAAGAGAAGAAAAAGAATATAGAGAATAAAGTTAATGGTTTAAAAAAAAGGTAAAGTCTTTAGAGTACAGATAGTTAAGAGATTAAAAGAAATAAAGAAATATAAGCCACGTAAAAACTGGAAAATTCACAGAGAGTCTGGATTATGTACATTGTGTTTTCTTTAAAATTTTTGACTGTGAAGGAGCTAAGTACAGAGAGACATTTCATTATATGGGCTGCCAAGTGGAACCAGAACGGATATCATGAGGGTATGATTTCAGAATTTGGGTCTAAGGATATGATGCTTTGGAGAGAGTCTTCTTTTGTTTTCACAGAGGACCAGACCCTTTGGACTTCTTCTATTCCAATTTGGTATGATGGACCACGTCCTCCTGAAGGGTTGCTGCGAACATCTTCAGAAAATTGCTTTGCTCAACTGCCAACTGAGATGAAACTAGCACACAGGTTATAGCATGAAAGACCTAATTAACGACGCCCCCATTCAGCAGGAAGCAGTTTGGAGAGAAAAAACTGCGCCCATGTTCCCAAATATAGTTTATAAATGTTCTTTTACATTTAAAGGGGGATATGATATAGACATGAATAATTTGCATTAGTATAGATTTTGCTTTATTGATAGAGATTTACGGTCAATTTTGTTATATGTATAAATGTTTCTGATGTAACTTTTACTTGATAACTGTTTTGTTATATGTAATTTTGCTATGTTAAAGTTAAAGCCTTTTTTTGTTTAAACCGAAAAAGGGAAATGATGGAGGAAGGTCATTGGTTAAAATAAAAGAAGCTGCTTGGCTCTTATTGGTTAGGAGATAGGTGGGAGGAATAAACAGAACAGAATGCCGGGAGGAAGAGGAAGTGAGGTCAGACTCCACAGCTCTCCTCCCAAGCAGACACGCGATGAAGCTCTGAACTAGAATCTTCCCGGTAAGACCGGTGCTCATAGATTGTTAGAGATGGGTTGATTGGGATATCAGAATTAGCCAGTAAGGGCTAGAGCTAAGGGCCAAGCAGTGATTAAATGAATACAGTGTCTGCGTAATTATTTCGGGTAAAGCTAGCCGGGCAGGCAGCTGGGGTGTTTGGGGACGCAGCCCCGCCGCTCCCCTTATTACTACATCTGCCCACTATAGGTGATGTAGTTTCCTGTTTGGACACTCCTAGACTGTATAAAATAGAGGAAGTAAGCTGGGAGCTAAGAGAGCATTTATCGTGGGATGGTTGTGGCCACAATGTAACTAGCTACATCAAGCTCCTATTGCTCCTGTGAACCCTTAAGTTTTCCCACTTAAGTTGCTTTAGGAGACGACTTCTAGCACAGCAACAGAAAAAGAAATTAAGACATAAATTGGTAGAGAAGTGGGGCTGTTGCTGTGTAGACCATAAGTGATTCTTTGGCCTCCCTCTGCTTACCGGTTTTAGGCTGAAGTGTGCAGGAGTTTGGTACTCTGGACTAGAAAAGCTTTAACAAGCTGGAAGGAGACGGTAATGCGCAATTCTAGTAGAAGCTCAAAGACAAGAACTCTGAGAGACATGTGGACACTAGTGGCAACACATGAGGTTTCAAAAGGAACTCTATCCTGATATTTTGCCCAAGAATCTGTCTTCATTCTCTCCATATTCTGAGATCCCGAATAAAGTTCCATTTAAAGATAATGGGCTGGTTTGTTTTGCAGAGGAAATTTCAAGACAGGCAAGCATAGGCTGGAGAGATGGCTCAGTGGTTAAGAGTACTGACTGCTCTTCCCGGGTATCTAAATTCAATTCCCAGCCCTCACATGGCTGCTCACAACCTCTGCAACTTCAATCCCAGGATCCAATGCTCATTTCTGGCCTTTTTGAACACCAAACACACAAGTAATATACAGGCATACGTGCAGGTAAAATACCCACATACATAAGTAAGATAAATTTAAAAACAGGTGAGTATTCAGGCTTGTTCTGAGGAAGCAATTGGAACTGTTACAGAGATCAGCACTACTGAGGGGAAATCTGTGCTTCCCTGGGGCCATAGGGAATGTGTTCTGAGGGCAAAGCACAAGTCCTTGGAGCCTCCATCATGTGGTGAGCCTACTCCATTTAAAGAGAGAACATCAAAGTGAAAGACCTTATTTTCTTTAAAAGGGAACTGCCCAAGAGAGTTTTCCCTAGAAGTATATAACTCATTTTTTATTTTGTGTGTTCACAATTAAGAAATTTCCGACTTTCAAGTATTTGAAACCCTTTGGAGATGGTCACCCCACACATTGCAACTCTTCCTCCAAAGGTTCAGGGAATATTGAAGAATAGGGTGGCAGAAAGCTTGTTAAGATACAGAAGACAGGGAAGACCGTTACAAAAGTATGTCTTTACACATGACAGGAAATGACACTCAATTTTCTACAGCCATATTGCATACACAATATACAGGTCTTGCACACGAACTGCCTCATCACTATTCCAGCATAGTTGGTGGAGAAGCTCACTACAGTTGGTTGATAAACTCCGGACAGTTGAGAACTGCCAGGAGAGAGAAAGCCAGTTTTCTTCAGAGTAAGTTATCCATATACAGTTGACAGCCCTACAGCCATGGAAATATGGACAACAAGTTGATCTCAGACCTACAACCATGTCCATATGAATGGCAAGTTGAGCTCAGTAGATTATATAAGCACAAATGAAGCTGGGAGGGGATGTGAGAAGATAGACCCAATAGCTGGTGGGAGTTAGTGAGTATAGAAACAAAATATGTTCATGTATGAAAGAAAACCAATAAAGATAATTCATACAAAGACTTTGTTGGAAAGGTTTATGGGGACGTCTAAAGATGGACTAAATGCATTTTTTCTTTTCTCTTCTTTTTTATTGAGCTTTACATTTTTTTCTGCTCCCCTCCCTGCCTCTCCACTTCCTCTTTCAATCCTCCATCAAGGTCCCCAAGCTCCCAATATACTCAGGAAATCTTTTCTTTTTCTGTTTCCCATGTAGATTAGATCTATGTAAGTCTTCTTAGTGTCCTCATTGTTGTCTAGGTTCTCTGGGATTGTGGTTTGTAGGCTGGTTTTCTTTGCTTTATGTTTAAAAACCACCTATGAGTGAGTACATGAATGCATTTTATACCACGACATGGTGGTGAGCCCATGAGGATGAAGGGATTGAAGGTTGTGGCTGAACAGTGGTATGATTGGGCGTCATGTGGACAAAGAGCAGAGTTGTGACAGCTAGAGCTATCAGCTTGGCAATGGAGAAAGCTGAGGACTTGCACTGCACTCATCTCTTTTTAATATTGTGGATGTTATGTGACGAGCTGCGGCAAAGTCCTGCGGTGATGGACCATCCCCTTGAAGCTTGAGATGAAATAAACCCTCTCCCTTAAGTTGTTCTCCTAAGGGAGTTCTATCACAGCAATCGGGAAAGAAACGAAGGCAGGGAAAGTGAAATAACTCTTTCTTGTTAGCCATAAGACTGGAATCATGAAGATCCATGTTCCATTTCCTGGCTTGTTTATCCCTTTCAAAACTTGCATTCTTTGCTACTTACAGTGACATAAACATATACACATATGTATGTAAACATAGATACTTCTATGTACACACACTGAATATATAATATACTGGTTTACATAGCAGATGGCATGTTTGATTATGAGATAAATATCCATTTTGTGCATAAATAAAGATAATCAGCAGTAAAAGTTATCCAAATCATGTAAACTGATCTGAAAACCAATTTTAAAATACCAACATGTTATATGTTACACTATCTGGAAAACCCTGACACTATTTGGTTATTTGAAAGCATAATCAATAGTGACTAATCTCAATTATTTTCTTAACCAACGACTTATATCTTATACACATATAAATAAGCTACAATTCACAACAGTTTGAGCAATGAGGAAAATTTTTTTTATTCTGTCTCACCTTGGCTGTCATCAAATCTACTCAACAAGTTCATTTTGCTGATTTTCATTGCAAATACGTCTCTTATTGCCATTCGAAGCTTGATCGTTGATGGTAAATAAAAATCAAAAGACCAGTTTCTTCTGATTTGCTTTGACAAATTCTTGTTGGGATGTGGAATTTTTCTTCGGAAATGTATTAAAATAAAGTGCAGATGGAATTGAGTCCTCTGTGGTGGTGCTAGACTCCTAAGAATTTTCATTTTGTTGTCGGTCATCTTGACTACATTTACAGCACAGGCTTCAAGTGAATGAATGAATCAATCAATGTTTGTAAGCTGCTCCTATGGTCTAATAATTGACAAGATCACACATATTCTGTATTTTCTGATGATTAAAACAGAAAATTGAAGAATATATATAAGGGGAAGCTTAAAACTATACCATCTAACTTCATTACAATTTGTTCCTCGTTATGTTCGAAGGTAACAATTTTGTGACCAGTTGTTTTACTGAATGTTACTTTCCCGTTGGAATCAAAACACACCAAAGTTATTTTGAACACTACGTTTCGTACATGTTTTAAACAACATCCATCATACCCCTGACGACTTTGCCGAAAAATGATGTGACGGTTGGTAAAGGTGACTGTTATAGGGAAACTAAACCTAAAATCTGACCACCTCCAGGAGTATTTACCATCTCTCCTAATCATTGTACCACATCTCATACCGCAGTCTTTGAGTTCTTCACTGATGATTCGTGGCCCTATGTCCGTGTGTTCTTGTTCTTGAAGCAAAGCCAGCAATTGCTGTTTATAAATGGGTGTCAACCATTCTAAAGGTATTAGACGATCTCGTTCAAGAGTAGTTGTGTCACCCACATCACAGATGATATGTTGGAACCTCAGTTTTTTAAAGACCCCTTGATATATTAGTCCTTCTTCACTTTCAAGAAAACTGATGCTATCAATGTGTTCCATGTGCTTGGAAAGCCACCTGTTGGCACTAATTAAGATGTTCTTCACTGGACCTTTCCAGGAGGGATTAAGACAAAGAAATATCCACTCTTTCAGGGCGGTGTAGATGTCCATTTCCTTTTGCAAAACTAGTAAATCAGCTGAACAAATAAGAAGATACATGAGCTTTGTATCAATATCCCTGTAAAGTTCAACAGTTGGATGAGTCATCACGTTGCAGAGAAGCCAGTCAAAGCAGCGTGTCTTTACAGATTTCAGTCCATATGTTTCTGCTGCTGTGTAGTATGAGCACACGGTTTCCCTAGTGATGCTGCTGTTCATGATCTCTTTACATTGTCGGATGACATGCTCCACCTGAAGCAGGCATGCTGCTGCCAAAATGTGAGGAGCTCGATGGGGTGTTATTGGCAAGTCCTCGTCCCTGTAAAATGACCCAAACACAAAGTGCAAGGAGCCGACATCTATATCCTTGTTCTTAATCTGCAGGTCAACAACACCGCTGTTGGATTCTTTCCAAGTATCTTTTAGCATCTTAGCAAAGAAGGCCGACTGACACAAAAATGATTTGTGTAGAGGCCATTCTTCTTCAAGTGCACGGATTCGAATGTCGGTATCCTTCCCGTCCAAAAATAAATTTTCGTATGCATACTTAGATGATAGCTTCGGTTTTTTCCTGTAGACGATGCCAAAAAGTTGCTGTAGGTTGACTGCCTGGTTCCGAGATCCGTGGATGTTAGGGGTTGGTGCCACACAGTCCCAAATGCCCCATTTGCGCTTCCGACTGCCAGAGATGGAACTGGGACCTGGTCCTGCGTTGTCTTCTGGCTGAGCTGACTCTGCCAAGCCGGAATCACTGCTTCTAAAACTGCTGCGGCTGTTTAGAAGCCCCATTGATGAAGTCACCCAGCACCTCTCAAAGAGACTCGCAGAAGCTTATCTGCCATGGCATTGCTGAAAGGTCTGTGTCAGCCAGTACTGCCTTGGCTAACTGAATTTCTCTAGCTCAGGCTCAAACGTCATAGAGCAGACAGGCACTCATTAATCATTGTCTACAATTGCCCTTCTGGAGCAGTGGCCCCGCCCTCTGGTAACAGGCCCCTTTAAAACTATGAAGTGTAATTTAGCTTCTCCCCTTCTTCAGCTTCCCTCCTTCTCCTTCCTCTCTCCTATCCTCCTTCCCTCCCTTCCCTTCTACCTAATTTTCTTCTTTCTTTCCTTTCTTCTTTTCCTTTCCCCATTCTCCTTCTCCTTTCCTCTGCCCCCTCCTTTTCCTCCATAGTTTCTAAACGAGTCACACTATGGTGTTGAAGGTGACCTCACTCAAATAGTCAAAATCACCTGCCTCAGTCTTTTAAGTCGAATCTTCTTTTCCATAAAGATAATGACCATGTCAAAGCTATCATGATGAGTGTTAAAGATTGTACATATTCCAACTTCCACCCCTGGGGTGCGATAGATCACTTCCTGTCAGTAGTATTGATGTAATATTTACCAACAGCTCTTAGCAATTCAAATGGTAGCCACTCTTATTGCTTATTTTATTAGTCAGTTTTGATTATTCTAAAAGAAGAGTATTGCTTGCATGTATGTAATAGTATATATACCCAAAATTTCTGTGTATGCTTTGCCTTGTCTATATTGATTTAAAAATATTTTGTATACTTAAGGTTCCTTATACATCCAGTTATTTTATTAATGTGTATATGTATGCAAGTTTTATGTTTTTGTTTTACAGATTTGCCTTTGCTTATCAAATGACTGTGGAACTATTTTAAATAAGCTGCAATTCTTTCAAAACCAGGTAGATTTTACTTAATTGTTTTTATGTCTCAGAGAAGAACTCTCCCTCAACTAAAATGAGACAAATAGCTCTCAATGTTTCCTTGATTAATCTTAATAGTAACATTGAACTAGTTTTTGATAACTAAATATTAACATATTTTATCACTTAGTAGGTTCCCATATTTTAAAATGACAGGGCATTTTACAAGAGAGTATAAGCCAGTTTATTTTTTCAAACAGAAGAAGTTTCGTCTATCTTCATGTATACATACAGTAAATGCAGACATTAATACAATAAAATTTACCAAAGACTGTCTTTGAAAGTTGGCGGCATGGGCCATGTCAGGCCCACACCCATACAGGATAGACTCTGTCATGTTTTTCATCCTTTTTACATGCAGATTGTGTGAGTTGGGCCTTCTTATCTGGTGTGGTGTCTGTCATGACTTCTCAAAGCCCACCAATCTCTTAGTGATAGGCATGTGCAATGACAAATGCTCAAGTTATTTTTACACAATAGTTTTTGTCTATTTACTGACTATCACAAAATGAGCAATGAATTCAGTGTTTGTCAGATATTATTTGTGGAATCAGTAACTCACATTTCACCCCATTTTCAAATATCAAACTATTATCTTTTACTTGTTTTGGTATTGTTTAAAATTGACAACTCAAAATTGTTTGCATATATGGATTGAAACGTGGATACAATATGGAATAGTTAAATGAAGTCAATTTAACATATTGATCACCTTAACATATTTGTGATAATATACTCAAAATATACTGTCCATTACTTGAAGGAAATATAGTGTATTTTATTGACATTTCCTTGTACAAGCACAAGGATAGTTTTATACCCTGATCCCTAGATGTCCATGAGAAGAAAGGATTGATAATATAAAATAGCATAATAAGCCTAAGTCGTTTAGTCTGCATGTGTGTAAATGGAGATTGTTCATTTGTTTCCTGGCAGCCCAGACCTGAATGTGCACACACAAACTATTAATTACAACAACATTTGGCCACTGGATCATGCATATTTCTAGCTAACTCTTGTGTCTTAAACCATTTCTGTTAATCTATGTGTCACCACGAGCCTGGGGACTACCAGTAAGGTTCTCTCAGGCATCCTTCTACTTCAGCAGCTAAATGGCATCTTCCTGACTCTGCCTACTCTTTCTCTCTATCTGTTCAGGTTTCCTGCCTGACCTTGGTTTGCTAAGCCATTGGCCCAAACAATTTTATTCATCAACCAATGAAAACAACACATAGGAGGACCAAAAGGTGAGTGATCACTCATCCAGGTGGGCACCCCACTTTCTAGTCCCTCATAGGAAGGCAAAAACCAAGGACCCCGCACCCACCTGTGTCATCTTCTCTAGCCAGTCAGCAGGCAAGCTTCCTGCAGATAAGCTGTTCGCATTCCCCATCCTATTGATCAGACCCTGTAAGTTACAAGTCACACTTTGCCCCCAAACCCTCCTATCCCCTGCAACCACAGAGGAATTCTGAAACACAGGCTGCAACTGCACAGAGAGGACCAAGAATTTGGTTACCACCAACCAACTTGGTGGGGCACTCCACTCTCTATGTCCTCCATAGCAGAGCAAATCCTAGGGCCTCTCCTCCACCTGTATCAGCTTCTCTAGCCAGCCAGTATGCATGCCTCCTGCAGATAGGCTGTTCCAACACACTTATCCCATCATTTGGACCCTGCAAGCTTCAGGTCCCACTCTGTCTTCAAAACCCCATGTTCCCTGCCTGACCTCAAAGGGATGCTGAATCACAGGCTGGAACCACCCAGAGACAACCAAGGGGTAAGAGATCACCCACTCAGCAAGGCACCCCACTCTTCAGGCCCTCCATACTAGGGCAAAACCCAAGGCCCTTCCTCCACCTGTCTCAACTTCTCTATTCAGTCAGCTGGCCTCCTACAGGTAGGCTGCTCCAATACCCCATCCCATTCATTGGACCCTGCAAGCTAGAAGTCACATTTTGCCCCCAAACCCTCCTATCCCCCACTGCCTCAGAGGATCTCTGAAGCAAAGGCTGTGACTACACAGAGAGGACCAAGAGAGCAGACCAAGAAAGCAGAACAAAAGAAGTGGACCAAGAGAGCTAGCTGGTCAAGAGAGACCTCAGAAGCTCTTTGAGACAAAGACAACAATAGCACTGGGCAGACCAAGAACAGTTCCCAAAGACTCATACAGCAACTTCAAGGATTGGACCAAGAGACAAAGACACTGACAGAATCAATGAAGGAAGAGATGGGTAGGTGCCAATGCAAGAATTCATCCAACAACCTAAAAAGCAACATGGTAACAGAAATCAGTCATCATTCAACAGGAAGACTTGATCATCTTAGCCCATAAGAAGCAGAAGTAAATGATTTTAAATGTAACTTTATGAGGATGATGGAGACCATCAAGACGAAAAGAAAAATTTCCTTAAAGAAATGGAGGAATAGACAAATCAAAAATTGGAAGAAATCAACAAATCACTTAAAGAAACTCAAGAAAGAGCAATCAAACATGTAAAGCAAACAGTTCAAAATGTGCAAGACGTAAAGTCTGAAAAGAGGGAAAATAAAGAATTCACAAACCAAGGGAATTCTGGAAATGGAAAATCTGGGTAAAGGAATGAGATCTACAGAGGCAATCATAACCAAAAGAATACAAGAGATGGAAAAGAGAATCTCAAGCACTGAAGATACTATAGAAGAAATAGATTCATTAGTCAAAGAAAACATTAAATCCAACAAATTCTTAAGACAAAACACCCACGAAATCCTGGACATCATGAAAAAAAAAAAACCCAAAGAACAATATGGATAGAAAAAGAACTACAGCTCAAAGGTACAGAATATATATTCAACAAAATCATAGAAGAAAACTTTCCCAACCTAAAGTAGGATATCCTATAAAGGTACAAGAAGCTTACAGATCACCAAATAGACTGGACAAAAAAAATGTCCCCTCAAGATATAATAATCAAAATGTGAAACATACAGAATAAAGAAAGAATATTAAGAGCTGCAAAGGAAAAAGTCCAAGTAACATATAAAGGCAGACTTAACAGAATTACACCTGACTTCTCATTGGAAACCATGAAAGCCAGAAGTGCTACAGAAAATAAGAGACCATGAATGCAAGCACTGACTACTAGACCCAGTGAAGGTTTCTTTCATCATTGATGGAGAAAACAAGATATTCTGGGGCAAAAAAAGATTTAAACAATATGTAGCCACAAACCCAGCCTTACAGAAAGTAGTAGAATGAAAACCACAACCCAAGGAAGCCTCAAACGCACTTAACAGAAATCTACAGAACATTTCACCCAAACACACACACAAAAAATATCTTCTATTTGGCACCTCATGAAATATTCTCTAAAATTGACCACACACTCTGTAACAAAGAAACCCAAAGTGAACCCACCAAAATCAGGCACAAGACAAGGCTGTCCACTGTCTCCATATCTATTCAACATAATTCTTGAAGTTCTGGCTAGAGTAATAAGACAACAAAAGGAGATCAAGGGGATAAAAATTGGAAAAGAAGAAGCTGAATATTTGCTATTTGCAGATGATATGAGAGTGACCAAAAATCCTGCCAGAGAACACCTACAGCTATTAAATACCTTCAGTAATGTTGAAAGATACAAGATCAACTAAACAAAAGCAAAACAAAACAAAAAAAGCCAGTAGCACCCTTATACAAAAATGATAAAGAAGCTGAGAGGGAAATCAGAGAAACATCACCTTTCACAATAGCCACAAATAACATAAAAAATCTTAGGGCAACACTAACCACGGAAGTGAAAGTCCCATTTGACAAAAATTTTAAGTTTTCAAAGAAGAAATTGAAGAAGATACCAGAAAATGGAAGGATCTCCCATGCTCTTGGATACATAGAATCAACATAATAAAAATGGCAATCCAACCAAAAGCAATCTATAGATTCAATGCAGTTCTCATCAAAATCCCAACACAGTTCTTCACAGATCTTGAAAAAACAATTATCAACTTCATAAGAAAAAACAAAAAAACAAGGATAGCCAAAACAATCTTGTACAATAAAGGAACTTCCAGAGTTATCACCATCTCTGACATTAAACTCTATTTTAGAGTTACAGTAATGAAAGCAGCTTGATATTGGCATAGAAATAAACAGGTTGACCAATGGAACTGAAGACCCAATTATTAATCCACACACCTATGAACACCTGATTTTTTATAAAGAAGCTAAAATTATACAATAGAAAAAAGAAAGCATATTCAAGAAATGGTGCTGGCATAACTTGATGTCATCATGTAGAAGAATGCAAATAGATCCATATCTTTCTCCATGCACAAAACTCAAATCCAAATAGATTAAAGACCTAATATAAATCCAACTGAAACTCATAAAGAGAAAGGGGGATGTAGCCTTCAATGTATGTGCACAGGAGACCACTTCCTAAATATAACCCCAGAAGCACAGAAACTGAGAACAACAATAAATAAATGGGACCTCCTGCAACTGAGAAGCCTGTGTAAAGCCAAGAACACAGTCAATAAGACAAAAAGGCAGAATACTTAATGGGAAAATATCTTCACCAACCCCACATCAGACAGAGGACTGATCTCCAAAATATATAAAGAACTCAAGTAATTAGACATCAAAATTCCACATAATCCAATGAAAATATGGGGTACAAAACTAAACAGAATTTTCAACAGAAGAATTTTAACTTGCTGAAAGACACCTAAAGAAATGTTCAACATCCTTAGCCATCATGGAAACGCAAATCAAAAAAACCCTGAGATTTCATCTTACACGAGTCAGAATGGTTAAGATCAAAACCACCAATGATAGTTTGTGTTGGAGAGGATGTGAAGTAAGAGCAACAGTCCTGCATTGCAGGTGGGAATGCAAACTTGTACAAACACTATGCAAATTGGTATGCAACTAGTCAGCTAATTGGGAATCACCTTACTCATTGTAACATGAGGGTCTGCTTGTTTGTTCTGGCCACTGGGCTAGTTTAGCCCCGAAATAATAACACAGAAACTGTATTTATTAAACACTGCTTCACCCATTATTCTAGTATGTGTTAGCCACATGGCTCAGTACCTTTTTCAGCAGGGTGGATCACATCTTGCTTCTTTGGTGTCTGGACAGGACTGGGGAGAAAAGGGCTTCCTCCTTCCCAGAATTCTCCTGTTAGTATTGAACTACCTCTACTTCCTGTCTGGTTGTCCTGCCTATACTTCCAGACTGGCTAATGGTCAATCAGTGTTTATTTAAAACTTAATTGACAAAATACAGAATTGTCTCACACCACCTCAGGACTCAGCAATATCTAAAGGATATTCAACCATACTACAAGTATATTTGTTCAAGTATGATCATAGCAGCATTATTTGTAATTGGGAGAATCTGGAAACAACTTATATGCCCCTCAACACAAAAATGGATAAAGGAAATGTGCTATATTTGTACAATACTTGAGTACTGCTCAGCAGGAAAAAACAACGAAAATTGCATGCAAATGGACAGAACTAGAAAAAAAACATCCTGAGTGAGGTAAGCCAGACCCAGAAGATACTCTCTGTAAAGCAAAGAGTAACACGCCTATAGACCATGACCCTAGAGAAGCTAAGTAACAACGTCAACCATAAGGAAAGAATATACAGATTCACCTGGAAAGGGAAAATAGACAATATTGACTGCCACAATTTGGGGCATGGGGTTGGAAAGAGAAATGAGAGCAGAAGGGGAAAAGTAGGGGAGAAGGCGAGGGGTGAGGAGAACTTGAGGGAATGGAATGGTCGAGATGGGGGAAGGACAAAGATCAGAGCAAGGGAAGAGATATTCTGATTGAGGGAGCCATTATGGGGTTAAGCAAAAAACCTGACATGAGAGAAATTCCCAGGAATCCACAAGCATGACCCCAGCGAGCACCCTAAGCAATAGTGGAGAGGGTACCCAAACTGGCCTTGTCAGATTGTAGAATATCTTAAATGTCTTAAATGTCACTAAAGAATCTTCATTCAGCAACTGATGATAACAGAGGCAAATATCCACAGTGGAGCACTGAGCTGGGGTCCTAAAGCCCAATAGAAGAGTGGGAGGAGTGAGAATATGAGCAAAGAGGTGAGGACTATAATGGGGACATTCACTGAAACAGTGTACTTGAGCTAATGGAAGCTCATCAGCTCTTCCACAACCTCACTCCTGATCCACAACCTGCTCCAAATTTCCATTTCCCTCTTGTGCCTGAGATTTAAAAAACTTTCCCAGATAGTTTTCCAGCCAGTCTCCCAAGTCACAAACCATAGAATCACTAAAGAAATTTCCTTTCTTTTGTATAGTCTTGATCTTTGTTTGGTTCATGCCTTAATCCAAATACAACTCGGATCTTTTTGTGTAGCAGGTCCACAGGGATTGAAACATTTAATCCTGCAGAGGACCTTCTTAAATCATAAGTAAATAATGCCAAATAATTTAAGTCCCTGAAGCTGACCAGATCCACTAGGCCGCTCTCTCCCAAGAGGAAACACCAAAGAATTCTGTGAGTTACTCTCAGAAAAGCCTACTTTTAGGCAAAAAGACTCAGAGATAAGGCCAGATGCCTGGAAAAACCAGAGATCAGCAAAACTAGTTGGTAGAGCTTGAGACCAACTGAGTCCCTTGGAAAGAACACTTTCTATGCCTTTGAGCTTCTGGCAAGCTGTGCAGTGTGCTCCAGATATCCCAGCACTTTTGTAAGCAGTCAGTCACTCATGGTGGAATAGGCTATGTGGATATAGCTGTGTCTTTGAGTCATTTCTGCTCTGGTAAGCGTCCCCTCACTAGTATTTCTGTAAGAAACTGCAATAAATCTCATTGATTCACTAACTTGGACATTGGTGTTATCTGTACTTTGTCCTGTTGTTGGTTTTCTATCAAAAATGTCTGTCAGGTATACTAGGCCTGAATTCCAAAGTTGGATGCCCCAACATTACAGAAGAAATTTGGGTGACTGTCCTGGTATCCAGATCTCCCTGTTAGGTAACATCATACACTAATGGTGTCTTTGAGGGAATTAAAGATGAAATAATTAGACTTAAAGTTTTCTGTAGTTATAGGAGAAAGGTTTATATTAGGTTAAAAAACTTTAGACTCACAGAAATAAGATAAATAATATTTTCTCCAAATTTGCCTAATACAAAAGGACTAGGTACTGTAATTGTAATTCTTACTTGATAATTGGTTTTGTTGCATATAATTTTACTACGGTAAAGTTAAAACCTTCCTTTTAATTAGATAATAAAGGGCAAATGTAGAATACTCATTTACACGGTGTAAATATATGTCACTATAATTGGTGCAATAAAAAAGCTGACCAACCAGTAGCTGGACAGGGAGAGGTTAGGCAGGACTGGTAGACAATAAAAGAGGGTGAAGAAGAAGAAGAGTAGTCTTGTAATTCAGGAGGAGATGCAGAGGAAGCAGAAAATCAAATTACTAAACTGAGAAAAGGTGCTGAGACATGTGGAAGAGCCTAGATGATAAATATAGGTTAATTTAAAATGTAAGAGTTAGCAAGGAACTGAGCTATTGGCCATGCATTTATAATTAATAATAAGTCTCTGTGTGGTTATTTGGGAACTGACTGGCAGGAAAAAAGACTACCTACAAATCCAATCACTGGGTTCCTAAGGTGCGAAAGGCATGGCCAATGCTCCAGAACCTGGAATCCTCCCGGGGTGTGTACAGCAGTACTTGCAGTCTACTGAAGATTTGACTGGTCTGTGCACACCAGTCATTAACAGCTGATATTGAGGTCTTTAATCCAATTTAACTTGAGTTTTGTGCATGGTGATAGATATGGATCTATTTTCATTCTTCTACAGGTTGACATCCAGTTTTGCCAGCACAATTTGTTGAAGATGATCTTTTTTTCATTGTATACTTTTAGCTCCTTTATCGAAAATCAGGTGTTCATAGGTTTGTGGGTTAATGTCAGGCTCTTCTATTTGATTCCATTGGTCAACTTCTCTGTTTTTATGCTAATACCAAGCTGTTTTCAATACTGTAGCTCTGTAGTAGAGTTTGAAGTCAGGGATGCTAATGCCTCCAGACAATCCTTTGTTGTATAAGATTGTTTTGGCTATCCTGGGTTTTTTGTTTTTCCATATAAAGGTGATTATTGTCTTCTCCAGTTCTGAAAAGAATTTTGATGGGATTTTGACGGGGATGGCATAGAATCTATAGATTGCTTTTGGTAATATTGCCATTTTTACTATGTTGATCTTCCCAATCCAAGAGCTGGGGAGATCCTTCCATTTTCTGGTGTCCTCTTCAATTTCTTTCTTCAAAGACTTAAAGTTCTTGTCATATAGATCTTTCACTTCCTTGGTCAGAGTTACCCCAAGATATTTTATGCTATTTGTGGCTATCGTGAAAAGTGATGCTTCTCTTACTTCCGTCTCTGTTTCCTTATCCTTAGTGTATAGGAAGGCCACTGATTTTTTGGAGTTGATCTTGTATCCAGCCACAATACTAAAGGTGTTTATCAGCTGTAGGACTTCTTTGGTAGAGTTTTTGGGGTCGCTTATGTATACTATCATATCATCTGCAAATGGCGAAAGCTTAACTTCTTCTTTTCCGTTACGAATCCCCTTCATCCCTTTATGTTGTCTTATTGCTATTGCTAGAACTTCAAGCACTATATTGAAGAGGTATGGAGGGAGTGGACAGCCTTGTCGTGTTCCTGAGTTTAGTGGGATGGCTTTGAGTTTTTCTCCATTTAATTTGATGTTAGCTGTCAGCTTGCTGTATATAGCTTTTATTATGTTTAGGTATGACCTTTGTATCCCTAATATCTCCAAACTTTTATCATAAAGGGGTGTTGAATTTTGTCAAATGCTTTTTCAGCGTCTAATGAAAGGATCATATGGGTTTTTCTTTCAGTTTATTTATATGATGGATTACATTAATAGATTTGCGTATGTTGAACCAGCCCTGCATCTCTGGGATGAAGCCTACTTGATCATGATGGATAATTCTTCTAATGTGTTCTTGGATTCGGTTTGCCAGTATTTTATTGAGAATTTTTGCGTCAATATTCATGAGTGAGATAGGCCTGTAATTCTCTTTCTTGGTTGGGTCTTTGTGTTTTTGATATCAGGGTAGCTGTAGCTTCATAAAAGGAATTAGGCAATGCCTCTTCTGTTTCTATATTTTGAAATACATTAAGGAGTATAGGCATTAGGTCTTCTTGGAAGTTCCGGTAGAATCCCGCATTGAAACCGTCTGGTCCTAGGCTCTTTTAGGAGGGAAGATTTTTAATAAGTTTCTAGTTCTTTGCGACTAACCGGTCTATTTAGATCGTTCACCTGGTCTTGGTTTAGCTTTGGTATATGGTACTTATCTAAAACAATGTCCATTTCTTTTGTATTTTCTAGTTTTGTGGCATACAGGCTTTTGTAGTAAGATGTAATGAGTCTCTGAATTTTCTCTGTGTCTGTGGTTATGTCCCCCTTTTCATTTCTGATCTTATTTATTTGCGTGTTCTCTCTCTGACGTAATTAGTTTGGATACGTGTATGTCAATCTTGTTGATTTTCTCCAGGAACCAACTTTTTGTTTCATTGATTCTTTGGATTGTTTTCTGTGTTTCTATTTTGTTGATTTCAGCCTTCAGTTTGATTATTTCCAGTCTTCTACTCCTCCTGGGCACGTCTGCTTCTTTTTTTTCTAAAGCTTTCAGGCGTGCTGTTAAGTCTCCAATATATGCTTTCTCCATTTTCTTTAAGTGGCACTTAGTGCTATGAACTGTCCTCTCAGGACTGCTTTCATGGTGTCCCATAGGTTTGAATATGTTGTCCCTTTATTTTCATTAAATTCAAGGAAGACTTTAATTTCTTTCTTAATTTCTTACTTGACCCTGATGTGGTTCAGAAGTTGACTGTTCAGTTTCCATGAGTTTGTCGGTTTTCTGGGGGTAGCGTGTGGAGACGTAAGTCATAAACAATGCCACACCAGTTTGGAATTATGATTAATAGGGTGGTATTTATTTAAAGGGGAAAAAACTTACAGATCACCGTCAGCCCTCTGCACAACCAGGAAGGAAGTCTAGTAGCTGGCAGAGCAGGAAGTGAAGAGTGCGAGGAGAGGGAAGTGGCTGCTTTTTTAAAGGGAGAGAGACCACGCCCCAATGGACTGGTATCTCAGCAGTGATAGGCTGGAGGAGTGGGAGGACCTCCCGTAACAAGCGTGGTTGTTGCCTTCTAACTTTAATCCGTGGTGATCTGATAGGTCACAGGTGGACACTGATATTTTTTTGTATCTGTGGAGGTTTCCTTTGTTTCAGTGTATGTGGTCTATTTTTGAGAACTTTCCTTGAGCTGCAGAGAAGAAGGTATATTCTTTCCTATTTGGGTGGAATGTTCTATAGATGTCTGTTAAGTCCATTTGCTTCATTACCTCCAGTAATTCTCTTAATTCTCTACTAGGTTTCTGTCTGATTGACCTGTCCATTGCTGAGAGAGGTGTATTGAAGTCTCCCGCTACTACTGTGTATAGTTTGATGTCTGCTTGAGTTTTAGTAATATTTCTTTTACATATGTGGGAGCCTTTATATTAGAGGTGTAGATATTCAGGATTGAGACGTCATCCTGACGAATTGTTCCTGTTATGAGTATAAAGTCTCCATCTTGATCTCTTCTGATTGATTTTAGTTTGAAGTCAGTTTTGTTAGAAATTAATATGGCCACACCAGCTTTTTTCTTAGTACCATTTGCTTTAAAGACCTTTATCCAATATTTTACTCTGAGTAGATGTCTGTCTTTGTGGTTGTGTCCCGTGCTACCGTCTCGCCAGCAAGAACGACGTGGCACATCCTCCAGAGAGTGTTTAACCAACTTCCAATTGGCCTTTGTTCCTTGCCTTAAGTCTCCCTCAATTAGTTTTTTATCGAGGTCTTTACCTAGTTTGTTTCACGAGGCAAGAGTCAATGATGCGGAGCAAACATACCAGGGAACCCCTCGATCAATCTCTTTTAAGAAGTTTTTCAGTGTCCGATGGGCAATTTTTATGTATCTTTGTTATAACACCTGCTCTAGTGCTGTGATAACGGACTGCAAAGAGCCCATGATGACAAGCAGGCACCCGCGGCTTATCTACGTCCATCTTACAAGTGCGGCGAAAATGAAAGTATCCAAAAACAAAAGTATCTGCACGTGCCTCTTTTATCTACAAGAGACTGAAGCGCACAGTAAGGTACTGCCGCTTATCTACGTTGGACTTACCGTACCTAACAGTTATAACGGTGGTCCCAAAACGATGATCAAAAGCGCTCTCAGAAGATCACTAAGGCCTCCACGCTACTCTTCAGGGCGATGAAAGGTCCAATCTGAAATCCAAAAAAGACATGCCTCTCTGAACGTACTCACCTGCGGTTCTGAATCCTCCTTGAGTCAAAGGGGTCTCTGGCAGAGCTGATGATGTTAAGATCCCTGGGATTTCGGCCCCAGATGTCCCGCGCTACTCTCTCGCCAGCAAGAATGACGCGGCATATTCAGGATCCTTCTGCAGAAAAGCTTTATGCATCTTGAGAGGGAGAGCATAAACTTATAGAGCGAAGACTTCAAGGGTCGAAAACCCTGCCCTTATATAGCTTAACAGTCCTCGCCTTGGACGTGTCAAACTCTGACTGGCTGCAGCCTGTCAAACCCTATGATGCCTTGGGAGAGGCAAAGAGCAAGGGATGGAAAGTTACGATTTGCATGCGCCCTGGCTTGACAAGGTAAACTGTCATTTACCATGCACATGCGCACTGGCTTGGTGGGGCTGATGGTCAGCGCCATCTTGCAATGGAGTATGTGGGAACGGCTCCCCACATGGTTGAGATGTGTTTCTTGCAAACAACAGAATGTTGGATCCTGTTTTTTTATCCAATCTCTTAGCCTTTGCCTTTTATAGGTGAATTGAGACCATTAATATTAAGTGATATTAATGACCTGTGGTTGTTTACTCCGGATATTCTTATTGTTTTTGGAAGTAGAATTTGTGTGTCTCCCTTCTTTGAGTTGTGCTGGTGAAGGGTCGCTAATGCCTCAGTAATTGTAGGCAGTGTTGGCAATGTTGGATTCCTTGGGTTGCGATTTTCCTTCTATTACTTTCTGTATGGCTGCATTTGTGGCTATGTATTGCTTAAATTTGTTCTTATCCTGGAATGTCTTTTTTTCTCCATTTATAGTGAATGAAAGCTTGGCTGGGTATAGTACTCTGGGCTTGCATCCATGGTCTCTTAGCTTTTGCAGTACTTCTATCCAGGACCTTCTGGCTTTCATTGTTTCCATAGAGAAATCAGGTGTAAGTCTGATCGGTTTACCTTTATAAGTTACTTGGCCTTTTTCCTTTGCAGCTCTTAATATTCTCTCTTTAATCTGTATATTTTGTGTTTTGATTATTATATGGCGAGGGGATGTTTTTCTTTGATCCAATCTGTTTGGTGTTCTGTATGCTTTTTGAATATTCAAAGGAATATCTTTCTGTACGTTGGGAAAGTTTTCTTTCATAATTTTGTTAAAAATAATTTTTGGCCCTTTTGAGCTGTGACTCTTCTCCTTCTTCTATTCCTATTATTCTTAGGTTTGGTCTTTTTATTGTGTCCCATAATTCCTGAATGTTTTGTGATGAGAATTTGTTGGCTTTGCAGTTTTCTTTGACCGTCGAATCTATTTTCTCTATTTTGTCCTCAGAATCTGAGATTCTTTCTTCTATTTCTTGTATTCTATTGATTATGCTTGTTTCTGTAGGCTCTGCTCGTTGACCTAGATTTTCCATATCCAGCAGTCCTCCGTTTGTGTTTTCTTCCTTGCTTCCATTACAGTTTTCATTTCTTGAACTGTTTCATTACCTGTTTGATCATTCTTTTTGGTTTCCCAGGGTATTATGTACATATTTACTCATTTCATCAAACTTTTGGTTATACTTCTTCATCCATTTCTATAAGGGCATTTTTCACATGTTGTTTAAGGGACTCTATTACATTCATAAAGTCAATTTTTTCCACTTCTTCTCTATTAGGGTGTTGAAGACATTCTGTTGTAAGATCGTTGGGTTCTGGTGTTTTTATGCTGTTTTTCGGTTTATTGTGTGAATTCTTGCCTTGGCACTGCCCATCTCCTCCTATGGATGCTATCTAATGAGCCTTTTATAACTGGTTCAGGTTTCTCTGCTGGCCAGGAGCTCCTCTTACAAAATGCCCTTGCTCTGTTTCCTGGTTCCTGTGGGGGGTGGGGTGGGGGCAAGTTCCCTCTCACCCCTCAGAAGGGTCTTCAGTAACAGGCCCTGGCACCTCCTTTTCCAGGGACTTTGCCAACCAAATGACTACCTTTTTGATTTAATTGTAGTGGGGTGATCCGGTCTCGGTGTGCGGTCCCTGCAGCCTGTATCTGCTGCCATGACAGTTCCGGCCACCTGCGTCCTGTGTCCTCTGCTGCCGCTCGGGTCCCAGCTGGTCCCTACTGGCTTCGGGGGGCGTCCTCGGTCTGCCTCCGCAACCGGGTTCCATCTGCCTCTGCGACCAATACCCTCTCCTTATACTGTGTCAGGGATCAACAGCAAGCCTGCCCCAGTAAGAATGGGGGAGCCACTGAAGCCAGAAGGAGCTTGGGTGTGTGATCTGCTGCCCACAGTATCTGAAGAGACACCCGTCCCCCAGCACTTGCTTCTCAGTCACAGAGGAGTATTGTCACATGCTGTTCCCTCTAGCTGTCTGCCTCAGGCAGGTTCTCTGTTGCCACTGCTCCTTGGTATTGTGGGCCTTCCTCAAGTGTCTGTGTCTCCTTAGTCACCAATCCCCTCCACATACCCTCAGCCTCAGAATCCAGAATGCTAGGAGCTGAGATAGTTTTTGTTCCATGTAAAGGATTGTTATAGTGTATTGGTGTTTTTAAAGTTCAGAGTTGTGCCCAACTCACTGATGAGATGGCATTATAAGGGACCTCCAAGTGTGTGGTAAGCTCACCTCTAATCCCCCAGCACTCCTGAGTCAAAGATAAGAGAAGTTCATTCACTCAAGGCAGTGAGCTTGGTTTACTTAGTGAGGTCTAGGCCACTGAAGCTTCATAATGAAATCCTGTATAAATAATAAAATAAATGAAGTAACAAACAAATAAATAAATTGTAGATCCTTCAGAGGTAATTAGGATTCTGAAGGCTTAAAGGGTGGGGAGCTTATAAATGGAATTTTTGTACTTCTTTTTCATATTATTTGCTTATTTGTTTTAGACCCTCTATCTTTGAGTCCTTATATTCTATATCTGCTGATTCAATATACTTGTAAAGCTTTTCTTTGAATTTTCTAGATCACTTATTGGGTTTTTCAATTCCATCTTTATTTCAGCTTGAGTCTTTATGCTTCTACATACTGACTGGATTCTGTTCTCTAGTCTTGGATTATCCTTTCATCCACAACTGTGTTATGTTTGTGTTTTCTTAGGCAACAGTTAGGTGTTTAGTCTCCTTAATTTTATTGAGCTGTATCTTTGTGTTTTCCTTGAATTATTTAATGAAGATTGTGGTTGTTCTTTAACTTCTGTGTTGGAGTTCATTTATGTAATTCTTGCTGCCATGCATTTCTGCAAGACTAGTAGTGTGTGGAGAGGAGGTGCTGACTTGATCTCTCATACTGTTGGTGTTTGTGAGGAGATGAGGGCTTAGGAATTTCTTCTATCTTGGTTAGGCACAGAAGAGTTTGGGGAAAAGAGATGATTGTTAACACCCACCTCGTCTGACCATGACCACATGTGTGTCAGATAAGCTGTGGGATTCAGTCAGAATGACCCTCCGCATAACCTCATTCATGGCCGTTTTGCATCATTTCTGCCATTCTTCTTGGTGCCCTGACTTCACATATCCTCTTCCAGATTCTAATATAGTGAAAAGCCCTAACTTCAACAATCTAAGCCTTTTCCTAACCTGCAAGATCTAGCCTTGCTTAGAAAACCAGGGCTATGAACTAATCTTTCCAACCTTTTTTTTATCTCTAGGCTTTGCATGGTCACATACTTGCCCCTTGGTATTCTGATCAATACTGCCTGAGCTTCAGCCAAATCCTAGGCCCATACATCACTCCTTAGGAAAGCAAGTTTACCTTAAGCTGTGCTAAAGAGATATGCAGAATAATTGTCCCTTTAATGATATAATGTATTATCCTTCCCAGAATTTTCACTGTCCGGCACTCAGAATCTTTGCTTTTCTCCCTACCTGTCTTTTTGGTTTGAGTTCAAAGAAAAGCCTAAGTTTGTGTTTTCTGGTACTTTAGGCTTTTGTCCCCCAGTCTCTCTCTAATTCTTCTCCTGATGATTGTCTGCCATGTGGCTGACTTTCATGCTGGCTTAAATTAAATGGCATGGCCTTTAATTTATCTTTTCCTCCTCTGGCAACTGCCAAGATCTACAGCTTGTGAACCCTGGGGTTTCTTGTTTGTCCTCAAACTTCCTTTCACATCTATTCTTAAATGCTTTTTTTTTTAAAATCAACAAGGCTAAAAATGCTAGAAAGAGATTGTAGTTATCTCAGTATCATATGGTTACTTTAATAGAACTCCATAAGATTTCTGGTAACACTTATGATATTCAGTTAGTTGTTTTTTTTTTTTCTTTTGGCCCTTTGAACTTTCAAAGATTTAAGGTGGATATTGCCTTCAGAGAGAAAGGACTCTCATATGGTGACTGTGCAAATCCAAAGAGAGAACTTACATGAAGTTATTTTCAACACAAAACACAGATCATGCTTCCTAGGGGATGTAAGATAATTTATTTTGAAGTCAAACATGAATGACTATGGCTTGGGAACATAAATTCAGGTTGTCCTAAATATTATATTACAACACGGTGGTACTTTTCAGAAGTGCTACAGGGCTTTGGGAGCTGTACCCTCAGCTTGCTAGCCTGCCACCATTCTTGGAAATGATTTTGCTGTCTGGATAAATGTTCTGATTACTATTTGTAAACATGGGTTCCAAGTTTACTTCTTTGTCATGGGATTCAAGAACCTGGTATGCTGTTTGGTTTTTTGTTAACAGAAACCTAGATATACTGGGGCAAAGGAATCTTAATTGAGAAAAACATCTCTATTCAGATTGAATGTAAACAAGGGGATTTTGATTGGGATGGCATTGAAACCCGTAAACTGCTTTTGGTAGAATGGACAATTTTACCACAAAAATTCTACTACCCCTCGAATATGGAGGTCTTCCCATCTCTAGTGTCTCCTGCTATCTCTTGCTTCAGAGATTTAAATTTTTCATTGTAGTACTTTCAGCCCCTTGGTTCAGTTTATTCCTAGACATTTTTGAGGCTATTGTGAATGTGTCTCCATGATCTCTTGCACAACCTGTTTGTTGTTAATATAAAGAAATGCCACTAATTTTTATAAATAGATTTTGTAATCTGGTGCTGTGATGAAATTGTTGATCAATCCTAAAAAAAAAATTCTGGTGGAATTTTGCAATGTCGTATGTTATCATATTAGCTACAAAATGGAATAATTTGACAAATAGTATTAGGAAAACTGAATGTGTACTTGTATAATAATGGAATTAGGATAATATCCATCACCGTTCACAAAATTAGCTCCAAGGTAGATCAAAGACCTCAATGGGAAACCTGAAACACAAAACCTGACAGATGAAAATACAGGCAGCATCACTGAGCCTATAATTCGTGATTCTAGAGAAGGTAAATAAGAAGGTACATCCAAAGAATAACATATAGTTGTCCTCCTGGATAATAGAAGTGGACAAGATTGCGGGACAGGGGTTGGGAGCACGGGGGTGGGGGTGGGGTGGGGATAAGGGGAGATGGGGAGAGAGAAGGGAGAAGGGGATGATGAGGAGAGCTTGAGAGAATGGGATGGTTGGGAAGGAGGAGGGGTGGATGAGGGAGCAGGGAAGTAGATATCTTAATTAAGGGAGCCATTTTAAGGTTGGCAAGAGACTTGATTCTGGAGGGGTTCCCACGTGTCCAAGGAGATGTCCCCAGCTTGTTCCTTGGGCAGCAGAGGAGAGGGTGCCTCAACTGGCCACACTGATGAATATCTTGCATATCACCACAGAACCTTCATCCAGCGACAGATGGGGATAGAGACAGAAACCCACATTGGAGCACTGGACTGAGCTCCCAACGTCCATATGAAGAGTAGAAGGAGGGAGAACTTGAGCAAGGAAGACAGGACCGCGAGGGGTGCGCCCACCCACTGAGATGGCGGGACTGATCTAATGGGAGCTCACCAAGGCCAGTTGGACTGGAACTGATGGAGCATGTGATCAAACGGGACTCACTGAATGTGGCTGATGGTGGACGCTGACAAAGAAGTCAAGGACAATGGCGCTAGGTTTTGAGTCTACCGCATGGACGGGCTTTGTGGGAGCCTAATCTTTTTGGATGCTCACCTTCCTGGACCTGGGTGGAGGGGTGAGGACCTTGGACTCCCCATAGGGTAGGGAACCGTGACTGCTCCTTGGAACGGAGAGGGATGGGTGGGGGTGTGGAGGAAATGTGAGGAGAAGAGGGGGTGGAAGTTTTCAATAGAAAATAAATAAATTAAAAAAATAGAAAATACAGGCAGCACCCTGCAAAGGATGCTAAATAGGATTCCATATGCCCAGGAATTAAGACCAGCAATTGACAAGTAGGAACTCCTAAAACAAAAACACTTCTAAACAGCAAAGTAAAAAATCAATATAGTGAAAAGGAAGCCCTTGGTGTGGGAAGTAATCTTTGCTGGCTATACATTGGACAGAGAATCAATATCTAGACTATATAAAGAACTGGAAAACAGTCAAGATAACAAGTTATGTAATAAAATAATAGGCTATGTATCTGAACAGAGTCCTCAAAAGAAGAAATAAAAGTGGCTTACAAACTATTTCAGCAACATCATAAGTAGGGAAATGCGAGTTAAAACAACTTTGGGATTTCATTTTATCCCAAGTCAGAATGGGTAAGCTCAAGAAAACAACTGACAACAAATGCCAAGGAGGTGTGGGGAAAGGGGAGCACTCATTTACTATTGTCATTGCAAACTGGCGCAGCCACTCTGAAAATCAGTGGGGAGAAGTCTCAAAACACTAAGAGTAAATACATACAAGAATCTAGCCATACTTACTCCTTGGCATAAGCCCAAAGGACTTGCCATCCTACTTCACAGATCCTTGCCCAGCCATGTTCACTGCTGCACTCTTCACAATAGCTAGAAATGGAAGCAACTTAAATGTCCTTCAACTGATAGATGGATAATAAAATGTGGTCCATATACACTATGGAAAACTATTCAATTGTAAAGAAAATGTAAACAAAAACTTTGAAGGTAAATAGATGGATCTAGAAAAAAATCATATTCAGTGAGGTAACCCAGACCCAGAAAGACAAGCACTGCATTCTCACTGGAAGCTTCTACCCCTGAACCTTTAGATGCAATTGCATAGCATAGTGTAAGCATTGATGCCAGGAAAGCAAAAAAGTGATCATGAGGTAAAGATAAAAAAAGGAACAGTAGGACAAAACTGGAGGTAGGGGGTTGAATTGGGAAGGGAGAGGAAGGACAATGCAGATTAAGAGAGAGAGAGAGAGAGAGAGAGAGAGAGAGAGAGAGAGAGAGAGAGAGAGAGAGAGAGAGAGAGAGAGATACAGGAGGGACGGAGGAGGAATAAATAGTATTAAGCATATATGAAAAAGTTATAGGAAATTATACTGTTTTATGCTTACATAAATAACATATAGATAGTTTAAGTGAAAAACCACTTGGGGTGACAAATGCATCTCACAAAAGTCATAGACTATATCTAGCAAAACCACCACCAATTCCAGGAATGAGATAGCTCCTTTTGAGTTGTTGGTTATGGGAGTCCATGATACTCCCAAAACAGTATAGGCTACTGCTGTTGCCCTTGGGTGTCTTCCAGACACTGAAGGTAAGATTTTATTGGTGAAAGTACCACACACCTTGGACACAGGAATTAGAACTGAGCTGGAAATAACCAGAAAGCCATGAGGACAAGTTCTCAAAGTGTCTGAAGGAGCTATACAATCTGCCAAGGGAAAAAAGTAAGCAAGTGTCCCATCTTACAGCTGTAAGAACTAAAAAACACAACAGTGAACATCAGGGCAAGACATCTGGAAGAGCGACATATATATGAGAAGAAGTGGCTTTTTCTATAAGGCCCACTCAATGGAAGGGACTCAATGCCTGGTACTGTACACCTAGCTCACTACCCATGGCTGGTGAGGTCATGGACCTTAGAATATAACCTACTACTGTCACTTCCTTGAACAAGTATAATTCAACCATGCAGTGGTGGCACATGTCTTTATTCCCAGCACTCAGGAGGCAGAGGCAGGCAGATCTCTGTGAGTTTGAGGCCAGTCTGGTCTACAAGAGCTAGTTCCAGGACATGTTCTAAAACTACAGAGGAACCTTGTCTCAAAAACAAAAATAGAAAGCCCAAGTATAATTCCCAACTGTATTCTAAATATTATCTTTATAACCACAGACAACTGTAGCTCTCAGCCCTCATCAAACAAGCTTTTTGCAGCACATGGGGAGCATTTAGAAAAACACAATTTGTCGAAGTTCAAAAACCCACTGCCTATGCTGGGCCCAGCCCCTACTGATACTACCTCTACAGTTAATACTGAGAAAACATCATATAAGAATGGGGTAGAATAATTCTAAGAGCCAGAGAGCAAGGATATCTTCTGCAAGATATTGTCTTTTAAGCTGGGCAGTGGTGACACACACCTTTATTCCCAGCTTTCACTTGGGAATCAGAGGCAGGGTGTATCCTGTGAGTCTAGTGCCAGCCTAGTCTACAGAGTTAGTTCTATCTAGAAGATAGGAACACTGTCTTGAAAAAAATCAAAAAGGAAAAATAAGATACTGTCTTCTATAGATGACGGGACAACTGCACACTTTACCTTTCAACAATATGGTTACATAAACAAGACCTGAAAACTATAATACTTGTAGATATGCTAATATGGAAAGGGGGAAATTGCAAAAGGCCTCACTCTGAGAAGAAGAGGTGCAAGCAGTTAACAGCTTCTAGGAGAGGAAGAATGAATCTTCTCCAAGTCAGTCCTAAACACATATGCATATGAGCAACACTAAATGGGATCAGCAGACTATATTTATATAAACGTGTGCATGACAATAATAATTAACAAATACGAGAGCGTGAGTTGGAGAGTGAGTGGGAGACATGGAAGAGTTGGAAGGAGGAATAGGAGGAGGAAGTGATATAAATACAGAACTCATATAAGACATCCTCCAAAATTAAATTAAAAGAGAATTGAAAAACTTTCAAAAATAGTAAGTGGTGTTTGTCTTAGTTTATTTTCCTGTTACTCTGATAAGATATTCCAAAGAAAAGCAAATAAGTGGGAGAAGGTTGTTTCTGCTCAGGGCTCAAGTTTAGAGCCCATAATTGCCTGTTTGGTCCCAGAGACAGGAGCCCCAGGCAGGTAGTCATAAAGTAGATGCAATAAAGTACCAGTGAGGATGGGATGAGTGCCTGGATGCTGCGATTTATGCAGCTTTCTTATTTTTATCCAATTAAGTATCCTTACCCATGGAATGGTCCTGCTGATGATGAAAATGTGCCTTCCCACATCAGTTAATGTAATCAAGAAATCCTTTGCAGACATTGTCACAGGCAACCTTAATCTATTCAGTCCCTCACAGGTATACCCAGAGCCTTGTCTCCTCAGTGTCGAGTTGACAATTCTGTCACGGAGATAAAGTTACTTTAAGGTAGTTAGAGATCTTAGTTTGTCATCGGACCTTAAGTGTAACGACGTATGCGAATGCAGACAGACTGTAAAAATATATATACAGCTTTAATGGAGAAATAGACTTACAGAACCACCGTTCCCGTGGAGACCAGGAAAGCAGAAGCTAAGGCTGGGAGCATGCTTGCCAAACTTATAGGCAAATATTAGCCTGAGGCTAACAAGCCCCCTTAGGGGCGGGACTTATCCCTACACTTAAGAGCCTTTCTACCTATCAGAGTGCTTATCTGCCTTCATGATCTCACCACAGCAACTTCCTTTTGGCTCATTAGTTATCTTATTGATACAGACTCTACTTATATTTCTTTCAGCCCACTTCTGATCAACCATATTATGTACATGTGTGGCTTAAAGTCAAGGAATTAGGTTTGGCGTGATTAATGTTCTGCTATAACTGATTTCAATGATCTCCTTGAAGAGAACATACCCACCATGCTCTCTTTACTATTTCAGCATGTTCCTGGGCATACACAAGGAACAAATTTTCATTCGGGGTATAAGCAGACAGAAATAAAGTGCTAGCGAGCATTGAGGACATAAAATATTACATATTCCCCAAACGAGGAGTAAACAGACTTATCATTCTTTTCCTTTTGGAGAGGAATTTTAATTCCTCAATGGCTCACAGAAATCTTTGTCCATGTCTGCTTTACTGGTCTCTTATGGAAGTGTATGTTGGGGTTAAGCCCTACTAAACATCTCAGGATTCTGCAGGATTGCTATAGCAGGCAAACACTGACTAAGATATCTGAGTGTAAATGATAGTGATATTTTATATGTGTTTTAATAAATAAGGCTTGCCTGAAGATCAGAGCGCAGAGCTAAGCTGCTAGAGGCCGGGAGTGGTGGCACACATGTTTAATCTCAGGACTCGAGGCCACCCTGGGCTACACAAGTTTTAATCTGTCCCAAAGGAGAAACAGAGCTCACACAAAGGTGCTCCCAGCACTATGGAGTCACAGGTTTTTCATCTCAGCACTGCAGAGGTGGAGACAGGAGTGATATGGCTGGGTAGAGAGGGGTATATAAGGCAGGGGGAGACAACAACTCCATGCCATCTAAGGTTTGGTGGAGAGCATTACAGTCTGCAGTCATGCTGAGGATGGGATTGTCCCTTTGTCTGAGCATTGGTAGAGGTAAGATCTTTCTAGTGGCTTGGCTGCTTTGCTTTTCTGATCTTCAGATTGAACCCCAATATCTGTCTCTAGTCTTTGATTATTTATGCTACATTGAAAGAAACCCTTTTTGAATATTGTTCATAAATAATGCTTGCAGCATCTTTTGTTGTTTGGATCAGCTGAAGCCGGTGACTTAATCACTTGTAAAACTCTGTGAAATTTTTTTCTGTGAAATATTTGCTCTGGCAAGTAGACTGTTCCTTTCCCATGTGGTCCTTTCTGTGCTGCTCAATAAAGACAGACTGAAGACCTTTGATAGGAACACACACACACACACACACAACTCTCATGTAACAGACAGACACATGGTATACAGACAGACACACACAGAGAGAGAAGCACAAAAGATAGCTCAGACAACAGACAGGCACAGTCACACACAGGGTCAGACACACACAGGAACAGACACAGACACAGGAACAGAGTCATAAGACAACCCACAGGTAGGCACAAATTTAGACTCGCATAACAGACAGAAAGAGGATGGAAGACACAAAGAGCATAGTAGAAAATTCTAATCTGAACTCATTCTTGGTTAAATGACTCCAATGGCAAGTGCTTTTACTTTGTTCCTTAATGTGACACTGATGCATTATTGGTAAGTGTAAGTGAATCACTAGTGTTTTTAATTCACACGGGGACTGTTTATATCTTAGAGGCCAATTATTAGCTATCCAGAACTTTCCTTTAGAGGATAACAGGCTTAACCAACCATGTATATAATCTGTTTGTTTCCCAAGGTTCATTTGGTAGCCTCAAGAATTAAGAGGGCTACTGTTACTATTACCCTAAGGTGGGCTGGCCACTAGATATATACTTTTTTTGAGAGAGAGAGTTTTATTATGTATCCCTGGTTGGATCTGTAACTTACTATATAGACCAGACTGGCCTCAAATTCAACATAGATCTGCCTGCTTCTGTCTCCTAAGTGCTGGGATTAAAAATCACACGCCATCATATCTGGCCTAAATCTGATTATTTGCTTAAGGAGTCAAAAGGCTGTCAGGCAAGACCACGGGGCTGGTCAGAGCTCACAACAGTACTCACTTCATTTCTGACATATAAATGTCAACTACTTTTCTAACAGGAATGCTCAAGACTGCGGTTTCAAGTAGAGCACATTTTAACTACCTAAAGGAATGCTGTGCCTCTGGTTCCCAAGTCAAGAGACACATTACTGATGCCTGGGTATCTTTTAGTAGCAGATACAGAACAAGTTGTCTCCCAATGACCAGCGATTCATAACCAGCAGAATCTTGTAACTCCGGAGAATTCTGTACGTTGTTTGAGAGCTTCAGTCAGTGGATAAGAGACAATGGACTCCTTCACTTAATGACCTAGTGCCCTGTGACAAAAGTAGCTCCAAGTATTATAAAGTGTCCTCGGACAGCTGAGCTTTAGATATGGAGACTTTATGGCCTCTGTTTGACAGGAAATTGAAAAGGGCATTATGGCCTTCCTGTGGAGCTTCTGTAAAGGCAACAGAGAAACAGGTCTTCTACCTACTAGAGGACCAAAACATGAGAATGGGAAAACTCAGAAAAGTCTTTTGTCAGTGCCTGCACAAATACTTAGGGCCTATCTCTAAATCCTTGGACCAGCACTGTCCAAGTCACTTGAGCAGCAACAGCTCAGGAATCCTTAAAGGTGAGATATTCAAAATAAGGCATAAAGTATATTTTAAAGCTAGAACTGTGAATTGCTCAGTTCTCTCAGGAATTTGAGTCAGCTAGTGTATGATTTGGGAGCTACAGAATGGACTCTCAACTAAATGAATGGAGACTACAACTTCATCACTGAGGTCAAGGTCCTTGAATTAGGTTCTTTCCCATTGCTATGATAAACTATCATGACAGAAAGCAACTTGGGGAAGAAAAGATTCTCTTCGCATTAAGTTCAAGAGGGATATACTCCATGGTGTCAGGGAAGGTATGGCAGTAGATAGGCACAGTGACAGGAACAGGAAGCTGGCTGATCACATTTTCATTCACATCCAGGAATCGGAGAAAAAGAACAGGAAGTGGTGTGAGGCTATAAATACTCAAGTCCTACCCCTGGTGACATAATTCCTCCAGCAAGCCTCTACCTTCTATAGCTTCCACAATTTTCCAGTGCAGTGCCACTAGCTAGGGACCAAGTGTTCAAGTATATCAGCCAATGGGGGACATAAATCATACAACTTCTACTGCCTACTCCTACCCACAAATGCTCATGGCCAGCTCATGATTAAAAATGCATTTAACCCAACTTCATGAAGTCCATATACTCTTTAACAATATTAACACTGATCAAGAGTCCAAAGTCTCTGTTGAGACTCAAGGTAGATTGTTAACTGAGAGCCCTCTGCAACTCCCATCCCTAACACACACACATCACTCTCTGCATAAGTTTGGGCTGCGTTTTAGAGAAAAGGTGGCTTTCATATAACGCATGTTAGACCATTTTATCTTTTTATTTTCTTTGACATAAAACATGAACACATGTCTTTATTAGAATGTTCAAGAATATATATATATATATATATATATATATATATATATATACATATATTTGTTACATTTGTTTATGCTGCATTTGTTTAATAATTTAAGGATGTGTGTTCAATTATATAAAATGTGTTTCATGTGTTTTACTGTGCCTGCCTAAGGCATTTGATTGGTCTAATAAAGAACTAAATGGCAATACCTGGACAGAGAAAGGATAGGCAGGGCTGGCTGACAGGCAAAGAGATTAAATAGGAGGAGAAATCTAGGCTCAGGAAGAAGAATAAGAGAAGAAGAAGAGAATGAGGGACACATCCAGGATAAGAAGCCAAGCATCACCTAGCCAGCTAGACAAAGAGAAGCACAGAAAATAGGATATATAAAAGTAAGAAAGGTAATAAGCCCTGAGCCAAACGGTAGATAAATAAAAAAACAAGTTGATTTAAGTTAAAAGAACTAGCCAGAGATGAGCCTAAGATAGGCCAAGCATTCACAACAAATAAGAAGTCTCCATGTCATGATTTTGGAACTTGTTGGTAGCCTGGTACAACATACACAATTTCATAATGAATGCATGTATATAAATACACATACTTCCAACATACAGTGGCATGGAATATACATTCTTATTTGGAAAGGGAAGTCCTAGAGAATAAAGATTGGGAAAAACGAAAGACTGAAACCCAGCAAGTCAAACACTGACTATCAAATTCTGTAGTTTCTTGGGAGGCAGAGCTACATGGATCTCTGTGAGTTGGAGTTTAGCCTGGTCTACATAGTGAATTCTAGGATAGTCAGAGATACAGAATAGTGGTGCCCTGTCTCAAATAATGCAAAACAATATTCTTTCCTTCCCACCACTGGAATCCCATGACTTCATCCTTTATATGCAACATTAAATATCCAGGCCCAGTCCTGTCCTGCACAACTTCTGTTGAGGTCTAGCCTGGAGGGTCTTCCTAATCCTACTCTCTGCATACCCTCACCCTTCCTCAGATCTAGCCTGGGCTCCACACCATCGCCCTGGTGTATTCTGGTGAGCACCACTTCCACTGTCATCAGCCTCCAGCTCAGGCCAGGATGTACATCGTGCACACAAGTCCAGCCCCTACCTCTGCTTTGGAAGGCACAGAGCCCCTTATGCTCACAGATAAGCACTGAGGAACCAGGAACGCTAAACACACAGCCCTCAAAGGGACCCCTTTGTCCCTTCAAAGAGAGGGATCCACAAACTGTTTCCCATCCAGAAGCCTGGGAACCAACATAGTAAACAGCCTGGTGACCTTTGAGCTATCTGTGTATCAAAGACCATACCAGAGCCTCAACCAAACCCTTATCATGAGCTTGTCAATCTATAGAACCCAGGTTTAGGGAAGATGCCACATGTATTTTACAAAGAGCTTCGATGTAGTCATGTCTTATGCTTTATTGTTACCAGGGGATTAAGTTTTTCACCAGGAATGTATTTTCACCAAATTGTGCTGCACTTGAGTTTGCCTAAAGTAAATGACTCAGGGTCAGACAAAAAAAACAACCCTTACTCCTATAACAAGGTCACACTTCCTAATGGTGCAAACATTTATGAACTAATAAATGTACCCTTCATCACCCCAAGTTAAAGAAACTTTCTCTTATTGTTATTTATGGATGCTTTTCTCTTTCTAGATTCACATGATCAATATGACTAGACCGTATAGTAATCACTCATTGCATTTTGTAATCTTCCCAATTCTCTGATGTTAACCCTGTGTGCCTCAGTAATTTAGTCCCTCTACAGAATCTTGACTAATGCATATTGCAGGACCTGGGAGGAGCTGGGGAGAGAATGGACTATGATAAAAATATATTATGTGAAATTATCAGAGAATAAATGAAAACATTAAAATTTATTTATTTATGTGCATAAAAATGATATATATGTATAGTTTTTTTAGGAATAAAATTAGCTATGTCATAAACTTGAGAAAAATATCTCAGTTTCTTGTATGGAGTTGGTATTTTATAAAAGTTAATGGACATTTTTGTTTAGAAATGTTAAGCTTATTTTATTCTATTTATATATGAGTATACACTATAGTAAATATACAATGTATTATCTACTTTGTTATTATTATGAGAACTAATAAGTATTCTCCAAATGATCCTATAAAGTAATATCTGTATGTTTATTCCAGCACTATTCACAATAACTAAGACAATGTCATCAATCTAGGTGTTTGGATGAATGGGTAGAGAGAAATGTGATCATGTCTGGATGAATGGATAGAGAAAAACATGATCACATAGATATACTATAGATACATTAGCTGTAAGAGAATGAAACTGGAAAACATTAAGTTTTATTAAACAAGTCAGGAAAAAGAAGGCAAATATCCTACTGTAGAATGGCCCTCAGTAGAGATTAGGAAGGTAGGCATATGGTTGATAAACACCAGATTTGATAAGTGTGCATTATGTGAATTGTCAAATATCATATATAACCCCTGTTAATATGTAATATTAATATGTGTTGAAATTAGAAAAATCACCAACCAGTTTATTACTTGTGCCTGTTTGCAAATTTCAATGGCTGTTTTACACATGGGCAGATATGGCAGGGAAAAACCTAGAAAAGGAATTCATTACCTAAAAGTAGTCAGGACCTTTTCACTCTGACCAACCTCATAATTAAACATTCAGTTTAAATGCATACACCCTATTGGGTCACAAACCAAACTGCTTGTATTAAATGTATGTTACACTGATATGTCTTGGTCATCCTCAATATTTGACTCTTCTACTTTAAGAATTTACCTTAGATCTGGAGGAATGGGTGAGTGGTTAAGACTTTTGATGCCCTTTTAAAGGACCAGAATTCAATTCCTAGCATCCATGTCAGATATCTTACTGCACTCATGTACACATACACACATGCACACACACACACACACACACACACACACACACACACACACAAATAAACTATTTATATATCTATCTAATTTTTAATCTAATCTACATGGGAAGTAGAAAAGGGCAAGGTCTTCTGAGTAAATTGTGAGTGTGGGGATCATGGGTAAGATTAGAAGGGGTGGGGAAGGGACAGGAGTGGAGAAAAATTTATAGCTCAATAAAAACAATAAAACTTATATCTATGGTCCTTCTTTTTTTTTTTGAACAGTTTTTGCTATAAAGGCAGTACCAATGTCTGATCTTATGTTTAGAACATTTCAAATATGTAACATAATTTAAGACTCATCAGATACTATCATATACATTTGCTAGGTAGACAGAGATGTGCTGTGGAACAGTGGTTTTACCGTGTAAAGATTTGTTTCTTGTACTTGCTTAATAAAATGCTGATGGTGAGTTGCTAGGCAGGACATAGAGGCAGGGCAATGAGAACAGGAGAATTCTGGGAAGAGGAAAGAGCCAGTCTGCAGTTGTCACCCCCAGACATAGAAGACACACATGACAAGGCCTCGTGGATGAAGGGTACCAATCCTCCTGGCTAACACAGACAAGAATAATGGGTTAAGTTGTAGGATGTAAGAATTAGTTAATAAGATGCTTGAGCTACTAGGCCAACCAGTCTACAATTAAAGTAGGCCTCTTTGTGTTTCTTTGGTACTAAATGGCTGTGGGATCAGGCAAGAAGGAAACCTCTGTCAACAAACCAGAGTTACTAGGCCAATCAGTTTATACTTAATGTAGACCTCTCTGTGTTTCTTTGGAACAGTAAACCCAGTCCACAGAGATGGCAGCAACATATCATTAAATGTTATCTGCAGAAGTCAGTGTAGGAGCTAATAATATCTTCAAGAGGCAGGGAGGCTGGGGTGTGGCTCAACGTAAAGCATTTGCTTAGCATATATGAGGCCATGGGTTCCATCTCCAGCACCACAAAACCAAAAAGTAAACTGTGAATAGCTACCCATTTTCCATAAATGGCTAGGTCTTGTACCTTTGCATATGTGTCCCAACCCCCTTCTCACTTGGCTTTGTTCTGGTAGTCTAACATTTGTCAGACTTTCAGGCTTTGTGTTCTGGAATGACTGCATCTTGGTTTGGGGGCCCGGTTCTGAATTGCAGATCAATTACTGTATCTTGTGCATTGCTAAATGGGATACATAATGTGGTTATGTATGACAAGTTCTGTGTCCAGTACTCCAGGAGCAACATAGGTTTCTGGCCACATAGTATTTTCACCACTTAATCGTATACTCATTAGTCACGACACTGGGAGCTTAAATGGCTCATTGAGAATGACTGGTGCAAGTGGAAAGGTAGTTCGTGCAGTCTGTATAATCATTTTCTTATGTTTGTTTGTCTCTGTTATTACTAGAAAACATCCTCTCAATCCCTGAGAGACAATTCTTTTTGGTAACCATGTTTCGTTTCTGACAATACCTAGCCAGCCAAACAGACATTTGGGGCTGTGTCTGCTGCTGCTGCTACTGCTGCAAACCAATGCTGAATATAACCAGATGAAATGAACTTGAGACATGAAAAATGTCAGTGACCGTCTAGTCACTCCTTCCATGAAGAAGTCATGTATAACCTTCTCCCTTATTACCAACCCCTTGCTCTGCTTTATAACTCATTTTTATTAAATCTATTTGTTTTACATCTCAATCACACCTTCCTCTCCTCCCATTTCCTCCCCCATCTCCCTCCATCCACTCCTCCTCTATTTCTATTCAGAAAAGGACAGGCCTCCCATGGATATCAACAAAACATAGCATATCAAGATGCAGTAAGATTAAGTACCCCTCTCTGCTTTAAGACTAGGCAAGGTGACCCAGTATGAGGAATAGGGTCCCAAAAGCCAGCCAAAGCATTAGGGACAGTCCCTGCTTCCACTGTTAGGAGTCTTACAAGTAGACCAAGCTACACGACTGTCACATATAAGTAGAGGCTCTACCTCAGTCCCGTGCAGACTCCCTGGTTGTCAGTTCAGACTCTGTGAGCTCCTAGAACCCCAGGTTTGTTGTTTCTGTGGGCTTTTTTGTGATATACTTGACCCCCTCTGGCTCTTACAATCCTTCCTCCCTCTATGAAGCTCAGCCTAAAGTTTGGCTGTGGGTCTCTGCAGCTGTTTCCATCAGTTGCTGGATGAAGGCTCTCTGATGACAACTGGGTAGTCACCAATCTATGAATATAGCAGAATATTGTTTGGCATCATTACACTGACATTTTTTTCTCCAATCTTGTGTGGTTTTCTTCATCCAGGTTTGGGTTCTGGTAATTCAGGCAGTGTAGGAAATGGACTTACTTTTGTGGCATGGGTCTCAAGCTGTGCCAGTCATTGGTTGGCCACTCCCACAATCTCTGCACCAGCTTTACCCCAGCACAACCCATAGGCAGTATAGACTGTAGGCCAGAGGTTGTGTTTCCAGCTTGGTGTTCCAGTCCACCCTCTGGAAGTCTTGCCTGGTCACAGGTGATGGCCAGTTCAGGCTACCTATCCAATATTTCTAGAATTCTTAGCTGGGGTCATCCTTGTAAATTCCTGGGTGTTTCCTTCCATCCCCTTGCTCATAAAAGCCTTCCATTCTTTGTTCAGACTAGAAGCTTATCTGTGAGCCAACACTCCTAGTTTCTCCTTATTCTCTGTACAAAGAATAGCTTTCCCAGATTCTCAATTCTGTTATTGAGTCCATTATTCTGTGATGGAGACAGAACACAGTTGGAATTAGAAATTACTAGCTCTGCTGCACTTTCCCATGGACTGAGATTGAAAGACCCCCAAGGTGGGCTACCTTTCAGTCTGGGGAGATCCTCCCAAGGAACAGTGAGACCACTTTTGCGGATGCAAACAGCAAGAGGTTTATTCAGATATACAGATACCTGGGGTGTCTTAGTCGCTTGGAGGACTAGAACACCTTCAGGTTGGAATAGTGTGTCTTTTTATAGGGTAGGGAAGCAGAAACACGGTTACAGTAGTGAGAAGCATAGTTACAGGGTTCTGATTGGGCAATTTAAATAAGGCTCAGGTTCAAACTGAGTACAGTTCTGTGGTTTCCAAGAAATCAGATATGCATGCTGACTCGGCCCATTTAGGCTACAAACTGTTCTCCGGCCCCCCAAGTTTCCTGCTGGTAGTCCAGACGGTCGTCCATAGATATCTTGTCTGGCACAACGCTCTTGCCCCTAAGTTGACCAACACCCTTACCTCTAAATTGAAGTCCCCTGTCCTAGCTTTCAGTTATGTTGCTCAAAAATTCAAACTTTTGTAAAATAGCATTATTGCTGCTGCTAACATAATGCTGTTAGGTGGGGGTCTTTCATTCCCCCATTTCTTTTTTTAATTTGAATAAAATCATTTATTCAACTAGTGGGCACTTTTAACATGTTCTTAATCATATTGTTTAACCTGATGATATTGTTGAGTGAGGATCAAGGCTTGTATGACCAAGAGTCTACCCTTCATGAATTGGACCAAGCGATTTAGGATACAAGGTCCGAAAAGTAGGATTAGGAGTATAATAAATAGGGGGCCCATGATGGAGGAAACCAGAGTGATAAACCAAGGAGACCTGTTGAACCAGCCTTCAAACCATCCCTGTTCTGACTCGAATAGCTGCTGTCTCTGCTTGAGTCTTTCTCTCTGTTTTGCCATATTGTCTCTGACTAGCCCAGTATGGTCTGCATAGAAGCAACATTCCTCTTTCAGGGCAGCGCATAGGCCTCCTTCTTGCAGGAACAGTATATCAAGCCCCCTACGGTTCTGTAGCACTACTTCTGATAAGGAGGTTAGGGACTTCTCAAGAGCACTGACTGATTCCTCTAGGGCCTTGATGTCTGTATGTATTGCGGCTTGAAGTTGTCTGAATTGGCTGGTGGCTATAAGGGCAGAAGCACCAGTTCCTACCCCTGATGCTATGCCTCCCACAGTTAGCCCCCCCAGTAACAGTGCTAGAGTCAGAGACACTGGTTCTCGTTTAAATCGAGGTCTCCCTTCAAATTGACTATAAATATAATCAGGATCATGATATGCAACTTTAGGCCATACCTCAATTAAAACACAGTAATCAGAGCTCATGTTAAGTATGGTTGTTGATAGACAAGGAGTGCAGGCAGTCACCTTCCTAGTAGACACCAGGGCTCAGCATTCTGTGCTGACCCAGAACCCCGGTCCCTGAGCGACAAGTCTGCTTGGGTCCAAGGAGCTACTGGTGGAAAGAGGTACCGATGGACAACTGATCACAAAGTTCATCTGGCTACTGGTAAGGTGACTCACCCTTTTCTTCCTGTCCCTGACTGCCCATACCCACTATTAGGAAGAGACTTGCTCACCAAATTAAAAGCCCAAATATACTTTGAAAATTCGGGGGTGCAGATCACCGGGCCCCAAGGGCAGCCCCTGCACGTGCTGACCCTAAATTTGGAAGATGAATACCGGCTCCATGAACCACCCACAGAACCTGATCCCTTAACAGAGACCTCTTGGCTGAAAGAATTCCCTCAAGCATGGGCAGAGACTGGGGGCATCGGACTGGCCAAACAACAAGCCCCTTTAGTTATATCTTTAAAGGCTAAAGCCACCGCCATTTCGATCAAACAATATCCCATGTCACATGAAGCCAAAGAAGGAATTAAACCTCACATATGGAGACTCTTGGACCAGGGAATATTGATACCCTGCCAGTCCCCCTGAAATACTCCCTTATTGCCTGTCAAAAAGCCTGGAATGGGGGATTACAGGCCAGTCCAAGACCTAAGGGAAGTCAACAAGTGGGTGGAGGACATACACCCCACAGTGCCTAACCCCTAAAATTTGTTGAGCGGACTCTCCCCTACCTATAACTGGTATTCAGTGTTGGATTTGAAAGATGCATTCTTCTGTCTGAGACTTTACCCTGGGAATCAGCCTATATTTTCCTTCAAATGGAAGGACCCTGACTTGGGGATTTCGGGACAGTTAACTTGGACTAGGCTCCCACAAGGATTCAAAAATAGCCCACCCTGTTCGATGAAGCGTTACATAGGGATTTGGCTGACTTTAGGATCCAGCATCCAACACTGATGCTGCTTCAATATGTGGACGATTTCCTACTGGCGGCCACCTCAGAAGAGGAATGCAGGGAGGGTACCGAGGCCTTGTTAAAGGCCATGGGGGACCTTGGCTACTGAGCCTCAGCTAAAAAGGCTCAAATTTGTCAAAAGCAAGTTACTTACCTGGGTACTCGATCAAAGAAGGACAGAGATGGCTGACAGAGGTCAGAAAAGAGACAGTCATGAGAATGACCTTGCCTCGGACCCCTCGACAACTGAGGGAATTTCTAGGGATGGCAGGATTCTGTCACCTCTGGATCCCGGGGTTTGCTGAGATGGCAGCCCCCTTGTACCCTCTTACTAAACCAGGGACTCTATTTAATTGGGGAAAGGACCAACAGGAGGCATATCAGAAAATAAAACAGGCCCTGCTAACAGCCCCTGCGTTGGGGCTCCCAGAACTGACCAAGCCATTTGAACTATTCAGAGATGAGAAGCAGGGTTACACCAAAGGGGTCCTAATGCAGAACCTAGGACCCTGGCGACGCCCTGTGGCCTACCTATCAAAGAAGTTAAACCCGGTGGCCTCTGGATGGCCCCATGCAGCAGAATGGTAGCTGCAATAGCAGTCCTGACAAAAGATGCAGGCAAACTGACTCTGGGGCAGTCATTGACTATTTTGGCCCCTCATGTGGTGGAGGCCCTGATCAAGCAACCCCCTGACCGCTGGCTCTCCAACGCTGGCATGACCCACTATCAGGCCATGCTTCTGGACACTGACCGAGTCCATTTCGGACCTGTGGTAGCCCTGAACCCTGCAACCTTGCTCCCTCTGCCAGAGGGGGAGGCAGAGCATGATTGCCCTGAGATCCTTGCGGAAATGCATGGAACCAGACCGACCTGACGGATCGCCCTCTTAAAGACGCCAACTTCACCTGGTATATGGACGGGAGAAGTTTCCTAAAGGATGGAGAATGAAAGGCTGGGGCAGCGGTAACCACTGGGACAGAGGTAATCTGGGCTAAAGCCATTCCAGCAGGGACCTCGGCTCAATGGGCCAAACTCGTCACCCTCACACAAGCACTTAGGATGGCAGAAGGTAAGAAGCTTAACGTCTATACTGATAGTCAGTACGCTTTTGCCACCGCCCACATTCACAGGGAAATCTAGCAAAGGCGAGGGCTGCTAACTTCTGAGGGCAAAGAAATCAAAAACAAGCTTGAGATTCTAGCCCTACTCAATGCCCTGTTCTTGCCTCAAAAATTAAGCATTATGCATTGCCCAGGTCACCAAAAGGGAAATAACCCAGAAGCCAGGGGTAATCGCTTGGCAGACAAAACAGCTAAGCAAGTGGCCCAAGAGACCACCTCGACGGTTTTTCCCATACAACAAGGGACAGAAAGGGCATGGGACCCCCTCAAATATGATAAAAGAGACCTGGAACATCTAACCTGCCTGGGGGCCTCCCATGACCCAGACACAGGCAAATGGACCTGGCAAGGAAAGACTGCGATGCCCATGGCATATACCCATGAAATGCTTAATTGCTTGCATAAGCTGACCCACCTCAGTCCCTGAAAGATGAAAACCTTATTGGACCAGGAAGAGAGCCACTTTTACTTGCTGGGTAGAGACAGCGTTTTGCAGGAAATTGTAAACAAATGCCGAGCGTGCGCCCAAGTTAATGCAGGAAAAACCCGGCTGGGACGGGGAGTGCGGGTACGAGGGCATCGTCCTGGAACCCACTGGGAGATTGACTTTACTGAAGTCAAACCAGGATTATATGGATACAAATATCTGTTGGTATTTGTTAACACTTTTTCTGGATGGGTGGAAGCCTTCCCAACCAAACACGAAACGGCAAAAATTGTGACCAAAAAGCTGTTGGAAGAAATCTTCCCCAGGTATGGCATGCCCCAAGTGCTGGGCACTGACAATGGGCCCACCTTTGTCTCCCAGGTAAGTCAGTTGGTAGCCAAGCTATTGGGGATTGATTGGAAATTACATTGTGCATACAGACCCCAGAGTTCAGGACAGGTAGAGAGAATGAATAGAACTATTAAGGAGACTTTGACCAAATTAACGCTTGCAACTGGCACTATTGACTGGGTGCTCCTACTACCCCTAGCCCTCTACAGAGCCTGCAATACACCAGGACCCCACGGGCTCACACCTTTTGAAATACTATATGGGGCGCCCCCGCCCTTCATTAATTTATTTGACTCCAACATTTCAGACTTTGCTAATAGCCCCTCTCTGGAAGCTCATTTGCAGGCACCCCAGATTGTGCAGAGAGAGGTCTGGAAGCCACTTGCTGCAGCCTATAAGGAACAATTGGACAGACCAGCGGTACCTCACAGCTACCAGATTGGCGATACAGTTTGGGTCCGCAGACATCTGACTAAGAATTTGGAACCGCGCTGGAAGGGCCCTACACCGTTATGCTAACCACTCCAACGGCACTGAAAGTTGACGGCATCGTGGCCTGGGTACACGCCTCCCACGTGAAAGCAGCTCGTATGGAAAGGGATACAGCAGAACCATCATGGAGGGTCCAGCGCTCTCAAAACCCTCTAAAGATAAGACATAACCGTTTTATGGACACTGTTGGGACTGGGGATGGTGGGCCAAGGGGATAGTCATCACCGGGTTTTTAACATAACCTGGAGGGTCACCAACCTTATGACGGGACGGGTCGCCAACACCACTTCCTTGCTAGGAACAATAGCAAATGCTTTTCCAACCCTATACTTTGACCTTTGTGATTTAGTGGGAGAATCATGGAACCCCTCAGACCAGGAGCCGTTCCCCGGATATGGCTGTCACCACCCAGGGGGGCAACATGGGACAAGAAGCAAAGATTTCTATGTATGCCATGGACAGGATACTAAAAGGAATTGTGGGGGGCCAGCAGAGGGATACTGTGCCCAATGGGGTTATGAAACAACAGGGGATGCTTACTGGAAACTATCCTCTACTTGGGACCTGATCACCCTTAGGCGAGGAACCGCACCTGGGTATCAAGGTGGGGGCCATGGACATGCAGAAGAAAAGCATGTGGCCCCTGTTATGACTCCACCTCTGCCACTAATGTCCAGGGGGCCACCCCGGGAGGCAGATGTAACCCCTTGGTCCTTGACTTTACCACACAAGGGAAAAAGGCATCCTTGGACAATCCCAAGTCCTGGGGATTACGCCTCTATTGACGACAGGGACATGACCCGGTTACCATGTTTTCCCTAACTAGACAGGTAATGAACGTTGGTCCTCAGCTATCTATTGGACCAAATCCAGTCTTACCTGAGCAGAATCCTCCTTCCCACTCGGCACCAGCATTACCCCCAGCCTTACTCCAACATATCACGGAGAAACAGTTGGCTTATACCAGCACTCCTAATACTGGTAGCCTGCCCCCCATGACTAGGGGAACCGAACAGCAGTCTCCCCAGCACCTCGAGACTGGGAACAGACTGATCAATCTGGTACAGGGAGCATATTTAATTCTCAACGCCACTGACCCCAATAAGACCCGAGAATGTTGGTTATGCTTGATTTCCAGACCCCCCTATTATGAAGGGATAGTGGTGACAGGTACCTATGCCGTATATACCTCGCCACCCACACAGTGCACTGTCTTCCCCAGCACAAACTAACCCTGTCGGAGGTATCAGGAACAGAACTCTGCATGGGAACAGTCCCAAGCTCTCATCGAGCTTTATGCAATATTCTTCAGTCCATCCTATCTGGTTATTACTTAACCGCACCAAGCGGTACCTACTGTGCTTGTAGCACTGGGCTCACTCCTTGTCTATCAACAACCATACTTAACATGAGCTCTGATTACTGTGTTTTAATTGAAGTATGGCCTAAAGTTGCATATCATGATCCTGATTATATTTATAGTCAATTTGAAGGGAGACCTCGATTTAAATGAGAACCAGTGTCTCTGACTCTAGCACTGTTACTGGGTGGCTAACTGTGGGAGGCATAGCATCAGGGGTGCTTCTGCCCTTATAGCCACCAGCCAATTCAGACAACTTCAAGCCGCAATACATACAGACATCAAGGCCCTAGAGGAATCAGTCAGTGCTCTTGAGAAGTCCCTAACCTCCTTATCAGAAGTAGTGCTACAGAAATGTACGGGGCTTGATATACTGTTCCTGCAAGAAGGAGGCCTATGCGCTGCCCTGAAAGAGGAATGTTGCTTCTATGCAGACCATACTGGGCTAGTCAGAGACAATATGGCAAAACTGAGAGAAAGACTCAAGCAGAGACAGCAGCTATTCGAGTCAGAACAGGGATGGTTTGAAGGCTGGTTCAACAGGTCTCCTTAGTTTACCACTCTGGTTTCCTCCATCATGGGCCCACTAATAATTATACTCCTAATCCTACTTTTCAGACCTTGAATCCTAAATCGCTTGGTCCAATTCATGAAGGGTAGACTCTTGGTCATACAAGCCTTGGTCCTCACTCGACAATATCATCAGCTTAATCAATATGATGCAGAACATGTTAAAAGTGCCTACTAGTTGAACTAATGATTTTATTCAAATTAAAAAAAGAAATGGGAGAATGAAAGACCCCTTGCTAGCAACATTAAGCTAGCAGCAGCAATAACACTATTTTACAAAGGCTTGAATTTTTGAGCAATATAACTGAAAGCTAGGACAGGGGACTTCAATTTAGAGGAAAGGGTGTTGGTCAACTTAGGGGCAAGGACATTGAGCCAGACAAGATATCTATAGTCGACCTTCTGGACTACCAGCAGGGAACTTGGGGTCCAGAAGAACAGTTTGTATCCTAAATGGGCCGAGTCAGCATGCATATCTGATTTCTTGGAAACCACAGAACTGTACTCAGTTTGAACCCGAGCTTTATTTAAATTGCCCAATCAGAACCCTGTAACTATGCTTCTCACTCCGGTAATGTGCTTCTGCGTCCCTACCCTATAAAAAGACCCACTGCTCCAACCTGAAGGTGCGCTAGTCCTCCGAGCGACTATGACACCCCAGGTACCTATGTATCTGAATAAACCTCTTGCTGTTTGCATCCGCACAAGTGGTCTCGCTGTTCCTTGGGAGGGTCTCCCCAGACTGAAAGGCAGCCCACCTTGGGGGTCTTTCAATCTCAGTCCATGGGAAAGTGCAGCAGAGCTAGTAATTGCTAATTCCAACTGTGTTCTGTCTCCCTCACAGAATAATGGAGTCAATAACAGAATTGAGAATCACAATCAAGGGAATGCTATTCTTTGTACAGAGAATAAGGAGAAACTAGGAGTGTTGGCTCACAGATAAGCTTCTAGTCTGAACAAAGAATGGAAGGCTTTTATGAGCAAGGGGATGGAAGGAAACACCCAGGAATTTACAAGGATGACCCCAGCTAAGAATTCTAGAAATATTGGATAGGTAGCCTGAACTGGCCATCACCTGTGACCAGGCAAGACTTCCAGAGGGTGGACTGGAACACCAAGCTGGAAACACAACCTCTGGCCTACAGTCTATACTGCCTATGGGTTGTGCTGGGGTAAAGCTGGTGCAGAGATTGTGGGAGTGGCCAACCAATGACTGGCACAGCTTGAGACCCATGCCACAAAAGTAAGTCCATTTCCTACACTGCCTGAATTACCAGAACCCAAACCTGGATGAAGAAAACCACACAAGATTGGAGAAAAAAATGTCAGTGTAATGATGCCAAACAATATTCTGCTATATTCATAGATTGGTGACTACCCAGTCGTCATCAGAGAGCCTTCATCCAGCAACTGATGGAAACAGCTGCAGAGACCCACAGCCAAACTTTAGGCTGAGCTTCATAGAGGGAGGAAGGATTGTAAGAGCCAGAGGGGGTCAAGTATATCACAAAAAAGCCCATAGAAACAACAAACCTGGGGTTCTAGGAGCTCACAGAGTCTGAACTGACAACCAGGGAGTCTGCACGGGACTGAGGTAGAGCCTCTACTTATATGTGACAGTCGTGTAGCTTGGTCTACTTGTAAGACTCCTAACAGTGGAAGCAGGGACTGTCCCTAATGCTTTGGCTGGCTTTTGGGACCCTATTCCTCATACTGGGTCACCTTGCCTAGTCTTAAAGCAGAGAGGGGTACTTAATCTTACTGCATCTTGATATGCTATGTTTTGTTGATATCCATGGGAGGCCTGTCCTTTTCTGAATAGAAATAGAGGAGGAGTGGATGGAGGGAGATGGGGGAGGAAATGGGAGGAGAGGAAGGTGTGATTGAGATGTAAAACAAATAGATTTAATAAAAATGAGTTATAAAGCAGAGCAAGGGGTTGGTAATAAGGGAGAAGGTTATACATGACTTCTTCATGGAAGGAGTGACTAGACGGTCACTGACATTTTTCATGTCTCAAGTTCATTTCATCTGGTTATATTCAGCATCTGGTTTGCAGCAGTAGCAGCAGCAGCAGACACAGCCCCAAATGTCTGTTTGGCTGGCTAGGTATTGTCAGAAACGAAACATGGTTACCAAAAAGAATTGTCTCTCAGGGATTGAGAGGATGTTTTCTAGTAATAACAGAGACAAACAAACATAAGAAAATGATTATACAGACTGCACGAACTACCTTTCCACTTGCACCAGTCATTCTCAATGAGCCATTTAAGCTTCCAGTGTCGTGACTAATGAGTATACGATTAAGTGGTGAAAATACCATGTGGCCAGAAACCTATGTTGCTCCTGGAGTACTGGACACAGAACTTGTCATACATAACCACATTATGTATCCCATTTAGCATTGCACAAGATACAGTAATTGATCTGCAATTCAGAACCGGGCCCCCAAACCAAGATGCAGTCATTCCAGAACACAAAGCCTGAAAGTCTGACAAATGTTAGACTACCAGAACAAAGCCAAGTGAGAAGGGGGTTGGGACACATATGCAAAGGTACAAGACCTAGCCATTTATGGAAAATGGGTAGCTATTCACAGTTTACTTTTTGGTTTTGTGGTGCTGGAGATGGAACCCATGGCCTCATATATGCTAAGCAAATGCTTTATGTTGAGCCACACCCAAGCCTCCCTGCCTCTTGAAGATATTATTAGCTCCTATACTGACTTCTGCAGATAACATTTAATGATATGTTGCTGCCATCTCTGTGGACTGGGTTTACTGTTCCAAAGAAACACAGAGAGGTCTACATTAATTATAAACTGATTGGCCTAGTAACTCTGGTTTGTTGACAGAGGTTTCCTTCTTGCCTGATCCCACAGCCATTTAGTACCAAAGAAACACAGAGAGGTCTACTTTAATTGTAGACTGGTTGGCCTAGTAGCTCAAGCATCTTATTAACTAATTCTTACATCCTACAACTTAACCCATTATTCTTGTCTGTGTTAGCCAGGAGGATTGGTACCCTTCATCCACGAGGCCTTGTCATGTGTGTCTTCTATGTCTGGGGGGTGACAACTGCAGACTGGCTCTTTCCTCTTCCCAGAATTCTCCTGTTCTCATTGCCCTGCCACTACTTCCTGCCTAGCAACTTCACCATCAGCACTTTATTAAGCAAGTACAAGAAACAAATCTTTACACGGTAAAACCACTGTTCCACAGCACATCTCTGTCTACCTAGCAAATGTATATAATAGTATTTGATGAGTCTTAAATTATGTTACATATTTGAAATGTACTAAACATAAGATCAGACATTGGTACCGCCTTTATAGCAAAAACTGTTCAAAAAAAGAAGGACCATAGATATAAGTTTTATTGTCTTTATTGAGCTATACATTTTTCTCCCCTGACCTCCCTTTCCCTCCCCTTCTACTCTCACTCATGATTCCCACACTCACAATTTACTCAGAAGACCTTGCCTTTTTCTACTTCCCATGTAGATTAGATTAAAAATAGATAGATATATAAATAGTTTATTTGTGTGTGAGTGTTTGTGTGTGTGTGTGTATGTGTGCATGTGTGTATGTGTACATGAGTGCAGTAAGATATCTGACATGGATGCTAGGAATTGAACTCTGGTCCTTTAAAAGGGCAACAAAAGTCTTAACCACTGACCCATTCCTCCAGATCTAAGGTAAATTCTTAAAGTAGAAGAGTCAAATATTGAGGATGACCAAGACATATCAGTGTAACATACATTTAATACAAGCAGTTTGGTTTCTGACCCATAGGGTGTATGCATTTAAACTGAATGTTTAATTATGAGGTTGGTCAGAGTGAAAAGGTCCTGACTACGTTTAGGTAATGAATTCCTTTTCTAGGTTTTTCCCTGCCATATCTGCCCATGTGTAAAACAGCCATTGAAATTTGCAAACAGGCACAAGTTATGAACCGGTAGGTGATTTTTCTAATTTTAACATATATTAATATTACATATTAACAGGGGTTCTACGTGATATTTGACAATTCACATAATGCACACTTATCAAATCTGGTGTTTATCAACCATATGCCTACCTTCCTAATCTCTACTGAGTGCCATTCTTCAGTAGAATATTTGCCTTCTTGTTTCTGACTTGTTTAATAAAACTTAATGTTTTCCAGTTTCATTCTCTTCCAGCTAATGTATCTATAGTATATCTATATGGTCATGTTTTTCCTTATCCATTCATCCAGACATGATCACATTTCTTTCTACCCATTCATCCAAACACCTAGATTGATGACATTGTCTTAGTTATTGTGAATAGTGCTGGAATAAACATACAGATATTACCTTATAGGATCATTTGGAGAATACTTATTAGTTCTCATAATAAAAACAAAGTACATAATACATTGTATATTTACTATAGTGTATATTCATAAATAAATAGAATAAAAATAAGCTTAACATTTCTAAACAAAAATGTCCATTAACTTTTATAAAATACCAACTCCATACAAGAAACTGAGATATTTTTCTCAAGTTTATGACATAGCTAAATTTTCTTCCTAAATAAAACTATACATATATATTATTTTTATGCACATAAATAAATAAATTTTAATGTTTTCATTTATCTCTGATAATTTCACATAATATATTTTTATCATAGTCCATTCTCTCCCCAGCTTTTCCCAGGTCCTGCACTATGCATTAGTCAAGATTCTGTAGAGGGACAGAATTACTGAGGCACACAGGGTTAACATCAGAGAATTGGGAAGATTACAAAATGCAATGAGTGATTACTATACGGTCTAGTCATATTGATCATGTGAATCTAGAAAGAGAAAAGCATCCATAAATAACAATAAGAGAAAGTTTCTTTAACTTGGGGTGATGAAGGGTACATTTATGAGTTCATAAATGTTTGCACCATTAGGAAGTGTGACCTTGTTATAGGAGTATGGGTTGTTTTTTTTGTCTGACCCTGAGTCATTTACTTTAGGCAAACTCAAGTGCAGCACAATTTGGTGAAAATACATTCCTGGTGATAAACTTAATCCCCTGGTAACAATAAAGCATAAGACATGACTACATCAAAGCTCTTTGTAAAATACATGTGGCATCTTCCCTAAACCTGGGTTCTATAGATTGACAAGCTCATGATAAGGGTCTGGTTGAGGCTCTGGTATGGTCTTTGATACACAGATAGCTCAAAGGTCACCAGGCTGTTTACTATGTTGGTTCCCAGGCTTCTGGATGGGAAACAGTTTGTGGATCCCTCTCTTTGAAGGGACAAAGGGGTCCCTTTGAGGGCTGTGTGTTTAGCGTTCCTGGTTCCTCAGTGCTTATCTGTGAGCATAAGGGGCTCTGTGCCTCCCACAGCGGGGGTAGGGGCTGGACTTGTGTGCACGATGTACATCCTGGCCTGAGCTGGAGGCTGATGACAGTGGAAGTGGAGCTACCCAGAATACACCAGGGCGATGGTGTGGAGCCCAGGCTAGATCTGAGGAAGGGTGAGGGTATGCAGAGAGTAGGATTAGGAAGACCCTCCAGGCTAGACCTCAACAGAAGTTATGCAGGACAGGACTGGGCCTGGATATTTAATGTTGCATATAAAGGATGAAGTCATGGGATTCCAGTGGTGGGAAGGAAAGAATATTGTTTTGCATTATTTGAGACAGGGCACCACTATTCTGTATCTCTGACTATCCTAGAATTCACTATGTAGACCAGGCTAAACTCCAACTCACAGAGATCCATGTAGCTCTGCCTCCCAAGAAACTACAGAATTTGATAGTCAGTGTTTGACTTGCTGGGTTTCAGTCTTTCGTTTTTCCCAATCTTTATTCTCTAGGACTTCCCTTTCCAAATAAGAATGTATATTCCATGCCACTGTATGTTGGAAGTATGTGTATTTATATACATGCATTCATTATGAAATTGTGTATGTTGTACCAGGCTACCAACAAGTTCCAAAATCATGACATGGAGACTTCTTATTTGTTATGAATGCTTGGCCTATCTTAGGCTCATCTCTGGCTAGTTCTTTTAACTTAAATCAACCTGTTTCTCTTTATCTACCCTTTGCCTCAGGGCTTATTACCTTTCTTACATTTATATATCCTATTTTCTGTGCTTCTCTTTGTCTAGCTGGCAAGGGGATGCTTGGCTTCTTTTCCTGGATGTGTCCCTCATTCTCATCTTCTTCTCTTATTCTTCTTCCTGAGCCTAGATTTCTCCTCCTATTCAATATCTTTGTCTTCCAGCCAGCCCTGCCTATCCTTTCTCTGTCCAGGTATTGCCATTTAGTTCTTTATTAGACCAATCAAATGCCTTAGGCAGGCACAGTGAAACACATGCAACACATTTTATATAATTGAACACACATCCTTAAATTATTAAACAAATGCAGCATAAACAAATGTAACAAATATATATATATACATATATATATATATATTCTTGAACATACTAATAAAGACATGTGTTCATGTTTTATGTCAAAGAAAATAAAAAGATAAAATGGTCTAACATGCGTTATATGAAAGCCACCTTTTCTCTAAAACGCAGCCCAAACTTATGCAGAGAGTGATGTGTGTGTTAGGGATGGGAGTTGCAGAGGGCTCACAGTTAACAATCTACCTTGAGTCTCAACAGAGACTTTGGACTCTTGATCAGTGTTAATATTGTTAAAGAGTATATGGACTTCATGAAGTTGGGTTAAATGCATTTTTAATCATGAGCTGGCCATGAGCATTTGTGGGTAGGAGTAGGCAGTAGAAGTTGTATGATGTATGTCCCCATTGGCTGATGTACTTGAACACTTGGTCCCTAGCTAGTGGCACTGCACTGGAAAATTGTGGAAGCTATAGAAGGTAGAGGCTTGCTGGAGGATTATGTCACCAGGGGTAGGACTTGAGTATTTATAGCCTCACACCACTTCCTGTTCTTTTTCTCCGATTCCTGGATGTGAATGAAAATGTGATCAGCCAGCTTCCTGTTCCTGTCACTGTGCCTATCTACTGCCATACCTTCCCTGACACCATGGAGTATATCCCTCTTGAACTTAATGCGAAGAGAATCTTTTCTTCCCCAAGTTGCTTTCTGTCATGATAGTTTATCATAGCAATGGGAAAGAACCTAATTCAAGGACCTTGACCTCAGTGATGAAGTTGTAGTCTCCGTTCATTTAGTTGAGAGTCCATTCTGTAGCTCCCAACTCATACACTAGCTGACTCAAATTCCTGAGAGAACTGAGCAATTCACAGTTCTAGCTTTAAAATATACTTTATGCCTTATTTTGAATATCTCACCTTTAAGGATTCCTGAGCTGTTGCTGCTCAAATGACTTGGACAGTGCTGATCCAAGGATTTAGAGATAGGCCCTAAGTATTTGTGCAGGCACTGACAAAAGACTTTTCTGAGTTTTCCCATTCTCATGTTTTGGTCCTCTAGTAGGTAGAAGACCTGTTTCTCTGTTGCCTTTACAGAAGCTCCACAGGAAGGCCATAATGCCCTTTTCAATTTCCTGTCAAACAGAGGCCATAAAGTCTCCATATCTAAAGCTCAGCTGTCCGAGGACACTTTATAATACTTGGAGCTACTTTTGTCACAGGGCACTAGGTCATTAAGTGAAGGAGTCCATTGTCTCTTATCCACTGACTGAAGCTCTCAAACAACGTACAGAATTCTCCGGAGTTACAAGATTCTGCTGGTTATGAATCGCTGGTCATTGGGAGACAACTTGTTCTGTATCTGCTACTAAAAGATACCCAGGCATCAGTAATGTGTCTCTTGACTTGGGAACCAGAGGCACAGCATTCCTTTAGGTAGTTAAAATGTGCTCTACTTGAAACCGCAGTCTTGAGCATTCCTGTTAGAAAAGTAGTTGACATTTATATGTCAGAAATGAAGTGAGTACTGTTGTGAGCTCTGACCAGCCCCGTGGTCTTGCCTGACAGCCTTTTGACTCCTTAAGCAAATAATCAGATTTAGGCCAGATATGATGGCGTGTGATTTTTAATCCCAGCACTTAGGAGACAGAAGCAGGCAGATCTATGTTGAATTTGAGGCCAGTCTGGTCTATATAGTAAGTTACAGATCCAACCAGGGATACATAATAAAACTCTCTCTCTCAAAAAAAGTATATATCTAGTGGCCAGCCCACCTTAGGGTAATAGTAACAGTAGCCCTCTTAATTCTTGAGGCTACCAAATGAACCTTGGGAAACAAACAGATTATATACATGGTTGGTTAAGCCTGTTATCCTCTAAAGGAAAGTTCTGGATAGCTAATAATTGGCCTCTAAGATATAAACAGTCCCCGTGTGAATTAAAAACACTAGTGATTCACTTACACTTACCAATAATGCATCAGTGTCACATTAAGGAACAAAGTAAAAGCACTTGCCATTGGAGTCATTTAACCAAGAATGAGTTCAGATTAGAATTTTCTACTATGCTCTTTGTGTCTTCCATCCTCTTTCTGTCTGTTATGCGAGTCTAAATTTGTGCCTACCTGTGGGTTGTCTTATGACTCTGTTCCTGTGTCTGTGTCTGTTCCTGTGTGTGTCTGACCCTGTGTGTGACTGTGCCTGTCTGTTGTCTGAGCTATCTTTTGTGCTTCTCTCTCTGTGTGTGTCTGTCTGTATACCATGTGTCTGTCTGTTACATGAGAGTTGTGTGTGTGTGTGTGTGTGTTCCTATCAAAGGTCTTCAGTCTGTCTTTATTGAGCAGCACAGAAAGGACCACATGGGAAAGGAACAGTCTACTTGCCAGAGCAAATATTTCACAGAAAAAAATTTCACAGAGTTTTACAAGTGATTAAGTCACCGGCTTCAGCTGATCCAAACAACAAAAGATGCTGCAAGCATTATTTATGAACAATATTCAAAAAGGGTTTCTTTCAATGTAGCATAAATAATCAAAGACTAGAGACAGATATTGGGGTTCAATCTGAAGATCAGAAAAGCAAAGCAGCCAAGCCACTAGAAAGATCTTACCTCTACCAATGCTCAGACAAAGGGACAATCCCATCCTCAGCATGACTGCAGACTGTAATGCTCTCCACCAAACCTTAGATGGCATGGAGTTGTTGTCTCCCCCTGCCTTATATACCCCTCTCTACCCAGCCATATCACTCCTGTCTCCACCTCTGCAGTGCTGAGATGAAAAACCTGTGACTCCATAGTGCTGGGAGCACCTTTGTGTGAGCTCTGTTTCTCCTTTGGGACAGATTAAAACTTGTGTAGCCCAGGGTGGCCTCGAGTCCTGAGATTAAACATGTGTGCCACCACTCCCGGCCTCTAGCAGCTTAGCTCTGCGCTCTGATCTTCAGGCAAGCCTTATTTATTAAAACACATATAAAATATCACTATCATTTACACTCAGATATCTTAGTCAGTGTTTGCCTGCTATAGCAATCCTGCAGAATCCTGAGATGTTTAGTAGGGCTTAACCCCAACATACACTTCCATAAGAGACCAGTAAAGCAGACATGGACAAAGATTTCTGTGAGCCATTGAGGAATTAAAATTCCTCTCCAAAAGGAAAAGAATGATAAGTCTGTTTACTCCTCGTTTGGGGAATATGTAATATTTTATGTCCTCAATGCTCGCTAGCACTTTATTTCTGTCTGCTTATACCCCGAATGAAAATTTGTTCCTTGTGTATGCCCAGGAACATGCTGAAATAGTAAAGAGAGCATGGTGGGTATGTTCTCTTCAAGGAGATCATTGAAATCAGTTATAGCAGAACATTAATCACGCCAAACCTAATTCCTTGACTTTAAGCCACACATGTACATAATATGGTTGATCAGAAGTGGGCTGAAAGAAATATAAGTAGAGTCTGTATCAATAAGATAACTAATGAGCCAAAAGGAAGTTGCTGTGGTGAGATCATGAAGGCAGATAAGCACTCTGATAGGTAGAAAGGCTCTTAAGTGTAGGGATAAGTCCCGCCCCTAAGGGGGCTTGTTAGCCTCAGGCTAATATTTGCCTATAAGTTTGGCAAGCATGCTCCCAGCCTTAGCTTCTGCTTTCCTGGTCTCCACGGGAACGGTGGTTCTGTAAGTCTATTTCTCCATTAAAGCTGTATATATATTTTTACAGTCTGTCTGCATTCGCATACGTCGTTACACTTAAGGTCCGATGACAAACTAAGATCTCTAACTACCTTAAAGTAACTTTATCTCCGTGACAGAATTGTCAACTCGACACTGAGGAGACAAGGCTCTGGGTATACCTGTGAGGGACTGAATAGATTAAGGTTGCCTGTGACAATGTCTGCAAAGGATTTCTTGATTACATTAACTGATGTGGGAAGGCACATTTTCATCATCAGCAGGACCATTCCATGGGTAAGGATACTTAATTGGATAAAAATAAGAAAGCTGCATAAATCGCAGCATCCAGGCACTCATCCCATCCTCACTGGTACTTTATTGCATCTACTTTATGACTACCTGCCTGGGGCTCCTGTCTCTGGGACCAAACAGGCAATTATGGGCTCTAAACTTGAGCCCTGAGCAGAAACAACCTTCTCCCACTTATTTGCTTTTCTTTGGAATATCTTATCAGAGTAACAGGAAAATAAACTAAGACAAACACCACTTACTATTTTTGAAAGTTTTTCAATTCTCTTTTAATTTAATTTTGGAGGATGTCTTATATGAGTTCTGTATTTATATCACTTCCTCCTCCTATTCCTCCTTCCAACTCTTCCATGTCTCCCACTCACTCTCCAACTCACGCTCTCGTATTTGTTAATTATTATTGTCATGCACACGTTTATATAAATATAGTCTGCTGATCCCATTTAGTGTTGCTCATATGCATATGTGTTTAGGACTGACTTGGAGAAGATTCATTCTTCCTCTCCTAGAAGCTGTTAACTGCTTGCACCTCTTCTTCTCAGAGTGAGGCCTTTTGCAATTTCCCCCTTTCCATATTAGCATATCTACAAGTATTATAGTTTTCAGGTCTTGTTTATGTAACCATATTGTTGAAAGGTAAAGTGTGCAGTTGTCCCGTCATCTATAGAAGACAGTATCTTATTTTTCCTTTTTGATTTTTTTCAAGACAGTGTTCCTATCTTCTAGATAGAACTAACTCTGTAGACTAGGCTGGCACTAGACTCACAGGATACACCCTGCCTCTGATTCCCAAGTGAAAGCTGGGAATAAAGGTGTGTGTCACCACTGCCCAGCTTAAAAGACAATATCTTGCAGAAGATATCCTTGCTCTCTGGCTCTTAGAATTATTCTACCCCATTCTTATATGATGTTTTCTCAGTATTAACTGTAGAGGTAGTATCAGTAGGGGCTGGGCCCAGCATAGGCAGTGGGTTTTTGAACTTCGACAAATTGTGTTTTTCTAAATGCTCCCCATGTGCTGCAAAAAGCTTGTTTGATGAGGGCTGAGAGCTACAGTTGTCTGTGGTTATAAAGATAATATTTAGAATACAGTTGGGAATTATACTTGGGCTTTCTATTTTTGTTTTTGAGACAAGGTTCCTCTGTAGTTTTAGAACATGTCCTGGAACTAGCTCTTGTAGACCAGACTGGCCTCAAACTCACAGAGATCTGCCTGCCTCTGCCTCCTGAGTGCTGGGAATAAAGACATGTGCCACCACTGCATGGTTGAATTATACTTGTTCAAGGAAGTGACAGTAGTAGGTTATATTCTAAGGTCCATGACCTCACCAGCCATGGGTAGTGAGCTAGGTGTACAGTACCAGGCATTGAGTCCCTTCCATTGAGTGGGCCTTATAGAAAAAGCCACTTCTTCTCATATATATGTCGCTCTTCCAGATGTCTTGCCCTGATGTTCACTGTTGTGTTTTTTAGTTCTTACAGCTGTAAGATGGGACACTTGCTTACTTTTTTCCCTTGGCAGATTGTATAGCTCCTTCAGACACTTTGAGAACTTGTCCTCATGGCTTTCTGGTTATTTCCAGCTCAGTTCTAATTCCTGTGTCCAAGGTGTGTGGTACTTTCACCAATAAAATCTTACCTTCAGTGTCTGGAAGACACCCAAGGGCAACAGCAGTAGCCTATACTGTTTTGGGAGTATCATGGACTCCCATAACCAACAACTCAAAAGGAGCTATCTCATTCCTGGAATTGGTGGTGGTTTTGCTAGATATAGTCTATGACTTTTGTGAGATGCATTTGTCACCCCAAGTGGTTTTTCACTTAAACTATCTATATGTTATTTATGTAAGCATAAAACAGTATAATTTCCTATAACTTTTTCATATATGCTTAATACTATTTATTCCTCCTCCGTCCCTCCTGTATCTCTCTCTCTCTCTCTCTCTCTCTCTCTCTCTCTCTCTCTCTCTCTCTCTCTCTCTTAATCTGCATTGTCCTTCCTCTCCCTTCCCAATTCAACCCCCTACCTCCAGTTTTGTCCTACTGTTCCTTTTTTTATCTTTACCTCATGATCACTTTTTTGCTTTCCTGGCATCAATGCTTACACTATGCTATGCAATTGCATCTAAAGGTTCAGGGGTAGAAGCTTCCAGTGAGAATGCAGTGCTTGTCTTTCTGGGTCTGGGTTACCTCACTGAATATGATTTTTTTCTAGATCCATCTATTTACCTTCAAAGTTTTTGTTTACATTTTCTTTACAATTGAATAGTTTTCCATAGTGTATATGGACCACATTTTATTATCCATCTATCAGTTGAAGGACATTTAAGTTGCTTCCATTTCTAGCTATTGTGAAGAGTGCAGCAGTGAACATGGCTGGGCAAGGATCTGTGAAGTAGGATGGCAAGTCCTTTGGGCTTATGCCAAGGAGTAAGTATGGCTAGATTCTTGTATGTATTTACTCTTAGTGTTTTGAGACTTCTCCCCACTGATTTTCAGAGTGGCTGCGCCAGTTTGCAATGACAATAGTAAATGAGTGCTCCCCTTTCCCCACACCTCCTTGGCATTTGTTGTCAGTTGTTTTCTTGAGCTTACCCATTCTGACTTGGGATAAAATGAAATCCCAAAGTTGTTTTAACTCGCATTTCCCTACTTATGATGTTGCTGAAATAGTTTGTAAGCCACTTTTATTTCTTCTTTTGAGGACTCTGTTCAGATACATAGCCTATTATTTTATTACATAACTTGTTATCTTGACTGTTTTCCAGTTCTTTATATAGTCTAGATATTGATTCTCTGTCCAATGTATAGCCAGCAAAGATTACTTCCCACACCAAGGGCTTCCTTTTCACTATATTGATTTTTTACTTTGCTGTTTAGAAGTGTTTTTGTTTTAGGAGTTCCTACTTGTCAATTGCTGGTCTTAATTCCTGGGCATATGGAATCCTATTTAGCATCCTTTGCAGGGTGCTGCCTGTATTTTCTATTTTTTTAATTTATTTATTTTCTATTGAAAACTTCCACCCCCTCTTCTCCTCACATTTCCTCCACACCCCCACCCATCCCTCTCCGTTCCAAGGAGCAGTCACGGTTCCCTACCCTATGGGGAGTCCAAGGTCCTCACCCCTCCACCCAGGTCCAGGAAGGTGAGCATCCAAAAAGATTAGGCTCCCACAAAGCCCGTCCATGCGGTAGACTCAAAACCTAGCGCCATTGTCCTTGACTTCTTTGTCAGCGTCCACCATCAGCCACATTCAGTGAGTCCCGTTTGATCACATGCTCCATCAGTTCCAGTCCAACTGGCCTTGGTGAGCTCCCATTAGATCAGTCCCGCCATCTCAGTGGGTGGGCGCACCCCTCGCGGTCCTGTCTTCCTTGCTCAAGTTCTCCCTCCTTCTACTCTTCATATGGACGTTGGGAGCTCAGTCCAGTGCTCCAATGTGGGTTTCTGTCTCTATCCCCATCTGTCGCTGGATGAAGGTTCTGTGGTGATATGCAAGATATTCATCAGTGTGGCCAGTTGAGGCACCCTCTCCTCTGCTGCCCAAGGAACAAGCTGGGGACATCTCCTTGGACACGTGGGAACCCCTCCAGAATCAAGTCTCTTGCCAACCTTAAAATGGCTCCCTTAATTAAGATATCTACTTCCCTGCTCCCTCATCCACCCCTCCTCCTTCCCAACCATCCCATTCTCTCAAGCTCTCCTCATCATCCCCTTCTCCCTTCTCTCTCCCCATCTCCCCTTATCCCCACCCCACCCCCACCCCCGTGCTCCCAACCCCTGTCCCGCAATCTTGTCCACTTCTATTATCCAGGAGGACAACTATATGTTATTCTTTGGATGTACCTTCTTATTTACCTTCTCTAGAATCACGAATTATAGGCTCAGTGATGCTGCCTGTATTTTCATCTGTCAGGTTTTGTGTTTCAGGTTTCCCATTGAGGTCTTTGATCTACCTTGGAGCTAATTTTGTGAACGGTGATGGATATTATCCTAATTCCATTATTATACAAGTACACATTCAGTTTTCCTAATACTATTTGTCAAATTATTCCATTTTGTAGCTAATATGATAACATACGACATTGCAAAATTCCACCAGAATTTTTTTTTTAGGATTGATCAACAATTTCATCACAGCACCAGATTACAAAATCTATTTATAAAAATTAGTGGCATTTCTTTATATTAACAACAAACAGGTTGTGCAAGAGATCATGGAGACACATTCACAATAGCCTCAAAAATGTCTAGGAATAAACTGAACCAAGGGGCTGAAAGTACTACAATGAAAAATTTAAATCTCTGAAGCAAGAGATAGCAGGAGACACTAGAGATGGGAAGACCTCCATATTCGAGGGGTAGTAGAATTTTTGTGGTAAAATTGTCCATTCTACCAAAAGCAGTTTACGGGTTTCAATGCCATCCCAATCAAAATCCCCTTGTTTACATTCAATCTGAATAGAGATGTTTTTCTCAATTAAGATTCCTTTGCCCCAGTATATCTAGGTTTCTGTTAACAAAAAACCAAACAGCATACCAGGTTCTTGAATCCCATGACAAAGAAGTAAACTTGGAACCCATGTTTACAAATAGTAATCAGAACATTTATCCAGACAGCAAAATCATTTCCAAGAATGGTGGCAGGCTAGCAAGCTGAGGGTACAGCTCCCAAAGCCCTGTAGCACTTCTGAAAAGTACCACCGTGTTGTAATATAATATTTAGGACAACCTGAATTTATGTTCCCAAGCCATAGTCATTCATGTTTGACTTCAAAATAAATTATCTTACATCCCCTAGGAAGCATGATCTGTGTTTTGTGTTGAAAATAACTTCATGTAAGTTCTCTCTTTGGATTTGCACAGTCACCATATGAGAGTCCTTTCTCTCTGAAGGCAATATCCACCTTAAATCTTTGAAAGTTCAAAGGGCCAAAAGAAAAAAAAAAACAACTAACTGAATATCATAAGTGTTACCAGAAATCTTATGGAGTTCTATTAAAGTAACCATATGATACTGAGATAACTACAATCTCTTTCTAGCATTTTTAGCCTTGTTGATTTTAAAAAAAAAGCATTTAAGAATAGATGTGAAAGGAAGTTTGAGGACAAACAAGAAACCCCAGGGTTCACAAGCTGTAGATCTTGGCAGTTGCCAGAGGAGGAAAAGATAAATTAAAGGCCATGCCATTTAATTTAAGCCAGCATGAAAGTCAGCCACATGGCAGACAATCATCAGGAGAAGAATTAGAGAGAGACTGGGGGACAAAAGCCTAAAGTACCAGAAAACACAAACTTAGGCTTTTCTTTGAACTCAAACCAAAAAGACAGGTAGGGAGAAAAGCAAAGATTCTGAGTGCCGGACAGTGAAAATTCTGGGAAGGATAATACATTATATCATTAAAGGGACAATTATTCTGCATATCTCTTTAGCACAGCTTAAGGTAAACTTGCTTTCCTAAGGAGTGATGTATGGGCCTAGGATTTGGCTGAAGCTCAGGCAGTATTGATCAGAATACCAAGGGGCAAGTATGTGACCATGCAAAGCCTAGAGATAAAAAAAAGGTTGGAAAGATTAGTTCATAGCCCTGGTTTTCTAAGCAAGGCTAGATCTTGCAGGTTAGGAAAAGGCTTAGATTGTTGAAGTTAGGGCTTTTCACTATATTAGAATCTGGAAGAGGATATGTGAAGTCAGGGCACCAAGAAGAATGGCAGAAATGATGCAAAACGGCCATGAATGAGGTTATGCGGAGGGTCATTCTGACTGAATCCCACAGCTTATCTGACACACATGTGGTCATGGTCAGACGAGGTGGGTGTTAACAATCATCTCTTTTCCCCAAACTCTTCTGTGCCTAACCAAGATAGAAGAAATTCCTAAGCCCTCATCTCCTCACAAACACCAACAGTATGAGAGATCAAGTCAGCACCTCCTCTCCACACACTACTAGTCTTGCAGAAATGTATGGCAGCAAGAATTACATAAATGAACTCCAACACAGAAGTTAAAGAACAACCACAATCTTCATTAAATAATTCAAGGAAAACACAAAGATACAGCTCAATAAAATTAAGGAGACTAAACACCTAACTGTTGCCTAAGAAAACACAAACATAACACAGTTGTGGATGAAAGGATAATCCAAGACTAGAGAACAGAATCCAGTCAGTATGTAGAAGCATAAAGACTCAAGCTGAAATAAAGATGGAATTGAAAAACCCAATAAGTGATCTAGAAAATTCAAAGAAAAGCTTTACAAGTATATTGAATCAGCAGATATAGAATATAAGGACTCAAAGATAGAGGGTCTAAAACAAATAAGCAAATAATATGAAAAAGAAGTACAAAAATTCCATTTATAAGCTCCCCACCCTTTAAGCCTTCAGAATCCTAATTACCTCTGAAGGATCTACAATTTATTTATTTGTTTGTTACTTCATTTATTTTATTATTTATACAGGATTTCATTATGAAGCTTCAGTGGCCTAGACCTCACTAAGTAAACCAAGCTTACTGCCTTGAGTGAATGAACTTCTCTTATCTTTGACTCAGGAGTGCTGGGGGATTAGAGGTGAGCTTACCACACACTTGGAGGTCCCTTATAATGCCATCTCATCAGTGAGTTGGGCACAACTCTGAACTTTAAAAACACCAATACACTATAACAATCCTTTACATGGAACAAAAACTATCTCAGCTCCTAGCATTCTGGATTCTGAGGCTGAGGGTATGTGGAGGGGATTGGTGACTAAGGAGACACAGACACTTGAGGAAGGCCCACAATACCAAGGAGCAGTGGCAACAGAGAACCTGCCTGAGGCAGACAGCTAGAGGGAACAGCATGTGACAATACTCCTCTGTGACTGAGAAGCAAGTGCTGGGGGACGGGTGTCTCTTCAGATACTGTGGGCAGCAGATCACACACCCAAGCTCCTTCTGGCTTCAGTGGCTCCCCCATTCTTACTGGGGCAGGCTTGCTGTTGATCCCTGACACAGTATAAGGAGAGGGTATTGGTCGCAGAGGCAGATGGAACCCGGTTGCGGAGGCAGACCGAGGACGCCCCCCGAAGCCAGTAGGGACCAGCTGGGACCCGAGCGGCAGCAGAGGACACAGGACGCAGGTGGCGGGAACTGTCATGGCAGCAGATACAGGCTGCAGGGACCGCACACCGAGACCGGATCGCCCCACTACAATTAAATCAAAAAGGTAGTCATTTGGTTGGCAAAGTCCCTGGAAAAGGAGGTGCCAGGGCCTGTTACTGAAGACCCTTCTGAGGGGTGAGAGGGAACTTGCCCCCACTCCACCCCCCACAGGAACCAGGAAACAGCTCAAGGGCATTTTGTAAGAGGAGCCCCTGGCCAGCAGAGAAACCTGAACCAGTTATAAAAGGCTCATTAGATAGCATCCATAGGAGGAGATGGGCAGTGCCAAGGCAAGAATTCACACAATAAACCGAAAAACAGCATAAAAACACCAGAACCCAACGATCTTACAACAGAAGGTCTTCAACACCCTAACACAGAAGAAGTGGAAAAAATTGACTTTATGAATGTAATAGAGTCCCTTAAACAACATGTGAAAAATGCCCTTATAGAAATGGATGAAGAAGTATAACCAAAAGTTTGATGAAATGAGTAAATATGTACATAATACCCTGGGAAACCAAGAAAGAATGATCAAACAGGTAATGGAAACAGTTCAAGAAATGAAAACTGTAATGGAAGCAAGGAAGAAAACACAAACGGAGGACTGCTGGATATGGAAAATCTAGGTCAACGAGCAGAGCCTACAGAAACAAGCATAATCAATAGAATACAAGAAATAGAAGAAAGAATCTCAGATTCTGAGGACAAAATAGAGAAAATAGATTCGATGGTCAAAGAAAACTGCAAAGCCAACAAATTCTCATCACAAAACATTCAGGAATTATGGGACACAATAAAAAGACCAAACCTAAGAATAATAGGAATAAAAGAAGGAGAAGAGTCACAGCTCAAAAGGGCCAGAAATTATTATTATTTTTTTTATCAGAAGAAACAATAAGTGTATTTATTTGGGAACTGGGTGGCAGACCCCTTTAAGACAAAGAGTATAAAACAACCCACTCCAGAAGCTGAGTCCTTACTATAACTTCTCTTTGACTACAGCCGGCAAGGGGATTTTATAGCTTTTTTTTCTTTCTTTTTTTTTGAAATTTTTTTATTGATAAAAGGAGGATAAAGAAAAGAAAAAAAACAAATTTCCAACTCCTCCCACCAGCCTCCCATTTCCCTCCCCCTTCTCCCCCTCCTCCCACTCTTCTCCCCCTCTTCCACCCCTCTCCCCTTCCCCCCACTCCTCTCCCCCTCCCATTCCAGTCCAAAGAGCTGTCAGGGTTCCCTGCCCTGTGGTAAGTCCTAGGTCCTCCCCCCTCCATCCATATCTAGGAAGGTGAACATCCAGACTGGCTAGGCTCCCACCAAGCCAGCAGATTGCATAGGATCAAAACCGTGTGCCATTGTCTTTGGGGTCTCATCAGCCCTCATTGTTCGCCATGTTCCGAGAGTCCAGTTTTATCCCATGCTTTTCTTGGTAACAGTCCAGCTGGCCTTGGTGAGCTCCCAGTAGATCATCTCCACTGTCTCAGTGGGTGGGTGCACTCCTCGTGGTCCTGACATCTTTGCTCATGTTCTCACTCCTTTTGCTCCTCATTGGGACCTTGGGAGCTCAGTCCAGTGCTCCAGTGTGGGTCTCTGTCTCTATCTCCATCCATCGCCATATGCAAGTTCTAGGATGATATGCAATATATTAGTCAGTATTGCTCTAGGGTAGGGTCATTTCAGGTTCCCTATCCTCAGCTGCCCAGGGAACTAACTGGGGACCTCAGCTTGGGCACCTGGGAGCCCCTCTAGGGTCAAGTCTCCTGCCCACCCTAAAGTGGGTCCCTTAACTAAGAATTGTGGTTCCGTGCTCCCCTATCCAACCTTCCTTTATCCCGATCCTCCTGTTTCCCCAAGTCCCCCCTCCTTCCCTTCTAACTTTTCTCTTCCCATCTCCCCTAACCCCCATCCCACACCTCCCCCAAGATCCCACTTTTCTCCCCGGCAATTTTGTCTACTTCCCTTATGCAAGAGGATAACTATATGTTTTTCCTTGGGTTCACCTTCTTACTTAGCTTCTTTAGATTCGCCTATTGTAGACTCTGTGAACCCTATTAATGGCTAGAAACCAATTATGAGTGAGTACATCCCATGTTCATCGTTTTGGGTCTGGGATACCTCACTCAGGATAGTGTTTTCTATTTCCATCCAATTGCATGCAAAATTCGAGAAGTCATTGTTTTTTACCGCAGCGTAGTACTCTAGTGTGTATATATTCCATACTTTCTTCATCCATTCTTCCATTGAAGGGCATCTAGGTTGTTTCCAGGTTCTGGATATTACAAATAATACTGCTATGAACATAGTTGAACAAATGCTTTTGTCATATGATAGGGCATCTCTTGGGTAAATTCCCAAGAGTGGTATTGCTGGGTCCAGGGGTAGGTTGATCCCGAATTTCCTGAGAAACCGAAACACTGACTTCCACAGTGGTTGCACAAGATTGCATTCCCACCAGCAATGGATGAGGGTACTCCTTCCTCCACAGCCTCTCCAGCAAAGGCTATCCTTGGTGTTTTTGACTTTAGCCAATCTTACAGGTGTAAGATGATATGTCAAAGTTGTTTTGATTTGCATTTCCCTGATCGCTAAGGAGGTTGAGCATGACCTTAAGTGTCTTTTGGCCATTTGAACTTCTTCTGTTGAGAATTCTCTGTTCAGTTCAGCGCCCCATTTTTTAATTGGGTTAATTAGCATTTTAAAGTCTAGTTTCTTGAGTTCTCTATATATTTTGGAGATCAGACCTTTGTCTGTTGCAGGGTTGGTGTAGATCTTCTCCCAGTCAGTAGGTTGCCTTTGTGTCTTAGTGACAGTGCCTTTGCTTTACAGAAGCTTCTCAGTTTTAGTAGGTCCGATTTATTCAATGTTGCCCTTAATGCCTGTGCTTCTGGGGTTATACCTAAGAAGCGATCGCCTGTGCCCATTTGTTGTAGGGTATTTCCCACTTTCTCTTCTATCAGATTCAGTGTTTTCGGGCTGATATTGAGGTCTTTAATCCATTTGGACTTGAGTTTTGTGCACGGTGATAGATATGGGTCTATTTTCATTCATCTACATGTTGACATCCAGTTGTGCCAGCACCATTTGTTGAAGATGCTTTCTTTCTTCCAATGTATACTTTTAGCTCCTTTATCGAAAATGAGGTGTTCATAGGTTTGTGGGATAAAGTCCGGGTCTTCTATACGAATCCATTGGTCGACTTCTCTGTTTTTATGCCAGTACCACCCTGTTTTCATTACTGTAGCTCTATAATAGAGTTTGAAGTCAGGCATTGTAAGGCCTCCAGAAGATCCTTTATTGTATAGGATTGTTTTGGCTATCCTGGGTTTTTTGTTTTTCCATATAAAGTTGATTATTGTCCTCTCCAGATCTGTGAAGAATTTTGATGGGATCTTGATGGGGATTGCATTGAATCTATAAATTGCCTTTGGTAGAATTGCCATTTTTACTATGTTGATTCTCCCAATCCAAGAGCAAGGGATGTCCATCCATTTTTTGGTATCCTCTTCAATTTCTTTCTTCAATGCCTTAAAGTTCTTGTCAAATAGATCTTTCACTTCCTTGTTTAGATTTACCCCAAGATATTTTATGCTGTTTGTGGCTATCGTGAATGGAGAAGCTTCTCTGATTTCCCTCTCTGCTTCCATATCCTTTGAGTATAGGAGGGCGACTGATTTTTTGGTGTGGATCTTGTATCCTGCCACATTACTAAAGCTGTTTATCAGCTGTAAAAGTTCTTTGGTGGAATTTTGGGGGTCGCTTATGTACACTATCATATCATCTGCAAATAATGAAAGTTTAACTTCTTCCTTTCCAATTCGAATCCCCTTGATACAATTATGTTGTCTTATTGCTATTGCTAGAACTTCCAGCACTATATTGAAGAGGTATGGCAAAAGTGGGCAGCCTTGTCGTGTTCCTGAGTTAAGCGGGATTGCTTTGAGTTTCTCTCCGTTTAATTTGATGTTAGCTGTCGGCTTGCTGTATATAGCTTTTATTATATTTAGGTATGACCCTTGTATCCCTAATCTCTCCAAGACTTTTAACATAAATGGATGTTGAATTTTGTCAAATGCTTTTTCAGCATCTAATGAAATGATCATATGGTTTTTTTCTTTTAGTTTATTTATATGATGGATTACATTGATAGATTTTCGTATGTTGAACCAGCCCTGCATCTCAGGAATGAAACCTACTTGATCATAATGGATAATTTTTCAGATGTGTTCTTGGATTCGGTTTGCCAGTATTTTGTTGAGGATTTTTGCATCGATATTCATGAGTGAGATTGGCCTATAATTCTCTTTCCTGTTTGAGTCTTTGTGTGGTTTTGGTATCAGAGTAACTGTAGCTTCATAAAAGGAATTTGGTAATGACCCTTCTGTTTCTATATTGTGGAATACATTGAGGAGTATAGGTATTAGGTCTTCTTGGAAGTTCTGGTAGAATTCCGCATTGAAACCATCTGGCCCTGGGCTTTTTTTGGTAGGGAGGTTTTTGATAACAGCTTCTAGTTCTTCGCAACTGACAGGTCTGTTTAGATTGTTCACCTGGTCCTGAATTAATTTTGGTAAATCGTATTTATCTAAAAAAGTGTCCATTTCTTTTACATTATCCATTTTAGTGGCATACAAGCTTTTGTAGTAAGATCTAATGACTCTCTGAATTTCCTCTGTGTTTGTGGTTATGTCCCCCTTTTCATTTCTGAGCTTATTAATTTGCAAATTTTCTCTCTGCCGTTTGATTAGTTTCGATAGGGGTTTGTTAATCTTGTTGATTTTCTCCAGGAACAAGCTTCTTGATTCATTGATTCTTTGGATTGTTTTCTGTGTTTCTATTTTGTTGATTTCAGCCCTCAGTTTGATTATTTCCAGTCTTCTACTCCTCCTAGGTGAGTCTGCTTCTTTTTTTTCTAGAGCTTTCTGGTGGGCTGTTAAGTCTCCAATATTTTCTTTAAGTGGGCACTTAGTGCTATGAACTTTCCTCTTAGGACTGATTTCATAGTGTCCCATAAGTTCGAGTATGTTGTTTGTTTATTTTCATTGAATTCAAGGAAGACTTTAATTTCTTTCTTTATTTCCTCCTTAATCCAGGTATGGTTCAGTAGTTGACTGTTCAGTTTCCATGAGTTTGTAGGCTTTCTGGGGGTAGCATTGTTGTTGAATTCTAACTTTAATCCATGGTGGTCTGATAAGACACAGGTGGTTAGTAATATTTTTTTGTAGCTGTGTAAGTTAGCATTGTTACCACGTATGTGGTCAATTTTTTAGAAGGTTCCATGAGCTACAAAGAAGAAGTTATATTCTTTCCTCTTTGGGTGGAATAATCTATAGATGTCTGTTAAGTCCATTTGCTTCATTACCTCCATTAATTCTCTGATTTCTCTGTTAGGTTTCTGTCTGATTGACCTGTCCATTGGTGAGAGAGGAGTGTTGAAGTCTCCTACTATTAGTTTGTGCAGTTTGATGGCTGCCTTGAATTTTAGCAATGTTTCTTTTATGTACGTGGGTGCTTTTATATTAGGGGCATAGATGTTCAGGATTGCGACTTTTATCTTGATGAACTGTTCCTGTTATGAGTATAAAATGTCCCTCTCCATCTCTTCTGATTGATTGAAATTTGAAGTCTACTTTGTTAGAGATTAGTATGGCCATACCTGCTTGTTTCGTAGGTCCATTTGCTTGATAGGCCTTTTCCCAGCCCTTTACTCTGAGTAGGTGCCTGTCATTGTGGTTGAGGTGTGTTTCTTGTAAACAGCAGAATGTTGGATCCTGTTTTCGTATCCAATCTCTTAGCCTGTGCCTTTTTATAGGTGATTTGAGCCCATTGACATATAGTGATATTAATGACCAGTGGTTGTTAACTCCGGTCACTTTTTTAGTAGTAGGGTTTGTGTGTTTCCCTTTTGAGTTGCGCTGGTGAAGGGTCTCTAGATGTCTGAGTTATTGTGGTCATTGTTGGACTCCTTGGGTATTGATTTTCCTTCAATTACTTTCTGTAGGGCTGGATTTGTGGCTGCGTATTGTTTAAATTTGTTTTTATCTTGGAAAATTTTATTTTCTCCATATATAGTGAACGAAAGCTTGGCTGGGTATAGTAATCTGGGCTTGCATCCAAGGTCTCTCATTTTCTGCAGTACATCTATCCAGGACCTTCTTGCTTTCATGGTTTCCATGGAGAAGTCAGGTGTAAGTCTGATAGGTTTACCTTTGTAAGTAATTTGGCCTTTTTCCTTTGCAGCTCTTAATATTCTTTCTTTATTATGTATGCTTTGTGTTTTGATAATTATATGGTGAGGGGATGTTTTTCTTTTTTTTGATCCAGCCTATTCGGTGTTCTGTATGCTTCTTGCACCGTCATAGGTATATCTTTCTTTAGGTTGGGAAAGTTTTCTTCTATAATTTTATTAAATATATTTTCTGGACCATTGAGCTGCACTTCTTCTCCTTCTTCTACTCCTATTATTCTTAGGTTTGGTCTTTTTATTGTGTCCCATATTTCCTGAATCTTTTGTGATGAGAGTTTGTTGGACTTGCTGTTTGCTTTGATCAGTGCTTTTATTTTCTCTATGGTATCTTTAGAATCTGAGATTCTTTCTTCTAACTCTTGTATTCTGTTGATTATGCTTGTTAATGTAGTCTCTATTCATTTACCTAGATTTTCCATGTCCTGCCTGCCCTCTGTTTGTGTTTTCTTCTTTGCCTCCATTTCAGTTTTCAAGTCTTGAACTGTTTCCATTATCTGTTTGGTTGTTTTTCCTTGGTTTTCTAGGGTATCATTCACTGATTTATTCAATTCTTCAAACTTTCTGTTATATTTCTCATCCATTTCTATAATGGCATTTTTTACATGCTGTTTAGGGGCGTCAATCACATTCATGAAGTCAATCTTTTCTACTTCTTCTTGATTAAGGTGTTCATGTCCGCCCGTTGTGAGGTCGCTGGTTTCTGGTGGCTTCATGTTGCTTTTCAGCTTGTTGGGCGAATTCTTGCCTTGGCGTCTGCCCAGCTCTTCTTCCAAATGCTCCTTTATGGATCTTCTTTTACCGGATCAGGTTTCTTGCCTACCCAATGCTGGCTCTCCCCAATGTTGCCCCTCCTGGCACTGAGAGAGATCAGGTCTCCGTGCCCAACGCTGGCTCTCCTGGCGCTGAGAGATCAGGCCTCCATGCTTGTTGTGCAGCTTGCAAACAAAGCGCCTACCCTGTTTGGTGCAGGCAGGCCATAGAAACAAAGGAACTCCAGCCCACTTGGGTGCCCCGAGGATTCGGACCTAGTGCCCAGACAGGCTGGCCTGGGTGATGTTATGTCCCGAAAGAGGGCGGTGGGGCCGAAGTGGGGAGGGTTCTAGTTGGACGCTGGGTGGGCTAGGAAGAAAGAGGCAGTATCCAGGGAGTAGAGGCCCTGAAGAGAGCCTAAGAAGGATAGGGGGCCAAGGAACCTCTGAGCTCCCCGTCCCAGTCTGGTGCCACGGGCCAGAAACTCACCCCAATGCTGGGTCTCCTGGCGCCTAGAGATCTGGTCTCCGTGCTGGGTGGGCAGCTCGCAAACAAAGCACCTACCCCTAACGCTGGGTCTCCTGGCACCGAGAGATCAGGTCTCTTCGCATTTCCATCTTTAAATGGCTTGGTGGAACCAGTGAGATGGCTGAGAACTAAAAATTCACGCGATCAAGGATGACTACTTGAGTTTGATATTCCACCTACAGGGTAGAAAAGGAAAACCAACTCCTGCAAGGCGTCCCTTATCTCTGTATGTGCACCAAGGCATAGGCACATGTACACATGCTATAAAAACAAGAAGCCTAAATGTGGGGAAGACCTTTGAAATGATACCTGAAGTTGACCTCTGGCTGCTGCATTCATGCAGGCACCTGCAAGTACAATCCTATATACATGTATACCTTTGTCATGCACATACACACACACACACACACACACACACACACACACACACACACACACACACACACACCTCTGAATATATAAGCTGGTAGGAAAAAAAACATGAGTTTTCCTGCTGCACCTTTATCATTTGAACACATAATAGTAATGGGGAGCACTCTCTACCCAATGTGAGGCTGTGTAGCCCACTCCAAGGGAATGATGCTACCCACAGTGGACTGGGCTTGATTAACACTCGACTAATAGTCATGCTTACAGACACACCTGATGAGGCAATGCCTCAACTGAGACTCTTATCTGCTTCTAAGTTGGGTCAGGTTTTCAGATAGAGCCAGCAGTGATAGTGATAGTAAGTAATACTGATAACATCAATACATTGGAAAAATACATATAACATAAAATAAAGCTTATCAGAATTTTATAAAGATTTACCTTTTATGGACATAAATTACTGCTCTGAAAAGTTGTTAGGAAACATATGGCAGAGGTTGACACTAGCCTTGCGACATATATCCTGTCCCTAGATACACCACTACCTGGGACTGAAACTTACATGTGTGTGACCTAGTTGAACTTGGCAGTTTGTTTCAATTCAAGCCAAATAAAGCTGATAGCTCCACCCACCATCTAATTACACTTAGGTTAAATAACAAAATACATTTGGCTTCACTGAATACCCAGAAAGCACATGTCTAGGAGACAATAAATATATCCATGGAAGGCATAGGTACCAACAACCAGATCTGCCTAGGTCTCTGTCCAGAGAGGAGAGCAACAGGTATTCAACTGTTAGAATGGGTGGGAAGAAAGTGCAGGTGAACAGCTCCTGGGAAAAGCTGGAGGTATGTAGGTTTGCTCTGGCTCACTCCAAGTTTGCCCAGATATATGCAGAACTGGTTCCAGAATGCTTATTTCTTAATTAGAGATGCCAAAGACAAAAAGGAACAAATGCTCTAATTGATATTGAAAGTGCAATGAAGTTTATAGAAAAAAAAGTTTGAGAATACAGCAGAGTGTATGCCTGAACAATACGTGACACATCTCCAATACGAAATGTAACAAAAACCATACAAATTACCAGCAAAAGGAAGGACAGAATTTGGTAAAAGATACAGCCAAACTACTTGACAATTTTTCTTAGCTGTATGGCTCCTGGCAATGGGGGAAAAGAAGGAAATTTGTGCCCAGAAATAGACTAAGAGTGGGGCTTTTTTATATAGAATATTTTGTGTGAAGCATTGTACATTGCAAGAGGAAAAGAAATGGCTTTAAATCTCTAATTTTTTCCCTTCTCTCCATGTTCTTTCAGGTCAAATTGAAAGAGGCAGGCAGATTTTGGTATCAATGACTTGAAACAACAATGAAAATAATAGCTGCTCATTCCAGAAATCATCCTTGTTCTCTCAAATCCCCCTTTCCCTGTCTGTTACACCTGGAATCTTCCCACTGCTTGAGGGGTAATGTCAACTAAATTGTGTCTCCCTGAGGAGCCCTCTCAGAACACACTTGCCTTCCATTTAATCGACTTTGGAAGCCCAGCTACTTAGGGTGACTTTGATCACACAGCCTACTGTGGTGTCAAACACTGACCCAATAAACTGCTACTGTGGGGCTTGCTGTCATTCTCCACTTAGCTTCAGTGACCAGCTCCTTAAACAGCTCAGCAAGCTACAGAACATTTTATCCTTTTCTCTGTTATTCACTTCCTCACCACTTGTTCTTCCACAGAACAGCTTCTTCAGAAGCAGGATCCTTGCTTGGGGTTAAAAAGACTTTAAAATATTAAAATATATTAGCCTTTCAAAGTTGCATTATTTTGAATCTATGTGATGCCTGTAGTTTGGGCATGTAATTATGGCAGCCTAAAGTTACAGGAGCCATCTTCAAGATGTGCATGAGTTTATATTTATCTCTCTCTGAGTAGAGAAGCTGCCCATCATGGGTGATAATAGTTTTCACTGGTTGGTTTTGGAACCTACTGGCATAGAACATGTTGTGGATTGAGTGAGAAATGTCCCCCATAAGCTCCCATATTTGAACACTTTATTCCCAACATGTGGCGCTTTTTGAAGAAGTTGCAAAACCTTTAGGAGGCAGAGAATTGCTGGAGGAAGAATGTGTTGAGGATAGGCGCTTAGAATCGACAGACTCACCTGACTTCCTGTTCTCTCTCTGCTTCCTAACTGTTGATGCAATGTGGACAGCCATCCTCACACTCATGTTTCTGTGCCTTCCCTGTAGCTATTGAACCAATCCCTCTGAAATGGTGAGCCAAATTAAACCTTCTCTCCAGTGAGTTGTTTTGTGTAGTAATAGGAGGCTACGTCCCCAAAACCCCAGCCGCCTGCCCGGCTAGCTTATGCCCCGAAATAATTACACAGACACTATATTCATTTAAACACTGCTTTGGCCCATTTCTATCTAGCCTCTTCTAGGCTAATTCTCATATATTAATTTAGCCCATTTCTAATCATCTGTGTAGCGCCCCTAGGTGCGCTTACCAGGAAGATTCTAGCCTATGTCCATCCTGGGTCGGAGCTTCATTGCTTGCGTCTGCCTGGGAATTGGGAGGATGGTGTCTCTCTGAAGGCGTCTGCTCCCGAGAGGAGAGCTGTCGAGTCTGACTTCACTTCCACTTCCTCCCGGCATTCTGTTCTGTTTACTCCACCCACCTAAGGGTGGGCCTATCCAATGGGCCTAGCAGTTTCTTTATTGCTTAGCCAATGAAATCAACAGATTGATATATGACACTCCCACATCAGTTTTGGTCATGATTCTTTTTGCTTGCTTGTTTGTTTGTCATAATGCTTTGTCACAGCAACCGGAAAGAAAACATGACATTTTGCAAGTACAGACATGAAATAGATGTCCAAGGATTAAGACATATTTAAGGTATTGAAATAGCATTTCACTACCATTCTCTCGAGACCATTAAAGATACTATTTAACAAAGGAAAAATAAATCACACAAGGTCACCTAAGAAGTAGTACCTCTTGCCAAGTACAACAGTTTTAATCCTGTGAACATGTGAATACACAGTACAGCAAAGAACCAGGACTCACAAGAGATATATCCAAGTCCTAGCCCCCACTGAGAGGGATCATATTTTAAATAAATAACTTTGCAAATAGAAGCTTAAAATTCACAAAAATGGGTCATCTCAAGTTAGGATGGCCTTTAAATTCAATGGCAAACCCTTGTATTAAAGGGTCACACAGAAAAACAGTGGTGAACTCACACAACAGGGCAGACATTGAAAGAAGGGATACAAACTGAGGAAGGTCAAGAGCCACCTGTCATAGGACTTCTTGAGGAAATATGGTCCCCGCCAACACATTAATTCCAGATTCTATTCTCAGTAACAGTATAAATATCAACCTCTTTCAAGTGCCTGGTTTAATAATAAATTTTTAAACCAGCTCTTGGAATTAATGCTTTGGACAAAGGGATGGTTTGGGAAGTCCTTCTGTCTACGTTTGTTATTATTGGTTAAAAATAAAGTTGTTTCCAGCCAGTAGCTTAGCAAAATAGACATAAGTGGGAAAAGTAAATAATGCTCGGAGAAAGAAGGTAGAGTCACTGAGAAGCCACGTAGACACCACCAGGGAAACAACCTTCTCTGGAGCCGCCAAAAGTATGTTGGTAAAACATGAACTAATGATGATACAGATAAATGCAGATGGAATTGTTTAGAGTAAGAGAGGAATCTAGAAATATGGTTGAGCTATGGGCCAAACAATGTTGCAAATAATATAGGGTTTATTTGATTAAGTTCAGGTGATTGGGAAACTAACTAATGAGTGGCCTCCACTAACAAAGGGTTTTGAAGATTCATTGACTATCCTAATATGGATTATCTGGGTGAACCCTATGTTGTGTGAACAAATTGACTACTCACCCAAGAAAAGGAACTAACTATAGGCCAAGTCTAATGAGGTGAACCAATGAATTTTATTGGAGTTACTTACAGGAATATTGGTGAGAGAGCACTTACAGGAGGAGAAATGACTCAATGACAGTTGGTTTACCAAGGCCCATCCAAGCATGGATAATAGTTCAGTAAATTTGAGAACATAGAACTCACTGTGCAGGCTTTAGGCAGTTTGGTGAACTGAAGAGTGTTTTTTTTTTTTTTTATCACGTGGCTCAGTTTATCTGAGCCTCTTCTAAGCATCTCTATTTGTCTGTGGAGATTGCTCAGTTATATATTTACTGCCAATATACTGTTTGGAGAAAGGGGCCTAGTGAATCTGCTCAGGTTCAAAGACTCTCTATACCTACTTTGAGTTGTTTACTTTCTATCTTAAGGAGTTTCCCTGCAGGATAGAGTCTACCAATCAAGACTCCATGTTTGCACTAAAGATATTTATATGGGGAGGTGGAAGGGTCAGAGTCAGATAAGAAGGTGCAATTATGGACTCACACAGGAGAGAGAAAAGAGAAGGAGAGGGAGTATGAGGGCACTACCCTGTAGGCTTTCAAAATGGAGGAGGGGACTTGAGCTAAGAAGGTGGGTGACTTTTAGGTCTAAAAGAACCAGGAATGGATTCTACCAACATCTTTGATAAGGAAGATAGCCCCAACAATATCCTAATGATTACTGCCTATAGAATAAAACAACAAATTTATATTTTCAGTCCCTGTTACACTTACCATAGAAACATGTTATAACCTTAACACCCTTCAAGTGTGGCTATGTTTTAATGTTGCTAAACTGCTGAGAATCATAATTCTCTAATAACACTCTCTTTGGGTCAGTACCCATAGGTATAAGTAGAAACCCACTTGGCCCCTTGAAGAACAGCCAATCGACCCTCCCTTTGTGCCTGGAGCAGGAGCTGTCTGCCAGTCAAGATGCCCCTTGTCACTACACTCCATAGTCAAAGAAGAGCCTGAGCTCTGGCTGCAAAGGTAAGTCCAGCCACAGCTGTTTCCACAGTCACTACTCCTGCCTCAGCCAAAAATATTCAAGTAGCTAGCACAAGCATTGGAAGCTTCTCCTCTGAGAGAGCCAAGCCAGAGTGTGTCACTTATAACCTTTTCCCCTGGAGTTATCCTCACCATGGACAGAAGGAGGCATGTCTCCCTAGAGTCTCAGCAAGAAGTCTCACTGATGTAACAAAAGGCTTATGACTGACCCTTGGGGAAGTTTTATAACTAACAGAGATGGGAGCCAATGCATCTTGCAGGAAGTGAGTATGTCAATCTCCACAGGCACATCTGCCTCTCTTCTGATCATATGAGCAGGATGCCTGCTGGTTTGGGAATCATCTCATCTGGGATTGTAATACCAGGGCATCAATGTGACCTCGTTGCTAGACTTCTTCCCCAGACTGGTCTCTATCTCAGGTACAGTGGGATGAACCATATACAGGAATAACAGAAAAATAGCAAGAGCATCCAGCTTTAGGGATAACATACATAGCCAAAATTCCATAGGCAGCAGCATGGAAACAGATGAAGAATTCCGAGCATCAAAGGAAGCTGATGACCTAATACCAAAGCTAAGGCATGTAACACCATGAGGAATTGCTGAGTTCCAGAAAGTAAACTCAGTTACATTCTGTAGGAAGCTTAGACAGCAAAAAATGCCTTTCATAATCAGAAAGTTGAAAAACTGAAACTATGCAAAATAAGAGGCTGTGAGGAGACTGAGCAATGAAGAACCCCTAATCCCAATCCCAGAAAGATACTGAGAGCATTTTAAAGGTTAATGTGCCACAAATCAATAGTAGCTGCCATTTATAATCTTTGGAAGAAAATGAGTTTATGAATCTCAACTGCTTTGATTAAACAAACAGCAGAGGAAGAAACTGGGTCCTAGGGGTGGCATTCCCACACATAAATGCAAAGGAATCATGAAATTAGACCCCACCACCTGGCAGCCACCATTTATGCCTTAATTGGCTCAGGTAATAATCATTAATGGATTCCACTGCTGACTGGAAGTCTAAGAAACTGGCTATTTGCAAAGTGTACTAGTCTTGCTGCAGAAGTAACAATTTCCAAATGAAGCAACTACAGCATGATGTGTTGGAAAGCGCTATGGAATAGAGACAGGTCACAATCAGTGTCTTAGACTAAGGCCTCAGATGAAAAAAATAATTTGGCTACAATGAACACAATCAGACAAATGATAAAATGTGGAGAAAGCTTGGAGGTGAAATAATCCTTTGTAGAAATGTCTCTTTGGACACTTGAGAACCCCAGGGAAATATTGTGGATGAGTGGTTAGGATAAATTACACAGCAGAAAGTGACTTGGGGGAAATGGATTTGCTTTTCCTCACAGTAGTAGAAAGGAAGGCATGGGGCTGAGCAAACTAGTAGGCCTGGCAATCAGGAAGTAGAGGGAAAGAAGGTAGTGGTGGCAGTCTAAAAACCCTTAATGTGCACCCTAATAATATATTTCCCCCAGCAAAAATCCACCTCCCAAATTTGACAACCTCACTAAACAGAACCATCTACTATGGATGATGGTTCAAAAATAAGAGTGTGTGTGGGATAATTATTGTCTCAAAAGGTCTTTAAAGTATCTAAAGAGAAATGGCACTAGGATTGTCCTTAGCTTCTCAGTCAACCCTCCTTGTCCTCAAGTCCTACTGCACGTACTGGCTTTGTGGGAGCCTAGTCTGTTTGGATGCTCACCTTACTAGACATGGATGGAGAGGGGAGGACCTTGGACTTCCAACAAGGCAGGGAATCCTGACTGCTCTTTAGAATGGAGAGAGAGTGAGAGGGGAATGGGGATGGCAACAGAAATGAAAGGAGGGGAGAAAGTGGAAATTTTTAATTTATTTAATAAATGAATAGACAATTAAATAAATTTAATAAAAAAAGAGAAATGGCCATTCTGCACGTAACTCATTCTCAAGCAGGTCAAAGTAAACGGTTTAGATGGCTGGGATGGCACAGGTTTTTAATCCCAGCACCAGAGAGTCAAAGACAGTCATGGCTCTGTAAATTCAAAACCAGCATGGTCTATATAATATGCTCCAGGCAAGCCACTGCAACAGAGAGAGACCTTGTCAAAAACAATAATAATAATAATAATAACAACAATACTTATAATATTAATAATGTCATTTGTGTTGAAAAAAAAAACACTACCCATTGTGGGAATTCTAGAGGAGAACTTTGAGAAAGGAATTTCTTCAGAATCATGGATGCAATCAAAAGACCAATAGACCACAGCAAGGAGAAATAAAGTAATAAGGACTTGATGTTCAAGTGCCTGATGAATATAACTAAACACTGTTAATGCTTTCTTAAATATTAAATAAGAACCAGTAACTATGACAAGCGTTATCTGTCATTTATATAAATCTGAACTGAGAGGAAGTGATAGACCATATATAAAATCATAGCGGCAATAAGAAGGAAGGACAGACATGAGAATTGGGGGCTTCTGAGTTCTTGCTTGCATACCACACCTTCCTCCTCCTCATATGCCAGGATGCAACATGCCACTGCAAAGAATCACAACATTGGGCCCCCAGTGTTTCCAATAGGTTTCTGTCCCTTGCTTCTCATCACAGTTTAGCTTTAGCTGTAAACTAGCCATTAGCCTTGAGTCATATGGAAAGAGGGAACCACGGCTATCTGAACAGAACAAATGGATATCTGTGGGGCTATTACTGCTAATTGATACAGGACAGTCAGACCACTGTGGGTGGTACCTTAGTACCATCCATAAGCAGGTGGGCCTAGGCTAAGACAGGTAGCTAAACAGGAGACTGGAGGCAAGCCATAAAGCACATAAAGCAGTGTTTCTCCCTGGCCTGTTCTTCAGTTTTTACCTCCAGCTTCCTGCCTTAGGCTCCTCTCCTGATTTTCCTTTGCAATGGACTGAAAGCTGTATAACAAATAAAATATTTCCTCTATGGAATTTTGCTGAAGCAACAGACAAGGATAAAAGACAGGGCTGAAAATTTTTAGCCAAAGAGGTTAGTTTGTTTCTTGGTTTCTATAGGGATGACAGATGAGCTACCAGAGAAAAAGATCTTCTCTTTTATTTTGTGTGTGTGCTAAAATAGACATGTTTGCACATAATGTGGAAGCTAGGGGGGCAAAAAATATCCATTATTTCATCATGTTTGTTGAGACAGAAGCCTTCATTTATTTGAAGATCAGTGAATAGGCTAGGTCATCTAACCAGTAAACTAAGTCCCTGTCTCCATCTCTCAATACTAGGACAAGCACATATAATCATGATTGGCTTTTACGTCCATTCCAGAGATCAAGCGCAGGTCCTCAGGTCCAACTAGACATCAGCTATCTCTGGTAGCTGAAGTTATAGGCAGTTACTAGCTTACCAGAGTGGGTGTTGGGCATCAAACTCAGGTCCTCTGCAAGAAGAGTAACTTTTTTTAACCACAGTGCCATTCTTGTAATACGCCTTATTTCTTAAGAGAATATAAAATAAAGCACAAAATTTATGTTAGATATATTTTGCATGCTGTATCTTTTATTACCTATGATTAATAAAGAATCTGATTTGACCTATATCCAGGCAGAATAGAGTCAGGCAGGAAATCCAAGCAAAGATAAAGGGAAAAAGAAGGCAAAGTCTGGGAGATGCCAGCAGCCATCAGAGAAGCAAAATATGAGGTAGCAAGTCATAAACCACATGGAATAATAAAAATTGATTAATTTAAGTTGTAAAATGTAGGCAATATTAAGCCTATTTTAAGAAGTTTGTAATTAATAATTAATTTAAGCCTCAGAGTGGTTATTTGTGAACTGGTGTGTGAGGCTCTCAAATTTCTAAATGGCCAGAAAAAAATTTAAAAAATTCTAAACACTCAGAAATATAGCCTCATTGGGATTCATAGTCTCATAGTCTCATGTCAGCAGCAGCACAGAGATATGTCTCCCAACAGATGCCTGCTATATGAAGTAAGATCAATAAAGCAGAGCAATTTATCTTTCAAGGGCATATAAATATTATAACGATAAAAAGAATTTACTAAAGAAGATGTGGTTTTGAAAACAACCATTAACATAAGAGATACTTTATAATATGAATGCAAAGAGAGATTACCAATTAAATATGTGAATATGAATGAACACATTGACAAAACTATAAAACATTCCTAACCAAAGTGTGCAAATAAAAATATATCATTGAATCCAGTTTCAATTATGAATAACTAGAAAAACCTCATAAACTAGACTGTAAAGATACTTCCTTATCTTAAAAAGGGAATAAGATATCAACATAGAGTCACCATAAATTTTTAGACTCTATTACCCCCCGAAATTGAGTACAGACCTAAACAGAGAACTCTCAACAGAAAAATCTAAAATGCTTGAAAGACCATTAAGGAAATGCTCAACATTAGTCATAAAAGAAAGGCAAATCAAAACAACTCTGAGATTTCCTTCCTACACCTGTAAGAATGGCCAAGTTCAAAAACAATGATGGGGGGCTGGAGAGATGGCTCAGAGGTTAAGAGCATTGCCTGCTCTTCCAAAGGTCCTGAGTTCAGTTCCCAGCAACCACATGGTGGCTCACAACCATCTGTAATGGGGTATTGTGCCCTCTTCTGGCCTACAGGCATACACACAGATGAAATATTGTAAACATAACAAATAAATAAATAGTAAAAAAATACAAAAAAGAGCAACAAAAAATAAAAAAAAAACAATGATGGTCACTTATGCTGAAGAGGATGTGGGTTAAATTTAAAACTCCTGTATTGTTGGTGAATATGCAAACTGGTACAGCCCTTTTGGATACCATCATGGTGATATCTCAGAAAACTAGGAAACAACCTTCCTCAAGACCCATAAATGTAACCTTAGATACATTCCTTTGAATGTAATGATCAACGCAAAGTATCATTTATTACACTACACATTTTATATTTATGGATTGCCTATTTGAGTATTTTCTTCATGACAGATTCTATTTATTCAGTACATACACAACATGCACTATACAACACAATACATCCACACACAGAAGCACACAAACACAAGCATGTATGTGCATGTGTGCACATGTGCTGATGTGTCTGCATGCTCATGGACACGCACACCCAAACATATACCCAATAATTTTCCAAAATGCTTTAATGAGAACGTCTTAGAAAATTTGGTTCATTTGCTTTCAGTGACCTCTAAAGGGACCTACACTTTTGTATGGTTATTTTCTGCTCAGCAAAGTTAGGCATTATTCATGACTCTCCTATAACTTCAAGCACAAACATGTATGTAGCTTATCATCAAACATAATTCACTCTGATGTAACTCATCATCTCCATTACTGCAAGAGTTTTCCATTCTCATTACTTCTAGGTTTACCATACACCAAATTGTTCTTCACAGACAAACTTTAAACTCCAGCTACTTGTAAGGAATTTAAATTTGATTTATGTGTAGTATGTGCATGTGTGTCTATGTGTGTGAATATGCACATGCACATGTGTAACTGTAGAAGCACAATAAGGGGCTAGATATTGGCAAATGATGTCTTCCTCTATGGTAATCCACCTCATTTTGAGACAGAATTGTTCACTGAATCTGGAGCTCACTGACTCATTTAGGCTGTCTGGCTTACTGGCCAGCGAACTCCAGAATATAATAGTCTGCACATTTTTGTCTCAGCCCCGAGAATACATATGTGTTTGTCACCATATCTAGATTTTACTTGGATAGGGATCTTAACTCAGATTCTCAAGCTTTGGCAGTGCACTCCAATCACCAAATGATCTTTCAAGCCATTGTACAAAATGTAAGTTAAAACACAAAAAAGAAATCCCTTATTATCAAATCCTCCAATAACTTTTTATCCTTTCCAGGCAAATTCCTTGGTGTCATACCCATTTCTGTTTGCCAAGGCTTCACAAATCAACATTTAGCATTTTTTCTAGAATATTGTTATGAATTATCGCTGAACAAATTAATTTTTACTCCAAATAAGGTGAATTACCTCATGTACTTCATCAATTGAGTTGTAATTTTATTTCATACTATAATAACACAGGATTTTTTTAAAAAAGCCTTTATTGTGTATTTTAGTCACAATGACTTTCTACATATAAATGGGACAAGAGTGTCTTTCATTTCCTTCACAGAGACAGCCACCAAAAGATGTGTCCTAAAAATAAGATGTCCCATCTCAAAAGCTCTGGATTTAGAGTAAGTCTTCCCAATTCAAACGATATTAAGAAAAGTTTGTCACAGGTGCACATAGCCACTTCAGTTGTAATGACTTCAGTATGTTGTTCAGTTGAAAATCAGGAACTTCCATCTATTGGTCATTATTATGAAAATAATAGCAAATATAAATCTGAATAACCATTAAAATGAAAGAGTAAGTATTGTTTCCTTAGAACATGAGGCCAAGTTCTGCAAAATGGAAGGGTAGAGAATGGCGCTTCACTCTCCCAAATGTGAAATCAATTTAGTCCTAGAATCCAAATGTATTCTGCAGAATCTAAGAAGAGGTAAAAGAAGAGAATGCACACAATACAGTTATGTTTTGAATTTCAACCACCAGCAGTGGCAAACAAGCCTCTACACACTTCTGTTAAATACCTAATAATTTATGTATATATATATATATATATATATATATGTAATTTTATATGTATATATGTATACATTTCTTTTTATTAGCAATTTTAATACAAACTTTTCTCATTTTGCAAAGCTACTTCCATTTCCACTGCCTCCTTTCCCTTTGCGCTGCACTTCTCATCCCACCCACCATACACTCCTCAGAGAGAGAACATATCTCATGGGGAGTCAAAAAGGCTGACACTTAACTTCAATGCAAGACCAAAGTCCACCCTGCTATATCTAGGTTGAGCAGGATATCCCTCCTTCTTATCCCCTCCCCTCCATGATGCCAGTTCAAACACTAGGAATAACTACTCCAGGTCCCACTGAAAGTGGACCTATAGACTTCCTAAGCCCCATAACTGTCCTCCACATTCAGTGGTCCAAGCTTGATCCTCTGCACGTTCCCCCACTTATCAGTCCAGGGTCAGTAGCTCAGGTCAGCTGTTTCTGTGGGTATCACTATCATGTTCTTGACCTGTGTACTCATTTCATCACTCCTTCCTCTATTGGATTGGTCTCAGGTAGCTTGGCCTAGTGCTTTGATGTAGATATCTTTGTTTTCATCAGTTGCTGAATGGACAAGTAAGGTAGTCATCACTCTGCTAAGAGGGGAAAGGCCAGTTTAGGTGTCCTCTCCACAGTTGCTTAGAGTCCTTTTTGGAGTCATCTTAGAATCCTGGGATTTTCCCTAGTGCCAAGTTTCTTGCTAGAGCTTTGATAGTTCCCTCAATCAAGATATCTCTTTTGTTGTTTTCCATCTGTGTTCTTCCCCTTCTTGAACATTCTGTTTTCTCATGGTTTCCTCCTTTCTCTTCTTATCCCCTCCCCTTTCTTTGCACCCTTCCTTCCCAAGCAGTAATGTTGGGCAGTTGCAGAAGACGACCCACCAGTAAGATTGCCACTGCCCAAGGACAGCCACAGCTGCAAACACTCAAGGCCACTTGTGTGGTGGTAGCCTTATTTGTAATTCCTGATCATCTCAGCAGTGCCGTAAGTTATTCTGTGTTACCTTGAGCCTGGCAAGGGCCTGAAGAGTAAAAGAAGACAGAAGAGACCTGGGTCATTAGAGAGGAGATCAGCAAAATTCCATTTATTCAGCCTTGGGAACATCCTTTCAGGCCTAGCTCATGCACAAGGAATTTGGAAGCCAGGTGGGTGAGAAAATGCCACACCCACAATGGAGTAAACAATGCCCTATATCTAATCACTAGGTTGGGCAGAGTAAACACAGGAACAAACAGGATGTTTTAGTTGGCTTACCAGAAACTGTGCTAAAGATGTACCCAAAGAGAAGGGGTAGACCCATGGGTCCTACACTTATTAAGGCAGCAGAGTTTCCCAGATAAGGGGAGGCCATAGACCATGTTAGAGAATTGCAAGTTTGGTGTTTAAGACATGCTGGTAATGGTGGTTGGAATGTGAATGTTCCCCAAATGCTTATAGATTTGAATCTTTGGTCACCAGGGAATGAGACTCTTGAAATAAGTCTATTATTATACGATGTATCTTTATTGGATAAGTGTGTCATTGGGGTTTGCTTTGAAGTTTCAATGAGGCCATTCTTAGGGGAACTACAAGGCTACACAGTATATCAGCTGGTATTTAGAAGACAATCCATCAGAGATTGACATATCTGATGGAGGCATATCTCATAGAAAATATTGTCTCTACAAATTCTCTTGTGTGATAGATAACATGTTCCCATTCTAACTTAGCTTTGGGTATCTTTTTTTTTCCATTTACAATATCCATTCCATTTATATTTGGCAATTTTAAAGAAAATAATGTATTATTTAGCCTGCTTAGTGAGTCCAAAGTTTTGTGCCTAATTTACCTTCTATCATAACTAAGGAAAAATAGAACTGTAATTATCCAGTGTTCAACTCCATTGAAGATCTCAGAAGGATATTATATTACCTGAATAAATAAAGTGCATTGCAGTGCTCTTAACCACTGACCCATCTCTCCAGCAATGGGGATGTTCTATTGGGAACTCACCAAGGCCAGCTGGCCTGGGTCTGGAAAAGTCTGGGATAAAACCGGACTCTCTGAACATAGCGGACAATGAGGACTACTGAGAACTCAAGAACAATGGCAATGGGTTTCTGATCCTACTGCACGCACTGGCTTTGTGGGAGCCTAGGCAGGTTGGATGCTCAACTTACTAGACCTGGATGGAGGTGGGGGTTCCCTGGACTTCCCACAGGACAGGGAACCCTGATTGCTTTTCGGGCTGGGGGAGACTTAATTGGGGGAGGGGGAGGGAAATGGGAGGCGGTGGCGGGGAAGAGACAGAAATCTTTAATAAATAAATAAATTAAAAAAAAATAAAATAAAGTGCATTGCAAGCAACTTTCAAAACTTTAGAAATGACAGAGACATCTAGCTACCTGGGCAGTCACCCAGAATTCCTCTGCAGCACTGGAGCATCAAACATTTGGCCTATAATCCTAGAATATCTGGCAGACTCACCTATGAATCAAGAATTTCGAAGAATTGTCTTGCCTTATCTTGACAAAGTTCCACAATCTTTTTTCTTTGTGTCCTCTTAAGTAGGTGAGTACTGGAAATACCAGCACAGACTCCCGTGCTTATATGGAAGTGCTTTACCACTGAGCCATTTGTCTAGCCTAGCTATTATGTATTAATTCTATTGTGATCTCCTCTCTTTGCTTCATAACTTTCAACCCACTAATTTTATCTGTCTTGTTGGTTTCATCATTCTTTGTCCTTGGCTGACAATCACCTTCCAAAATTCAACTGTTTCAAGATACTCCAACTCAAAGGGTTAATGAAGAGGCCATTGATTTCCCGTAAAATCCCATTCTGTCTTGTGTTACTGATTGATTAATTCCAGCGACTAATGAACCTTGCTATGTCTTTCTCTTACCCCTTCCTTCTTACATTTAGGCAACTCTTACCTTGTCTTTTTCCCCCCGAGGTCTGATCTATTAACTAGAACTTGATGACCTCTACTGCCCCTGACCACACTAATAACCCTGTCCTTTTTTTTCCCAACACTGAAATGCCTTCTTAACTAGCAGTGGACATATAGTTAGTCTCTATCCTACTTTCCAAGACTCAGTTGCCCCTCTTTGCTCCAAAACAAGGACAGGAAGTTATTCTAAGACTTTTAATTACGTTCTTCTATGTAAATGACCTCAGCTCACAGGAAGTGTCATTCCTCACCCAAAGAAACTTACTTCATACTTTTGACTCTCACTGTTCCCTATCTGGAAAAACACTCTTGTTCCTTCCTATACAGGTGATGTTTCTGTCATATCCTTTTTTTAATTGAGAAAAGGGAAAAAAAAAGTTTCTCCCTCCTCCCAGCCTCCCATTTCCGTCCCCTCCACCCACTCTTCTCCCCCTCTTCTCACTCCTCTCCCACTCCCCCCACTCCTCTCCCCTTCCCTCTCCAGTCCAAAGAGCAGTCAAGGTTCCCTGCCCTGTGGAAAGTCCAAGGTCCTCCCCTCTCTGTCCATGTCTAGGAGGGTGAACATCCAAACTGGCTGGCCTCCCAGAAAGCCAGCACATTACGTAGGATCAAAACCCCCTGCCATTGTCGTCCTTGGCTTCTCATCATCCCTCATTGTTTGCCATGTTCAGAAAGTTAGGTTTTATCCCATGCTTTTTCAGTCACAGTCCAGCTGGCCTTGGTGAGCTCCCAATAGATCCGCCCCACTGTCTCCTTGGGTGGGTGCACCCCTCATGATCCTGACTTCCTTGCTCATCTTTCCCCTCCTTCTGCTCCTCATTGGGACCTTGGGAGCTCAGTCCAGAGCACCAGGGTGGGTCTCTGTCTCTATCTCCATCCATCACCAGATGAAGGTTCTATGGTGATATGCAAGATATTCATCAGTATTGCTATAGGATAGGGTCGTTTCAGGTTCCCTATCCTCATCTGCCCAAGGAACTAACTGGGGAAATCGCATTGGGCACCTGGGAGCCACTCTAGGTTCAAGTCTCTTGCCAGCCCTAAGTTGGCTCCCTTAAATAAGAATTGTGCTTCCGTGCTCCCCTATTCAGCCTTCCATTATCCCAAACATCCTGTTTCCCCAAGTTCCCCCCATCCTCCCCTTCTCACTTTCCTCATACCATCTCCCCTTACTCCAACCCAACCTACCCCCAAGATCCCACTTTCCTCCCTGGCAATTTTGTCTATTTCCCATAGGCAAGAGGATAACTATATGTTTTTCCTTGGGTTCACCTTCTTATTTAGCTTCTTTAGGTTCACCAATTGTAGGCTCCGTGACCTTTATTTATGGCTAGAAACCAATTATGAGTGAGTACATCCCATGTTCATCTTTTTGGGTGTGGGTTACATAACTCATTATAGTGTTTTCTATTTCCATTCATTTGCATGCAAAATTTGAGAAGTCATTGTTATTTTAACGCAGCATAGTAATCAGATGGGTAGATATTCCACACTTTCTTCATCCATTCTTCCATTGAAGGACTTCTAGGTTGTTTCCAGGATCTGGCTATTACAAATAATACTGCTATGAACATAGTTGAACAAATGCTTTTGTCATATGATCGGGCACCTCTTGGGTATATTCCCAAGAGTGGGATGGCTGGGTCCAGGGGTAGTTTGATCCCGAATTTCCTGAAAAACCGAAACACTGATTTTCACAGTGGATGCACAAGATTGCATTCCCACCAGCAATGGATGAGTATACCCCTTCCTCCACAGCCTCTCCAGCAAAGGCTATCATTGGTGTTTTTTGATTTTAGCCATTCTGATAGGTGTAAGATGATATCTCAAAGTTGTTTTGATTTTCATTTCCCTGATTGCTACGGAGGTTGAGCATGACCTTAAGTGTCTCTTAGCCATTTGAACTTCTTCTGTTGAGAATTCTCTGTTCAGTTCAGTGCCCCATTTTTTAATTGGGTTAATTAGAATTTTATGGTCTAGTTTCTTGAGTTCTTTATATATTTTGGAGATCAGACCTTTGTCTGTTGCGGGGTTGGTAAAGATCTTCTCCCAGTCAGTAGGTTGCCTTTTTGTCTTTGTGACAGTGTTTTTTGCTTTACAGAAGCTTATCAGTTTTAGTAGGTCCCATTTATTCAATGTTGCCCTTAATGTCTGTGCTGCTGTGGTTATACCTAGGAAGCAATCTCCTGTGCCCATCTGTTGTAGGGTACTTCCCACTTTCTCTTATATCAAGTTCAATCTGATCAGCCTGATATTGAGGTCTTTAATCCATTTTGACTTGATTTTTTCCATGGCGATAGTTATGGGTCTATTTTCATTCTTCTACAGGTTGACAACCAGATCTGCCAGCAACATTTGTTAAAGATTCTTTCTTTCTTCCATTGTATACTTTTAGCTCCTTTATCGAAAATGAGGTGTTCATAGGTTTGCGGGTTAAAATCCGGGTCTTCTATATGATTCCTTTGGTCGACTTCTCTGTTTTTATGCCAGTACCACACTGTTTTCAGTACTGTAGCTCTGTAGTAGAGTTTGAAGTCAGGAATGGTAATGCCTCCAGAAGTTCCTTTATTGTATACGATTGTTTTGGCTATCCTGGGTTTTTTGTTTTTCCATATAAAGTTGATTATTGTCCTCTCAAGATCTGTGAAGAATTTTGATGGGACCATGATGGGTATTGCATTGAATCTATAAAATGCCTTTGGTAGAATTGCCATTTTTACTATGTTGATCCTCTCATTCCAAGAGCAAGAAAGGTCCTTCCATTTTCTGGTATCCTCTTCAATTTCTTTCTTCAATGCCTTAAAGTTCTTGTCAAATAGATCTTTTACTTCCTTGGTTAGAGTTACCCCAAGATATTTTATGCTGTTTGTGGCTATCGTGAAAGGTGAAGCTTCTCTGATTCCCCTCTCTGCTTCCATATCCTTTGTGTATAAGAGGGCGCCTGATATTTTGGAGTTGATCTTGTATCCTGCCACATTACTAAAGCTGTTTATCAGCTGTAAAGTTCTCTGGTGGAGTTTTGGGGGTCATTTATGTAGACTATCATATCAAATCCAAATAATGAAACTTTAACTTCTTCCTTTCCAATTTGAATCCCCATGATCCCATTATGTTGTCTTATTGTTATTGTTAGAACTTCAAGCACTATATTGAAGAGATATGGCGAGAGTGGACATCCTTGTCGTGTTCCTGAGTTTAGTGGGATGGCTTTGCGTTTCTCTCCATTTAATTTGATGTCAGCTATGGGCTTGCTGTATATTGCTTTTATTATATTTAGGTATGACCCTTGTATCCCTAATATCTCCATACTTTTATCATAAAGGGATGTTGAATTTTGTCAAATGATTTTCAGCATCTAATGAAATGATCACATGGTTTTTTCTTTCAGTTTATTTATATGATGTATTACATTGATAGATTTTCGTATGTTGAACCAGCCCTGTATCTCTAGGATGAAGCCTACTTGATCATAATGGATAATTTTCATAATGTGTTCTTGGATACGGTTTGCCAGTATTTTGTTGAGGATTTTTGCATCAATATTCATGAGTGAGATTGGCCTGTAATTCTCTTTCCTGGTTGAGTCTTTGTGCGGTTTTGGTATCAGAGTGACTGTAGCTTCATAAAAGGAATTTGGCAATGACTCTTCTGTTTCTATATTGTGAAATACATTAAGAAGTATAGGGATTAGCTCTTCTTGGAAGTTCTAGTAGAATTCCGCATTGAAACCATCTGGTCCTGGGCTTTTTTTGGAAGGGAGGTTTTTGATAACAGCTTCGAATTCTTCGCGACTGACAGGTCTGTTTAGATTGTTCACCTGGTCCTGGTTTAACGTTGGTATATGGTATTTATCTAAAGAAGTGTCCATTTCTTTTACATTTTCCAGTTTTATGGCATGCATGCTTTTGTAGTAAGATCTAACGATTCTCTGAATCTGTGTCTGTGGTTATGTCCCCCTTTTCATTTCTGATCTTATTAATTTGCATATTCTCTCTCTGCCGTTTGATTAGTTTGGATAGGGGTTTGTCAATCTTGTTGATTTTCTCCAGGAACCAGCTTTTTGTTACATTGATTCTTTGGATTGTTTTCTGTGTTTCTATTTTGTTGATTTCAGCCCTAGGTTTGATTATTTCCAGTCTTCTACTCCTCCTAGGTGAGTCTGCTTCTTTTTTTTCTAGAGCTTTCAGGTGGGCTGTTAAGTCTCCAATGTGTGCGTTTTTTGTTTTCTTTAAGGGGCACTTAGTGCTATGAACTTTCCTCTCAGGACTGCTTTCATATTGTCCTATAAATTTTAGTAGGTTGTTTCTTTATTTTCATTGAATTCAAGGAAGACTTTAATTTCTTTATTTATTTCTTCCTTGATCCAGGTGTGGTTCAGTAGTTGACTGTTCAGTTTCCATGAGTTTGTAGGCTTTCTGGGGGTAGCATTGTTGTTGAATTCTAAGTTTAATCCATGGTGATCTGATAAGACACAGGTGGTTACTAATATTTTTTTGTAACGGTGGAAGTTTGCTTTGTTACCGAGTATTTGGTCAATTTTCGAGAAAGTTCCATGAGCTGCAGAGAAAAAGGTATATTCTTTCCTATTTGGGTGGAATGTTCTATAGATGTCTTTAAGTCCATTTGATTCATTACCTCCATTAATTCTCTTATTGCTCTGTTAGGTTTCTGGCTGATTGACCTGTCCATTGGTGAGAGAGGAGTGTTGAAGTCTCCTAATATTAGTGTGTGTGGATTGATGGCTGCTTTGAATTTTAGTAATGTTTCTTTTACATACGTGGGTGCTTTTATATTATGGGCATAGATATTCAGGATTGAGACTTCATCCTGATGAATTCTTCCTGTTATGAGTATAAAATGTCCCTCTCCATCTCTTCTGCTTGATTTGAGTTTGAAGTCAACTTTGTTAGAAATTAGTGTGGCCAAACCTGCTTGTTTCTTTGGTCTATTTGCTTGATAAACCTTTTCCCATCCCTTTACTCTGAGTAGGTGCCTGTCTTTGTGGATGAGGTGTGTTTCTTGTAAACAGCAGAATATTTGATCCTGTTTTCATATCCAATCTCTTAGCCTGTGCCTTTTTATAGGTGAGTCGAGCCCAGTGACATTAAGTGATATTGACCTGTGGTTGCTAATTCTGGTCACTTTTTTAGTAGTAGAGTTTATATATTTCCTTTCTTTGAGTGTGCTGGTGAAGGGTCTCAAGATGTTTGAGTTATTGTGGTTATTGTTGGACTCCTTGGTCTGTGATTTTCCTTCTATTATTTTCTGTAAGCCTGGAGTTGAGTACGTATTGCTAAAATTTGTTTTTATCTTGGAAAATTTTGCTTTCTCCATTTATAGTGAATGAAAGCTTGGCTGTATACAGTAGTCTGGGCTTGCATCCATGGTCTCTTAGTTTCTGCAGTACATCAATCCAGGACCTTTGGCTTTCGTTGTTTCCATAGAGAAATCATGTGTAAGTCTGATAGGTTTACCTTTTTAAGTAACTTGACCTTTTTCCTTGCAGCTCTTAATATTCTTTCTTTATTCTGTGTGTTTTGTGTTTTGATTATTATATGGCGTAGAGATTTTTTTTTTTGGTCTAGTCCATTTGGTGGTCTGTATGCTTCTTGAACCTTCAAAGGGATATCCTTCTTTAGTTTGGGAAAATTTTCTTCTATAAATTTATTAAATATATTTTCTGGACTGTTGAGCTGTACTTCTTCTCCTTCTTCTACCCCTATAATTTTTAGGTTTGGTCTTTTTATTGTGTACCAGATTTCCTGAATGGTTTGTGATGAGAATTTGTTGGCTTTGCTGTTTTCTTTGATCAGTGTGTTTATTTACTCTATGGTATGTTCAGTGTCTGAAATTCTTTCTTCTATCTCTTGTAATCTGTTGGTAGTACTTGTCTCTGTTTTTCCTATTTGTTTACCCAGATTTTCCATCTCCATCCTTTTCTCAGTTTGTGTTTTCTTTATTCCATTTCATTCTTCTAATCTTGAACCGCTTCCCTTACCTGCTTGATTGCTTTTTCTTGTTTTTCTTGGATATATTTGAGCACTTTATTCATTTCCTCTTCCTTTTTGTTTGTGATCTCTAATTGTTTATGGCATTTTTCACCTCCTGTTTAAGGTCTTCTATTATTTTTATATAATTCACTTTTGAGTCAATTTCTTCTAATTCTTCTAGAGTAGGGTGTACATTTCTTCTTATTTCGGGATCTCTGGATTCTGGTGATGTCATGTTGACTTTCAGGTTGTTGGAGGAATTCTTGCCTTGTTGCCTTCCCATCCCTTCCTTCAAATGGAGCCAGGAGAGGCCTGGTGTCTTGGTCCAGTCTTTGCTGTGACTAACTCTCTGGTTGTAACTCTTCAGTGTAGAAGCAGGAACTGTCCAGTCCAGATGGAACTTCTCAGCACCGAAGCATAGACATCTGGTAGTCCAATGACCCGCGGACAAAAGGGAGAACTTGGGGAGCAGGGCGGGGACGAGTAGAACACAGGAGACCCTGCCGCAAAAGCTGAAGGTGCACGTGCTCCCTTTCAGGGGGAGGGGTCCTTGAGGCCTGCCTGGTAGGCAGGCACTCACCTCTCTGGGAGGGTAGCCTTAGTGTAGGAGCAGAAAACTGTTCCTGAGCAAAGGATCTAGCAGAAAACGACTCTTTGGGGGGGGTGTCATGTGTAAGAAAGACAGCCCTGAAGAAGGAGCTGGGGGAGGAGGGCCTGTTTTCTCTTCCAGGACAGTTTGCCCCTGGATCGCACACATTCACCAGTCCAGATGGGACTCCTCAGTACCTAAACTGTGCCGCCTGGTAGCCCGATGATCCGGGGACAAAAGGAAAAAACCTGGGGGGTGGGTCGCCCTTCCAGATGGAACTCCTCAGTACCTAAACAGGGCCTAGCTTTGGGAATCTTAAGCATTGTATTCCTCATATGTCAGGCACAGTCTTTGTGTATTATAGTAGTAGAATAACTTTTCCCAAAACTGTGCATCCTGGCATATAAAATAAAGCAACCAAACATTTAGCCCTAAACTGCAAAAAGAAAAAAAAAAAGAAAAAGAATGAGAAAAGGGATGAAAGAAAGACAAAGAAAGATAGAAAGGCTTAGCAACCTGTTCTCTATAAATAACTATCTGACAGCATGCTTGGATTTGGCCAGACAGAAGTCCTTGTAGAATGATTATAGGGTGAACTTTCACAAAGAGAAATTGCAGTTGTCTGGCCTTGCTAGATCTAAGTCTTTCAAAGATTGATGATGAATTAGAACTGTATCTCAGGTATCTGTCCTTGTTATATCTTAGTCCTCCAACAGTTCAACAGCACCTAACTGACTAACCATGTCCAGATTTTATTAATCACCTTTAATAACAGTAAAATGGATTTTTCTCAGTTTCAGATGATCCAATTTATTAATTGTTGCTTTCAGAGTCTGTGCTACTGGGAGTATATTTAAGAAGAGGTCTCCTTTGCAAATGTTTTCATAGGTACTTCCCCTTTCTTTTCTATGAGATTAAGTATTGATGGTGTTACGTTGGGGTCTTTGATCCATTTGGAGTTGATATTGTGTATGGTGGTAGATATAGATCTATTTCATTCTTTTACATGTTAATATCTAGTAATACCAGCATCATTTTCTGAATACACTTTCTCTTTCAATTTTATATTTTTTGCTTCTTTGTGAAATATCAGGACTTTGTATGTGTGTTTATTGATATCCATGATTTTATTCAATTCCATTGGCCTTGTCTGTCTTCATGTCAATACCAGGCTGTTTTCAGTACTGTAGCATGGTAGCAGTGTTTAAAGTCAGGAAATGGGATGCCTTCTGAAGTTCCTTTATTGTACAGAATTGTTTTGGCTATCCTGGGTGTTTAGCTTTTCAATAGGTGGTTGAGTATTGTTCTTTTATGGCCATTGAAGAATTTTGCTGGGATTTTGATGGGCATTGAATTGAATCTGTAGATTGCTTTTGGTAAGATTGTCATTTTATTATGTTTATTCTACATACCTAAGAACTTGGGAGACTGAGAAGCATCTGTAAAGCAAAAGACAAAACAGCAGCCTACAGAATGCGAAAAGATCTTCACCCAACATATCAGATAGGGACTGAACTCCAAAACACATAAAGCACTCAAGAAATTGGTCATGAAAAGAACCAATAATGTAATTAAAATGGGATATAGACCTAAACACAGAACACTTAAAAAATAAATCTCAAATGGCTGAGAGATACTGAAAGAAATGATCAACATGCTTAGCCATTAGAGGAATGAAATTACAGCAACTATATATTCAATATTATATATACCTGTCAGAATGGCCAAGACCAAAACACTGATGACAACTTATGCTGGTGAGTTCATGCGGTAAAGAGAATATTTTTCCAATGCTTATGGGAGTGCAAAGCTGGTAGAGTCACATTGGAAATCTGTATGACAATTTCTCAAGAAATTAGAAAACAATATACCTCAACACACAACAATGATATTTTGGGTATAAACACAAAGGATGTTAAATTGTACCACATTGACAGGTGCTCAACTATGTTAATAGTGGCATTATTTGTCATAGCCAGAACCTGGAAATAACCTAAATGCCCTTAGACTGAAGAGTGGATAAAAAGATGTGGTACATTTACACAATGGAGTACTACAGAGTGGAAAAAATAATAACATCTTGAAATTTGATGGCAAATGGTTAGATCTAGAAAACACCACCTTGAACAAGGTAACCCTGACCCAGAAAGACAAATATCACAGGAATTCATGCATAAGTGACATTTATTTATTTATTATTCAATTAAAATTTTTTTTCAATTAAAATTTTTACCTCTTCCCTTCCTCCCATTTTCCTCCTGCTACCCCCTTGCCCTTTCCCCTCCCTCTCCAGTCCAAAGAGCAGTCGGGGTTCCCTGCTCTATGGGAAGTTCAAGGTCCTCCCCCCTCCATCCTTGATGAGGAAGGTGAGCGGATTCCAAACAGACTAGGCTCCCACAAATTAATTACATGCAGTAGGAACAAAACCCAGTGCCATTGTTCTGGGCATCTCAGTCAGCCCTCCTGTGAGCCACTTCAGGGAGTCTGGTTTGATCACATGCTGTATTATCTAGCTGGCCTTGGTGAGCTCCCTTTAGGGCAGACCCACTGTCTCTGTGAATGGGTGCACCATTCATGGTCCTAACTTCCTTGCTCATGTTCTCCCTCCTTCTGCTCCTCACTTGGACCTTAGGAGCTCAGTCCAGTGTTCCAATGTGGGTCTCTGTGTCTAGCTTCATCCATCACAGGATGAAGTTCCCTTGGTGATATGAAAGATATTCATCTATATGGCTATAGTATAGAGCTTTTTCTGGCTCCCTCTCCTCAGATGCCCGGCCAATAGTATTAACCAGGCTAGCTTCAATATCAGATTTATTAAGGCAAAGAAGGGGAGAGCTTACAAAACCAGTGCTCCAGCGATGAGCAGGAAATAAAAAGGGGCAAAAAGGTGCACATGGATGGTTTTATAGGCTATTTGAACCCCGGGGCAAGCACCCCCAATACAAGGTGATTTGTTGAGATTCCCCATCAATTGCCATTGGCTCCATAAGAAATGTGCTCAACAAATCAGAAAGCTCCTGTCTGTGGTGATGACATTGTTAGTGTCTTGCTGAAGAGGACACACTCATGTTCATCTGCTGCTCTCACCCATCTAAGTGCATCTCACCTGAGCAGAGACTGTTTTTTGTTTTATCATAAAAAGAATTCCACTTTACTGCCTTTAAAAAAACTTAATGAAGATCAGTCAAAAAGAATGGGAAACACGTCAAAGGTGGTTACCAGGTGGAATTGATTTCCAAAAATATACCTGCACATTTAGAGTATCCCTTCAGAATCTCCTTCTAAATATCCTGAATCTGGAAGGGCACACAGCTCTCTATTAAGCCATATTTAGAGATATTTTCTATATTTAGAGATTTAGAGATTTTCTTTATTTAAAGATTTTTTTCTAAGCCAACCCTTATCTGGAACACAATACCTTTGAGTTACTTTTTAAATGGGTTACTTCAGTAGACCTCTGTGTAGGACAGGACAAAAAAGATGCTCCATAGGTACAAAATCTTCTTAGCCTCTCTCAGTAGTCCAACCACCCTGGAGAGCCACTTCTCCCCTCTCCTCCCACAACTTTCATTATCAAATCATACTTTGGTTCTTCCTCATGATAGCTACATACAGTATTGCTGCCCCAGCAAATTCATTGTGCCTATCCCTTCTTAGACCCTGGTCAAAATTGTTCTTTCATTCATGTAAGAACTTTCTACTTCACGCAATGCTTCTCTTTCTCACTCTCTCTCTCCTTTGGTTCTGCTTAGTGTTTCCATGCCATCCTTGTTTCACTTGGTCTCAGAGCTGGCAAGCTCATTCCAGCCCCATGAAGATTTAAGCCAGTTTTACCCTAAAGCAAATTTACTTGCACAAAGGAATGTTTGAGTTGGGCGGTGGTAGTGCACACTTTTAATCCCAGCACCCTTGGTGCAGGAGGATCTCTGGGAGTTTGATGCAAGTCTGGTCTACAAGAGCTAGGTCCTGGACAGGCACCAACGCTACAAAGAAACCCTGTTTCAAAACACCAAAAAAAGAGAGTAATGTTTAAATCCAGAGAGGAAAACTGTTCTTGGCTTTCCCAAGAATGAACTTGTGATTATCAGAAAGATTTTCTTAGTCAGAAATTGTTGTCTGTGTTTTATTGGTCTTATTTCTGAATATGGTACCTATAGCATGCTTCTAACCTCTTGGAAATTGTAGAAAGGAGGGGCTAGCACATGCAAAACCAGGAAGATAACATAAAATTTTCTGAAAAAAAAATGACTCTAGCAAAGACTCTAAGCAACAGTGGAGAGGACACATAAACTGGCATTTCCCCTGTTATCAGACAGATGACTACATTAATTGTCCATCCAGCAACTGAAGAAAGCAGATACAGAAATCTACAGCAAAGCCCTGGGCCAAGCTACCTGAGACCAATCCAAGAGAGAGGAGTGATAATATGAGCAAAGGGGTCAAGGCCATGACAGTGATACCCACAGACCTTTGTCTGTTGCAGGTTGGTGAAGATCTTCTCCCAGTCATTGGGTTGACTTCTTGTCTTAGTGACAGTGTCCTTTTCTTTACAGAAGCTTCTCAGTTTCAGGAGGTCCCATTTATTCAATGATGTCCTTAATGTCTGTGCTGCTGGGGATATGTCTAGGAAGTGATCTCCTGTGCCCATATGTTGTAGAGTACTTCCCACTTTCTCTTCTATCAGCTTCAGTGTGTTCATCCTGATATTGAGGTCTTTAATCCATTTCGATTTGAAATTTGTCCATGGTGATAGATATGGATCTATTTTCACTCTTCTACAGGTTGACAACTCGCTCTGCCAGCACCATTTGTTGAAGATGCTTTCTTTCTTCCATTAAATACTTTTAGCTCATTTATCAAAAATGAGGTGTTCATAGGTTTGGGGGGTAAAATTCTGTGCCCAATGTAAGAGAAGAAACCTCTGAGACCCATTGAAAAATGAGGACAGAATTGCCTTTGGGCAAAGTGTGAAAGTGTAATACACATTTCTGTTGAAGGGGAATATCTTGGGCACCTCATATAGTCAAGAAAGTTTCCAGTGCTGATCATGAGCTTCCAACTCCTATTCATAGTTTGTGTTCCTTCTGAGAGAGACAAGGCAGTAACAATCTATGTCTTCTTCCAAAGATCAGGATGATTGTTTCTGGCTAGGTTACTTCCTGTAGTTTGTGTTCAGCAGTGCTGATCTCGGCAGAGATGTTGAAGTCATTCCATTTATATTGACTGATCTGAAGGCAGAAGGCATGGGGTTCTATGCTCTGATTGCCAAACATCAATGGGACCTCAAACCAGAGTAGACTATTGTCCCTTGTTTATAGAGAGTCTCCCACAGACCTATTTCTGAATAGATTGATAGAAGACCTATTAGGTCATTCATGGAAGGTTTCAGGTCCCATATTTGAAAGGGAGAGTGTTTTGGGAAGGTAGGAAAGAGCCCTAAGTTCCAGAAACCCTCAGGGAGAAGATGAAGTCCCCATATTACTTTGAAAACTAGAAGGATCAGCCAATATCTTATCAGGTCCAAATGTCCTCACACTATGGAATATCCATGTGTTTTGGGGCTCTGAAGCTTGGTTTAAAGCAATCAGATTTTTTTTTCTTTTTTTAATTGATTTTTATTGAGCTCTACATTTTTCTTTGCTTCCCTCTCTGCATCTCCCCTCCCTTTCAACTCTCTCCCAATGTCCCCATGCTCCCAGTTTCCTCAGGAGATCCACATGGGAAGCAGAGTTTTTCTCTTACAGATTGGTTGGCAGCTCCTAGCTCTGTGTCCTCCACAAGCCTTTCATCAGTAGCACAGGCATATGAGAAGAAATGAGACCACTCCATTTCTGGTAAGAATCTTAAAAGTAAAAGTGTTTAATCAGGGAAAAGTTTTTTACTGTTTGTTCCAGGATATCAGTTCAGAGTACTCTGACATCCCTTTGGTCATTTGGGCATGCCTGAACACTCAGGTCAGAAGGGAAAAGATTAACATCTTCTCAGTGAGATAAATAGAGCCGAGGTTTCTGCAGATAAAAGTGGTTTTTCTAAGGAAGCCAAGGTCAGGGAGTGCTTATTTGGAGTTTACATGACAAAAAGATGAACATCTGAGTAAGTCTTCATGTCACTGGTCTGGTCTGTATCACCTTAATCAGATGAGTTTCTATCAGTACCCATGAAGGTAAATGGTGTGTCTAAAGTCATTTTTTTCAAGGAAAGTAGAATATAACCACCATCCTTCACAGGGTATTTATTATCAGAGGCTCTCATTGGATCAATATTGTGTCTACAGTTTACTGAAGTGCATATTTGGGATCCATTTATTAAGAATAATGTCCGAGGTCCATTCCATAATATCAGGAATTATATAGGTACCTCGCATGAATGGAACATCTAAACCTCCTTTGAACAAACTGGAAAGATGTAGGACTCCCTTTATTCCAGGATGAAGATTAGATATCTCCTTGACCAAAGGGAAGAGTGAGTAGCTCTGTGAAGAAAGGAGTTTCTGAGACCCATGAGGCAGGGGAGATAAGATCAGAATGTGAAAATCCCATATAACCATGATCAAAAATTCAGTTGACTTTGATACCTCATAAGCTCCTAGAATTGCCTCACCATCTAAGTCTTCTTCATAGTTTAGGATGTCCATATCTTTAGCTGAATCTACAAGAGACCAAGCATCAATATCAGGATTCATTAAGATACTTGGTGGAAGGCACAGTGTGGTTGATGCCTAAGAATACTGTGCAGGCAAACAGGACTGGGTATGACTGAGAAGTCTATACCATGGCTATTTTATTTAAGGAAGTGGCCTGGGTTCCTGGATTTGTCTACTCTTCTTGACTTCTGTGAACTAACCACAGTGACCAATGCTCTTTGTTCAATGGTGAAATATTCCATGTGCCCTTCCTCAGAGGGAAATTTCTGAAGGCCATTTGGGCTAAAAGGGGTATTTTTAGGCCTAAGTTTTCAGAGAAAAAATAATAATAATAATAAGGTTTTGGAAAGGAGACAGATCCCTGACCTGTTGGGCAAATGGAAATGCCACTGTTTACCTTTTGTAGAGGAGAAGATCCAGGCACTCCCTAGTCCTTCTCCAATTCTTCAGTGAACTCCAGAAAATTCTTATCTCTGAGGACTCCTTTTGAGGCTTAACGGCAATCAGAGGGTTCTTCTTACAAGTTCAATTATAGTCCCTAGGTCTGTTTCCTACTTAAACTCTGGATAAGCTGCACGGGTGTAGACATGCTGGTGTGCAGCTTGAAAACAGATGATCTTAGATCCAGGGTACTTTTTATTCTTCTGCCATGCATCTTCAATCTAGAGTCCCATGATATTTCTTTGGTGGTCAGAAGCATATTTCCTTGCCATTCAGTTCTGAGGGAGAAGCTCTAGTCTCGAGTAGTTATTTGGTAGACCCGAGTCGGCCATGAACACAAAGAGAAGCTGTGATGTTTACCTAGTAATAGGGAGTCAATCTCAAGTACCTGAAAACCAAGTCTGAATATCTGAGACATTTTTTCAGTCACCGGGCCAGTTCTGTAGCTTACTTCATCAAACGGGCATGTCTCAGATTCCCCCAGTAAAGACAAAGGAAGCAGCATGTTACAACCCCCCACCCCTTTGGCAAAGTATGAAAGTCAGGGGCTACTGTGGTTGAAGGAAATAACTTTAAAATCCCTCTTCATAAGACAGTGCACCAAGGTGTAAGCTTCCTCAACTAGTGAATTAATTTAATTTTGAAGGGAATATCTAAGACATGATGGAGTTGGTAGCTGGAGGCCTGAACTGTCCTGATTTTGGAATAAATCTGAATCTCCAGTGTAACTTAGCAGAAATTCTATGGCTCATTAATTCTAAAGGGTTTGTATTTGTGGCCTTCTTGGGGCATTGTGGAAGTCTGAGGGTCTTTACTTCTCAAATTATGTCTCAGGCTTCCTTCAGCATTGAGGATGTGCTTGGCACCCTTGTTCTGAAGTTGTAAGCATGAGGTCCATTTGGGAAATTACTGGATGTCTGGGGTCTCCTGGTTCTCAATGGAATGGTGTGTCAATCTTCCCCTGAACAACAGGTAATGACTGAAGCTTTTGTTGTTGATGGGTTATTAGTTTACTGGTAATAGTTGTGAGTTACTTTTGTTCTAGACAGAAAAGATTGAGGCCACCTTGGCCACTGGGAAATATCTGAGACTCCTCAGTACTGAAGGAGAGGTCAGAAGCTCCCTTCATCCATATATCCCTTTGGAATAGCTCTGGTTCTGCATTGATAGGGCTATAGCCTGCTTGAGAATTAGTGGAGTGCATTCTGCATCCTGGTTCAGAAGAGATGTGCCTGAGCACCCGTCAAGCCCTTGAAAATAATTTGAGCTCCACTTCAGTCACTGGGAAAAAGGATGAGTCCTCCTGGGCCTGAAAGAATAAGTCTGGGGCCCCTTTGTAATAAAAACAATGGAGAACCCCTGCACAGAATGAGAATGGAGCATCCACAGACAAACAGCGAAATTTGAGTAGAAAATTTTTGGTCTTCAGAGACAGAAAGTCTTATGCTATTTTGAGAAATACAGAAAGGTCAAAGACTCTTGTCAGAAGCGTCGGATATCAACAGTTAATTTGAGAATTAGAGAAGTCTGAACATTTCCTGATCAAATCTTCATGGGAATATAGGATATCCATGTCGTGCAGGGCAGGCAACAGTGTGATCAGTCTCCAACCTGCTAGGAGGCAATTCTCAGATAGGTCTCTGTACCAATTCAGCTATCTACATCTGACCATGAAGGGTGTGATTTCTTTATTTCTGCTGATCAAGTTAAGGCACATATACTGGGTTTAGGGCACTGCTGGGTGATCTAACATTCTAGAACTTTAGGCACCAGGGTAGTTTTATATTTGGACAGAGGCTTTGAAGTCAGATGATTAGAATAAGAAACACCCAGAACCTCTTAGACAGAGGGAGTTGATCTGTCACCCACTAAGCCATATGAAGTAAGTCTAGGGCCACATTAGTCATAAGAAGCGCATGCTATTCTCTGTGGGTAATAGATTGTATATCATGTTCTATGTAGAAACTGTGACCTATTAATAATCAGATGGAAAATGCCTGCCTTCTTTATAGTCAATTGGACCAATCAGATGCCTCAATGTGTATCTGAGAGAGCCAAGAATGGAAATTAAATGTTTAACGTGTGTTTGATGAGAAGGGAAAGTTATAAACTCCTGTTGTTCATGTGGGGCACAGAGTAGGAAAATATGGGGCTGGCCTGTGAATAAGAAGATCTAAAGATGGCATGATAAGAGAGAGCAGGACCCAGGATCCCTTCTTGAGATGAGCATCTTTAGAACTTCGGTTTGACAGGCTTGTAAGGTTTAAACCCTCTATGGGCAGAAGGATAATGTTGGAGGCTTCCTGGAGTAGAAGTTGAAGTTCTAACCCACTCTACCTTAGAGGGCACATTTCTGAATTCCCTTTGGTCACAAGGAGCAAATGTGAGGCTCAGTGATTTAGATGGGCTTTTCTTGAGGCTCTCTCTTTCAGATTGAAAGATTCTAAAGTTGCCTTGGACACGGTGGCCATAGGAAAGTCTGAGGCCCCTTTGGTCACATTGAGAAGGTCTGATGTCTTCTTGAGTGGAGAGGTAAGAACTCAGGCTCCTTTTTTGCCGCGGGATCCTTCGGAGACTGCATGAGATTGAATGTGAATATCTGTGACCTCCCAGGACAGAAGGGTTACATATGGGGGTCCCATGTTCATATTGGAAGGCTGTGTCTCTGCCTTAATAAGAGAGGGAAGATCTTAGGTCCACTAGTTGAGGTCGGGTATGTCTGAAATTTCCTTGGACAATAGGGAATGATGTGCCACTCCCTTTTGGAATTGGTGGATATATGAGTCCCCATTGTACAGGAATCCAAGTCCCACTCCCCTCTCTGGCACCAGTGGAAGGTTTGTGTCCCTCTTGAATGGAAAGAGTGTGTTTAAAGTCCTCCTTTGTAGAAACAGGATGTCTGACATCATTGCTTTGGGACAAAGAGGAAGACTTGACCCTCCCCCTGGGACTGTCTCCATCTGGAGATAACCTGAAGCTTTCTTGGGCTTCAGTGGAAGTTTTGATGACTTCTTGAGTATAAGGGAAATGCCTGAGTTTTTTTCTGGTAGAAGTTGAAGTAAGGCTGGAAGTCCTATGAGGAGAGGTAGAATGTCTGAGGGTCTCTTCGTGAGAGAGAGTAGACCCTATGTCCTCTTCTGTAGAAGTGAAAGCTTCTATGCTCTGTTGGGGAGTAGTGTCTGGTTTCTTGTCCCTTTTGGCAGATGAAGTATGACTAAATCGTCTTTGTGACAAAGACAGATGCTTAACAGTCCTCATGTTCTTGTTAGAGGGGGCCTATTCCAATTTAGTTTTAGTAGACCTGGAATATTTATGGCTGGCTTGGGGAGATGCAGAACTTCTTTCACCCTTCTCATGAGATCATGAGGATCTGAAACCTCCCTTAGAGATGGAAGGTTCTATGCACTCTTGATGAGTAGCTTTTGGTTTCTGGTCCCTTTTGGAGGATGAATGCTTAGACTCTATTTTAGACAAGGAGCGTAGCTTGCAGCCCTCATGTTCTGAGTGGGAAACATGAACACCTGCTTTGTTAGAAGGGACCTGTTCCAATTTGATTTTGGTAGATCTGGAACATCTAGGGCTGCCTTGAGAAGATGGAGAACATCTGAGGCCCTCCTCAAGAGATTGTGAGGATCTACAACCTCCCTTTGCAGAAGTAGTAGTGAGGCTTTCTTTGGGCTCAGTTTTAAGCCTTGCACCAACTTTATTAGAAACCAAATCTCTACCCACCCTTGTGGGAGAATGGTGAAATTTCAAGCCTTCATCTTCTGATGGGACAGATTTGAGGCATGATTCATTAGGACCATGTTTCAAATTTGTTTTCTTTGATTTTGAATGTCTGGAGCCACCTCTTGGAGAGGGAGAACATCTGAGATCTTCTTTAGGAGGGGAACAAGATCTAAAGGTCAATTCTGATGATTCTGGGGGTGAGACACTCTTTGGAGGAGTAGAGGTAAAACTTGAGTCCTTTCTGACATATATGGAAGATGTGAGTCTACTTTTGGCAGAAGGGAATGATCTTAAGGCATCAAGTTCCGAAAGTGAATATCTGATATCTCCTTCAGGAAATGGAGCATTACTCGCTATTTTTGGTAGAATTGGAATGTCTATGGCTTTTATTGGGATAAGAGGAATATCTCAGGCAGTCACCATGAGAATGAATAGGAATAAGTTTGTCATGTGCACAAGTGGACAGTCCCAAAACCTCCGTTGAAAAGAAAGTTCCTACACCTATTTGGGTAGATGGTATACGTTCTAGAACACTTTGGGATGGTTTGGGGTTTTTAAGAGTATCGTGGAGAGGTGTTGATGGCTCCAAATTCCCTTGGTAATATACTAAAGGACCCAGAGTACATTGGTCAGAATTCAAATGTCTCAGAGCCTCTAAAAAATAAAGATCCAGAGCACCTCATACAGATTCTGAAGTCTTACAAACCTCTTTGGCTGTTGGCAAAGGTTGTGAGGTCTGCGGTATAAGAGAACGTTGCAGATTCTGCACTGAAGGAGGCAGATATTCTAAAGAATCTTGAGAAGTTGTTGAAGTTTCTGTAACGCCATTGTTAGAAGCTTGTATTTCTAGAATGCTTTGGGTAAATGGTGGAGTTTCTAGTGTCCCGTCATCAGAGTCTGAAAGTCCAAGCATTCCTAGATCAGATGATGAATGTCCTAAAGAGACAAAGTCCCAAGAAAGGCCTGAAGCTTCTTGGGATGACAAAGAAGTATCTGGAGACCCATGAGCAGATGGTGAATATTCAAGTGATTCCTGTGCTGATATGGACAGACACAGAGCCTCTTGTAAATGCAATGAATTTCCTGTATAGCATTGCTGAGATGGTGAATTTCCTTGTACACATGAAGATATTTCCTGGCAACCTTGTTCTGTGGGGGAGAGTGACCCAGTCCCAGATGCAGGTGGAGTGCTTCGCAGAGACCCTTGGTCAGGAAAAGTTGGTCCCAGGAATTCCTCCAGAGATACTGATGATCCTATCATTTCTTTTTTAGATACAGATGGTCCCATAGTACTTTGGGCAGAAAATTAAATTTCCAGAGATCCTGGGGAAGCTGAAAACATCTCTGAAGTTCCTGGTGAAGAGTCCGATATATTACAAGCCTCTTTGGTAGATGACAAAGGTTCTGATGTCTCTGGCATAAGGTGAGCCTATTGTAGAATCTGCACTGAACTAAGGGGATTTCATCTAATCCAGTGACCTGGGAATGAAAGAACATGGGATCAAACTGGAAGCTCTGAATGTGGCTGACAATTGGGGCAGACGGAGAAGCCAAAGATAATGGCACTGGCACTTTTCTGCATATCATACACTGGCTTTTTGTGATCATATTTTTTGTGGATGCATACCTTGCTAAATATGGATGGATGAAGAGTGGGCTTGGATTTCCCACAGCTCAAAGTACCCTGCCCTCTATTTGGACTGGTGTTTGAGTGGAGAGGTTTATTTGCAGAGCAAGAAGAATGTGGGAGGCTGAAAAGATGTGGAAAGTTTGATATTTATTATTATGAAGTAATGGAAAAATCAATAGAAAATAACCAATGAGGACATTGGAGCTAGGAAAAAAAATTCATGTGAGTTGTTGACTCAGACCAAAAATTATTTTACAAAAAAAAAAAAAAACACATAAGGGGTTGAGTTACTTGGAAAATATGACTCATAGCAAAAAAAAATACCAGTAGGTGAAAAAAACATATTTTGGTTCATGATTTTTTTTTCATTCCTACAGGATATATCACATAGACAGTTTCTGCTTCATACATGAGTTTCACCGATGATTTCCCTTTAAAGCAATTACAAGACCCGGAAGATGCAGCAAGTTATGTTTATTGGTAATAAAGATGGCTCTGATGGAACCAAAGAATGTAGCATTTAAAAACAGATTGGTGTAATCACGATGATTTCACATGATATGGCACACATAGGCTTCTGGTTCTGAATACTTCATGCTCTGTGGGTATTGGAGATTGTGGTGACCCTGAACCTAGCTGGAAGCTTTGGGGCTGAAAGGACAAGCCTTGATATCTCAGGATATCCTTGTACTTGGTCCCCACTGTTTACTCATTTCCTTACAGAGAACATGCAGCCTCCTGCTCCTGCTGCCTCGCCTTCCCCACATGAACAGAGAGAATATCCTCCTCACCCAGGTTGCTTGTATCACATATGAAGGTATAAGTCACGAACAATATCACAGCAGTTTAGAACTGTGATTAATAGAATTCTTTAAAGGGGAATAACTTACATGTCACCATCCGTGGCAAAAGCCTTCTGCGGGATCAGGAAAGGAGCCTAGCAGCCGGAAGAGAAGCTGGAAGCAAGAGATCAAGCTGAATGTAGATGTTGATTGGTGAAAGAGAGAGAGACCACATCTCAATGGGCTGGTATCTCTATGGCTATTAGCTGAAGGAGATGAAGGAGCTTGTGCGGCACACATATTTGGATAGAGCAACAAAAATGTTATTAGTATGTGAGAAAAAAAACTATTGTAGTTTCTTTATTTCAGTCCTTAAGGAAACATCACATAAAGAGGATCTGCATTATGCATGACAGTCACAAATGATTTCCCTTTAAGAAAAATCACAGAAAACTCCAAATACCATCATCAGCATTCAACAGCATATCTATGATTGCTTTGCCGTGCCTTTGATTGTGCAGTAAATGATGCTGAAGGTAAATCTGTGCAAGCAAAGCAAATTTCCCTGTAACAAAATGGACAGAATTGACAGGTTATCTTAAACACATCAGGGAGTCACACTACAATGGAACTGGTTAATCATCACCTGAGTGAGTGTCATGTTTAAGATCTTTCCTTTGTCTATAAATCTCAGAATGTTCAACATGATATGTTGTCATACAGATTTCTTAGGGTTTTGTCCCACTGGTGGATTCCTTGGTATGCTTACATAATTTTTGCCAGATCCAATCAGGTTTGCCATGCACTCTCAGCTCCACATCATTGTGTCCCCCATATGTTCTAGTCCAGCAATTTTAGACATTTTGTAACTGTTGCAAGAGTATCTCAGGTTCCACCTAAATGATTTGGGGTGTTATTTAGGCTGAGTTTTATCTTTCATCCGTGAGTTCATTTACTTTCTTTGGGCATAATTCCTGGGACACTGAGACTAACTCCTGGGAGATTCCTCAACTTACTTCTACTTGCTGAGATGGCTTAAACTCTCAGTATTACTGTGATAGTGTTTCTGTAGCAAATATTCTTCTCCAGATGAGAAGAAATTACAATATTACAATCCATTTGTTATTGTGATTTAAATACACACACACAAACACACACAAGTTAATGCACATACACTGATGATATCTCAATTTATGGGGCCATTCTGGGGATGTCAAGATCGATATCTCTCGAGTGGTTCTCAGAAGGCCATAGGGTGACCGTCTCTAGGTACTTAAGCAGGGAGGAGAAGTTGACTGCACTGTGACATGTCCCTAGGAACTATGTGTGCCTTGTCACATAGTCAGACTGATGACTGACTATCTTGAAAACCACCATGGAACTTTTGCTTTGCAAATGATGGAGATTAAGTCAGGGTCAAAATCAGAAAACTAGATGAAGCTTCCAAGCTCCAGTGGGAGAGCAAATGGATGGAGAAAATGAGCAAGGATGTCAGGAATATAAGGGCGTGGTCCGCACACTAAGGCACTGTGCCTGATCTAAGGGGATTTCAACTAATCCAGTAACCTGGGAATGAAAGAACATGGGATCAAACTCGAAGCTCTGAATTTGGCTGACAATTGGGGCAGACTGAGAAGCCCATGATAATGGCAGTGGCATTTGTCTGCAGATCATATTCAGGCTTTTTTGTGATCATATTTTATGTGGATGCATACCTTTTTAAATCTGGATGGATGAAGGGTGGGCTTGGACTTCCCACAGCTCAAAGTACCCTGCCCTCTATTTGGACTGGTGTTGGATTGGAGAGGTTTAGTGGGAGAGTGAGAAGAATGTGGGAGGAGGAAAGGAAGTGGAAAGATTGATATTTATTATAATGAAGTAATATAAAAATCTATAGAAGGTAACCAATGAAGAGATTGAAGCTAGGAAAAAAACATTCATGTGAGTTGTTGACTAAGACACCAAAGATTATTTTACAGAAAAAAAATGTGATTGAGTTACTTGGCAAAATATGACTCGAGTAATTGGGAAGAAGATTGGGGTTTTTATTTTGGATCTTCAGGGGGCTTTATGAGCAGCATTTTAGGCCCTGTATGCTGGATATTTCTGGGAGTTAGTATGGAAGAAACCTGGCCAGGAGGAGTTTTATGACATAAGTAGAGCCTTGATCATGTCACAAAGCTTTGGTTGGGGGTGGCAACTCTGTTCCACCTGAAGCACTAATCTTCTGTGAAGGTGGGCTTACTATCTTCACGGTGGCTGAGGAGGTCAGTTCAGCTCTTGGGCTACACAACTGTTCAAAAGAATTAGGCAGCAGAACATTTCCAGAAGTTGGAATCTAGAGAGCCAAGACATTTTCTTTTGGTAAATATGTTTAGGAAGCAACTAGGACCTCTGTAGTCCCAGAAAGGTTTCTTTCAACTCTCCTCTGGGTCCTAAATTTATGTCGTTAACAGCTCCTATATTTGATTTCTGGGGGACGGTTAATGTCAGGTATTCTCCCCACTCTATCTTTGCTAAAAATGTCCAATTCCTCAGTCCACTTAAATGGCAAAGATCCTCTTTGTCCATAAGTGTTTTAAAAGATAATTATTTCTAATAGGTGCTGTTGCCCAGATTAATGTGTCTTTCTGTTGGCAGTTTGACTCACAGTACTCACTTCTCTAAAGAAGACACAGAATGTCTTTATGTAATCAACCTGGGTCTGGATCAGGAGACACAATAGAGATAGCCAGTGGTTTGGGGTGCCATGACCTTGGGCCAGTGGTTATGCATCAGCCACCTAACCAATAGCTTGAGTGCAAAGGAGAGAAGTGGCTGTCCATTGAATTCTTGCCATCTGTTCATATATTTCTTTCTCACTTTGGAGATAGGCATATCTTCTCCTCTCATTGATGAAGTAAGTCAGGACGTAGGTTTCTCAGTAGAGGTCAATTGCTTTGTGCAGCAGGAATGTGTCTCTGATACACATATACTGAGCTGTAGACAATAGTTTGATAATTTTCCTATTAATTTCTTAAGAACAAATTACATTTAGGTATCCAAATCTATTCAGCCCTGCCTTTTTCACCAGTTCCAAAGTTTTTTCTGAAAAGAACCTTGACCTCACATCCTCACTTTCTTATCCTTGCAGGCACTTATGGTGGAGGAAACCACTTTGTGTCTGATTTAAACTGAAGAGTTCTTCCTATGCAGAGATTGGCAGCTATGAAGCCCAAGCACAGAAACAGAGCCAAGAGACAGTGGAACAGGAGTGCTGTGGCCTATCTCAGAAAGTCTCCCGCCATGATGAAGATGCCTCTTAGTATGAGTTGCATGCCACCTCTCCAGAAGCAGAATGGCCATCTCTCCAGAAGCAAAAACTTAGTAAGCCTTTTTAGGCCCCGGAGAATATTGTTGGCCGCAGAATTACTTATGGCTGGAAGGAAGCCAATGAACCAGTTACCCATTGGAAAGCCATCATTTTAGATCAACTGCCAACATATCCCTCTCTATATTTGTTAAAATATGATGGGATTGATTGTGTCTATGGCTTGGAACTTCACAGCGATGAAAGGATTTTAAAACTTATGATCCTGCCTAATCCAGAGTGCCTCCCACCTCAGCCTGCTTGGTTGCTGGGACCGAACCTGAAGCGGAGGGCAAAGGGGAGGGAGTTAGCTCCTTTATCCCCATAGCCTGCCTGCTATGATGGGTAGACGCCAATGAAAGAATTCACCCAACATTCTGAAAAACAACACGAAACCACCAGAAGCCAGCAATCTCACAACAGGAGGACATGAACACCTTAATCAATAAGAAGTAGGAAAAGCTGACTTCATGAAAGTGATTGACACCCTTAAACAGCATATAAAAAATGCCCTTATAGAAATGGATGAGAAGTATAACAGAAAGTTCGAGGAATTGAGTAAATCAGTGAATGATACCCTAGGAAATGAAGGAAAAACAATCAAGCAGATAATGGAAACAGTTCATGACTTGAAAACTAAAATGGAGGCAAAGAAGAAAACACAAACAGAGGGCCGGCCGTACATGAAAAATCTACGTAAACGAATAGAGACTACAGAAACAAGCATAACCAGCAGAATACAAGAGATAGAAGAAAGAATCTCAGATTCTGAGGATAACATAGAGAAAATTAACACACTGATCAAAGAAAACAGCAAGTCCAACAAACTCTCATCACAAAACATTCAGGAAATATGGGACACAATAAAAAGACCAAACCTAAGAATAATTGGAGTATAAGAAGGAGAAGTGCAGCTCAACTGTCCAGAAAATATACTTAATAAAATTATAGAAGAAAACTTTCCCAATCTGAAGAAGGATGTACCTATGAAGGTTCAAGAAGCATACAGAACACCAAATAGGCTGGATCAAAAAACAATCCCCTCGCCATATAATAATCAAAACACAAAATGTACAGAATAAAGAAAGAATATTAAGAGCCGCAAAGGAAAAAGGCCAAGTTACTTATAAAGGTAAACCTATCAGACTTACACCTGAGTTCTCTATGGAAACCATGAAAGCCAGAAGGTCCTGGATAGATGTACTTCAAAAACTAAGAGACCATGGATGCAAGCCCAGATTACTATATCCAGCCAAGCTTTCATTCACTATAAATGGAGAAAACAAGATTTTCCAGGATAAAAACAAATTTAAACATTAGTCATCTAGTGACCTTTCACCAGCAAAACTCAAAGAAGGGAAACACACAAACCCTACTACTAAAAAAGTGACCGGAGTTAAAAACCACTGGTCATTAATATCACTTAATGTCAATGGGCTCAACCCACCTATAAAAAGGAACAGGCTAAGAGATTGGATACAAAAACAGGATCCAACATTCTTCTGTCTACAACAAACACACCTCAACCACAAAGAGAGGCAACTACTCAGAGTAAAGGGCTGGGTAAGGGCTTATCAAGCAAATGGACCTAAGAAACAAGCAGGTGTGGCCATACTAATTTCTAACAAAGTTGACTTCAAATTTAAATCAAGCAGAAGATATGGAGAGGGACATTTTATACGCATAACAGGAAAAATTCATCAGGATGAAGTCTCAATCCTGAATATCTATGCCCGTAATATAAAAGCACCCACGTATGTAAAAGAAACATTGCTAAAATTCAAGGCAGCCATCAAACCGCACACACTAATAGTAGGAGACTTCAACACCCCTCTCTCACCAATGGACAGGTCAATCAGACAGAAACCGAACAGAGAAATTATAGAATTAATGGAGGTAATGAAGCCAATGGATTTAACAGACATCTATAGATTATTCCACTCAAAGAGGAAAGAATAGACCTTCTTCTCTGCAGCTCATGGAACCTTCTCGAAAATTGACCACATACTCGATAATAAAGCTAACTTACATAGTTACAAAAAATATTACTAACCACCTGTGTCTTATCAGATCACCATGAATTAAAGTTAGAATTCAACAACGATGCTACACCCAGAAAGTCTACAAACTCATGGAAACTGAACAGTCAATTACTGAACCATACTTGGATGAAGGAAGAAATAAAGAAAGAAATTAAAATCTTCCTTGAATTCAATGAAAATAAAGAAACAACATTCTCGAACATATGGGACACTATGGAAGCAGTCCTAAGAGGAAAGTTCATAGCACTAATTGCCCCCTTAAAGAAAACAGAGAAAGCACATATAGGGGACTTAAAAGCCAAACTGAAAGCTCTAGAAAATAAAGAAGCAGACTCAACTAGGAGGAGTAGAAGACTGGAAATAATCAAACTGAGGGCTGAAATCAACAAAATAGAAACACAGGGAACAATCCAAAGAATCAATGAATAAAAAGCTGGTTCCTGGAGAAAATCAAAAAGATTGACAAACCTCTATCCAAACTAGTCAAACGGCAGAGAGAAAACTAGCAAATTAATAAGATCAGAAATGAAAAGGGGGACATCACCACAGAGGAAATTCAGAGAGTCATTAGATCTTACTACCAATGCCTGTATGCCAAAAAATGGAAAATGTAAAAGAATTGGACACTTTTTGATAAATACCATTTACCAAAATTAAACCAGGACCAGGTGAACAATCTAAACAGACCTGTCATTCACGAAGAATTAGAAGCTGCTATCAAAAACCTCCCTACCAAAAAAAGCCCAGGGCCAGATGGTTTCATTGCGGAATTCAACCAGAACATCCAAGAAGACCTAATACCTATACTTCTCAATGTATTCCACAATATAGAAACAGAAGGGTCATTACCAAATTCCTTTTATGAAGCTACAGTTACTCTGATACCAAAACCACACAAAGACTCAAACAGGAAAGAGAATTACAGGCCAATCTCACTCATGAATATCGACGCAAAAATCCTCAACAAAATACTGGCAAACCGAATCCAAGAACACATCTGAAAAATTATCCATTATGATCAAGTAGGCTTCATTCCTGAGATGCAGGGCTGGTTCAACATATGAAAATCTATCAACGTAATCCAGCATATAAATAAACTGAAAGAAAAAAACCTTATGATCATTTCATTAGATGCTGAAAAAGCATTTGACAAAATTCAATATCCATTTATGTTAAAAGTCTTGGAGAGATTAGGGATGTAAGTGCCATACCTAAATATAATAAAAGCTATATACAGCAAGCCGACAGCTAACATCAAATTAAATGGAGAGAAACTCAAAGCCATCCCGCTTAACTCAGAAATACGACAAGGCTGTCCACTCTCTCCATACCACTTCAATATAGTGCTGGAATTCTAGAAATAGCAATAAGACAACATAATGGGATCAAGGGGAATCGAATTGGAAAGGAAGAAATTAAACTTTCGTTATTTGCAGATGATATGATAGTGTACATAAGCGACCCCCAAAACTCCACCAAAGAACTTTTACAGCTGATAAACAGCTTTAGTAATGTGGCAGGATACAAGATTAACTCCAAAACATCAGTCACCCTCTTATACACAAAGGATATGGAAGCAGAGAGGGAAATCAGAGAAGCTTCTTCATTCACGATAGCCACAAACAGCATAAAATATCTTAAGGTAAATCTAACCAAGGAAGTGAAAGATCTATTTGACAAGAACTTTAAGGCATTGAAAAAAGAAATTGAAGAGGATACCAAAAAATGGATGGACATCCCTTGCTCTTGGATTGGGAGGATCAACATAGTAAAAATGGCAATTCTACCAAAGGCATTTTATAGATTCAATGCAATACCCATCATGGTCCCATCAAAATTCTTCACAGATCTGGAGAGGACAATAATCAACTTTATATGGAAAAACAAAAAACCCAGGATAGCCAAAACAATCCTATACAATAAAGGATCTTCTGGAGGCATTACCATCCCTGACTTCAAACTCTATTACAGAGCTACAGTAATGAAAACAGGGTGGTACTGGCATAAAAACAGAGAAGTTGACCAATGGAAGAATATAGAAGACCCGGATTTTATCCCAAACACCTATGAAAACCTCATTTTCGATAAAAAAGCTAAAAGTATACAATGGAAGAAAGAAAGCATCTTCAACAAATGGTGCTGGCACAACTGGATGTCAACCTGTAGAAGAGTGAATTTAGACCGATATCTATCACTGTACACAAAACTCAAGTACAAATGGATTAAAGACCTCAATATCAGCCTAAAAAACACTGAACCTGATAGAAGAGAAATTGGGAAATACCCAACAACAGATGGGCACAGGTGATCGCTTTATAGGTATAACCCCAGCAGCACAGACATTAAGGGCAACATTGAATAAATCGGACCTACTTAAACTGAGAAGCTTCTGTAAAGCAAAGGACACTGTCACTGAGACAGAAAGGCTACCTACTGACAGGGAGAAGATCTTCACCAACCCCGCAACAGACAAAGGTCTCATCTCCAAAATATATAGAAAACTCAAGAATCTAGACTTTAAAATGCTAATTAACCCAATTAAAGAATGGGTAACTGAACTGAACAGAGAATTCTCAACAGAAGGAGTTCAAATGGCCAAAAGACACTTAAGTTAATGCTCAACTACCTTAGCAATCAGGGAAATGCAAATCAAAACAACTTTGAGATATCATCTTACACCTCTCAGAATGGCTGAAGTCAAAAACACCAAGGATAGCCTTCGATGGAGAGGCTGTGGAGGAAGGGGTACCCTCATTCATTGCTGGTGGGAATGCAATCTTGTGCAACCACTGTGGAATGTGTGTTTCGGGTTCTCAGGAAATCAGGGATCAACGTACCCCTGGACCCAGCAATACCACTCTTGGAATTTTAACCAAGAGATGCTCTATCATATGACAAAAGCATTTGTTCAATTATGTTCATAGCAGTATTATTTGTAATATCCAGAACCTGGAAACAACCTAGATGCCCTTCAATGGAAGAATGGATGAAGAAAGTATGGAATATATACACACTAGGGTAATACGCTGTGGTAAATACAATGACTTCTCGAATTTTGCATGCAAATGGATGGAAATAACAAACACTATCCTGAGTGAGGTATCCCAGACCCAAAAAGATGAACATGGGATGTACTCACTCATAATTGGTTTCTAGCCATAAATAGGGGTCACGGAGTCTACAATAGGTGAACATAAAGAAGCTAAGAAAGAAGATGAACCCAAGGAAAAACATATAGTTATCCTCTTGGCTAAGGGAAGTAGACAAAATTGCCATGGAGAAAATTGGGATTTTGGGGGTGGGGTGGGATGGGGGTAAGGGGAGACGGGGAGAGAAAAGGTAGAAGGGAAGGAAGGGGGGACTTGTGGAAACAGGACGATTGGGATAAAGAAAAGTTGGATAGTTGAGCACGGAACCACAATACTTAGTTAAGGGAGCCACTTTAGGTTGGGCAAGAGACTTGACACCAGCGGGGATCCCAGGTGCAAAAGGTGAGGTCCCAGTTAGTTCCTTAGGCATCTGAGGATAGGGAACCTGAAATGACCCTATCAGAGAGCAATAATGATGAATATCTTGCATATCCCCATAGAACCTTCATCTGGTGATGGATGGAGATGGAGAAAGAGACCCACACTGGAGCACTGAACTGAGCTCCCAAGGTCCCAATGAGGAGCAGAAGGAGGGAGAACATGAGCAAAGAAGTTGGGAGCATGAGGGGTTCACCCACCCACTGAGACAGTGGAGCTGATCTACTGCGAGCTCACAAAGGCCAGCTGGACTCTTACTGAAAAAGCTTGGGATAAAACTGGACTCTCTGAACATGGCGAACAACGAGTGCTGATGAGACGCCAAGGACAATGGCACAGGGTTTTGATCCTACTTAATGTGCTGGCTTGGAGGGAGCCTAGCCAGTTTGGATGTTCACCTTCCTAGATATGACGGAGGGGGGAGGACCTAGGACTTACCACAGGGCAGGGAACCCAGACTGCTCTTTAGACTGGAGAGGGAGGGGGAGAGGAGAGGAAGAAGGGGGAGAAGTGTAGGAGGAGGGGAAGAAAAGTGCGAGAAGGGGGACAAATGTGGGAGGAGGGGGAGGAAAATGGGATGCTGGGAGGAGGTGGAAATTTGTTGTTTTTTTATTCTCATTTTTTCAAAAAAAAAAGATCCTGCCTAATAATGTGCCATTTCCTCAGGTGAAAAGACACTCATCTCCCAAACACCATAAGTTGGCAGAGCAGTGAAACATACATTCATGGGCACAAATGGCTCTAAGAATGACTGGAACGGGATGGTCCTAGAAGAGGTGCCAATCATGAAGACCTGGTTTTATACTACCTACAAGAAAGATCCAGTCTTGTTCATTTACCACCTTCTGGATGACTACCTGGGAGGCAACCTCCACATCATGCCAGGCATCAAGGAAGAGTGGGGTGGCGTGGTCCCAGATGAGGTGCAGACCATAACGACCTGTTACTACATTGTCAACGAGAATGATCCGGTCCTGTACCTTTACCACCATCGTGATGATTCCATTGAAGGCAACCTCCACATCATGCCTGAATGTCCTCCAGTAGAGGTGATTTTGGAATTAGGCAGGGATTCCTTGGAGGGCAAAAGAGTGCAGTACAACAAAAAAGATGGAACCCAAGAGATAGGTAAAATTATTTGCCAAGTTCCCAACAAACCTTCTGTGTATTTCATCAAGTTTGATAATGACTTCCATATCTATGTCTATGATTTGGTGAAGATCTGTTAAAGTGAAATTCTCAAATTTTGAGGGGCAGACTTAATTCTCTCTCTGGGAATGTGCTTTTTTCTCAGATACCTCAGGTCTTCTATTAATCCTGGTATCTTTTCCAATGGAATATTCTTTCTCGAAAAATAAAAATCTGTTAACATGTTGTGTTATTTGGTCAATGATGGATTGTGTTTGGTGGATGAGGCATCACAGAAACACATGCCTCAAAACAAGGCAGGATTTATTGTCTTTTCTCCTTGGAGAGTAAAGGACTGGGGCTGCGGGGTGTGGTAAAGGACAAGATGGCTGTCTAGGAAGCAGTGGAGTGAAGAAAAAAGTTGTAGCATCTCGGGGCGGTATAAAGCTTGAGGGAAAAACATGTCAAATGGAAAGATGTGACAGATATCAGAGTGAGGTATTGGGACTTAAGAGGATAAAGAGTAGATTAATCAGGAAGGGACACAAATGTATACTCAAAATCAGATAGAATTGGGTTTCATTTGATGAATGGTTTAATTCGTACTGGCTGTAAGTCACAGGATGTTTGATCTCCACTGGAGCATGTTGCTTAGTGAAAAGTGTCTCCGCCCAATTGCTCTTCTGCAGTGAGTTGGACATCAAGCTACCTACTTAGTTTTGCCAGAATTCTGTCTGCCACCTATTTGTCATGCCTGGATTCGGTAGGCCTTGAACTCTCATAGATCTTATGCATGCCATTCAACCCTTGTGAGTTCATTTAAATAATTTCCCTGCCATATCTGCAAAACAGTGTTCCCTTTCATTGATCATGTTCTGTAGGACTTGGGCTATAAAACTTATGAACAGACTCACCCACACACAGGATAAACATGTACATAATGATGCCCAGTAATGAGTAACATGCACACATATGATGAATGCACGGAGCTCCATAAAATCATTAAACTAGGGAATCCATGATGCTAGGTGGAGTGTGGCAAATAACCCACAAACCCATAAGACCCCCAAATACCAGTATGGTATTGATGTCTTCCTTCTATCATGTAAGGATCCTGCCATCCTGTAACTGGGTGATTTTTGGTTTCTTCATCTTCACAAACTTGGTTAAAATGTTAGAGTTGTCAAACTGCCAGTTAGGGTCCAGCATGTAGATCAGCATGCCCAGGTCCTTGATTTGGCTACAATTTGGGTGATAACTTGTACCAGGTATTTCTGGTATACCCTCTCCTCTTCTTCTCCCTGTCCTAATCATCACTCTCGTCGGTGGGCAAGAAGCAGAAACAAGGTATAATGGAATAAGCCTCCTCCTTAGTGGAAAATCTTGTCAATCCTTAATTTGACCTGACTCTCTGAGGTAATGCAGCACATTTTATCCTACTAGGTTTCCTCATTCATTGGTTCACTCATTTGTCCAATGAGTGATTGAATTCATCCATTCTTCCATGTCTCTCTCTCTTCTTCCTTTCCTTCTTCCATTTCCCCCTTTATTGTAGTAGTTTGAGTATCAGGGCTGTGTCCCCAACACCATCACCGCCTCGCACGCATATGCCCTGAAATAACAACAGAAAAAACTGTATTCTTTTAAGCACTGCCTGGCCCATTATTTTCATCCTCTTAACCCATTTCTAATAATGTATGTGCAGCATGAGGTAATCTATGTAGCAACTCGAGGTGTGCCTACCAGGAAAATTCAGCATGTGGCTGGCTGCTTCATCATCTGTCTCAGAGAGCAGAGCTGTCGAATCTATCCGGGATATGGGAGCATATATTCTCTGAGCCACCCCTCTTCCTCCCAGCATTCTGTTCTGTTTAGTCCACCCACCTATGTTGTAACCTATTAGGGCAAGCAGTTTCTTTCTTTAGTTAAGCAATGACCTTCTTCCATCACTTTATCCTTTCAACAGCTTGCCCAAATAAATCTTCCAGGTCTCTTCTGTTGTATAATCTTTCATTTGTAAAGAATGCCCTCTCCTGGGAGGTTTTTACTGACATATCTATGGATGGAGATCATATGTGGAAGATCAGATGAGGCACCATGACAACTCTTATGCTGTAGAGAGTTAGGTGGACCAGAGATTATTGGCTGATAATACTGTGCAATGTGTCAGATGACCATGAACTCTGACACTCTTGGCAGACAGGAAGACAACAAGGTGGACACACGTACTTAACTCATACAGTGTTCACAGATCTTGTAGATTGAGTTTTAATTCTTGTCCTAAACTAATAAATAAACCAAGATTAGGAGAATAGAAGAGCCTGAAGTAAGGCATCAAAATGGGTCATTTTGCATTGGAAAGGTTACCTGCCTCCATGTATGCTGTCTCCCTTTCTTAGTCAAATCCATTCTTACATAGAGTAGTTATAGGCAAACCAATGTCTAGCCAACAGCAAACCATAGGGTTGAAGCCAAGTGTGTTTGATTTCTGAAATAAGTCCTGTCCCATTAAGGTCTCATAACAACACAGGAAAGTTTGTAAGACTGTCCCAGCAACAATTTAAAGCAATTATAGGTCACCAAAGATGCAGCAAATTATGTTTATTGGTAATAAAGATGGTTCTGATGGGACCAAAGAATGTAGCATTAAAAAACAGATTGGTGTACTCACGATGATTTGATGTGATATGTCACACAGAGGCTTCTTGTTCTGAATACTTCATGCTCAGTGGGTTTTTGAGATTGTGGTCACCCTGAAACTAGCTGGACAAGCCTTGATATTTCAGGACATCTTCGTACTTGGTCCCCACTGTTTACTGATTTCCTCACAGAGAACGTACAGCCTCCTACTCCTACTGCCATGCCTTCCCTACATGAACAGAGAGAAGACCCTATACACACAGGTCGCTTGTATCACATGTGAAGGCATAAGTCACAAACAATCTCCCCCTCCAGTATAGAATTGTGATTAATAGAGTGATTATTTCTTCAAAGGGGAAAAACTTACAGATCACCATCCCTGAAAAAAGCCCTCTGCAAGATCAGGAAAGGAGCCTAGGAGCCGGAAGTTAAGCTGGAAGAAGGAGATCAAGCTGAAGGTAGAAGTTGCTTTTTAAAAGAGAGAGAGACCACACCTCAATGGGCTGGTATCTCACTGACTATTAGCTGAAGGAGCATAAGGAGCTCATGCAACACATATATTTGGACATAGAAACAAAAATGTTACTAGCATGTGAGAAAAAAAAACTATTTTAGTTCATTTATTTCAGTCCTTCATAATATATCACAAAGACAGGATCTGCTTCATGCATGAGAGTCACCAATGATTTTCCTTTAAGAAAAAAACCATCAAAACTCCCAATAACTTCATCAGCATTCAATAACATGTCTATGATTGCTTTGCCTTGCATTTGATTGTGCAGTAAATGATGCTGCTGGTTAATCTGTGGAGGCAATGCAAATTTCCATGTAACTAACTAGAAAGAATTGACAGGTTATAATAAAGACATCAGGGAGTCACACTGCGATGGATGGGTTAATCATCACCAGTGTAACAGTGACATAATTTAGATCTTTCCGTTGTCTATATATCTCAGAATGTTCAACATGATATGTTGTCATACAGATTTCTAGGGTTTTTTTCACACTGGTGGTTTCCTTGGTATTCTTAAATAATTTTTCCATCCAATCAGTATTGCCATGCACTCTCAGCTCCACATCATTGTGTTCTCCTTATGTTCTATTCCAGGCCTTTTAGACATCTTGTACCTGTTGCAAGAATATCTCATGGTCCACCTAAATGATTTAGGGTTTTATTTAGGCTGGGTTTTATCTTTCATCACTGAGTTCATTGACTTTCCTTGGGCGTAATTCCTGGACACTGAGCCTAACTCCTGGGGATTCCTCCAGTTACTTCTCCTTGCTGAGACAGCTTACACTCTCAGTACTACTTTGACAGTGTTTCTGTAGCAATTGTTCTTCTTAATATAAGAAGAAATTTCAATATTACAATCCATTTTTTATTGTGATTTAAATACACACACACAAAATTTATTACACATACACTGATGATATCTCAATTTAGTTCGCCATTCTGGGGATATCAATATCGTTATCTCTCGAGGAGGGCTTAGAAGGCCATAGGGTTACCTGCTCTATGAACTAGGGCAGGTGAGGAGAGGTTGACTGCACTGTGCCATGACCCTAGGCACTATGGGTGCCTTGTCCTATAGTCAGACTGATGATTATCTTGAATATCGCCATGGAACTTTTGTTTGGCAAATGATGGAGATGTAGTCAGGGTAAAAATCAAAAAACTAGATGGAGCTTCCAAGCTCCAGTTGAATAGCCAACGGATGGAGAATAAGAGCAAGGATGTCAGGAATAAAATGGCTTGGTCCACACAGTGAGACACTGTGCCTGAACTAAGGGGATTTCAACTAAACCAGTGGCCTGGGAATGAAAGAACATGGGATCAAAATGGAGGCTCTGAATGTGGCTGACAATTGGGGCAGACTGTGAAGCCAATGATAATGGCACTGGCATTTGTCTGCACTTCATATTCAGGCTTTTTTTTGATCCTATTCTATGTGGATACATACCTTCCTAAATCTGGATGGATGAAGGTTGTGTGTAGATTTCAAGCAGGTCAAGGTACCCTGCCCTCTATTTGGACTGGAGTTGGAGTGCAGAGTTTGTGGTGGAGCGAGAAGAATGTGGTAGGAGGAAAGAATGTGGATATTTTGATATTTATTATTATGAAGTAATATAAAAATCTATAGAAGATAACCAATGAAGAGATTGGAGCTAGGAAAAAAATTAATATGAGTTGTTGACTCAGACACCAAAAATTATTTTACAGAAAAAAAAACACATAAAGGTATTGAGTTTCTTAGAAAAATATGACTCATGTTATTTGGAAGAAGAGTTGGGTTTTTATTTTTGGTCTTAAGGGGGCAGTATGAGCAGCATTTTAGGACCTGTATGCTGGATATTTCTGTGGGTTAGCAGGGAAGAAACCTGCCTATGAGGAGTATTATGACTTAGGTAGAGCATTGGTGTTGTCACAAAGCTGTGGTTGGGGATGGCAACTCTGTTCCACATGAAGCACTAGTATTCTGTGAAGGTGCAGTTACTATCTTCACGGTGGCTGAGGAGTTCAGTTCAGCTCAAGATCTCCACAATTGTTCAGCAGGATTAGGCAGCTGAACATTTCCAGAAGTTGGAATCTGGAGAGCCAAGACATTTTCTTTTGGTAAATATGTTTAGGAAGCAACTGGGACATCTGTAGTCCCAGAAAGGTTTCTTTCAAATCTCCTTTGGGTCAAAATTTATGTCGTTAAAAGCTCCTATAATTGATAGCTGGGGGATGGTTAATGTCAGGTATTTTCCCCACTCTATCTTTGCGAATATGTCCAATTCCTCAGTCCACTTAAATGGCAAAGATCCTCTTTGTCCATATGTGTTTTAAAAGATAATTATTTCTAAAAGCTGCTGTTGCCCAGATTAATGTGTCTTACTTTTGGCAGTCGGACTCACAGTACTCACTTCTCTAATGAAGATACAGAATATCTTTATGTAATCAACCTGGATCTGGATCAGGAGACACAATAGAGAGAGCCAATGGAAAGGAGTATCATGACCCTGGGCAGGTGGTTATGGATCAGCCACCTAACCAATAGATTGAGTGAGAAGGAGAGAAGTGGCTGTCCATTGAATTCTTGCATTCTGGTCATATATTTCTTTCTCACTTTATGGATAGGCAAACCTTCCTCTCTTATTGATGTAGCAATTTAGGACGTAGGTTTCTCAGTAGAGGTCAATTGCTTTGTGCAGCAGGAATGTGTCTCTGATACACATATACTGAGCTGTAGACAATAGTTTGATAATTTTCCTATGAATTTCTTAAGACCAAATTATATTTAGGTATCCAAATCTATTCAGCCCTGCCTTTTCCACCTGCTCCAAAGTTATTACTGAAAAGATCCTTGACCTCACATCCTCACCTTCTTATCCTTACAAGCACTTATGGTGGAGGAAACCACTTTGTGTCTGATTTAAACTGAAGAGTTCTTCCTATGCAGAGATTGGCAGCTATGAAGCCCAAGCACAGAAACAGAGCCAAGAGACAGTAGAACAGGAGTGCTGTGGCCTATCTAAGTAATCTCCCGCCATGAAGAAGCTGCCTTTTGGATGAGATGCAAGCCACCTCTCCAGAAGAAGAATGGGCCATCTCTCAAGAAGCAAAAATTTAGTAAGCCTTTTGAGGCCCTGGAGAATATTGTTGGCTGTAGAATTTCTAATGGCTGGAAGGAAGCCAATGAACCAGTCACCCAGTGGAAAGCCATCATTCTAGATCAACTGCCAACATATCCCTCTCTCTATTTGTTAAAATATGATGGGATTGATTGTGTCTATGGCTTGGAGTTTCACAGTGAAGAAAGGATTTTAAACCTTAAGATCCTGCCCAATAATGTGCCATTTCCTCAGGTGACAGACACTCATCTCTCAAACACCATAGTTGTCAGAGCAGTGAAACATACATTCATGGGCACAAATGGCTCTAAGAATGACTGGAACGGGGGAACAGGATGGTCCTAGAAGAGGTGCCAATCATGAAGTCCTGGTTCTATATTACCTACAAGAAAGATCCGGTCTTGTACATTTACCACCTCCTGGATGACTACCTGGAAGGCAACCTCCACATCATGCCAGGCTCTAAGGAAGAGTGGACTGGCGTGGTCCCAGATGAGGTGCAGACCATAAGACTTGTTACTACATTGTCAACAATGATCCGTTCCTGTACCTTTACCACCATCATGATGATTCCATTGAAGACAACCTCCACATCATGCCTGAGTGTCCTCCAGTAGAGGTGACTTTGGAATTAGGCAGGGATTCCTTGGAGGGCAAAAGAGCGCAGTATAACAAAAAAGATGGAACCCAAGAGATAGATAAAATTATTTGCCAGTTCCCAACAACCTTTTTTGTGTATTTCATCAAGTTTGATAATGACTTCCATATCTATGTCTATGATTTGGTGAAGATCTGTCAAAGTGAAATTCTCAAATTTTGAGGGGAAGACTTAAATCTCACTTTGGGGAATGTGTATTTTCAGAGATACCTCAAGTCTTCTATTAATCCTGGTATCTTTTCCAATGGAATATTCTTTCTCGAAAAATAAAAATTTGTTAACATGTTGTGTTATTTGGTCAATAATGGATTGTGTTTTGTGGATGGGACATCACAAAACTACATGCCTCAAAACAAAGCAAGATTTATAGTCTTTTTTCCTTGGAGAGTAAAGGATTGTGGTTGCGGTGTGTGGTAACGAACAAGATGGCAGTCTAGGAAGCAGTGGAGCGGGGACAAAAAGAAGTATAATCTCGGGGCGGTATAAAGCTTGAGGGAAAAACATGTCAAATGGAAAGATGTGACAGATATCAGAGTGAGGTATTGGGACTTAAGAGGATAAAGAGCAGATTAATCAGGAAGGGACACAAATGTATACTCAAAATCATAGAAAATTAGATTTCATTTGATTAACGGTTTAATTCGTACTGGCTGTAAGTCACTGGATGTTTGATCTCCACTGGAGCATGTTGCTTAGAGAAAAGTGTCTCGGCACAGTTGCTCTTCTGCAGTGGATTGCTCATCAAGCTACCTACTTAGTTTTGCCAGAATTCTGTCTGCCACCTACTTTGTCATGCCTGGATTTGGTATGCCTTGAACTCTCATAGGTCTTATGCATGCCATCCAGTCCTTGAGAGTTCATTTAAATAATTGTCCTTCCATATCTGCAAAACAGTGTTCCCTTTCATTGATCATGTTCTGTAGGACTTGGGCTATAAAACTTATGAACACACTCACTCACACACAGTATAAACATGTACATATGATGCCCACTAGTATGTGACATGCACACATATGATGAATGCACCAAGCTTCACAAATTCAGTAAAGTAGGGAATCCATGATGCTAGGTGGAGTGTGACAAAGACCAAACAAACCCATCAGACCCCCAAATACCAGTATGGTACTGATGTCTGACTCCCATCCTGTAAGGAATCTGCCATCCTTTAATGGGGCGATTTTTGGTTCCTTCATCTTCACAAACTTGGTTAAAATGTTAGAGTGGTCAAACTTCCAGTTAGGGTCCAGCATGTAGATCAGCTGTCCCAGGTCAGGTGATTTGGCTACAATTTGGGTGAGAAATTGTACCAGGGAATTCTGGGACACCCTCTCCTCTTCTTCTCCCTGTCCTCAGCATCACTCTCGTGGGTGGGCCTGGAGCACAAAGAAGGTAAAATGGAATAAGCCTCCTCCTTAGTGGAAAACCTTGTCAATCCTTAATTTGGCCTGACTCTCTGAGGGAATGCAGCACATTTTATCCTACTAGGTCTCCTCATACATTGGTTCACTTATTTTTTCCAATGAATGATTGAATTCATCCATTCTTCCTTGTCTCTCTCTCTTCTTCCTTCCCTTCTCTCATTTCCCCCTTGATTGTAGAAATTCGAGCCAGTTGCGCTTACCAGGAAAGATTTAGCATGTCTGACCTGGTGGCTGACTGTATCGCCATCTGCCTCAGAGTGCAGAGCTACCATGTCTGCCCATGGGAGGGGTGCATGGCGTCTCCCAGCTCACTTCCTATTCCTCCCAGCATTCTGTTATATTTATTCCACCCACCTATGTTCTAACCTATCAGGCCAATCAGTTTCTTTATATAATTAACCAATGACCTATACTCCATCATTACTCCTATTTCTGTTTAAACAAGAACGGAATGTTTAACTTTAACATAGCAAAATTACATATAACAAAACAGTTATCAAGCAAGAATTACAGTTACTTACAGTTAAATATTTATATCTATTTTATCTTTTATCATAACAATGGAAAACTATAACTATCTATCTATTCTTCAACTCCATCAAAGACTCCAGAAGAATACAACATTACCTAAGGAAACAAAAAGTAAGCCATTTTCAAACTCTAGAAATGACAGAGACATCTCGCTGCCTGGACAGTCACCCAAAGTTCCTCTGTACCATTGGGGTATCCATCTTCAGCCTACAGGCCCATAGTTTATAAAAGACATTTCTATGAAGCAGGAAATTTCAAAGGCAATCACTATCTGCTCGTCTTGAAGAATGTCTTGCAGACTCTTTCCTGAATCAGGAACACGAAAAGATCATCTCACCTTTAGGCAAGTTCAGTAGTCCTCTCTCTGGTTGTTCTCTGTATACAGTTTATGCAATCACCCAGGCAAGATCAGTTTCTTTCCCAAATGCTCTTTGATGCCCATCTTCTTTCTGAAGTAGATTGGTGCTGCCAGGAGTAGAGTGTCTCATGGTCATGAAAAACCCTAAGGTACTAAAACATTAAATAGCCTATTTTGTAGTCTAGAAAGATATGAAGAATGCCTATGTAACTGAAATATATATCTATGTAGCTAGAAAATCTAACTAACATGACTACAAACTTGACTATTATTAATGATTATCCATTAATAACCTATATATATATTGCATTTTTAAATGAACTACACAATAACAATACCTTAATAAAGATCAAAAATGCATATACATATAACAAAATTGACCTAAAATCTCTATCAATAAAGCAAAATCTATACTAATGCAAATATTCATATCTATATCACATCCCACTTTAAATGTAAAAGAACATTTATAAACCATATTAGGGAACATGGGTGCAGTTTTTTCTCTGCAAACTGCTTCCTGCTGAACGGTGGCATCGTTAATGTTTCATCTCAGTTGGCAGTTGAGTGAAGCAAATTTTTGAAGGTATTTACAGCAACCTTTCAGAAGGGCATGGTCCATCATACCATATTGGGATAGAGGCAATCTACAGACTATCACCCTCAGTGAAAACAAAATAAGAATCTCCTTTCCAAAGCATCATGTCCTTAGATCCAAATTTCAAAGTCAAGGCATTTTCAAAATATCTATGTTGGATTATTCCAGCAGCTTTTATAAAGAAACATCATTTCGCAGCTATTGCTCCTTCCTCAAAATTCAAACGATTCAAACAGAGCATAATAGCATACAATATCAAAATTCACCGTGAATTTTCCATCTTTGTGCTCTTCAATTTAACCTCTATTTCATTTATTTTTCCTTTTTATTTTTTGCCTTTTGAGACAGGTTCTCTGTATCTTTGACCTGGAATAACTCTTTAGAACTGGTCTGTCCTTGAAGTCTCAGAGATCTGCCTGTCTCTGCACCCCAACATTGGGATTAAAGGTGTATGCTACTACACGTTGGACTCACAGAGATCTGTTTGTCTCTGCCCTCTAGGAACTAGGAATAAAGGCGTGTGCTACCACCCCTTGAAGTTACACAGGTCAATCTCCCTCTGCCTCCCAAGTGTTGGGATTAAAGGTGTGTACTACCACACCTAACAACTCTCTTCCTTTTTTTAACTTTAAGAACTTCAAATTTTAGCCTGCACATATTTTTAACACACTGTAAATCATTTACGAATTTTCTTTGTCTTTGAACCTCTCTTTACTCTATATCTGTCTCCATTTTTCGACCACATGAGTCTTTCATTTACCAAGCAATCTCAGTAGGACTAAAGCCGTGGCTTTGCTGGCCAGATGTAGCCCATTCCTTAGCTTTCTTCCATTCCAACTTTGTGGTTGAGGTACCTAACAGTGCCGCATTCAGTGCCACAATCTACAGTGTTTCAAGGTCCTTGCCATCAAAGAGGCTGCAACAGACGACAGTCAAGCTCTCTCTCTGTAGCTGGCCCTCCTGCCTCAAACAGTCAGAGTTTGCCAAAGGCAGGACGGCCCAGAAAGCTGGCATTTTAAATCAACTCAGGTATTTATTGCTACTGCTGAAAATATATAAGCATTCAGTTGGTTTTTATCAACACCATTTAAATGTTTTGTTGCAGGACCTCTTAAGAGCTGCAGGGTTTTGCAGCTGAAGCTGATTCAGGAAGCCTCTTTTAGATGAGAGCACTTCCTTGCATCTAGCAAGCAGAACAGACCCGAGATATTGCTGCTATCAAGAACACATGCTTTACTCTTTCCCAAGCTTTCTTAGGCTTTCAGTGGATTCAGTTGTCCTCAAGACTGCGTGCCATTCTGTAGTTATTTGAGGAGCAAAGCTGCATCCCCAGCACCATGGCTGCCAAGCATGTTATGCCCGAAATAATTACACACAAACTGTATTCTTTAAACACTTCCTTGTCCATTAGTTTCAGACTCTTAACCCATTTCTAATAATCAGTGTAGACTATGAGGCTCACTTACCAGGAAAAATTCAGCATGTCTGACCTGGTTCTGGCCGCATCGTCATCTGCCTCAGAGAGCAGAGCTATGGCATCTGCCAGGGAGAGGGGAGCATGGCTTCTCTGAGCTCACTTCCTCTTTCTCCAGCATTCTATTTTGTTTAATCCAACCACCTATGTTCTAACCTATCAGGGGAAGCAGATTCTTTCTTTAATTTAGCAATGACCTTCTTCTATCACTTTATCCGTTCAACATCTTGCCCAAATAAATCTTCCATGTCTGTTCTGTTGTATAATCTTTCATTTGTAAAGAACTTGCTCTCTTAGAGGAGGATTTTTCAGACATCTCTGCGGATGGAGATCATATGAGGAAGATTAGATGAGCAACCATGACAACTCTTATGTTGTAGAGTGAGGTGGACCAGAGATTGATGGCTGACATTCCTGGGCTGTGCATCAGATGCCCATGAATTCTTGCCCTGTTGACAGACAGGCAGACATCAAGTTGGTCACACATACTTAAGTCATTCATTGTTCACAGATCTTGTAAATTGAGTTTTAATTCTTCTCTTAAACTATTAAATACACCGAGATTAGGAGAAAAGAGGAGCCTGAAGTAAGGCCTCAAAATGGGTCATTTTGCAAAGGAACAGTTACCTGCCACCATGTATGCTGTCTCCCTTTCTTAGTCAAATCCATCCTTCCAGTGTCTAGCTAACAGCTAACCATAGGATTGAACCCAACTGCCTTTGATTTCTGAAATAAGTGCTGTCCCCTTAAGGTCTCATAACAGCACAGGAAGGTTTGTAAGACTGTCCCAGCAACAATTTAAAGCAATTCTAGGACACAAAAGATGCAGCAAATTTGGTTAATTGGTAATATAGATCGTTCTGATGGGACAAAATAATTTAGAATTAAAAAAAAAACCAGATTGGTATACTCAGGATGAATTTATGTGATATGGCACACACAGGCTTCTGGTTCTGAATACTTCATGCTTGGTGGGTTTTGGAGATTGTTGTGACCCTGAACCTAGCTGGAGGCTTTGGGGCCTTGAAAGGACAAGACTTAATATTTCTGGACATTCTTGTACTTTGTGCCCACTGTTTACTGATTTCCTTACAGAGAATGAGCAGCCATCTACTCCTGCTGCCATGCCTTCCCCACATGAACAGAGAGAAGACCCTATACACACAGGTCGCTTGTATCACATGTGAAGGCATAAGTCACAAACAAACTCCCACAGCAGTTTAGAATTGTGATTAATAGAATGATTAGTTCTTGAAAGGGGAAAAACTTAGAGATCACAATCCCTTACAAAAGCCCTCTGCAGGATCAGAAAAGGAGCCTAGTAGCTGGAAGGGAAGCTCAAGCAAGAGATCAAGCTGAAGGTAGAAGTTGCTTTTTAAAAGAGAGAGAGACCACAACTCAATGGGCTGGTATCTCAGGGGCTATTCAGGAAACATCACAGAGAAAGGATCTGCTTCATGCATGAGAGTCACCGATGATTTCCCTTTAAGAAAAAAAACCCATCAAAACTCCCAATAACATCATCAGCATTCAACAACATGTCTATGATTTCTTTGCCTTGCCTTTGATTGTGCAGTAAATGATGCTGATAGTTAATCTGTGCAATTAATGCCAATTTCCTTGTAACTGACTAGACAGAATTGACAGGTTATCTTAAACACAGCAGGGAGTCACTCTACGATGGAACTGGTTCATCATCACCTGTGTGACAGTGACATAATTAAGATCTTTCCTTTGTCTATAAATCTCAGAATGTTCAACATGATATGTTGTCATACAGATTTCTTAGGGTTTTGTCCCACTGGTGGTTTCCTTGGTATGCTTACATAATTTTTGCCAGACCCAATCAGTTTTGCCATGCACTCTCAGCTCCACGTCATTGTGTTCCCCTTATGTTCCAGTCCAGGCATTTTAGACCTCTTGTAACTGTTGTAAGAGTATCTCATGTTCCACCTAAATGATTTAGGGTTTTATTTAGGCTGGGTTTTATCTTCCATCATTGAGTTCATTGACTTTCCTTGGGCGTAATTCCTGGGACACTGAGCCTAACTCCTGGGGGATTCCTCCAGTTATTTCTCCTTTCTTAGATAGCTTACACTCTCACTATTACTGTGAGAGTGTTTCTGTAGCAAATATTCTTCTCAAGATGAGAGGAAACTTCAATATTACAATCCATTTGTTATTGTGATTTAAATACACACACACAAACACACACAAGTTAATGCACATACACTGATGATATCTCAATTTATGGGGCCATTCTGGGGATGTCAAGATCGATATCTCTCGAGTGGTTCTCAGAAGGCCATAGGGTGACCCTCTCTAGGTACTTAAGCAGGGAGGAGAAGTTGACCGCACTGTGACATGTCCCTAGGAACTATGTGTGCCTTGTCCCATAGTCAGACTGATGACTGACTATCTTGAAATCCACCATGGAACTTTTGTTTGGCAAATGATGGAGATCAAGTCAGGGTCAAAATCAGAAAACTAGATGGAGCTTCCAAGCTCCAGTGAGAGCAGATGGATGGAGAAAAAGAGCAAGGATGTCAGGAATATAAGGGCTTCGTCCACACTATGAGACACTGTGCCTGAACTAAGGGGATTTCAACTAATCCAGTGACCTGGGAATGAAAGAACATGGGATCAAACTGGAAGCTCTGAATGTGGCTGACAATTGGGGCAGACGGAGAAGCCAAAGATAATGGCACTTGCAATTGTCTGCATATCATACACTGGCTTTTTGTGATCATATTTTTTGTGGATGCATACCTTGCTAAATCTGGATGGATGAAGGGTGGGCTTGGACTTCCCACAGCTCAAAGTACCCTGCCCTCTATTTGGACTGGTGTTTGAGTGGAGAGGTTTATTTGCGGAGCAAGAAGAATGTGGGAGGAGGAAGAGAAGTGGAAAGTTTGATAATTATTATTATGAAGTAATGGAAAAATCAATAGAAAATAACCAATGAGGACATTGGAGCTAGGAAAAAAAACATTCATGTGAGTTGTTGACTCAGACCAAAAATTATTTTACAGAAAAAAAAAACACATAAAGCGATTAAGTTACTTGGCAAAATATGACTCATGTAATTGGGAAGATGTGTGGGGTTTTTATTTTGGGTCTTCAGAGGACTGTATGAGCAGCATTTTAGGACCTGTATGTTGGATATTTCTGTGGGATAGTAGGAAAGAAACCTGCCTATGAGGGGTTTTATGACATAAGTAGAGTCTTGGTGATGTCACAAAGCTTTGGTTGGGGGTGGCAACTCTGTTCCACATGAAGCACTAGTCATCTGTGAAGGTGGGCTTACTATCTTCATGGTGGCTGAGGAGGTCAGTTCAGCTCTTGGACTCCACAAATGCTCAACAGGATTAGGCAGCTGAACATTTCCAGAAGATGAAATCTGGAGAGCCAAGACATTTTCTTTTGGTAAATATGTTTAGGAAGCAACTGGGACATCTGTAGTCCTAGAAAGGTTTCCTTCAAATCTCCTGTGAGTCTAAAATTTATGTTGTTAACAGCTCCTATATTTGTCCCAGCAAATTCATTGTGCCTATCCGTTCTGAGACCCTGGTCAAAATTGCTCTTTCTCTCATGTAAGAACTTTCTACTTCATTCAAATCTTCTCTTTCTCACACTCTCTCTCCTTTGGTTCTGCTCTGTGTTTCTATGCCATCCTTGTTTCACATGGGGCTGGCAAGCTCATTCCAGCCCCATGAAGATTTAAGCCAGTTTTACCCTAAAGCAAATTTCCTTGCACAAAGGAATGTTTGAGTTGGGTGGTGGTAGTGCACACTTTTAATCTCAGCACCCTAGGTGCAGGAGGATCTCTGGGTGTTTGAGGCAAGTCTGGTCTACAAGAGCTAGTTCCTGGACATTCACCAAAGCTACAAAGAAACCCTGTTTCAAAAAACCAAAAAAAGGAGTAATGTTTAAATCCAGAGAGGAAAGCTGTCCTTGGCTTTCCCAAGAATGAACTGGTGATTATAAGAAAGATTTTCTTAGTCATAAATGTTGTCTGTGTTTTATTGGTCTTATTTCTGAATAAGGCTACTATAGCATGCTTCTAACCTCTGGGAAATTGCAGAAGGAGGGGCTAGCAGATGTAAAACCTAGAAGATAACATAAAATGTTCTGAAAAAAAATCCTCTCAGTTCAATGGAAGCTAGAGATGGAAAAGCCTATTTGAGGATAACTTTCAGAATGAGAAAATCTGAGGCTTTCTGTAAATGACATCACAATGGTATATGGCCCAATTAGATTTACCTAGAAAGTGTACTCCCATATATTCAGAAGGTCTGGGAATGCTTTTTATGTTGGTGGGCTGTCCGTCTATTAGAGCAGGCAGGTCTGAAACCGTTTATTCAGAAGACACTACCAGGGAGTATACATGTGTGAGAAAATAGTCTAAAAGCAACTTCAGGAAGAAAAATAGGACACTCTCAAAATTCTCTATGTAGGTGGACCATATCCATGATGTTGGAGTTTCCTCTGTCTTCTGTGAATATGATAAATAAATAAAAAAACAAAACTTTTTTTGGACCATTTTCTACAGCTCTTTGAAGAAGTTGAAGATTATCTATCTATACTGAGTATAATCTCTGTATATCTAAAGAACATGATTAGTCTAATTATAAATGACAAACTTAGATCACTATTAATCTATATAATTCTCAATATCTATCTAACTTAAAGACTAAGAAAAATAAACAACTGTGAAACAAATGAGGACAATGACCTCCAAATATTAACAATGTACAAATGTACATTGAAGTAGGCAAATATGTATCAATACACAAACATTATATAAGTATCTTAATCAGAAGTAGAAATGTACACTGCAATATGGTAAATATATACGATACATATAAATATAATATATGCCAACACATAAAAATGTTTTAAACAGAGGTAGAAACATGCATGCATACAATAGTCAATATAATTTAACTTTGTATCAATATACAAGAATCTGTACCAATATATTTTTTCTAAAAACAGTAATTCAAAATTACAAATCTATTATTCCATCATCCCTCTTTTTTTTTTTCAAAATGATCCCTGAGTTTATAAAATTTCTTCCCCTACCCTCAATCGTATACTAATTATAATCAACCCCTAAATGATGTCCCTAAACCCAAGGGCAAACTTTACTGAGAGAGGGGACATCGTCCTCTAGAATTACTACCAGCTGTCCTAGGGGCGACGTTCTTTCTAGGGGATCCTGTGAGAGTAAAAGGATGGTTTCATTTCAAGGTCAATGTCTTTTAAAATTGCCAGTAGTCTCTGAATATTTTGTACAGGTCTGGCCAAAATGTTGTATAAGATGTGCAACATTTCAGCTAACCAAGTTGGAACTGTCTTGTGCAGCTGGTACCCAAAGCAAGTCTTGTAGTAGTGCTATCAGTATCATGATGTCATGTCAACCAGGTAGAGTTTTTGTTGTGGGGCCCCATCTTCTTCCTGGAAACTTCAAATATCACTTAAGGAAAAACTCATTGTTCATTGTGAAATACTTAAACATTAATAATAATAATAATAATAATAATATATATATATATATATATATATATATATATATATATATATATATACACACACACACATACATATTCACTGAAAGGCATGATAGATATATTCAATGAAAAGTATGATAGATATGAAGAAAAGCAAAGATATTTTCTAAACTCATATTTCTTTCTGTCCCATATCATGGCTCTTGACATGAGACAGAAACTCTGGGTTTTTCTCTTAATAACAGGATTGGAATTGGAGAGGGACTGAGCCAGAGCCCAAATTCAAAACCAGCTCTATAAATTTAGACATATGGTTCAATATATTTTACTTACACAACTCATTCAGTTTTCTTGATATTTCCTATTGGGCAGGTATTTTCCCATCTGACAGTATCCAAACATCCAGGGTCCCTTGAATTTTTCAAAGATGAGTGTTTTCCTGTGGAGATAAGAACAGAATCCTGCCCCCATTTTATATGTTTTTCTTACCACCTGTATGAATACCATCATTGTGGATGAGTTGTCATTTCTCTTTTCCAAGAGGTTCCTCCTCTTCAAATCAAAACTTTATTAATTTTGATGGTATCCACAATATTTCTTCTCCTGTGGAAACAAGAGAAAAACCCCTTCCCCAACGTAGCACATCTCCTTGCTTCCACTTTGAAGTCAGCACATCTTTGAAATAAATTGGTTGATTTAGTTCAGCAGACTTTTCCATTATCCAATGTCTTTCTGCTGCTGTCGTTCCTTTCTAATTAGCGTTAAGAAAATTCAAGGATAATAAAGCATTATGTAATCTATTTCTGGGGGTATTTTCAGTCCCTTTCTGTTTGTTCAGCATATCCTTTATAGTACGATTTGATCTTTCTATAACTGCCTGACCGGTAGGATTATTTGGTATACCTGTAATGTGTTTTATATTATAATAATCAAAAAAGCATTTCATTTTCTTAGGTACATATGCTGGACCCTTATCTGTCTTTATTTGTGCAGGTATACCCATGATGGCCATAACTTCCAATAAATGTGTGATTACTGAATCAGCCTTTTCTGAGCTCAGGGCAGTAGCCCATTGAAAACCTGAATACTTGTCTATGGTACGTTGTACATATTTAATTTACCAAATTCCATAAAGTGGAACACATCCATCTGGCAGATTTCCTTTCTCTTAGTACCCTTTGGGTTACTCCCTGCAGGCAACGGTGTTTGATTATAGAAAGAACAAGTAGGACATCTCTTTATAATGTCCTTAGCTTGTTGCCAAGTAATTGAAAATTCTTTCTTTAGGCCTTTACTATTGACATGGTACTTCCTATGAAATTCTGAGGCCTGCAACACACTTCCAATCAATAATTGATCAATCTCAGCGTTGCCTTGGGCTAGAGGACCAGGCAGACCTGTATGGGACCAGATGTGTGTTATGTACATCGGACAAAGCCTGTTCCTGATTATGTCTTGTACCTGGATAAACAATGAAGTCAACTCTGTGTCATTTGGTATAAATTCAGCAGTTTCAATATGCAAGATAACTCTTTCTGCATATTGTGAATCTGTAACTATATTAAGAGGTTCTTTAAAATCCCTTAGCACAATAAGAATGGCATATAATTCTGCCTTCTGGACAGAATTATAAGGGCTTTGTTCCACCTTACTCAATTCATCTGACTTGTAACCTGCTTTCCATGATTTATTTGCATCAGTATAGAAAGTGTGGGCTCCAGTTATTGGAGCATCACGTACAATTCTAGGAAGAATCCAAGAAGTTCTTTTTATGAGGTTAAGTCTACCACTTTTGGGATAGTTGCTATTAATTTCTCCCAAAAAAAATTAACACAAGCTCTTTGCCACGGTTCATTGTCTTCCCATAACTTTTTTATATCTTCGGTAGTAAAAGGCACTATAATTTCTGCTGGGTCTGTCTATACCTGCTAGTTGAAGAAGTCTCAGCTTACCCTTTATAATTAATTCAGAGATTTTTTCCACATAAGTTTTTAATTTTTTACTTGGTTTATTAGGTATAAATATCCACTCTAAAATAATATATTCCCTCTGCATTAGAATCCCTGTAGGAGAAATTCTGGAAGGGAATATGACTAGGATGCAGCTACGATTTGGCTTCACCCTATCCACATGTGCCTCTTGTAATTTTTCCTCAATCATCCTCAGTTCCTTTTCTGCTTCAGCTGTCAGTTTTCTTGGACTATTCAAACCTTTATCACCATCTAAGGTTTTGTTTAAATGAACTATTAGATCAGGTGTTATCCCAACAGCTGGTCATAGACTGGAAAAGTCTCCTAACAAGCTTTGGAAGTCATTAAGAGTCTTTAACTGGTCTCTTCTAATTTGTGCCTTTTGTGTTTTAATTTTCTCTAACCCTATTCTGTAACCTAGGTAATTAACAGAATTTCCTCTTTGAGTCTTTTTGGGGGCAATTTGTAATCCCCACCTAGGCAAGACTTTCTTTACTTCTTCAAACATCCTTTCTAAAGTATCTTTATTTGAATCAGATAACAAGATGTCATTCATGTAATGATAAATTATGAATTTGGGGAATTGTTTACGAATTATTTCCAATGGCTTTCTTACAAAAGATTAGCACGATGTAGGACTATTGAGCATACCGTGTGGGAGGATAGTCCATTGATATGTCCTATTAGGCTAAGAATCATTATAAATAGGCACTGTGAAGGCAAATTTTTCTCTATTTTTTTCTTGTAACGGTATAGTGAAAAAACAATCTTTCAAATCAATAACTATAAGAGGCCATCCTTTTGGTAACAGAGAAGGCAAAGGAATTCCAGATTGTAGTGGGCCCATAGGTTGAATTACTTTGTTGACAGCTCTTAGATCTGTCACCATTCTCCATTTAACAGATTTCTTTTTTACAACAAACACAGGAGAATTCCAAGGGCTGGTTGATTCTTCAATATGGTGAGCATCTGGTTGCTCTTGCACCAGCTGTTCCAATGTCTGTAGTTTATCTTCAGCTAGAGGCCACTGCTTGATCCATATTGGCTTCTCAGTTAGCCATTTTAAAGGTAGGGTTGTTGGTACCTCTAAAGGTTTGGTATTTGCTGAATGTTCTTGTAGAGCCTGAATGGCTGGTGACCTTTTTCCATAATACCTCATTATATCCTTCCCAGAATTATGAGTTCCTGGAAATACAGGAATGTTAATCTGTGTATTTCATTGCTGTAGCAGGTCACAGCCCCATAAATTTCTGGCAATATTGGCTATATATGGCCTTAGTCTTCCTATTTGTCCTTTGAGCCCTATGCATTCAACCCATTTTGTGCTTTGTTTTACACGAGATAGGGTTCCAATTCCCAGGAAATGAACATCTACCTCTTGAAGAGGCCAATTTGGATGCCAAGATTCTGGGGTAATGATACTTACATCTGCACCTGTGTCTAATAAGCCTTCAATAAAAGTGCCATTTTTACAGACTCTTAGCTCTGTTCTTTGATCATTAATAGAAGTCTGCCAAAATATATGTTTACTCTGTCCTACTGGGTTTTTTTTTTGACTCATCCTCAACACGTAATTCATCATTTAGAGCATTATTACTTTTTACAGTAGAAATTGGAACTTTTAATTTTCTTGGTTAGGCATGTTCTCCACTGTGACTGGGAATGACTGGGCCTCTGTTGGCTTGGGGGCCTGCGAGAGGCCCCCCAAGGAGATTTTCGATGATATCAGATTGCCCCATCTGTCTGTTGTTGACCTACATTTGTTGGACCAATGCCGGCCTTTACCGCATCTCCTACATATACCTGAAGGCCGAGGTCTCCTATTTTTGTCATTCCCAGAAGAGATATTATTCCTAGAAATTCTTTGCCTGCAATCCCTTTGCAAATGTTCTAATTTACCACAATTAACACACCTGGCAGTTTGATGTCTCCTCATTTGCTTTGGAAATTGCTTCTCCTACCCACGATTCATCATTATAACTAAACGTCTCAACATTCATTGTATGCTGAATCCACTCATTGATAGATGCTGATCTAGACTTTAAAGGCCCAATTATCCTTTTGCATTCTATGTTTGCATTCTCAAAGGCTAAATATTGAAGAAGTATTCGTTTAGCTTCTGGGTCTGTTACCCCTATGTCCAGAGCCTTAATTAATCTTTACAAAAAGTCAATAAAGGGTTCTCTCTGTCCCTGCCTAATTCTGGTATATGATTCTACCCTTTTTGCTGGATCTTATATCTGATTCCAAGCATTTAAAGCTGCTTGGTGACATAGATAAAGTACTTCATCATCATAAAGAGCTTGGACCTGTGGATCAGCATATTCTCCTGCACCAAGAATTTGATCTTGGAAAACCTCAATATCTTTTGCTCTTCCTTGCAGTTCCATATGTTTGGATTCTTCTCTGAAATAAATTCCAAATATCAAAGAAGGTCCATTATCTAAAACTGCAGACACTAACTGATGGAAATCATGGGGGATAGCTAGCATTAGAAGCCCAAGTCTTTATCATTTTCTTTACATATGCATTGTGCAAGCCAAAATTAACAACAGCTTGCTTAATTTCTTTCAGATCATTCATTGCTATTGGCGTCCATCTAGCTTCTCTGACTCTCTTTGAGCCTTTAGAAGTTGACGCTTTGTCAGAATTAAGTATAGGGTATGTTGCTAGAAACCTGGGTAAGCCAGGTCTAATAGCTAGAGGAGGAATTGTATACTGTCCTTGTTCCTCCTTACTCTGTTCACCAGCTGCAATGATTTCTCCAATCTTTTCAAATCTTTTTATCATTGTCTCTCTTAAATCCTAAATCTCCTGACCTGTATATATTTCCAGTGATTTCACTGAGGTATCAATTTTTTGGTCCCCATTCTGCACCTGTGATTCCAAAGCTTTAATTTTTTCCTTCAAAGATAACATGTCGTCCTTAAACTTTTCTTGTATATCATGTAGATTCCCATCTTGGAGGTACATTCTGTCTGTTACCTTACCAAATCTTTGTCATAAAGTCTGAAGGTCAAATTCAACAGCCTGAACCCTTTCAGGTAACTTTCTAATACCCTTGGATATGGAATCAATTTTGTTTGTCATAGTATCCACTTGTTCAGATTTTCAATAATTTTAATCCTGTCAATTAGTTGTTCATTATTAGTTCGTAAAGATTCTATCATTCTTAGGAGTGCCATATTCTTCTGTTCATTATTAGTACATAAAGATTCAATCGTTTTTAGGAGTTTCATATTCTTCCTTAATGATAGAATATGGAAAAGAAAACTGAAGCCTGGTAACAAGCAAATTAAGGCATACCCATAATCATATAAACCTTTTATGATGTAATCCATTATATTAGTAAATATAAATTTACTAATCCATTGTATTAGTGAAAACAAAGCAGTAAAATTTGCGTTAGAAATGAAAACTGCCATATTACCTATTATCCAGCAGGTGGCGCTGTTGCCGAGTTACGATGAAAACGGGGTCCTGTTTCAGTGCCTTAGTAGATGTTAAAAACTGGAAAATGCAAGTTTCTCAACAAATTATGTAATTAAATCAATTCCAGAGATGGAACCAGAAACCCAGCATCCAGGGGTAGAGAAGAGCAACCTGGAAGCTGCTTATGCCTCCACGTGACAGAGTCACCCTGGTTGCAGCTTTCAGCAACTGCATGCTCTGGTTCACGCCACTTAAGAGCTGTGCTTGCAAGGGAGATTTAAAAACGATTCAGAAAAGAGCAAACCACGTGGGCAGAGACTACGTGGGCCTGAGGAGTTTAAATCCACGTAGGGAGGCCAAGGCCGCCTCTGCAAGGCACAGGTGGCAGCTGAGGAAGGGAGGGCTCCTGCCAAGCCGAACTCGTGGCCGGCAGCCGAGCAGGGAAAGGAGAGGTTCTAAAACCAAAAGTTGGGTGCCAATTGAAGGCGTAAGTCACAAACAACGCCATACCAGTTTGGAATTATGATCAATAGGGTGGTATTTATTTAAAGGGGAAAAAACTTACAGATTACTGTCCCAGCCGTCTGCGCAACCAGTAAGGAGTATAGTCGCTGGCGGAGCAGGAAGGGAAGAGAGAGAGGAGAGGGAATTGGCTGCTTTTTAAAGGGAGAGAGACCACACCCCAATGGGCTGGTGTCTCAGCAGCTATAGGTTGGAGGAGTGGGAGGACTTCCCGCAACACCCCCGCTCAAAAAAAAGCAGCCAGAGTTAACAACCACTGGTCATTAATATCACTTAATATCAATGGAATCAACTCACCTATAGAAATGCACAGGCTAAGAGATTGGATACAAAAACAGGATCCAAAATTCTGCTGTTTACAAGAAACACACCTCAACCACATAGATAGACATCTATTCAGAGTAAAGGACTGGAAAAAGGTTTATCAAGCAAACGGACCTAAGAAACAAGCAGGTGTGGTCATACTAATTTCTAACAAAGTTGACTTCAAACTAAAATCAATCAGAAGCGATGGAGATGGCCATTTTTACTCATAAAAGAAACAAGTCATGAGGACAAAGTCTCAATCCTGAATATATATGCTCCTAATATAAAAGTACCCACTCATGAAAAAGAAACATTACTAAAACACAAGGAAGTCATCAAACCACACACACTAATAGTAGGAGACTTCAACACTCCTCTCTCACCAAAGGACAGGTCAATGCGACAAAAAGCTAACAGAGAAATAAGAGGATTAAGGGAGGTAATGAATCAAATGGAATTAACAGACATTTATAGAACATTCCACACAAATAGGAACGAATATACCTTCTTCTCTGAATCTCATGGAACCATCTTGAAAATTAACCACATAATCGGTAACAAAGCAAATGTACACAGTTACAAAAAATATTAGTAACCACATGTATCTTATCGGATCACCATGGATTAAAGTTTGAATTCAACAACAATGCTTCACCCAGAAAGCCTATGAACTCATGGAAAATGGACAGTCAACTACTGAACCATACCTGGATCAAGGAAGAAATAAAGAAACAATTTAAGGTCTTTCTTGAACTCAATGAAAATAAAGAATCAACATACTCAAACCTATGGGACACTTTGAAAGCTGTGCTAAGAGGCAAGTTCAGAGCACTAAGTTCCCACCAAAAGAAAACAGAGAAAGCACACGTTGGAGACTTTCACTATGCTGGACTGAATATGGGCAAATCAGATTCTCACTTCTACAGTGTCAGTGGTGTAAGGATTATTTAATCTGGGCCTTTTGTATTCAAAGTAAAGCTTGAGGGTTTTTGCCAAAAAATGAATCCTTGAGACCACCTTTGGCACATGATGAAAGTCTGAAGTAAGCTTTGTAATAGGAGGGATGTCTGACAGTTTCTTCAGTGAAATAAATTGAGTAAGCTAACTTGAGGGGAGTCAAGGCATTGGCTATTCATGAGAAAAGGTAAATTTAGATACCTCTGTAGGGAAAGAGTATAATTTGGAAAATACTTGAACACAGGGGAGAAAACCATGCACCATCCTGTTATAGGTGAATGTTCTTACTAAAACATTCAGAGAAGGAAGGTCCCATTATGGCACTTCAACTTCCAATACTTCTTTTGAACTTTCTCATCTTTTATTGACTCTTGGAGAGTTAGGCAGAAGCAAGATCTTTCTTCATTATGCCTTGGTGCCTGTCAGCAGCCAGATATATTTTTCTTTCTCAGGTTGTTTTCTTATCCCATGTATTGGCATCAGTGATGTGGCAAGTTGATTTCTAGTGATTGGACTAGAACATAGTCCAATAAACAATAAAACATAGCTTAGGATTCAGTTTCTAATTTTAAAGTTATGACAGGAACCCAAAACATACAGTGGAGCAATGCATTTCACTAGCTATCTGTACCAAATATTAAATTAATATTAATATTTAAATAATCTTTATTTAGAGGCGCATATATTGCAGGTACTTTAAAACAGAATAAAATTCTTGAGAGTTCTTGACAGAATCCTACAAGGTAGGATGCAGTATTATTCAAAATATTATCTCTAATGTCACCTTGTGAATAAAAGGAATGTATGAGTTTCCTTGAGTCAAAGACAATGCTTCCTAATCTTCCTGAGATAGGTGGATTATGTGTAAGTACACATTCTTAATGGAGAGAAGGATGATGGCCCAGTTTGACCCAGAATAGTTTTCATGAAAACTTCATTAATTAAATTATATATGAGGTCTCTTGGAAAGAAGACTATAGAAAACCTCTTCTTAGAATGGAAAGTTATGAGACTATCTTCAGCAAATGAGAAATCCCAATTGTCTTTATTCACAGGGAGGAGGCCTCCAGTCATATTTGGTAAAATAGTAATATGCAATTCACCAGTGATCAAAAGTTGAAGGTCGCAACACATCATGGGTAATGAATAAGTGTCTGGCTCTGCACTAGCATCCAGCTAATTTTCACAATGCAAACATACATACCCAATGAGAAATATTTGATAGTCTAAGGCAAATCTCATAACAATCTCCAAGAGACTAAGTAGTAATGCAATCATTAATATTTCCTCAAGGTTGTGTTCAGCTGTACATAACTGTGCATATAGAAACAATGCATTTTTTTCCTTTTATTTATTTATTAAAGATTTTTGTCTTTCTCTGCTACCTCTTCCCATTTTCCTCCCCCTCCTCCAATCAAGTTCCCCTGACTTGTCAGCCCATAGAGCTATCAGGATTCACTGCCCAGTGGGAGGTCCAAGGACCACCCACCTCCATCCAGGTCTAGTAATGTGAGCATCCAAACTACCTAGGCTCCCACAAAGCCATACGTTCAGTAGGATCAAAAACCCACTAACATTGTTCTTGAGTGCTCAGTAGTCCTCATTTTCCGCTAGGTTCAGCAAGTCCAGTTTTATCCCAGGTTTTTTCAGACCCAATCCTGCTGGCCTTGGTGAGTTCCCTATAGAATATCTCCAATGTCTCAGTGTGAGGGTGCACCCCTGATGGTCCTGAGTTCCATGCTCATAATCTCTCTCCTTCTGCTCCTGATTTGGACCTTGAGATTTCTTTGAATATTCAAGAATCATACAGAACACCAAAAAGACGGGATCAAAGAAAAACATCCCCTCACTATATAATAATCAAAACACTAAATACACAGGTTAAAAAAAGAATATTAAGAAACAGTGCATTTTTTAAAACACACTTGGATACAGATGGCGTGAGAGCCAATTTTCTCTTTCAACCTTCTGTCCTGTGATCTAAAAGCAGAAAGTTGTAAGATCCCATGGATCACATATGTGTTTGTATGATTATCTTTGTCAGAGGGGTTTCTTTTCCTTTTGGCAGATGAAACATGTAGAAATCCTCTTTGTGATAAAGAGAGATGCTTTCAGCCCCCATGTTTTGTATGGGAAGCATCAATATCTGCTTTGTTAGAGCCTGTCCCAATTTAGTTTTGATAGGTCTTGAATGTTTATGGCTGCCTTTGGGAGAAGCAATACCTCTACCACACTTCTCATGAGATTGCGAGGATCTGCAGCGTCCCTTAGACATGGAAGGTTCTCTGCACATTAGAGAAGTAGCTTTTTATTTCTGACTCACTTTTGGAGGATGAATGCTTGAATTCTGTTTTGGACAAAGAGCATATTAGGCAGCCTTCATGTTCTGAATGGGAAACATGAACAACTTCTTTGTTAGAGGGGACCTGTTCCAATTTGATTTTGGTAGATTTGGAATATCTAGGAATTCCTTGGGAAGAAGGAGAAAACCTGCGGCCCTCCTCATAAGGTTGTGAGGATCTCAAACTCCCTTTGCAGAAGTAGTAGTGAGGCTCTTATTAGGCTCAGTTTTAAGCCTTGCAGCAACATTGTTAGAAACCAAACCTCTGCCCCGTTTTGGGGAGAATGGTGAAATTTGAAGCCTTCATCTTTTGTTGGCACAGATTTGAGGCATGATTCTTTAGAATCAAGTTTTGATTTTGTTTTCTTTGTTTCCAAATGTTTGGAACCACCTAGTCGAGAGGGAGAACATCTTTGATATTTTGTAGCAGTGGAACAAGATTTGAAGTTCAATTCTGATGATACTTTGTTTGGAAACAATCCTAGGAGGGGTAGCGGTAGAACATGAGTCCTTTCTGATATATATGGAAGATGGGAGCCTACTTTTGGCAGATGTGAATGATCTTAAGTCATCCAATTCTAAAAGTAAATATCTAATATTTCATTTTAGAAATGAATTATGCTTCACTATTTTTTTGGTAGGATTGGTATTTCTGTGGCTTTTATTGGGATAAGAGTAATAGCTTAGAGAGTCTCCATGAGAAGGAATAGGAATGAACTGTCATGTGCACAAGTAGAGATTCTTAAAGACTCTATGGAAAAGAAAGTTACCACTCCTTCTTGGCTAGATGGTATAGGTTCTAGAAGCCCTTGGGATAGTGTGGGATTTCCAAATATATCATAAAGAGATCTTGGGGGCTCCATATTCTTGTGATTAAATTCTAAAAAGCCTTGAGTACATTTTTCAGAATTCTACAGAATTCTGAAATGTCTCAGAGCCTCTACAAAGGATGGTAAAATTTCTAGAGCACCTGACACAGGTTATGAGGTCTTACAAACCTCTTTTGCTCTTGGCAAAGTTTCTGAGGTCTCTGGTGTAAGGGAAGGTTGCAGAGTCTACATTGAAGGCAGTTGAAATTTTAAGGAAATTTTCAGGGTGTCCTGCAGAGATACTGATGGTCCTAAATTTCTTTCTCAGATATAGATGGTCCCACAGTACCTTGGCAGAGAATGAAATTTCCAGAGATCATGAGGTAAATAGAAAAGTTTCTGAAGTTCTTCGGGAAGTGTCTGATATATTACAAGCCTCTTTGTTACATGAAAAAGTTCTGATGTCTCTGGCATCCTGGGAGCCTGTTTTAGAATCTGCACTGAAGGAAGGAGATGTGCTAGAGAATTTTTGGCAGGTGGTGTAGTTTCTATATTCCTTTCATTTGAAGATGCTATTTCTAGAGTGCTATGGGTAGATCATGGTGTTTCTAACTGTCCCCTGTGAATATTCTGATAGCCCAATATCTACTAGATCATATAATGCTAATGATAATGACTCTCCTGGATGCCCTTGTTCCACACAGGTGCCTGAAGCCTCTTCAAGTGACAAGGGATTATCTGAAGATCCATGAAAAGATGAGTAGTGTCTAAGAGATACTTGTGCTGATATGGACATTCCTAGAGCCCCTTGTGCAGACAGTGGATTTCCTGGACAGTTTTGCTGCAGTTGTATCATGAAGTCACATGTTTCCATGAAGACATTTGTTTTAAATCTTTATCCATTAATGAAATTCTATCAGGCCCCATTTGAGATGAGGCAGTATTCACAAAGTGTTGGTTAGATGGAGAAAATCCCAGAGCTTTGTAGGAAATTGTTGGTGATCTCAGTGTCAATTGTTCAGTTATAGAGGGCCTGTGCACTTTTGGCAATTGTTGAAAATCTCATTGTCTCTAAAATAGATGTCGGAGTATCTATAGACCTTGAGAGAGATTTCAAAATACTACAAATCTCTATATAACATGGCAAAGGATATGTTGTCTCTTAAGCAATATTGGGAAGAACCCAGAGGCCACTCCAAAGAAGCCTGAATTTCTAGAACACTTTGAGGTAATATTGGTGCTGTTACTATAGACGTTTGGATAGCACCTTGTTTAGATATTGATGTTCCTAAAGGATCTTGTGAAAATTGAGAGATTCCATAATCTTGTTGAGTAGATGATTAATGTACAACAGCCTCTTGGGCTAAAGAAGGTTCTAGGTCTGCTTGAGAAGAAATGAACATTTCTAGTGGTTCTTCATCAGATTTTGAATGTCCTACAAATGTGTTAGCTGATATGGAAGTTCAACGAGCCCTTTTCATGGATAATGAATCTCCTAAACATCTGACTGAAGTGGTTATGATCTGAGAATCCCTTTGGCAGCTCTAGACAATTTTGAGTACAATTGAGCTGATAATAAATATTGGGAGGTCCCTAGAACAGATGGAGTAGGTCTCACTGAACATTTAGAAGATGGAAAAAATTGAACAGATTTTTGGAGAAATGAAGATTCCTGGATTTATTAGTCAGAAACAGAAAGGAACAGAGCAGAGCACTTTGGGCAGATATTGAATGTAATAGAATTTCTGGGAGAAGTGTCAAAGTTTCTAGACTAACAGATGAAGACTCTGAACATTTAAAAACCATTAAGGGAGAAGTAAAAGTTTCTGATGACTTTGGAATCCTTTAGGAAATTCCCAACTACTCTGTGAATCAGTTTGAAGTTGCCAAGCACCATGCACATCTAAAGAACCTTCTACTTTGTGGAGAAAAGATGATGTTTCTAGAATAACTTGAGAAGCCTAAAGATATTAAAATATTCCCTGGGCAGGGAAAAATGTTTTCCTTGTGGGACAGATGGGAACTTTGCCACAAACCCTTGATTATAAGAAGAGTCTTGCACTTTGTGGGAAGTTCTGGATGATTCTGCAGACCCTTGGACAAATGAGCAATGTCCTAGAGACTCTTGTCCTGATATAGACAATCACAAAATTTCTTGGAGAGATAATGAATGTCCTTCATATGCCTTCTGATGTGTTGTTTATCCTAGAGTCACTTTTGTGGAAACAGAAATTTTTTATGACACTTTATCTACTCTGGAATGTTCCAGAGTACCTGGTGTAAGTGGGGTAGGTCTCAGAGACTCTTGCAAAGATAGGGAATGTTTTAGAGACGTTTGGACGTTTGGTGAAGATTCTAGATGCTTCTAGAAAGGTGCGTACATTTTTGATTTATTTTGGGAAAATAGAGACAAGATCCCAGTATGTTGGAGTGTAGAACTGAAAAGCCATTGTGTCATTGAGGCAGATTGAATTTTTCTACAGGCCCTGAAATAGACAGAGCAGTATTAAACACCTCTTGGGCCGATAACCAATCTTTAAATTTCCCTTTTGAAAATTAAGAATTTCCCTCAATTCCTTGGGAATGAGATCATCATTGGCATAGGGCAAAGTTTCTGTTCTCCTCTGATAAATGATGGATTCCCATACCTCTTGGGAAGAAGTAGGTGATGTAGGTATTCCTGGAACAACCTGGGTAGACACAGGAGGTCTGAGCATCCATGAAACAGATGGAGACATTCCTAAATCCACTTCGTTTGGTGGAAATAAATCCTAGAGTCACGGGAGTAGATAATGAAGATCTCAAATCCACTCTTGAGTAATTGGATAACACTAGATTGCCATGTGGACAGATAGAAAATTCCAGAGTCTTTTTCCCACATGAATAAAGGCAAGATTTCACAGCTTCTAGTAAAGATGATGAATGTCTGGAACTCACTTGAACAGATAAGGAAATTTCCAAAGACTCTAGGGAAGAGGATAGACTGCATTGCCCAGATAAAGAAATCATCATTTGCCCTTTCCAAGAAGTCAAAGATCCTAAAGTGTCTGGAGCAGATGGATCTCTTTGTTGAACCCTTTGTGCAGACTTCCAATATCCAAGAGGTCCCGTAGAATGAGACAGATGGCCCTAGATCAACTTGCATAAGTTTAGAGTAATGAAAAGTTTCTTCTTCTAACAGTTTAGGTTTCAAAAGGCCCTGGAAAGAATGGAAATAATTCAAGTTTTCTGGGTCATATACAGAATGTTCCCATTGCTCATCAGATAGCACATGTCATCTGGTAGTTGTAGAAATTTTGCATACCCGTGATGAAGATGATGAATATCTTGTGGACTCCCAGGGAGTTAGCAAAGGTTCTACAAAATTTTGGAGACCCTGGAACAGATTTCAAAGTTTCTACCATTTTTTGGCATGCTGGTTATATCCCTTAGACTCTGCGGTATATGATGCATATGCTAATGTACTTTGTGCTGAGGTGAAATGTGATAATATATGTTGTGTATGTGAGGAAGTTCCTCAGAGCCCTTGCGCATGTAGCATGTCCTAGACTCCTTTTTGCAGATGTGGACAGACCCTTGTGTAAATACACAGGAACCTACTTTTTTTGAGCACATTGAGAAGTAGCTTAACACATCTGGGAAAAGGAGTAACGTCCCAGAGTCTCTTGAAAACAAGGATCATTGACTGAACTTCCTACATGAGATGGAGAAGTTTCCAATGTCTCTCTTTTATGTGACATTGCCCATGACAACAATGTGTTTTTTGGATTTTTCCTTGGATGTCTGCAGAAGATAACAAAGGCCCCAGAGTTCCTTTTGAAGATGCTGATGCACTCAGTGATCAGATACTTTATCTTCTAGAGGCAGATGAGTAGACACTAGAAATTTTGGATCACTTGGGATATGTGATGAAAATTTTCTAGGCACGTTATTAAATGGTGAAGACTATGTAGGACCTGGGATAGATGGAGAGATTACCACAGGCTCTCTGACAAGTTGAGATGATTCTAGATTACCAGAAAAAAATGTAAAGGATTAAGTTCTCCTTGAGGAAATGAGAAACTCACAGAGTTCCTTGTGCACAAAAGAAATTTCCAGAGGTGATCCAAAATATAGAAAATGTTCAGGATATTCTGAACTCGCAGAAATTTGGAACATTTCCTGAGAATAGGGCTCGAGGTGAAGACAAAGATCCTCATGTGCTCTTTTCAGATTAAGAAGGTTTCAGAGATCCTGGGACAGATGGTGGATACTGTAAAGAATTTTGCACAGAATGAGACGTTTTCTGATGGATTTGAGATGAAGTAGAATGCTTCCTACTTCCTTGATTACACAGCAATGACGCTAGAGTTCCTTGTGCAGACACCAATTAGTCCAAAGACCCTTGGGGAAATAAGGAAGGGTCCAAAAGAGCCCTTCTGCTCCCCGCTACTCACAAAGATATCTGATTAGATTGCAAATGTTCTAACTGTGTCTGGGTATTTTGAATAAACATCACAGGTTCTCTCCTTGATTCAAAATGTCCTACTGTATGTCTTACATATGTCAAATTTCCAGTTGTGCCTTTTATGTGACCATTTGTAGTAATAAGGGCAACTGTGGGGCTGCGTCCCCAACATCCCTGCCGCCTGCTAGCTTATGGCCGAAATAGCAACACACAAACTGTATTCATTTAAGCACGGCTTGGCCCTTTAGCTTTTGTCCTTACTGGCTAATTCTGATATACCGATCAACCCATCTCTAATAAAGAGTGAGCACCGGTCCTACCGGGAAAATTCTAGCCTAAGTCCATCCTGGGTTGGAGCTGGGGCATGGTGTCCCTCTGAGGCGTCTGCTCCAGAGATGAGAGCTGTGGAGTTTGAGCTCACTTGCTCTTCCTCCCAGCATTCTGTTCTGTTTACTCCTCCAACGTATCTTCTAACCAATGAGGACCAAGCAGTTTCTTTTTATTTAACCAATGACTTTCCTCCATCATTTCCCCTTTTTCAGTTTAAACAAAAAAAAACGGTTTAACTTTAACATAGCAAAATTACATATAACAAAACAGTTATCAAGTAAAAGTTACAATAATCTTCATCATAACTAAGGAAAACTATAACTATAACTAACTATTCTTAGCTCCATCAAAGATTCCAGAAAGATACAATACTAACTAAGCAAAAAAGAAAAAGCAACTTTTAAAACTCTAGAAATGACAGAGATATCTCGCTGCCTGGACAGTCACCCAAAGTTCCTCTGTACCATTGGGGCATACATATTCAGCCTTCAGGCCGATTGTTTCCAGCAGACATTTCCACAAAGCAGGAAATTTCGAAGGCAGTCACTATCTGCTTGTCCTGAAGAATGTCTTGCAGACTCTTTCATGAATCACGAACCCCAAAAGATCATCTCACCTTTAGGCAAGTTCAGTAGTCCTCTCTCTGAGTGTTCTCTGTTTCCAGTTTATTCAATAGCCCAGGCAAGAGCAGTTACTTGCCCAAATGGGTATCAAACTCCATAAGGATACTCTTAGATGCCCATCTTCCTCTAGAAGTAGATTGGTGCTGCCAGGAGCAGAGTGTCTCATTGTCATGAAAAGTCCTTAGTTATTTAAACATTTAAAATGCCATATTCTATAATCTTTGAAAGACATGAAGAAAGCCTATCTAAGATATATCTACGTACACCTAGAAAATATTAACTAACATGACTACAAACTTGACTATTATTTATGATTATCCATCAAAAACTTATATTTCCTAATTATACATTACATTTTAATAATGAACTGCACAATCACAATACCTTAATCAATATCAGAAATACATATACATATAACAAAATTGACCTTAAAATCTATACCAATGCAAATTATTCATCCCTATATCATTTCCCCCTTTAAATGTAAAAGAACATTTATAAACTATATTTGGGAACATGGGCGAAGTATGTGACTCTCCACAGTGTCCTTTGAAGCATAGGAAGAATCTAAGAGTCCCTTGTGTAGATTTGGACATTTTCAGAGTTCCTTGTGATGGTGGGAATGTTCCCACAATTATTTCCTCAGATCAAGAAGATGCTGGAGTTGTTTATCTTGATGACAAAACACCCAGATGCCCTGGTACAGATGGAATGTTCCCCTGGTCACTTGGGTAGATTGAGAATTTGTATATGGCACTGGAACTGCTTTGAAAAGTGTAGAAACTTGTAGAGTCTCTTCAGCAAATTATGCTAATTTCAGCATTTCCTCAGATGACATAACATGTTCCAGAGGCCAATTTGCAGGTTTCAAAGCTCTTATATTCCCTTGGCCAGAAGTGAAAAAATAATGCAGATCTTTGGCAGAACTTAAAAATCATCTAGGCACTAGAGTTTGTTACAAAGTTTCTATTATGCTTTTAGCAGACGGAGAAGTTTCACACTCTCTTTCACACCTGAAAAATGCCCCAGAGTATTCTTGGAATATTGCTATTGTCTCAAAAGTTTTGAAGAATATACTGAATGTTTTGAAGTCCTTTGCATAAATGACAAAGAACTTGGGCAATCAATGTTGCCTCTGTAGCTGTCGAGACTTCTTTAGGAAATTTCAAAATAGCAAAATTCCTAGAGACAATGGATAATATAAAGGATTTTCCTGAGCATCTAGAGAAAATGATAAATGTTCAATGTGCTCCAGTGAAGATAAAATTTCCCTGAAGTTTCTGGCTAGATTTGTTATGTCCCGTAGGCCTTGTCATCCTTGTAGTATGTTGGATAGATGAAGGAATAATTTTAGACTATTGGGAAGAAATTAGATGTTTGAAAGCCCTATTAGAAGATACCAGAATCCCTATAATTACTTGTGTTGATATAGATAGTTTTAGAGACCCCTGTTTAGATAGTGAAGATCCTAGATTCTAGGGCAGATGCCCAAAATTCTACAGTTCCTTTTGTAGGTAAATAAATTACCAGCAGCGTTTGAGCAGGTGGAGAAACACTGAGTTCCTTATGGGCACATTGATTAGTCTCTAACTTAGAAGGTGGATGGCTTTTTGTGCTTTGTACCTGTGTGTGCTTTACCAAAGTGGGTTCTGTATAAGGAATAGCTTTTTCAGGCATTTGAGTAGTAGGTGAAGTTTTCATTATCACCTGCCCTTATGTTTTCACTTTCAATTTCTTGTGAAGATGGTCAAAATTCATCATCTACCAGCCGTCCCTGTTTCGGTGCTGAGGAGATCCATCTGCAGTGGTGAGTGTGTGCGATACACAGGCAGAGTGTCCTGGAAGAGAGCACAAAGCCTCCTCCACCAGCTGCTTCTGAAGGGCTGTCTTTCTTACAAACAACCCCACGAAACCTGCTTGTTCTGAAAGATCCTTGCTCAGAAAAAGGTTTCTGCTCCTGCACTAAAGCTACCCACCATGAGAGGTGAGTGCCTGCCTACCAGCCAGGCCTCAAAGATCCGCAAAGGTAGCATGGGCACCTTCAGCTTGGCAGCAGGACCTCCTCTTCTCTTCTGGACACTGCCCTGCCTGTCACATTCTTCATTTTGTCCCGGGTTCATTGAGTTACCTGCTGTCCCTGTTTTGGTGCTGAGTAATTCCATCTGGACTGATGAGTGTGCGCTATCCAGGGGCGGATTTTCCCAGAGAGACCACAAACAGTTCTCCCCCCAGCCTCTTCTGCAGGGCTGTCTATTTAACACCCCCCCCATTGCGTGTGTGTTCTGCAAGGTTCTTTGCTCAGAACAGGTTTCTGCTCCTACACTAAGGCTAGCCACCCAGAGCGGTGAGGGCCTGCCTACTGGGCAGGCTTCTACGAATCCCAAAGATAGCCAGGGCACCTTCAGATTAGTGGCAGGGTCTCCTGTGCTTTACTGGACCCCCCTGCCTTTCAAGTTCGCCCGTTTGTCTGCGGGTCATTGGATTACCAGGTGCTCATGTTTTTGTGCCAAGGAGTTTCATCTGGACGGGAATGGTTTCTGCTTCTACACTGAGGAGATACACCCAGAGAGTCAGTCACAGCAAAGTCACACCAAGACACCAGAACTCTCCTGGCTCCATTTGAAGGAAGAGATTGGAAAGCACCAATGCAAGTATTCCTCCAACAACCTGAATGGCAACATGACATCACCAGAATCCAAGAATCCTGAAATAAGAATTGTACAGCCTACTCCAGAAGATTTAGAAGAAATCCATTCAAAGGTGAATTATATGAAAATAATAGAGGACCATAAACAGGAGGTGAAAAACTGCCATAAACAATTAGAGATTACCAAAAAAAGTTGATGAAATATATACATCGCTCTAAGATACCCATGAAAACCAAGAGAAACAAGAAAAAGCAATCAAAAATGTAAAAGAAGCAGTTCAAGAATTTAAGAATAAAATGGAAGTAATGAAGAAAACACAAACCAGAGAAAAAATGGAGATGGAAAATCTGGGTAAACAAACGGGAACTACCGAGAAAAGTACTACCAACAGATTACAAGAGATAGAAGAAAGAATGTAAGACACTGAAGATAACACTGAAGAGAAAATAACAACACTGATCAAAGAAAACAGCAAAACCAACAAATTTTCATCACAAAACATTCAGGAAATATGGGAAACAATAAAAAGACCAAACCGAAAAATTATAGGGGTAGAGAAGGAGAAGAAGTACAGCTCAACGGACCAGAAAATATATTTAATAAAACTATAGAAGAGAACTTTCCCAACCTAAAGAAAGATATTCCTTTGAAGGTTCAAAAAGCATACAGAACACCGATTAGGCTGGACCAAAAAAAAAATATCTCCTTGCCATATAATAATCAAAACACAAAACATACAGAATAAAGAAAGAATATTAAGATCTGCAAAGAAATAAGGCCAAGTTACTTATGAAGTTAAACCTATCAGACGTATACCTGACTTCTCTATAGAAAGGATGAAAGCGAGAAGGTTTGGATAGATGTACTGCATAAAAAAAAGAGAACTTGGATGCAAGCCCAGATTACTATACCCAGCCGAGCTTTCATTCAGTATAAATGGAGAAAACAAAATTTTCCAGGATAAAAACAAATTTAAACAACACGTAGCTACAAATCCAACCTTACCGAAAGTAATAGAAGGAAAATCACAACACAGGAGTCCAACAATGCCCACAATAACTCAGACATCTAGTGACCCTTCACCAGCACAACTAGAAGAAGGGATAAACACAAACTCTATTACCAAAAAAATAAAAAAAGTGACCAGAGTAAACAACCTCTGATCTTTAATATCACTTAATATCAATGGACTCAACTCACCTATAAAAATGGACAGGCTACCCAGTCCTCCGGGCGCCCGGGCAGGCTGCACTTCCTTTGTTTCTGTGGCCTGCCTGCACCAAGGAGGGTAGGCGTTTTGTTTGCGAGCTGCCCAACCAGCACGGAGGCCTGATCTCTCGGCCCCAGGAGAACCAGCGTTGGGGTGAGTTTCTGGCCCGCGGCGCCAACCAGGGACGGGGATCTCGGGGGTCCCTTGGCCTCCTGTCTTTCTTGGGCTCTCTGCAGGACCTCTATTCCCTGGTTACTGCCTCTTTCTTCCTGGCCCACCCAGCTTCCGTCCAGAGCCCTCCCCACTTGACCCCCCCCCTGCCCTCTTTTGGCGCGTGGCATTGGGAGCTGGGTCCCAGTCCTCGGGGTGCCCGGGTGGGCTGCACTTCCTTTGTTTCTGTGGCCTGCCTGCACCAAGGAGGGTAGGTGCTTTGTTTGCGAGCTGCCCAACCAGCACAGAGGCCTGATCTTTCGGCCTCAGGAGAACCAGCATTGGGGTGAGTTTCTGGCCCGCGGCGCCAACCAGGGACGGGGATCTCGGGGGTCCCTTGGCCTCCTGTCTTTCTTGGGCTCTCTGCAGGACCTCTATTCCCTGGGTACTGCCTCTTTCTTCCTGGCCCACCCAGCTTCCGTCCAGAGCCCTCCCCACTTGCCCCACCCGCCCTCTTTTGGCGCGTGGCATTGGGAGCTGGATCCCAGTCCTGGGGGCGCCCGGGCGGGCTGCACTTCCTTTGTTTCTGTGGCCTGCCTGCACCAAGGAGGGTAGGCGCTTTGTTTGCGAGCTGCCCAACCAGCATGGAGGCCTGATCTCTCGGCCCCAGGAGAACCAGCGTTGGGGTGAGTTTCTGCCCCACGGCGCCAGCCAGGGACAGGGATCTCGGGGGTCCCTTGGCCTCCTGTCTTTCTTGGGCTCTCTGCAGGACCTCTATTCCCTAGGTACTGCCTCTTTCTTCCTGGCCCACCCAGCTTCCGTCCAGAGCCCTCCCCACTTGGCCCCCCTGCCCTCTTTTGGCGCGTGGCATTGGTAGCTGGGTCCCAGTCCTGGGGGCGCCCGGGTGGGCTGCACTTCCTTTGTTTCTGTGGCCTGCCTGCACCAAGGAGGGTAGGCACTTTGTTTGCGAGCTGCCCAACCAGCACGGAGGCCTGATCTCTCAGCCCCAGGAGAACCAGCATTGGGGTGAGTTTCTGGCCCGCAGCACCAGCCAGGGACGGGGATCTCGGGGGTCCCTTGGCCTCCTGTCTTTCTTGGGCTCTCTGCAGGACCTCTATTCCCTGGTTACTGCCTCTTTCTTCCTGGCACACCCAGCTTCCGTCCAGAGCCCCCCCCCACTTCGCCCCGCCCCCCCCTCTTTTGCGTCCAGGCGGGCTGCAGTTCCTTTGTTTCTGTGGCCTGCCTGCACCCAGCAGGGTAGGCGCATTGTTTGCGAGCTGCCCAACCAGCATGGAGGCCTGATCTCTCGGCCCCAGGAAACCAGCATTGGGGAGAATCAGCATTGGGACGAGCCAGGGTTGGGCACGGAGACCTGATCCCTTGGTGCCAGGAGAGCCAACATTGGGGAGGCCGCGTTGGGTAGGCAAGGAGACCTGATCTGGTAAAAGAAGATCCATAAGGGAGTATTTGGAAGAAGAGATGGGCAGACGCCAAGGCAAGAATTCGCCCACCAAACTGAAAAGCAACATGAAGCCACCAGAAACCAGAGACCTCACAACGGAAGGACATGAACACCTTAATCAAGAAGGAGAAAAGATCGACTTCATGAAATTTATTGACGCCCTTAAAGAGCATGTAAAAAACGCCCTTATAGAAATGGATGAGAAATATAACAGAAAGTTTGAAGAATTGAATAAATCAGTGAATGATACCCTAGAAAACCAAGGAAAAACAATCAAACAGATAATGGAAACAGTTCAAGACCTGAAAACTGAAATAGAGGCAAAGAAGAAAACACAAACAGAGGGCCGGCTGGACATGGAAAATCTAGGTAAACGAATAGAGACTACAGAAACAAGCATAACCAGCAGAATACAAGAGATAGAAGAAAGACTCTCAGATTCTGAAGATACCATAGAGAAAATAAACACACTGATCAAAGAAAACAGCAAGTCCAACAAACTCTCATCACAAAACATTCAGGAAATATGGGACACAATAAAAAGACCAAACCTAAGAATAATAGGAGTATAAGAAGGAGAAGAAGTGCAGCTCAATGGTCCAGAAAATATATTTAATAAAATTATAGAAGAAAACTTTCCCAACCTAAAGAAAGATATACCTATGAAGGTGCAAGAAGCATACAGAACACCAAATAGGCTGGATCAAAAAAAAAACATCCCCTCACCATATAATTATCAAAACACAAAGCATTCAGAATAAGGAAAAAATATTAAGAGCAGCAAAGGAAAAAGGCCAAATTACTTACAAAGGTAAACCTATCAGACTTACACCTGACTTTTCCATGGAAACCATGAAAGCCAGAAGGTCCTGGATAGATGTACTGCAGAAACTGAGAGACCATGGATGCAAGCCCAGATTACTATACCCAGCCAAGCTTTCGTTCACTATAAATGGAGAAAATAAAATTTTCCTGGATAAAAACAAATTCAAACAATATGCAGCCACAAATCCAGCCTTACAGAAAGTAATAGAAGGAAAATCACTAACCAAGGAGTCCAATAATGACCACAATAACTCAGGCATCTAGAGACCCTTCATCAACACAAACCAAAGAAGGGATACACACAAACTCTACGACTAAAAAAAATGACCGGAGTTAACAACCACTGGTCATTAATATCACTTAATGTCAATGGTCTCAACTCACCTATAAAAAGGCACAGGCTAAGAGATTGGATAACAAAACAGGATCCAACATTCTGCTGTTTACAAGAAACACACCTCAACCACAAAGACAGGCACCTACTCAGAGTAAAGGGTTGGGAAAAGGCCTATCAAGCAAATGGACCTAAGAAACAAGCAGGTGTGGCCATACTAATCTCTAACAAAGTTGACTTCAAACTTAAATCAATCAGAAGAGATGGAGAGGGGCATTTTATATTCACAACAGGAACAGTTCATCAGGATGAAGTCTCAATCCTGAATATCTATGCCCCTAATATAAAAGCACCCACGTACATAAAAGAAACATTGCTAAAATTCAAGGCAGCCATCAAACCGCACACACTAATAGTAGGAGACTTCAACACTCCTCTCTCACCAATGGACAGGTCAATCAGACAGAAACCTAGCAGAGAAATAAGAAAATTAATGGAGGTAATGAAACAAATGGACTTAACAGACATCTATAGAACATTCCACCCAAATAGGAAAGAATACACCTTCTTCTCTGCAGCTCATGGAACCTTCTCGAAAATCGACCACATAGTCGGTAACAAAGCAAACATCCACAGTTACAAAAAAGTATTACTAACCACCTGTGTCTTATCAGATCACCATGGATTAAAGTTAGAATTCAACAACAAGGCTACCCCCGGAAAGCCCACAAAGTCATGGAAACTGAACAGCCAACTACTGAACCATACCTGGATTAAGGAAGAAATAAAGAAAGAAATTAAAATCTTCCTTGGAATTCAATGAAAATAAAGAAACAACATACTCAAATTTATGGGACACTATGAAAGCAGTCCTAAGAGGAAAGTTCATAGCACTAAGTGCCCACTTAAAGAAAACAGAGAAAGCTCACATTGGAGACTTAACAGCCCACCTGAAAGCTCTAGAAAAAAAAGAAGCAGACTCACCTAGGAGGAGTATGAGACTGGAAATAATCAAACTGAGGGCTGAAATCAATAAAATAGAAACACAGAGAACAATCCAAAGAATCAATGAAACAAAAAGCTGGTTCCTGGAGAAAATCAATAAGATTGACAAACCCCTATCCAAACTAATCAAACGGTAGAGAGAGAATTTGCAAATTAATAAGATCAGAAATGAAAAGGGGGACATAACCACAGACACAGAGGAAATTCAGAGAATCATTAGATCTTACTACAAAAGCCTATATGCCACAAAACTGGAAAATGTAAAGGAAATGGATACTTTCTTAGATAAATATCATTTACCAAAGTTAAATCAGGACCAGGTGAACAATCTAAATAGACCTGTTAGTCGCGAAGAATTAGAAGATGTTATCAAAAACCTCCCTGCCAAAAAAAGCCCAGGACCAGATGGTTTCAATGCGGAATTCTACCAGAACTTCCATGAAGACCTAATACCTATACTCCTTAATGTATTTCACAATATAGAAACAGAAGGGTCATGACCAAATTCCTTTTATGAAGCTACAGTTACTCTGATACCAAAACCACACAAAGACTCAACCAGGAAAGACAATTACAGGCCGATCTCACTCATGAATATCGATGCAAAAATCCTCAACAAAATACTGGCAAACCGAATCCAAGAACACATCCGAAAAATTATCCACTATGATCAAGTAGGCTTCATTCCTGAGATGCAGGGCTGGTTCAACATACGAAAATCTATCAATGTAATCCAGCATATAAATAAACTGAAAGAAAAAAACCATATGATCATTTCATTAGATGCTGAAAAAGCATTCGACAAAATTCAACATCCATTTATGTTAAAAGTCTTGGAGAGATTAGGGATACAAGGGTCATACCTAAATATAATAAAAGCTATATACAGCAAGCCGACAGCTAACATCAAATTAAATGGAGAGAAACTCAAAGCCATCCCGCTTAACTCAGGAACACGACAAGGCTGTCCACTTTCACCATACCTCTTCAATATAGTGCTGGAAGTTCTAGCAATAGCAATAAGACAACATAATTGTATCAAGGGGATTCGAATTGGAAAGGAAGAAGTTAAACTTTTCGTTATTCGCAGATGATATGATAGTGTACATAAGCGACCCCCAAAACTCCACCAAAGAACTTTTACAGCTGATAAACAGCTTTAGTAATGTGGCAGGATACAAGATCAACTCCAAAAAATCAGTCGCCCTCTTATACACAAAGGATATGGAAGCAGAGAGGGAAATCAGAGAAGCTTCTCCATTCACGATAGCCACAAACAGCATAAAATATCTTGGGGTAACTCTAATCAAGGAAGTGAAAGATCTATTTGACAAGAACTTTAAGGCATTGAAGAAAGAAATTGATGAGGATACCAAAAAATGGATGGACATCCCTTGCTCTTGGATTGGGAGGATCAACATAGTAAAAATGGCAATTCTACCTAAGGCAATTTATAGATTCAATGCAATCCCCATCAAGATCCCATCAAAATTCTTTACAGATCTGGAGAGGACAATAATCAACTTTATATGGAAAAACAAAAAACCCAGGATAGCTAAAACAATCCTATACAATAAAGGATCTTCTGGAGGCATTACCATCCCTGACTTCAAACTCTATTACAGAGCTACAGTAATGAAAACAGGGTGGTACTGGCATAAAAACAGAGAAGTCGACCAATGGAATCGAATAGAAGACCCGGATTATAACCCACAAACCTATGAACACCTCATTTTCGATAAAAAAGCTAAAAGTATACAATGGAAGAAAGAAAGCATCTTCAACAAATGGTGCTGGCACAACTGGATGTCAACCTGTAGAAGAATAAAAATAGACCCATATCTATCACCGTTCACAAAACTCAAGTCCAAATGGATTAAAGACCTCATTATCAGCCCGAAAACACTGAACCTGATAGAAGAGAAAGTGGGAAATACCCTACAACAGATGGGCACAGGTGATCGCTTCTTAGGTATAACCCCAGAAGCACAGGCATTAAGGGCAACATTGAATAAATGGGACCTGCTAAAACTGAGAAGCTTCTGTAAAGCAAAGGACACTGTCACTAAGACACAAAGGGAACCTACTGACAGGGAGAAGATCTTCACCAACCCCGCAACAGACAAAGGTCTGATCTCCAAAATATATAGAGACCTCAAGAAACTAGACTTTAAAATGCTAATTAACCCAATTAAAAAATGGGGCACTGAACTGAACAGAGAATTCTCAACAGAAGAACTTCAAATGGCCAAAAGATACTTAAGGTCGTGCTAATTTCCTTAGCAATCAGGGAAATGCAAATCAAAACAACTTTGAGATACCATCTTACACCTGTCAGAATGGCTAAAGTCAACAACAACAAGGATAGCCTTTGCTGGAGAGGCTGTGGAGGAAGGGGTACCCTCATCCATTGCTGGTGGGAATGCAATCTTGTGCAACCACTGTGGAAGTCAGTGTTTCGGTTTCTCAGGAAATTCGGGATCAACCTACCCCTGGACCCAGCAATACCACTCTTGGGAATTTACCCAAGAGATGCTCTATCACATGTCAAAAGCATTTGTTCAACTATGTTCATAGCAGCATTGTTTGTAATAGCCAGAACCTGGAAACAACCTAGATGCCCTTCAATGGAAGAATGGATGAAGAAAGTATGGAATATATACACACTAGAGTACTCCGCTGTGGTAAAAAACAATGACTTCTCGAATTTTGCATGCAAATGGATGGAAATAGAAAACACTATCCTGAGTGAGGTATCCCAGACCCAAAAAGAAGAACATGGGATGTACTCACTCATAATTGGTTTCTAGCCATAAATAGGGGTCACAGAATCTACAACTGGCAAACCTAAAGAAGCTAAGTAAGAAGGTGAACACAAGGAAAAACATATAGTTATCCTCTTTGCTAAGGGAAGTAGACAAAATTGCCGGGGAGAAAAGTGGGATCTTGGGGGTGGGGTGGGAAGGGGGTTAGGGGAGATGGGGAGAGAAAAGGTAGAAGGGAAGGAGGGGGGACTTGGGGAAATAGGAGGATCGGGATAAAGGAAGGTTGGATAGGGGAGCACGGAACCACAATCCTTAGTTAAGGGACCCACTTTAGGGTGGGCAGGATAATTGACCCTAGAGGGGCTCCCAGGTGCCCAAGCTGAGGTCCCCAGTTAGTTCCTTGGGCAGCTGAGGATAGGGAACCTGAAATGACCCCATCCTAGCGCAATACTGACGAATATCTTGCATATCATCTTAGAACTTTCATCTGGCGAGGGATGGAGATAGAGACAGAGACCCACACTGGAGCACTGGACTGAGCTCCCAAGGTCCCAATGAGGAGCAGAAGGAGGGAGAGCATGAGCAAAGAAGTCGGGACCACGAGGGGTGCACCCACCCACTGAGACAGTGGAGCTGATCTACTGGGAGCTCACCAAGGCCAGCTGGACTATTACCAAAAAAAGCATGGGATAAAACTGAACTCTCTGATCATGACGAACAATGAGGGCTGATGAGACGCCAAGGACAATGGCACGCAGTTTTGATCCTAAGCAATCTGCTGGCTTGGTGGGAGCCTAGCCAGTATGGATGTTCACCTTCCTAGATATGGACGGAGGGGGGACGACCTAGGACTTACCACAGGGCAGGGAACCCTGACTGCTCTTTGGACTAGAGAGAGAGGGGGAGAGGAGTGGGGGGAAGGGGAGAGGGGTGGGAGGAGGGGGAGAAGAGTGGGAGGAGAGGGAGAAGAGTGGGAGGAGGGGGAGGGAAAGGGGAGGCTGGGAGGAGGTGGAAATTTGTTTTTTTTCTTTATTCTTCTTTTATCAAAAAAAATGTTAAAAAAATGGACAGGCTAAGAGATTGGATAAGAAAACAGGGTCCAACATTCTGCTGTTTACAAGAAACACACCTCAACCACAAAGACAAAGTAAAGACTGGGAAAAGTTTTATCAAGCAAATGTACCTAAGAAAGAAGCAGGTGTAGCCATACTAATTTCTAGCAAAGTTGACTTCAAACTAAAATCAATCAGATGAGATAGAGATGGACATTTTTACTCATATCAGAAACAATTCATGAGGACAAAGTCTCAATCCTGAATATCTATGCCCCTAATATAAGAGCACCCAATTATGTAAAAGAAACATTACTAAAACTCAAGGCAGTCATCAATCCACAACCAATAATTGTAGAGATTTCAACACTCCTCTCTCACCAATGGAAGGTCAATCAGACAGAAATCTAACAGAGAAATAAAAGGATTAAGTGAGGTAATGAATCAAATGGAATTAACAGACATCTATAGATCATTCCACCCAAATAGGAAAGAATATACCTTCTTCTCTGCAGCTCATGGAACCTTCTTGATAATTGACCACATAATCATTAACAAAGCAAACTTACACAGACACAAAAAAATATTAGGAACAACCTGTATCTTATCGGAACACCATGGATTAAATTTAGAATTCAACAACAGTGCTACCCCCAGAAAGCGTATGAACTCATGGTAACTGACAGTCAACTACTGAACCACACCTGGATCAAGGAAGAAATAAAGAAAGAAATTAAAGTTTTTTTGAACTCAATGAAAATAAAGACTCAACATACTCAAACCTATGGGACATTATGAAAGCTGTGCTAAAAGGCAAGTTCATAGCAACAAGTGCCCACTTAAAGAAGACAGAGAAAGCACATGTTGGAGTCTTAACAGCACACCTGAAAGGTATAGAAAAAAAGAACCAGACTCACATAGGAGGAGAAGAAGACTGTAAATTATCAAATTGAGGCCTGAAATCAACAAAATAGAATCACAAAAAACAATTCAAAGAATCAATGAAACAAAAAGCTTGTTCCTGGAGAAAATAAACAAGATTGATAAACCCCTATCCAATCTAATCAAACAGCGGAGAGGGAATATGCAAATTAATAAGATCAGAAATGAAAAGGGGGACAAAACCACAGACACAGAGGAAATTCAGAAAATCATTAGATATTACTACAAAAGCCTATATGCCATAAAATTGGAAAATGTTAAAGAAACAGACATTTTGTTAGATAATTTCCATATACCAAAGTTTGACCAGAACCAGGTGAACAATCTGAATAGACCTGTTAGTCGCAAAGAATTAGAAGTTGTTATAAAAATCTCCGTACCAAAAAAAGCCAAGGACCAGATGGTTTCAATGCAGAATTCTACCAGAACTTCCAAGAAGACCCAATACCTATACTCCTTAATGCATTTCACAAAGAAACATAAAAGTCATTGCCAAATTCCTTTTATGAAGCTACAGTTACCCTGACACAAAAATCACACAAAGACTCAACCAAGAAAAAAATTACAGGCCAATCTCTCTCATGAACATTGACATGAAAATCCTCAATAAAATAGTGGCAAACTGAATCCAAGAACAAATTAGAAAAATTATCCATTTTATCAGGTAAGCTTCATCCTAGGGATGCAGGGCTGGTTCAACACATGCAAATATGTCAATGTAATCCATCATATAAATAAACTGAAAAAAATATGATCATTTCATTAGATGCTGAAAAAACATTTGAAAAAATTCTACATTCCTTCATGATGAGGTCTTAGAGAGATTATGGATACAAGAGTCATACATAACTATAATAAAAGCCATTTATAGCAAGCCGACAGCTTACATCAATTTAAATGCAGAGAAAGTCAAAGCTATCCCATTAAAATCAGGAGCACGTCAAGGCTGTCCACTCTCTCCATACCTCTTCAATATAGTGATTGAAGTTCTCGCCATAGCAATAAGACAACATAAGGGAATCCAAAGGATTTGAATGGGAAGGGTGAAGTTAAACTTTCATTATTTGCAGATGATATGATAGTGTACATGAGCCTGCCTAAAAACTCCAGCAAAGAACTCCTACAGCTGATAAACACATTTAGTAGCATGGCAAGAAACAAGACCAATTCCAAAAAAATCAGCTGCCCTCCTATACACAAAGGATAAGGAAGCAGAGAGAGAAATCAGATAAGCATCAACTATCATGATAGCCACAAATAGCATAAAATATCTTGGCGGTAACTGTAACCAAGGATCTGAAGGACCTATTTGAAAGAAAATTTAAGTCCGTGAAGAAAGAAATTGAGGGGGATACCAGAAAATGGAAGGACCTCCCTTGCTCTTGGATTGGGAGGATCAACATAGTAAAAGTGGCAATTCTACCAAGGGTAATTTATAAATTGAATGCTATCCACATTAAAATCCCATCAAAATTCTACACAGATCTTGAGAGGACATTAATCAACTTTGTATGGAAAAACAAAGAACCCAGGATAGTCAAAAGAATCTTATACAATAAAGGAACTTCTGGAGATATTACCATCACTGACTTCAAACTCTATTACAGAGCTTCAGTAATGAAAACAGCTTGGTTTTGCACAAAAACAGAGAAGTTGATCAATGGAATAGAGTAGAAGACTTGGATTTTATCCCACAAACCTATGAACACCTTATTTTTGATAAAGGAGCTAAAACTATTCAATGGAAGAAAGAAAGCATCTTCAACAAATGGTGCTGGCAGATCTGGTTGTCAACCTGTAGAAGAGATCTATATATAGGTCTATATAGATCGCCATAAACAAAAATCAAGTACAAATGGATTAAAGACCTCAATATGAGGCTGAACACATTGAACCTATAGGAGAGAAAGTCGGAAGTACTCTACAACATATGGGCACAGGAGATCATTTCCTAGGCATATCCCCAGCAGCACAGACATTAAGGACAATATTGAATAAATGGGACTTCCTAAAACTGAGAAGCGTCTGTAAAGCAAAGGACACTGTCACTAATAAAAGAAGGCAACCAACTGACTGGGAGAAGATCTTCACCAAATAGCAACAGACAAAGGCCTGATCTCCAAAATATATAAAGAACCCAAGAAACTAGACTTTAAAATGCTAATAAACACAATTCAAAAATGGGGCACTGAACTGAAAGGAGAATTCCAAACAAAAGAAGTTCAGATGGCCAAAAAATACTCAAGTTCATGTTCATCCTCCTTGGTGATCAGGGAAATGCAAATTACAACAAATTTGAGACATCATCGTACACCTGTCAGAATGGCTAAAATCAAAAACAAAAATGATAGCCTTTACTGGAGAATTTGTGGAATAAGGGGCACACTCATCCATTCCTGGTGGGAATGCAACTTGTGCAACCACTTTGCAAATCTGTGTTGTGATTTCTCAGGAAATTCGGAATCAACCTACCCCAAGATCCAGTAATACCACTCTTGGGAATATACCCAAGAGATGCCCTATCATAAGTCAAAAGCATTTCTTCAACTATGTTCATAGCAGCATTATTTGTAATAGCCAGAACCTGGAAACAATCTAGATGACCTTCAATGGAAGAATGGATGAAGAGAGTGTGGAATATATACATATTAGAGTACTACTCAGTGGTAAAAAACAAAAATGACTGCAAATTTTGCAAGAGAATGTATGGAAATAGAAAACACTATCCTGAGTGAGGTATCCCAGAACCAAAAAGATGAACATGGGATGTACTCACTCATCATTGGTTTTTAGCCATAAAGTAAGGACATTGAACATATAATTTATGACCCTAGAGAAGCTATATAAGAAGGTTAACCCCCCCTCCCCCAAAAAAACATATAGTCGTCTACCTGGATATAGGAAGTAGACAAGATTGAAGGGCAAAACCTGGGATATTGTGGGTGAGATGGCATGGGGCTAAGGGGATATGGAGTAAGAAATGTGAGAAGGGGAGACTAGGGGAATGGGTGGTTGTCATAAAGGAAGGGTGGACACCAGAGCAGAGAAATTTATATCCTAATTAAGGGAGCCATCTTAAGGTTGGCAAAAGACTTGATTCTAGAGGGGCTCGCAGGTGTCCAGGGTGATATCCTTAGCTAGTAGCTTTAGCAAATGAGGAGAGGGAACCTGAAATGACACTATTATATAGCCATACTGATGAATATCTTGCATTTCACCTTAGAACCTTGATCTGGCCTTGGATCGAGATATAGACAGAGACCAAAATTGGAGCACCGGACTGAGCTTAAGATGCCATGGCCAGCTGGACTGTGACTGAAAAAGCATGGGATAAAAGCAGACTCTCTGAATATGGCAGACAGTAGGGCTGCTGAGAAGCCAAGCACATTGGCACTGGGTTTTGATCCTACTTCAAGTTCTGGCTTTGTGGGAGCCTAGACATTATGGATGTTCATTATCCTAGACCAGGATGGAGGGGGGAGATTTTTGCACTTTCCACAGGGCAGGAACCCTGACTGCTCTAAAATCTGGAGAGGGAGAGAGAGAGCAGTGGGGGAGGGGAAGAAGGGTGAGAGGAGAGTGAGGGAAATGGCAGGCTGGAAAAAGGCAGAAATTATTTTTCAATTAAAAAAAATATCCAAAAGAGGAGCAGAAAGTAGGAGAACATGAGCAAGGAAGTCAGGACAATGAGGGGTGCACCCACCCACTATGACATTGGAACAGATCTATTCAGAGCTCACCATGGCCACCTGGACTGGGACTGAATAGCATGGGATGATACAGGACTTTCTGACTCTGACAGAAAATGAAGGCTGATAAGAAGCCAAGAACAATGGCACTAGGTTTTGATTCTAATACATGAACTGGCTTTGTGGGAGCCTAGCCTGTTTGGATGCTCACTTTCCAGGTCCTTGATATAAGTAGGAGAACCTTGGACTTCCGGCAGGGCAGAGAATCTGGACTGCTCTTCAATCTTGAGAGGGAGGGGAAATCGAGTGGGGGAGGGGGAGAGTGTTATGAGATTGAAGGAAGGGAGTAATGTGTGCAAGGAGGGGGAGGGAAATGGGAAACGGGAAGGAGGTGGAAATTTTTTTCTTTTGCAACAACTAAAAAATCCAATAAACAAAATCAATGTTGGAGAAGGAACTAGACTTGCTTGTGTTAGAGAAAAAAGTCCTTGTGTTATTGGTGTTGGTGGCAATGTGTCTGTAATCATTGGGACAAATGGAGACATTCCCAAATCATTTGGTATAGAAGAAAGTTGGCTATGTGTGCACTGGTCAATCTTATATGGTTCCAAATATTCATGGGAAGATGCTGACTCTTGTAGTTATTGTTTGTATATGGTGAATAAGGTAGAGATCCATGAGTAGATATGTAAAGTTGGTCATATAGAAAATGTGCTAGGTCTTTGGATGGTGATAAAAAAGTTTTATGAGATCTGGTGCCATGTTGTAAATGTCCTATAGTTCCAGAATGAAATCACCAAGGCCCTGTAGGCCCTTTGAATTATGGTGATAAATCTGTGGAAACAAGTGTCCTAGCTTATTTTGGAAAGATTCTGGTGGACCCAGAATTAATGTGGAAGATGCTCAATATTCTCCAGTCCCTGATCTTGATGAGAAAAATCCCAGTGTATTTTGGAGAGACATAGAATTTTCCCAATGCCTTTGATAACACATGCAAGTTGGTTGATTCCTTAGAGTTGTTTGAAGAGGTATATGAGCATCTGGTGAGTTCATTTAAATATCTGCCTTTCCATATCTGGAAAACACTGTTACATTGTCATTGATCATGTTCTGTGGGACTTGGGCTATAAAACTCATGAACAGTATCACAGGATAAATATGTACACATTGATGCACACTGCTGTGTGATATGAACACTTATGGTGAATGCACGGATCTCCATAAAATTACATAACTAGGGAATCTGTGATGTTAGGTGGAGTGTGGGAAAGACACCACAAACACATCATACCCCCAAAAACTAGTGTTATTTTGATGCCTGCCTCCTATCATGCAAGGATCCTGCCTTCTTGTAATGGGGCAATTTTTGGCTCCTTCATTTTCACAAACTTGGTTAAAAAGTTGGAAGTATCAAACTGCCAGTCAGCATTCAGCATGTAGATCAGCTGTCCCTGGACATGTAATTTGGCTACAATGTGGGTGAGGACCTGTACCAGGCAACACTGGTACATCCTCACCCCTTATCCTCGTCCTCATCGTCACTCTCCTGGGTGGGCCTGGAGCACAAATAAGGAAAAACGGAATAAGCCTCCTCCTTAATAGAAAACCTTGTAAATCCTCAATTTAGCTTGACTGTCAGAGGGAATGCAGCACATTTTCCTTTACAAGGAATACTCATCAATTGGTTCACTCACTTATCCAATGAATGATAAAGTTCATCCATTCTTCCATTTCTCTTTCTTTTTTCTTTAACCACTCTTCCATGTCCCCCTGTATCCTAGCAGCTTGCCTAGATAAATCTTCTATGTCTCTTTTGTTCTAGAAACTTTCATTTGTAAAGATCTTATCCTCTCAGGGAAGGATTTTTTTTTATCTTCTCTATGGATGGAGACCATATGAGGATGATCAGATGAGCAACCATGACAACTCTTGTGCTGTAAAGTTAGGCAGACCATATAATGATGGCTGACATTCCTATAAAGTGAGTCAGAGGTCCATGAGCAATGCCCCTGGAGACAGACTGGCAGACATCTCTGTGTTCACACATAATTAACTCATTCATTGTTCAGAGATCCTGGAGAGTGAGGTTTAATTCTTGTCCTAATCTGATGAAGAAACCAAGATGAAGAGAACAGAGTTGCCTGAAGTAAGGCCTCAAAATAGGTCATTTGCAAAGTAAGGCAACCTGCCTCCACAGGTGCTCCATCCCTATCTTTGTCAAATCCATCCTTCCATAGATAGCTATAGAATACTTCCATAGAGTACAAATGTCCAGCCATCTGCTAACCTCATGTTTGAACCCAACTGCCTTTGATTTCTGAAACAATTGCTGTACCCTTAAGGTCTCATAACAACAGAAAAAGGTACATAAGAACTCTCCAGCACCATATTAGACCAATTCTAAGACAGAAAAAATGCAGCAATTTATATTTATTGGTAAGAAAGATGGTTCTGGTGGGACAAAATGACGTAGCATTAAAAAAACAGATTGGTGTAATTGATATGATGGCATGTGATATGGCCCACACAGGTTTCTGGTTCTGAATACTTGGTCCTCAGCATGTTTTTGAGGCTTTGGAGACCCATAATTTAGCTCTAGGCATTGGGGTATGAAAGGACAAGCCTAGATGTTTCAGGGCATCCTTTCACTTGGTCTCCACTATTTACAGATTCCCTTACAGGGAACGAGCAGCCTCCTATTACTGGTGCCAAGACTTCCCCAACAAGAACAGAGAGAACACCCTCCACACCATAGTTGCTTTCATCACATATGAAGGCATAAGTCACAGTCTCCCACACCAGTTTAGATTTGGGATTAATAGAATGTTTATTTCAATAAAGAGGAAAATTTAAAGATAACAATTCCAAACAACAGCCTTCTGCAGTATCAGGAAAGGAGCATAGTAGCCGGAAGTGAAGCTTGAAGCAAGAAATCAAGATGAAGGCTAATGCTGCTTTGTCAAAGAGAGAGAGAACACACCCCAATGGGCTGGTATCTCATGGGAAATTAACTGAAGGAGTGAAAAATGCTCCTGCAACACACATACTTGTTCATAGCAAAAAAAATACCAATATGTGAGGAAAAACATATTTTGGTCCATGACTTTTTTTTTCATTTCTATAGGATATATCACAGAGACAGTTTCTGCTTCATACATGAGTTTCACCGATGAGTTCCATTTAAAGCAATTTTAAGAACTGAAAGATGCAGCAAGCTAAGTTTATTCGTAATAAAGACGGCTCTGATGGGACAAAAGAATGTAGCATTATAAAACAGATTCGTATACTCACGATGATTTCATATGATATGGCACACACAGGCTTCTGGTTCTGAATACTTCATGCTCAGTGGGTATTGGAAATTGTTGTGACCCTGAACCTAGTTGGAAGCTTTGGGGCTGAAAGGACAAGCCTTGATATTTCAGGACATCTTTGTACTTGGTCCCCACTGTTTACTGATTTCCTTACAGATAACGTGCAGCCTCCAACTCCTACTGCCCTGCCTTTCCCACAATAACAGAGAGAACACCCTCCACACCCAGGTTGCTTATATCACATATGAAGGCATAAGTCACAAACCATCTCTCACAGCACTTTAATATTGTGATTAACAGAATGATTAGTTCTTTAAAGGGGTAAAACTTACAGATCACCATCCCTGACAAAAGCCCTTTGCGGGAGCAGGAAAGGAGCCTAGGAGCCGGAAGAGAAGCTGGAAGCAAGAGATCAAGCTGAAGGTAGATGTTGCTCTTTGAAAGAGAGAGAGAGACCACACCTCAATGGGCTGGTATCTCAGTGGCTATTAGCTGAAAGAGCGGAAGGAGCTCATGCAAAACACATATTTGGATAGAGCAACAAAAATGTTACTAGTATGTGAGAAAAAATCTATTTTAGTTTATTTATTTCAATCCTTAAGGATACATCCCATAAACAGGATCTGCTTCATGCATGAGAGTCAGCAATCATTTCCCTTTAAGAAAAATCACAGACAACTCCAAATATCATCATCAGCATTCAACAACATGTCTATGATTGCTTTGCCTTGCCTTTGATTGTGCAGAAACTGATGCTGCTGGTTAATCTGTGCAAGCAAAGCAAATTTTCCTGTAACTAAATAGACAGAATTGACAGGTTATATTAAACACAGCAGGGAGTCACACTACGATGGGACTGGTTAATCATCACCTGTGTGACAGTGACATATTTAATATCTTTTCTTTGTCTATAAATCTCAGAATTTTCAACATGATATGTTGTCATACAGATTTCTTAGGATTTTGTCCCACTGGTGGTTTCCTTGGTATGCTTACATAATTTTTGCCAGACCCAATCAGTTTTCCCATGTGCTGTCAGCTCCATGTCATTGTGTTCCCCTTATGTTCTAGTCCAGGCATTTTGGACATCTTGAAATTGTTGCACCAGTATCTAATGTTCCACATAAATGATTTGGGGTGTTTTTAGGCTGAGTTTTATCTTCCATCCATGAGTTAATTGACTCTCCTTGGGCATAATTCCTGGGACACTGAGACTAACTACTGGGGGATTACTCCAATTACTTCTTCTTGCTGAGACAGCTTACACTCTCAGTACTACTTACACAAGGTTTCTGTAGCAAATATTCTTCTCAAGATGAGAAGAAATTTCAATATTACCATCCATTTGTTTTATTGTGATTTAAATACACACACACACACACAAATACACACAAGTTAATGCACATACACTGATGATATCTCAATTTAGGGGGGAATTCTGGGGATGTCAAGATCGTAATCTCTTGAGTGGTTCTTATAAGGCCATGGGGTGACCTTCTCTAGGTACTTTAGCAGGTGAGAAGAAGTTGACAGCACTGTGCCATTTCCCTAGGAACTATGAGTGCCTTGTCCCATAGTCAGATTGATGACTATCTTGAATATCACCATGGAACTTTTGTTTGTGAAATGTTGGAGATCAAGTCAGGGTAAATATCAGAAAACTAGATGGAGCTTCCAAGCTCCAGTGGAAGAGCAGAAAAACAGAGAAGAGAAGAAAAACAGAAAGGATGTCAGAAATATAAGCGCTTTGTCCACTCACTGAGACACTGTGACTGAACTAAGGGTATTTCAACTAATCCAGTGACCTGGGAATGAAAGAACATGGGATCAAACTGGAAGCTCTAAATGTGGCTAACCATTGGGACAGAATGAAAAACCAATGATAATGGCAATGGCATTTGTTTGCATATGATATACAGGCTTTTTTGTGATCATATTTTTTGTGGATGCATACCTTCCTAAATCTGGATAGATGAAGGGTGGCCTTGGATTCCCACAGCTCAAAGTACCCTGCCCTCTATTTGGACTGGTCTTGGAGTGGAGAGGTTTAATGTGGGAGTGAGGAAAGGAAGTGGAAATTTTGATATTTATTATTATGAAGTAATATAAAAATCAATAGAAAATAACCAATGAGGACATTGGGGCTAGGAAAAAAAAACACTCATGTGAGTTGTTGACTCAGACACCAAAGATTATTTTACAGAAAAAACATGTAAAGTGATTGAGTTACTTGGCCAAATATGACTCAAGTAATTGGGAAGAAGATGGGGCATTTTATTTTTGGTCTTTATGGGGCTGAATGAGCAGCATTTTAGGACCTGTATGCTGGATATTTCTGTGTGTTAGTAGGGAAGAAACCTGCCTATGAGGGATTTTATGACATAAGTAGAGCCTTGGTGATGTCACAAAGCTGTGTTTGGGGGTGGCAACTCTGTTCCACATGAAGCACTAGTCATTTGTGAAGGTGGGCTTACTATCTTCACGGTGGCTGAGGAGGTCAGTTCAGCTCTTGGGCTCCACAACTGTTCAACCGAATTATGCAGCTGAACATTTCCAGAAGTTGGAATCTAGAGAGCCAAGATATTTTCTTTTGGTAAATTTGTTTAGGAAGCAACTAGGACCTCTGTAGTCAAAGAAAGGTTTCTTTCAAATCTGCTCTGGGTCCAAAATTTATGTCGTTAACTGCTCCTATATTTGATAGCTGGGGGACGGTTAATGTCAGGTATTCTCCCCACTCTATCTTTGCTAAAAATGTCCAATTCCTCAGTCCACTTAAATGGCAAAGATCCTCTTTGTCCATATGTGTTTTAAAAGATAATTATTTCTAATAGGTGCTGTTGCCCAGATTAATATGTCTTTCTTTTGGAAGTTTGACTCACAGTACTCACACAGAATGTCTTTAAGTATTAAACCTGGGCCTGGATCATGAGGCACAATACAGCGAGCCAGTGGACTGGAATGCCATGACCTTTGGCAGGTTGTTTGGGATCAGCCACCTAACCAATCATTTGAGTGGGAAAGAGAGAAGTGGCTGTCCTTTGAATTCTATGCCATCAGTTCAGATTTTTCTTTCTCACTTTGGGTATCGGAATACCTGCTCCTCTCATTGACGTAGTCATTCAGGAAGTAGCTTTCTCAGTGTAGGTCAATTGATTTCTGCAGCAGGAATGTGTCTCTGATACACATATACTGAGCTGTAGAAAATAGTTTGATAATTTTCCTATTAATTTCCTAAGACCAAATTACATTTAGGTATCTAAATCTATTCAGTACTGCCCTTTTCACCTGCCCCAAAGATATTCCTGAAAAGAGCCTTGACCTCACATCCTCACCTTCTTATCCTTGCAGGCACTTATGGTGGAGGAAACCAATTTGTGTCTGATTTAAACTGAAGACTTCCTCCAATGCAGAAAGTGGCAGCTATGAAGCCCAAGCACAGAAACAGAGCCAAGAGACAGTGGAACAGGAGTGCTGTGGCCTATCTCAGAAAGTCTCCCGCCATGATGAAGATGCCTCTTAGTATGAGTTGCATGCCACATCTCCAGAAGAAGAATGGGCCATCGCTCCAGAAGCAAAAACTTAGTAAGCCTTTTGAGGCCCTGGAGAATATTGTTGGCCGCAGAATTTCTCATGGCTGGAAGGAAGCCAATGAACCAGTCACCCATTGGAAAGCCATCATTCTAGATCAACTGCCAACATATCCCTCTCTCTATTTGTTGAAATATGATGGGATTGATTGTGTCTATGGCTTGGAGCTTCATAGTGATGAAAGGATTTTAAACCTGAAGATCCTGCCTAATAATGTGCCATTTCCTCAGGTGACAGACACTCATCTCTCAAACACCATAGTTGGCAGAGCAGTGAAACATACATTCATGGGCACAAATGGCTCTAAGAATGACTGGAACGGGATGGTCCTAGAAGAGGTGCCAATCATGAAGACCTGGTTTTATATTACCTACAAGAAAGATCCGGTCTTGTACATTTACCACCTCCTGGATGACTACCTGGAAGGCAACCTCCACATCATGCCTGGCTCTAAGGAGGAGTGGAGTAGCATGGTCCCAGATGAGGTACAGACCATGATGACCTGTTTCTACATTGTCAACGAGAATGATCCAGTCCTGTACATTTACCACCATCTTGATGACTCCATTGAAGGCAACCTCCACATCACGCCTGAATGTCCTCCAGTAGAGGTGACTTTGGAATTATTCAGGGATTCCTATGCAGGCAAAATTGTGCAGGACAACAAAAAAGATGGGACTCAAGCGATAGATAAAATTATTTGCCAAGTTCCCAACAAAACTTCTGTGTATTTCATCAAGTTTGATAATGACTTACACATCTATATCTATAATTTCGTGAAGATCTGTTAAAGTGAATTTCTCAAATTTTGACGGGCAGACTTAAAAGTGTGATTGGGAATGTGTTTTTTTCAGAGATACCTCAGGTCTTCTATTAATCCTGGTACCTTTTCCAATGGAATATTCTTGTTGAAAAATAAAAAAAATTTGAACATGTTGTGTTATTTGGTCAATGACGAATTGTTTCTGGTGGATGGGAAATCACAGAAATACATGCTTCATAACCAAGCAGGATTTTTGGTCTTGATCAATTGGAGAGGAAAAGACTGGGGATGCAGGGTGGGAAAAAGGACTAGATGGCTGTTAAGGAAGTAGTGGAGAGGCGACAAAATGTTCTAGGATCTCGGGACAGGATAAAGCTAGACGGAAAAACATGTCAAATGGAAAGATGTGACAGATATCAGAGTGAGGTATTGGGACTTAAGAGGATAAAGAGTAGATTAATCAGGAAGGGACACAAATGTATTCTCAAAATCAGAGAAAATTAGGTTTCATTTGATTAATGATTTAATTCATACCAGCTGTAAATCACTGGATGTTTGATATCCACTGGAGCATGTTGAGTGACCAGGAGCCTCCTGCTTAGAGAAAAGTGTCTCCTCCCAGTTGCTCTTCTGCAGTGGGTTGGATGTCAAGCTACCTACTTCCTTTTGCCAGAATTCTGTCTGCCACCTACTTTGTAATGCATGGATTTGGTAGGCCTTGAACACTCATAGGTCTTATGCATGCCATCCAACCCCGGTGAGTTCATTTAAATAATTGCCCTGCCATATCTGGAAAACAGTGTTCCTTTTCACTGATCATATTCTGTAGGACTTGGGCTATAAAACTCATGAACACACTCACCCACACACAGAATAAACATGTACACATTTATGCAAGGTGGTGTTTGTCATGCACACATATGATGAATGCACCGAGCTCCATAAAATCAGTAAAGTAGGAAATCCATGATGCTAGGTGTAGTTTGGCAAAGACCCCACAAACGCATCAGAACCCCAAATATCAGTATGGTATTGATGTCTCACTCCCATCATGTCAGGAACCTGACATCCTGTAACGGGGCGATTTTTGGTTCCTTCACGTTCACAAACTTGGTTAAAATGTTAGAGTGGTCAAACTGCCAGTTAGGGTCCAGCATGTAGATCAGCTGTTCAGGTCAGGTGATTTGGCTAAAATTTGAGTGAGAACTTGTACCAGGGCATTCTGGTACACCCTCTCCTCTTCTTCTCCCTGTCCTCATCGTCACTCTCGTGGGTGGGCCTGGAGCACAAAGAAGGCAAAATGGAATAAGCCTCCTCCTTAATGGAAAGCTTGCCAATCCTCAATTTGGCCTGACTCTCTGAGGGAATGCAGCACATTTTATCCTAATAGTTCTCATTCATTGCTTCACTCATTGTTCCAAAGAATGATTGAATTATTCCATTCTTCTATGTCTCTCTCTCTTCTTCCTTCCCTTCTTCCATTTCCCCCTTTATTGTAGAAATTCGAGCAGCGGGGCTGCGTCCCCAGGAATTTGGCTGCCTCTCTAGCTTATCCCCGAAATAAGAACACAAAAAAGTGTATTCTTTTAAACACCACCTGACCTATTATTTTCAGTTTCTTAACCCATTTCTAATAATGTATGTTACACCACGAGGTACACTTACCAGGAAAGATTCAGCATGTATGACCTGGTGGCTGGCTGCATAGCCGTCTTCCTCAGAGAGAACAGCTATTGTTTCTTCCCGGGTGAGGGGAGCATGGCATCTCTGAGCTCAATTCCTCTTCCTCCCAGCATTCTGTTATGTTTTCTCCACCCACCTATGTTCTAACCTATCAGGGCAAACAGTTTCTTTATATAATTAACCTATGAACTACCCTCCATAATTTCCCATATTTCTCTTTAAACAAGAATCGAATCTTTAACTTTAACATAGCAAAATTACATATAACAAAACAGTTATCAAGCAAGAATTACAGCTACAATATTTATGTCTATTATATCTTTTATCATAAAAGAGTAAAACTAGACATATCTATCTATTCTTCAACTCCATCAAAGACTCCAGGAGAATACAATGTTACCTAAGCAAACAAAAATAAGCCATTTGCAAACTATAGAAATGACAGAGAAATCTCGCTGCCTGGACAGTCACCCAATGTTCCTCTGTACCATTGGCGTATCCTTGTTCAGCCTACAGGCCCATAGTTTCCAGCAGACATTTCCAGCAATCATGAAATTTCAAGGGCAGTCACTATCAGCTTGTCTTGAAGTATGTCTTGCAGACTCTTTCATGAATCAGGAACACCAAAAGATCATCTCACATTTAGGCAAGTTCAGTAGTCCTCTCTCTGTGTGTTCTCTGTGTCCAGTTTATGCAATTGTCCAGGCAAGAGCAGTTTCTTGCCCAAATGGCTATCAAACTCTGTAGTAATAAGGGTGGTGGGGCCACGTTCTTGGCTAACTTTTGCCCCAAAATAACAACACAAAACACTGTATTCATTTAATCACTGATAGGCCCTCTAGCTCTAGCCCTTACTGGCTATTTCTGATATCCCGATCAACCCATGTCTAATAATCTGTGAGCACTTGTCTTACTGGGAAGATACTAGCCTATATCCATCCTGGGTCAGAGCTGGGGCATGGCGTCTCTCTGAGGCGTCTGCTCCGGAGAGCAGAGCTGCGGAGTCTGAGCTCACTTCCTCTTCCTCCCAGCATTCTTTTCTGTTTACTCCTCCCACCTATCTTCTAACCAATGAGGACCAAGCTGTTTCTTTTTATTAAACCAATGACCCTCCTCCATCAAAACTCCATAACGATCCTTTTCGTTGTCCATCTTCTTTCTGAAGTAGATTGGTGCTGCCAAGAGCAGAATGTCTCATTGTCACGAAAAACCCTAAGGTATTAAAACATTAAATAGCATATTTCCTAGTCTAGGAATAAAATGAAGAATGCCTATCTAACCCAAATATATATCTATATAGCTAGAAAATCTAACTAACATGACTACAAACTTGATGATTATTAATTGTTATCCTTTAACAACCTATATACATTACATTTTTAAATGAACTACACAATCACAATACCTTACTAAAGATCAAAACTGCATATCCATATAACAAAATTGACCTTAAATCTCTATCAATAAAGCAAAATCTATACTAATGCAAATTATTCGTATCTATATCACATCCCCCTTTAAATGTAAAAGAACGTTTATAAAACATATTTGGGAACATGGGTGCAGTTTTTTCTCTTCAAACTGCTTCCTGCTGAATGGTGGCATCGTTAGTGTTTCGTCTCAGTTGGCAGTTGAGCAAAGCAATTTTTTGAAGGTGTTCACAGCAACCTATCAGAAGGGCGTTGCTCATCATATCATTTTGGGATAGAGGCAATCCACAGACTCTCACACTCTGTGAAAATAAATAAGAAAGTCCTTTCCAAAGCATCATGTCCTTAGATACAAATTTCAAATCAAGGAATTTTCAAAATATCTATGTTGGATTAGTTCAGCAGCATTTATAAATAAATATCTTTTAGCAGCTATTGCTCCATCTAAAAAATTCAAACGATTCAAACAGAGCATAATTAGCATACAATATCAAAATTCTCTGTGTATTTTCCATGTTTGTGCGCTTTATTTTAACATCTATTTTGTTTATTATTCTTTTTTATTTTTTGCCTTTTGAGACAGGTTTTCTGTATCTTTGACCTGGAATAACTCTGAAGAAAAGGATATCCTTTAAATTTCAGAGATCCCCCTGTCTCTGCCTCCCAGGCATTGGAATTAAAGGTGTATGCTACTACACTTTGAACTCCCGGAGTTCTGTTTGTCTCTGTTCTAGGCACCAGGATTGCAGGTGTGTGCTACCACATCTTGAAGTTACAGAGGTCAATCTCCCTCTGCCTCCCAAATGTTGGGATTAAAGGTGTATACTACCACACCCAACAACTCTCTTCTTTTTTTAAACTATAAGAACTTCAACTTTTAGACTGCACATATTTTTAACACACTGTAAATCATTTAAAATTTTTCTTTGTCTTTGTATCTCTCTTTCCTCCATATCTCTCTCTGTTTTTCTGACCACATGAGTTTTTAATATACCAAGCAATCTCAGTAGGACTAAAGCCGTGGCTTTGCCAGCTAGATGTAGCCCATTCCTTAGCTTTCTGTCATTCCAAACTAGTGGCTGAGGTACTGGTCAGAGCAGCATTTAGTGCCACAAGTCTACAGTGTTTCAACGTCCTTGCCATCAAACAAGCTCCAACAGAGAACACTCAAGCTGTCTCTCTGTAGCTGGCCCTCCTACCTCAAACAGTCAGTGTTTGCCCTGGCATGACGGCCCAGAAACCAGCATTTTAAAACAACACAAGTATTTTGCTGCTACTGCTGAAAACAAACAAGCATTCAGTTGGCTTTTATCAACAACATTAAAATGTTTCATGGCAGGACCTCTTTTTATAATTAATTTATTTATTAAGGATTTCTGCCTCCTCCCCACAACCGCCTCCAATTTCCCTCACCCTCCCCCGATCAAGTCACCCTCCCTCATCTGCTTGAAGAGCAATCAGAGTTCCCTAACCTGTGCGAAGCCCAAGGACCACCCACCTCTATCCAGGTCTCCTAAGGTGAGCATCCAAACTGCCTAGGCTCCCCCAAAGCCAGTACGTGCAGTAGGATCAAAAACCCACTGACATTGTTCTTGAGTTCTCAGTATTCCTCATTGTCCTCTATGTTCAGCTAGTCCAGATTTATCCCATGCTTTTTCAGACCCAGGCCAGCTGGCCTTGGTGAGTTCCCGATAGAACATCCCCATTGTCTCAGTGTGTGGGTACACCCCTCGCAGTCCTGAGTTCCTTGCTCGTGCTCCGTCTCCTTCTGCTCCTGATTTGGACCTTGAGATTTCTGTCCCGTGCTCCTCTGTCTCCTTTCATCAACTGATGAAGGTTAATATTCATGAGGATGCCTATGTGTTTGTCTTTAGGTTCACCTTCTTATTTAGCTTCTCTAGGAACATGCATTATAAGCTCATTGTCCTTTATTTATGGCTAGAAAATAAATATGAGTGAGTACATCCCATGTTCCTCTTTTTGGGTCTGGCTTACCTCACTCAGGATAGTGTTTTCTATTTCCGTCCATTTGTATGCAAAATTCAAGAAGTCCTTGTTTTTTTACTGCTGAGTAATACTCTAATATGTATATATTCCATACTTTCTTCATCCATTCTTCTGTTGAAGGGCATCTAGGTTTTTTTCCAGGTTCTGGCTATTACAAAAACTGCTGCCAAGAACATAGTTGAGCATATGCTTTTGTTGTATGATAGGGCCTCTCTTGGGTATATTCCCAAGAGTGGTATTACTGGATCCAGGGGTAGGTTGATTCCAAATTTCCTGAGATACCGAAACACTGCTTTCCAGAGTGGTTTCACAAGTTTGCATTCCCACCTGCAATGGATGAGGGTACCCCTTTCTCCACAACCTCTCCAGCAAAGGCTATCACTGGTGTTTTTTATTTTAGCCATTCTGACAGGTGTAAGATGTTATCTCAAAGTTGTTTTGATTTGCATTTCCCTGATCGCTAGGGAAGTTGAGCATGACCTTAAGTGTCTTTTGGACATTTGAAGTTCTTCTGTTGAGAATTCTCTGTTCAGCTCAGTGCCCCATTTTATAATTGAATTGATTAGCCTTTTACGGTAAAGTTTCTTGATTTCTTTATATATTTTGGAGATCAGACCTTTGTCAGTTGCGGGGTTGGTGAAAATCCTCTCCCAGTAAGTGGGTTGCCCTTTTGTCTTAGTGACAGTGTCCTTTGCTTTACAGAAGCTTCTCAGCCTCAGGAGGTCCCATTTATTCAATGATGCCCTTAGTGTCTGTGCTGCTGGGGTTATACATAGGAAGTGGTCTCCTGTGCCCATGTGCTCTAGAGTACTTCCCACTTTCTCTTCTATCAGGTTCAGTGTGTTCGGACTGATATTGAGGTCTTTAATCCATTTGGACTTGAGTTTTGTGCATGGTGATAGATATGGATCTATTTTCATTCTTTTACAGATTGACATCCAGTTTTGCCTGCACAATTTGTTGAAAATGCTGTCTTTATTCCTTTGTATACTTTTAGCTCCTTTATGGAAAATTAGGTGCTCATAGGTTTGTGGGTTAATGTCAGGGTCTTCTATTCGATTCCATTGGTCGACTTCTCTGTTTTTATGCCAATACCAGGCTGTTTTCAATACTGTAGCTCTAAATATAAAAAAATGGACACCTTTTTAGATAAATACCATATAACAAAGTTAAACCAGGACCAGGTGAACAATCTAAACAGACCTGTTAGTCGCAAAGAATTAGAAGAGGTTATCAAAAACCTCCCTACCAAAAAAAGCCCAGGACCAGATGGTTTCAATGCGGAATTCTACCAGAACTTCCAAGAAGAGCTAATACCTATACTCCTTAATGTATTCCACAATATAGAAACAGAAGGGTCATTACCAAACTCCTTTTATGAAGCTACAGTTACTCTGATACCAAAACCACACAAAGACTCAACCAGGAAAGAGAATTACAGGCCGATCTCACTCATGAACATCGACACAAAAATTCTCAACAAAATACTGGCAAACCAAATTCAAGAACACATTAGAAAAATTATCCATTATGATCAAGTAGGCTTCATCCCAGAGATGCAGGGCTGGTTCAACATAAGAAAATCTATCAATGTAATCCACCATATAAATAAACTGAAAGAAAACAATCATGTGATCATTTCATTAGATGCTGAAAAAGCATTCGATAAAATTCAACACCCCTTTATGATAAAGGTCTTGGAGAAAATAGGGATACAATGATCCTACCTAAATATAATAAAAGCTATTTACAACAATCCAACAGCTAACATTAAATTGAACGGAGAAAAATTCAAAGCCATCCCACTAAAATCAGGAACATGACAAGGTTGTCCACTTTCTCCATACCTATTCAATATAGTGCTTGAAGTTCTAGCAATAGCAATAAGACAACATAAGGAGATCAAGGGGATTTGTATTGGAAAGGAAGAAGTTAAGCTTTCGTTATTTGCAGACGATATGATAGAAGACATAAGTGACCCCAAAAATTCTACCAAAGAACTCCTACAGCTGATAAACACCTTTAGTAATGTGGCAGGATACAAGATCAACTCCAAAAAATCAGTTGCCTTCCTTTACACTAAGGATAAGGAAGCAGTGAGGGAGATCAGAGAAGCATCACCTTTCACGATAGCCACAAATACCACAAAATATCTTGGGGTAACCCTGACCAAGGAAGAGAAAGACCTATTCGACAAGAACTTTAAGTCTTTGAAGAAAGAAATTGAAGAAGACACCAGAAAAGGAAGGACCTCCCTTGCTCTTGGATTGGGAGGATCAACATAGTAAAAATGGAAATTCTACCAAGGGCAATTTATAAAATCAATGCAATCCCCATCAAAATCCCATCAAAATTCTTCACAGATCTGGAGAAGACAATAATCAACTTTATATGGAAGAACAATAAACCCAGGATAGCCAGAACAATCTTATACAATAAAGGATTGTCTGGAGGCATTACCTTCCCTGACTTCAAACTCTATTATAGAGCTACAGTATTGGCAGGACCTCTTAATAGCTGCAGCTTTTTGCAGCTGAAGCTGAGTCAGGAAGCCTATTTTACACGAGAGTGCTTACTTATTCTAGCAAGCAAGCAGAACCGAGAAATCACTACTACCAAGAAAACATGCTTTACTCTTTCCCAAGCTTTCTCAGGCTGTCAGTGGATTCAGTTGTCCACACAGCTGAGCCCCATTCTGTAGTAATTTGAGCAGCAGGGCTGTGTGCCCAGCGCCACAGCCCCTCGCTAGCTTATACCCTGAAATAATTACACACAAACTGTACTGTTTTAAACACTGCCTGGACCATTAGTTTAGCTTCTTAACCTATTTCTAATAATCTATGTAGCATCCTCAGTGTGCTCACTAGGAAAGATTCAGCATGTCTGAGCTAGTGGATGTCTGCATTGTCATCTGCCTCAGAGAGCAGAGCTATCATGTCTGCCCAGGAGAGGGGAGCCTGGATTTTCTGAGATCACTTCCTCTTCCTCCCAGCATTCTATTTTTTATTCCACCCACCCATGTTCTAACCTGTCAGGGAAGCAGATTCTTTCTTTAATTTAGCAATGACCTTCTTCCGTCACTTTATCCTTTCAACAGCTTGCCCATATAAATCTCCCATGTCTCTTCTGTTGTATAATCTTTCATTTGTGAAGAACTTGCTCCCTCAGGGGAGGATTTTTCTGACATCTCTGTGGATGGAGATCATATGAGGAAGATCAGATGAGCAACCATGACAAGTCTTATGCTGTAGAGTGAGGTGGACCAGAGATTGATGGCTGACATTCCTGTGCTATGCATCAGATGCCCATGAACTCTGGCCCTGTTGGCAGACAGGCAGACATCAAGTTAGTCACACATACTTAACTCATTCAGTGTTCACAGATCCTGTAGATTGAGTTTTAATTCTTCTCCTAAACTAATAAAGAAACCAAGATTAGGAGAGGAGAGGAGCCTGAAGTAAGGCCTCAAAAAGTTTCATTTTGCAAATGGAAAATTACCTGCCTCCATGTATGTTGTCTCCATTTCTTAGTCAAATCCATCCTTCCATAGAGTAACTAAAGGCAAATCAATGTCTAGCCTACAGCTAACCATAGGTTTGAACAGAAGTGCCTTTGATTTCTGAAATAAGTCCTGTCCCATTAAGGTCTCATAACAACACAGGAAGCTTTGTAAGAATGTCCCAGCAACAATTTAAAGCAATTCTAGGACACCAAAGATGCATCAAGTTATGTTTATTGGTAATAAAGATGGCTCTGATGGGACAAAAGAATGTAGCAATAAAAAACAGATTGGTGTACTCACAATGATTTCATATGATATGGCACACACGGGCTTCTGGTTCTGAATACTTCATGCTTAGTGGGTTTTGGAGATTGTGGTGACCCTGAACCTAGCTGGAGGCTTTGGGGGCTGAAAGGACAAGGCTTGATATTTCAGGACATCCTTGTACTTGGTACCCACTGTTTACTGATTTCCTTACAGAGAACGTACAGCCTCCTACTCCTGCTGCCATGCCTTCCCCACATGAACAGAGAGAACACCCTCCACACCCAGGTTGCTTGTTTCACATATGAAGTCATAAGTCACAAACAATCTCCCACAGCAGAGATTAATCATTATTCTATTAATCATTAATTGTGATTAATAGAATGATTAGTTCTTTAAAGGGGAAAAAGTTACAGATGACCATCCCTGACAAAAGCCCTCTGCGGGATCTGGAAAGGAGCCTAGTAGCCGGAAGGGAAGCAATAAGAAAGAGATCAAGCTGAAGGTAGATGTTGCTTTTTTGAAAGAGAGAGAGATGACACCTCAATGGGCTGGTATCTCCATGGCTATTACCTGGAAGGAGTGGAAGGAGCTCATGCAACACACTTATTTGGATATAGCAAAAAAAAATGTTACTAGTATATGAAAAAAAATTTAGTTTATTTATTTCAGTCCTTCCAGATACATCACAGAGACAGGATCTGCTTCATGCATGAGAGTCACCGATGATTTCCCTTTAAGAAAAATCACAGAAATCTCCAAATACCATCATCAGCATTCAACAACATGTCTATGATTGCTTTGCCTTGCCTTTGATTGTGCAGTAAATGATGCTGCTGGTTAATCTGTGCAAGCAATGGAAATTTCCCTGTAACAAAATCGACAGAATTGACAGGTTATCTTAAACACATCAGGGAGTCACACTACGATGGAATGGGTTAATCATCAGCAGTGTGACAGTGACATATTTAAGATCTTTATTTGTCTATAAATCTCAGAATTGTTAACATGATATGTTGTCATAGAGATTTCTTAGGGTTTTGTCCCACTGGTGGGTTCCTTGGTATGCTTCCATAATTTTTGCAAGATCCAATCAGTTTTGCCATGCACTCTCAGCTCCACATCATTGTGTTCCCCTTATGATCTAGTTAAAGCATTTTAGACATCTTGAAACTGTTGCAAGAATATCTGAATTTCCACGTAAATGATTTGGAGTGTTTTTTAGGCTGAGTTTTATCTTGAATTTATCTTTTCATTGAATTTCCTTGGGAGTAATTCCTGGGACACTGAGACTAACTCCAGTTACTTCTCCTTACTGAGACAGCTTACACTCTCAGTACTACTTGCACAAGGTTTCTGTAGCAAATATTCTTCTCAAGATGAGAAGAAATTTCAACATTACAATCCATTTGTTTTTATTTTGATTTAAACACACACACAAAAGTTATTGCACATACACTGATGATATCTCAATTTAGGGGGCCATTCTGGGGATGTCAAGATGATTATCTCTCGAGGGGTTCTTAGAAAGCCATGGAGTGACCCCCTCTAAGAACCTGGGCAGGTGAGGAGAGGTTGACTGCATGTGTCATGTCCCTAGGCATTATGGGTTCCTTGTCCTATAGTTAGACTGATGACTATCTTGAATATCACCATGGAATTTTGTTTGTCAAATGATGGAGATCAAGTCAGGGTAAAAATCAGAAAACTAGATGGAGCTTCCAAGCTCCAGTTGAATATCTGACAGATGGAGAATAAGAGCAAGGATGTCATGAATAAAATGGCTTGTTCCACACACTGAGACACTGTGCCTGAACTAAGGGGATTTCAACTAAAACAGTGGCCTGGGAATGAAAGAACATGGGATCAAACTGGACGCTCTGAATGTGGCTGACAATTGGGGCTGACTGAGAAGCCTATGATAATGGCACTGGCATTTGTCTGCACTTCATATACAGGCTTTTTGTGATCCTATTCTATGTGGAGGCATGCCTTCCTAAATCTGGATGGATGAAAGGTGGGCTTGGACTTCCCGCAGGTCAAGGTACTCTGCCCTCTATTTAGACTGGAGTCAGAGTGGAGAGGTTTGGTGGGGAGCGAGAAAAAAAATGGGAGGAGGAAAGGAAGTGGATATTTTGATATTTATTATTATGAAGTAATATAAAAATCAATATAAGATAATCAATGAAGAGATTTGAGCCAGGAAAAAACACATACATATGAGTTGTTGACTCAGACACCAAAGAATTTTTACAGAAAAAAACACATAAAGGGATTGAGTTACTTGGCAAAATATGACTCAAGAAATTGGGAAGATGAGTGGGGTTTTTATTTTGGGTCTCCAGGGGACAGTATGAGTAGCATTATAGGACCTGTATGCTGGATATTTCTGTGTGTTAGTGGGGAAGAAACCTGCCTATGAGGGGTTTTATGATATAAGTAGAGCCTTGGTGATGTCACAAAGCTGTGGTTGGGGGTGGCAACTCTGTTCCACATGAAGGACTAGTCTTCTGTGAAGGTGGGCTTACTATCTTCACGGTGGCTGAGGAGGTCAGTTCAGCTCTTGGGCTCCACAACTGTTCAACCGAATTTCCAGAAGTTGGAATCTAGAGAGCCAAGATATTTTCTTTTGGTAAATATGTTTAGGAAGCAACTAGGACCTCTGTAGTCAAAGAAAGGTTTCTTTCAAAACTGCTCTGGGTCCAAAATTTATGTCGTTAACAACTCCTATATTTGATAGCTGGGGGACGGTTAATGTCAGGTATTCTCCCCACTTTATCATTGCTATCAATTTCCAATTCATCAGTCCACTAAAGTGGCAAAGATCCTCTTTTTCTATATGTGTTTTAAAAGATATAATTATTTCTAAATGGTGCTGTTGCCCAGATTAATGGGTCTTTCTTTTTGCAGTTTGTCTCACAATACTCACTTCTCTAATGAAGACATGGAATGGCTTTATGTAATAATCCAAGGTCGGGATCAGGAGAAACAATACAGAGAGCCAGTGGACTGGAGTGTAATGTCCTTGGGCAGGTGCTTTTAGATCAGCCACCTAACCAATAACTTGAGTGGGAAGGAGAGAAGTGGCTGTCCTTCAAATTCTTTGCCATCTGTTTAGGATTTTTTTTCTCACTTTGCGGATAGGCATTCCTTCTCCTCTCATTGATATAGTCAGTCTGAAAGTAGCTCTCCCAGTAGAGGTCATTTGCCATTGGACAGCAGGAATATGTCTCTGATACAGATATACTGAGCTGTAGACAATAGCTTGATAATTTTCCTACTAATTTCTTAAGACCAAATTACATTTAGGTGTTCAGATCTATTCAGCCCTGCCTTTGTCACCTGCCCCAAAGATCTTCCAGAAGTGAGCCTCGAACTCACATCCTCACCTTCTTATGCTTACAGGCACTTATGATGGAAGAAACCACTTTGTGTCTGATTTAAACTGAAGAGTTCTTCCGATGCAGTGATTGGCAGCTATGAAGCCCAAGCACAGAAATATAGCCAAGAGACAACGAAACAGGAGTGATGTGTCCTATCTCAGTAAGTCTACCACAATGATTAATATGTCTCTTTGTATGAGATGCATGCCTCCTCTCCAGAAGAGGAATGAGCCATCTCTCCAGAAGCAAAAACTGAGTAGGCCTTTTGTGGCCCTGGAGAATATTGTGGCCTCAGAATTTCTCATGGCTTGAAGGAAGATAATGAACCAGTCACCCAGTCAAAAGCCATCATTCTAGTTCAACTGCCAACAAATCCCTCTCTCTATTTGTTGAAATATGATTGGATTGGTTGTGTCTATGGCTTGGAGTTTCACAGCGATGAAAGGATTTTAAACCTTAAGATCCTGCCTAATAATGTGCCATTTCCTCAGGTGACAGACACTTATCTTTCAAACACCATAGTTGGCAGAGCAGTGAGACATACATTTGTTTGCAAAAATGGCTCTAAGGATGACTGGAAGTGGATTTTCCTATTGGAGGTGCTAATCATGAAGACGTGGTTCTATATTACCTACAAGGAAGATCCATTCTTGTACATTTACCTCCTCCTGGATGACTACCTTGAAAGCAACCTCCACATCATGCCAGGCTCTAAGGAGGAGTGGAGTGGTGTAGGGATAAGTCCCGCCCCTTAGAAATGTGTTTGCCTCGGGCTAATATTTGCCTATAAATTTGGCGAGAGTGCTCCTAGCTGCTCTTTCTGCTTTCCTTGTCTACGCGAGAATGCTGGTTCTGTATGTCTATTTTTCCATTAAAGATACATATATATTTACAATCTGTCTGCATTTGTTACACCGTTACATTTTGGCGTCCAACCTCAGGATATTCCCCTCCCCCCCCAGTCAAGCTCATAGGCCACTAGCTAACACAGCACGCTCCCAGGTGCTGTTTTTTAGTTCCTGATTGGGGTTCCCAGTGCTTAGTTCCAGACACACTCCGCCACACAGTCCCATTCTGTCTGCCTTGGCTAAGTTTGCAGCAGAAACCCACTGCCTGAATTAGCAGAAGCTCAAGTACCTCCGGTTTTCCAACAAAAGTCGCCACAGTAGCAGATTTGGTCTGATAGAAAGTGACTTGGCCAGGAGGTGGTGGTGCACGCCTTTGATCCCAGCACTTGGGAGGCAGAGGCAGGCGGATCTCTGTGAGTTCTAGGCCAGCCAGGCGGTGTTGGTGCACACCTTTAATACCAGCACTTGGGAGGCAGAGGCAGGTGGATCTCTGTGAGTTCGAGGCCAGCCTGGTCTACAAGAGCTAGTTCCAGGACAGACTCCAAAAACACAGAGATAACTACTGGCAGGACCTGATCATTGCAGTTAAATATTTTTTCTTTTATAAATAAAATGTCTGAACACATTACTGTTCAAGAATTTCACAGTTTTTTTAATTGTACCATGTGGGAGATTTTACAAAAGGTGTCTATCAACCCACATCTATGGATCCTTCTGGAATTCGTAGTTTTCATTAGCCCTAAATGGTTTGATAATAGAAATATGATAAAGTCTTTACGAGACGAATCCAGGATTCTTAAGGCAGAGATTGAACACTTAAAAACAATTTGAGAATGACAACAATTTTATCAAGAATCAGTTTGAAATTCTCCAGGCTGATGTTAAGGAGAAATTCATTACTATGGAAGAGGGAACAGCTGATGTGGATCGTAAGCTTCAGTCACTTTCTGTAGGAAATGAAACATTAAGTGAGAGAATCAAAACTGCTGAATGTCACAATCGGATTTTGTCTAAAGCTTATGAGAGATTGAAGGAAAGATTGTGAATAAAAGAAGGCACAGTTTTTGCCATAAAGATTAAGTCCAAAAATGAGATGTCATCTCTAACGGACAAATGTCATACTTTAGAATCCTCAATGAAGGCTTTGGAACATAATTCTGGACTGGAGATTCAGACATTGCAGAAGGCAATGGTGGATAGAATTGAAAAGATTGAGGAATTCTTAAATTCTGATGAAGAAGAGCAAAGGGTAGAAAGACAAATTTTAACTACATCTGTGGGTAAATCTCTCCGGGACAATTTCCACAACACTCTACCTACAGCTCTACCTGCCTTTCCAGTAATAACAACAGAGAAGGTGATTGGTTCCAGAAACTCTAGGGTCATCAAGGATGATACATGGGAGCCTGTCCGTATGAATGATCTCAAGGAAATAAAACAGGCTGTCATGCCTTATGGGATGCAAGCCTCTTTTTTTAAAGAGATGATAAGATCTTGGGGCACAACAAGCAGAGCAACCCCCTCGGAGTGGCTCCAGCTGAGCTCTGCAGTACTTGAGAGTGGACCGCAATTGAAATGGCAATGTTTATTCAGGCAAGAGGCTAGACTCTTAGAACAGCAGAAAAAAGCCAAAGGAATTGACATTTCCCTAGATAAAATTCTAGGTGACGGGCTCTTTTCCAACCCTCAGGAACAAGCTAATTTGGATGAAAACACACTCTCCATGTGTACTACAGCAGCCTTAAGGGCTTGGGACAGGGTACAAGGCCCATGAGAGAGAATGGAATCATTTGTCAGAGTTAAACAGGGTCAGAGAGAACCCTTTAGTGACTTTTACAGAGACTAACTAAGGCTGTACAAATAAGGATATCTGACCCAGAAGCAAGATGTATAATGATTGAGTCTTTGGCTTATGAAAATGCAAATGTGGAATGCAAAAGGATTTTGGGGCCTTTAAAGCTCAGATTAGCGCCCTTGGAAGAATGGGTCTTGCATACACTCAATGTTGATACATTTGATTATGGCACTGAAGCATGGGTAGAAGAAGCAATTTCCAATGGTAAAAGGAGACACCAGAATACCATATGTTTTAATTGTGGCAAAATGGGTCATATAAAAAGGAATTGTAGACAACGGATTTTCAGAAATAATAATAATAATAATGATAATAATAATAGTAATAATAATAATAATAATAATGCATCTTTCAGAAATAAAATAATAATAATAATGCATTTTCTAGAAATAACAGAAATAGGAGGACTCAGCCTTCAGGTATATGTAGAAGATGTGGAAAAGGCAGACATTGGAAGAATGAATGCAGGTCTACAAGACATAGATAAGACAACCTGATACAGAAGGGAAACATGAGAGGGGGACCCTCACAGGCCCCCATGACAAACATGTTTCAGTCATTTCCAATTTCTGCAGAGAATGTGCCTCAGAAGGACAATTAGGAAGCCCCATGCCTCCTGTTACAAGCAATAATGTTCAGAAAGATAAGTTACGTGTGTTTTGGCAAACTTCTATAAATGATCAAAGACCTAAACTGAGAGTGTGTGTAAATGGCATTTTTATTACTAGCCTGCTGGACACAGGTGCTGATGTAAGTATCATTACCCCAGAATCTTGGCATCCATATTGGCCTCTTCAGAATGTAAGTGTTCAGCTCCTGGGAATTGGAACCCTATCTCGAGTAAGGCAGAGCACGAGATGGGGTGAATGTATAGGGCCAGAGGAACAAAAAGGAAAATTAAGGTCATATGTAGCCAATATTGCAATGAATTTATGGGGTCGTGAACTATTACAACAATGGAATAGCGAAATTAACATTCCTGCTACTTCTAGAGCCTATAGTTCTGAGAATAATATTAAAAGATATTACAAACGGAGAAAACCGTCCAATCGGGCTGTACAAGAACAAGCAATTGATGTCCCTTCAGAGATACCAACAGCCTTGCCTCTAAAATGGTTGACTGAGAAACCAATAGGGACAAAGCAATGGCCTTTAGCTAAGGAAAAGTTACAGGCTTTAGAACAGCTGATACAAGAACAATTAAATGCCAGACATATAGAAGAATCTACCAGCCTCTGGAATTCTCCTGTATATGTGGTTAAGAAAAAAACAGGTAAATGGAGAATGGTGACAAATCTCAGGGCCATCAACAAGGTTATTCAACCTATGGGTCATCTGCAATCTGGAATTCATTTGCCCTCTTTATTACCAAAAGGATGACCTCTCATAGTTATTGATTTAATGGATTGTTTTTTCACTATACTTTTGCAAAAAGAAGATAAAGATTTGCATTCACACTGCCTACTTATAACAATTCTCAACCTTTGAGGAGGTACCATTGGGCCATCCTCCCCCAGGGTATGTTAAATAGCCCCTCCCTGTGCCAATATTTTGTGAACCAACCATTGCAAATAATATGCAAGAAATTTCCCAAATCTATAGTATACCATTACATGGATGACATATTGTTATCTGATTCAAACATGGATAACTTGAACAGACTCTTTGAAGAAATGAAGATACTTTTACCTATATGGGGATTGCAAATCAGTCCTGAAAAGATTCAAATGTAGATTCTGAATTATTTAGGTTATAATTATTTAGGTTATAATTATTTAGGTTATAAAATAGGTTTGCAAAAAATTAAGACACAGAAAGCACAAATTCGGAGAGATCACCTATGGACACTTAATGACTTTCACAGAGTTTTAGAAGACATTTCCAGTCTACAACCAGCTTTTGGACTAACACCTGATCTAATAATTCATTGAACAAAACCTTGGATGGTGATAAAGATTTAAACAGTCCCAGAGAATTAACAGTTGAAGCAGAAAAGGTACTGACAATGATTGAGAAAAAATTACAACAGGCACATGTGGACAGGGTGAATCCAGAGCTCGAATGTATTCTCGTCATACTACCATCAAAAATTTCTCCTACAGGAATTTTAATGCAGAGAGATGATATTATTTTGCAATGGATCTTTTTACCACATAAACAAAGTAAAAAACTGAAAACTTATGTGTAAAAAAGTCTCTGAGTTAATTATAAAAAGCAAGCTGAGACTTCGTCAACTAACAGGCATAGACCCAGCGGAAATTATAGTGCCTTTCATTGCTGATGAACCAAAGTAATTATGGGAAGATAATGAACCACGGAAAAGAGCTTGTGCTAATGTTTTTGGGAGACATTAATATCAACTATCCAAAAATCAAGAGGCTTAACTTCATAAAGATAACTTCTTGGATTCTTCCTCGAATCATCCGTGATGCTCCAATAACTGGAGCCCATACTTTATATACTGATGCCAATAAATCAGGGAAGGCAGTTTACAAATCAGAAGACTTGGGTAAGGTGGAACAAAGTACTTATAATTCTGTCCAGTAGGTGGAATTATATGCCATTCTTATGGTGCTAAGGGATTTTAAAGAACCTATTACTATAGTTACAGATTCACAATATGCAGAAAGAATTATTTTACATATTGAAACTGTTGAATATATACCTGATGTTTAATTTTTTCTCCAAGTTCAAGATTTGATCCGGGACAGGCTTTGCCCTATGTACATAAGATAAACCCAATCCCTTATGGGTCTGCCAGGTCCTCTAGCACAAGGTAATGTAGAAATTGATCAATTATTGATTTGTAGTGTGCTACAAGCCTCTGAGTTTCATAAAAAACATCATGTTAATAGCAAAGGTTTGAAGAAAGAGTTTCAATTACATGGCAACAAGCTAAGTGGATAGTAAAGAAATGCCCTACTTGCTCTTTCAATAACCAAATGCCACTGCCAGCAGGGGCTAATCCAAAGGGCACCCAAAGGAATGAAAACTGGCAGATGGATGTGTTCCACTTTGTAGAATTTGGCAAATTAAAATATATTCATCACACCATTGACACTTATTCAGGCTTTCAGTGGGCAACTGCTTTAAGTTCAGAAAAAGCTGATTCAGTAATCACTCATTTATTAGAAGTCATGGCTATCATGGGTATACCTACACAAATAAAGACGGATAATGGTCCTGCTTATGTCTCTAGAAAAATAATACGGTTTTTGGATTATTACAATATCAAGCATGTTACAGGTATACCATACAATCCTACAGGTCAAGTAGTCATAGATAGATCAAATCGACCTAAAAACGATATGTTGAACAAACAGAAAGGGGTGGAAAACACCCCCAGAAATAGGTTACATAATGCTTTGTTCACCTTGAATTTTCTCAACGCTAATGAGAAGGGAACAATGGCTGCAGAAAGACATTGGATAATGGAAAAGTCTACTGAACTAAATCAACCAGTTTATTTCAAGGAAGTGCTGACCTCACAATGGAAGCCAGGAGATGTGCTTCTTTGGGGAAGGGGTTTTGCTCTTATGTCCACAAGTCAGGAAAAATTGTGGATACCGTAAAAATTAGTTAAGGTTTGGTTTGAAGAAGAGAAGCCACTTGGAAAAGATAAATAACAATTCTTTCATAAGGATGGCGAGCATACTGAAGGTAAGAAATACAGATAGGTTAGAGGCAGAGTTCTTTTCTTATCTCCATAGGAAAATACCCATCTTCAAAGAAATTAAGGGACCCTGAATATTTAATTACTGATGGATGGACACATTTTGTATATATATATATATCTGTATTATTAAACATTTCTTTATAAATATGTAGAGCTGGTTTTAAAGTTGGACTCTGGCTCAGTCCCTCTCTAATTCCAAGCCTGTTAGTAACAGAAAAACCCAGAGTTTCTGGACTTTCTGTCTCATGTCAAGAGCCAAGATGTGGGACAGAAAGAAATATGAGTTTAGAAAACATCGTTGCTTTTCTTCATATCTATCATACTTTTCATTGAATATATCTATCATGCCTTTCAGTGAATATGTATATATATATATATATATTATTAATTTTTGAGTTTTTCACAATGAACAATGTGTTTTTCCTGAAGTGATATCTGAAGTTTCCAGGAAGAAGATGGGACCCCACAACAACAACTCTACCTGGTTGACATGACGTCATGATACTGATAGCACTACTACAAGACCTGTTTTGGGTACCAGCTGCACAAGACGATCCCAACTTGGTTAGCTGAAATCCTGCACATCTTGTACAACATTCTAGCCAGACCTCCACAAAATACTCAGAGACTATATGCAATTTTGAAATACATTGATCTTGAAATTTAACCATCATTTTACTTTCATAGAATCCCCCAGAAAGAGCGTCACCCCCATGACAGTTGGAAGTAATTCTAAAGGACATCCCCTCTCCCATTAAAGTTTACCCCTGGGTTTAGGGGCATCATTTAGGGGTTGTGATGTTGGGGGAGAAATTTTATAAGCTCAGGGATCATTTTGAAAAAAAAAAGGGAATGATGGGATAATAGATTTATATTTGTGAGTTACTGCTTTTAGACAAATATATTGGGATCGATTCTTGTATATTGATACAAAGTTAAATTATATTGACTATTGTATGCATGCATGTTTGTATCTCTGTTTAAAACATTTTTTATGCAATGATATATATATATATATATTATATTTACCATATTGCAGTGTACATTTCTACCTCTGATTACGATACTTATATAATGTTTGTGTATTGATAAATATTTACCATATTGCAATGTATATTTGTACAGTGTTTATATTTGGAGGTCATTATCCTCATTTGTTACACACTTGTTTATTGTCTTAGTCTTTAAGTTAGATAGATATGGAGAATTATATAGATAAATAGTCATTTAAGTTTGTCATTTGTAATTAGACTAATCAGGTTCTCTAGATATATAGAGATTATACTCATTATAGATAGATAATCTTCAATCTTTTCAAAGAGCTGTAGAAAATGGCCTTTAATCTAACTCAGAGTTTCATGAGAGTGAGACACAATTGCTCCTGGCAACACCGCTCTATTCCCGAGAGAACATTGAGCACCAAAATCTCTCCACCTGGAGCCTTTCTATTTGGCAGAACTGGAAAGATAGTTTTGAAAAGTTCCTTGCCTTTGAAAATGGCATGTCAGTTATATTAGGCCTTGGCCCAAGTTGGTTGACTCAACATTGCAAACGAGACTTTGGGTGATTGCCCAGGTAGTCAGTTATCTCTGTCAATTGTTGCATATTTTGGATATATCTCATTTGTTAAGTAATATTTATTCCCTTCTCAGATATTTGACGGAGCTGAAGATTATACAATTGTAGTTACTTCTACATCATTTAGACTCCTTGAGATAGAATGTTTAGCAAAACTTTTGTTCTCAATATTGTTTGTTATATTTATTATTTGTTATTAGTGTATATAGTTTTATTTGGTTTAGTTCTGTCTTATTTAGACAAAAAGGGGAGATGTAGGGATAAGTCCCACCCCTTAGGGGGCATGTTCCCCTCGGGCTAATGTTTGCCTATAAATTTGGCAACCTTGCTCCCAGCCGCTGTTTCTGCATTCCTGGTCTCTGTGGGAAGGGTGGTTCTGTAAGTCTATTTCTCCATTAAAGCACTCTCTATATGTTTACAATCTGTCTGCATTCATTTACACCATTACAGAGTGGCATGGTCCCAGATGAGGTGCAGACCTTTACGACCTGTTTCTACATTGTCAACGAGAATGATCCAGTCCAGTACCTTTACCACCATCTTGATGACTCCATTGAAGGCAACCTCCACATCATGCCAGAATATCCTCCAGTAGAGGTGACTTTGGATATGTCAGGGATTCCTTACAGGCAAAATAGTGCAGTAAAACAAAAAAAGATGGAACCCAAGAGATAGGTAAAATTATTTACCAAGTTCCCACCAAACCTTCCGTGTATTCCATCAAGTTTGATAATGACTTTCATATCTATGCCTATGATTTGATGAAGATCTGTTAAGGTGAAAGTCTCAAATTTTGAGGGGCAGACTTAAATCTCTCTTTGGGGAATGTGTTTTTTTCAGTGATACTTCAGGTCTTCTTTAATCCTGGTATCTTTTCCAATGGAATATTCTTGCTCAAAAAATAAAAATTAGTGAAAATGTTGTGTTATTAGGTCAATGATGGATTGTGTTTGGTGGATGGAACATCACAGAAATACATGCCTCAAAGCAAAGAAGGATTTATGGTCTTTTCAGTCTTACTATGGGACAAGGCACCAATAGTGCCTAGTGACATGGCACAATGCAGTCAACCTCTCCTCACCTGTCCAAGTTCATTGAGGGGGTCACCCCATTGCTTTGTAAGAACCCCCCAAAAGATAAGGATCTTGACATTCCCAGAATGGCCCCCTAAATTGAGATATCAGTTTATGTGTATTAACTTTTGTGTTTGTGTGTGTGTACTTAAATCACAAAAAAAAACCAAATTGATTTTAATATTGAAATTTCTTCTCATCTTGAGAAGAATATTTGCTACAGAAACACTCTCACAGTAGTACTGAATGTTTAGGCTGTCTCAGCAAGGAGAAGTAACTGTAGGAATCCCCCAGGAGTAGGGTCAGTGGCACAGGAATTACACCCAAGGAAAGTCAAGGAACTCACAGATGGAAGATAAATCTTAGCCAAAATAACACCCCAAATTATTTAGGTAGAACATGTGATACTGGTACAATAATTACAAGAGGTCTAAAATGCCTGGACTAGAACATAAGGGGAACACAATGATGTCTAGCTGAGAGTGCATGGCAAAACTGATTGGATCTGACAAAAATTATGTAAGCATACCAAGGAAACCACCAGTCAAACAAAACTCCAAGAAATCTGTATGACAACATATCATGTTGACAATTCTGAGATTTATAGACAAAGGAAAGATCTTATATATGTCACTGTCACACTGGTAATGGTCAACCCATTCCATTGTAGTGTGACTCCCTGCTGTGTTTAAGATAACCTGTCAATTCTTTCTAGTTAGTTACAGGGAAATTTGCATTGCTTGCACAGATTAACTAGCAAAAATTATGTAAGCATACCAAAGAAACCACCAATGGGACAAAACCCTAATAAATCTGTATGACAACATATTATGTTGACAATTCTGAGATTTATAGACAAAGGAAAGATCTTAAATATGTCACTGTCACACAGGTGATGATTAACCAGTTCCATCGTAGTGTGACTCCCTGATGTGTTTAAGATAACCTGTCAATTCTGTCTATTTATTTACAGGGAAATTTGCATTGCTTGCACAGATTAAGTAGCAGCATCATTTACTGCACCATCAAAGGCAAGGCAAACAAATCAAAGACATATTGTTGAATGTTGATGATGTCATTGGGAGTTTTGTGGGTTTTTTGTTAAAGGGAAATCATCGGTGACTCTCATACATGAAGCAGATCCTGTCTCTGCGATGTATCCTGAAAGACTGTAAGAAATAAACTAAAATAGTTTTTTTCTCACATACTAGTAACATTTTTGTTGCTATATTTAAATATGTGTGTTGCATGAGCTCCTTCCGTTCTTTCAGCTAATAGCCACTGAGATACCAGCCCATTGAGGTGTGGTCTCTCTCTTTCAAAAATCAACATCTACGTTCAGCTTGATATCCCTGCTTCCAGCTTCCCTTCCTGCTACCAAGCTCCTTTCCTTATTCCGCAGAGGTCTTTTGTTATTGATGGTGATCTGTAAGTTTTTCCCCGAAAAGAAATAATCATTCTATTAATTACAATTCTAAACTGCTGTGGGAGATTGTTTGTGACTTATGACTTCATATGTGATACAAGCACATATGGGTGTGGAGTGTGTTCTCTCTGTGCATATGAGGAAGGCATGGCAGCAGGAGTAGGATGCTGCATGTTGTCTGTAAGGAAATCAGTAAAAAGTGGGTACCAAGTACAAGGATGTCCTGGTAGTCAAGGCTTTTCCTTTCAGACCCCAAAGCCTCCAGCTAGGTTCTGGGTCACCACAATCTCCAAAACCCCCAACATGAAGTATTCAGAACCAGAGGCCTGTGTGTGCCATATCACATGAAATCATCTTGAATACACCAATCTGTTTTTTAATGCTACATTCTTTTGTCCTATCAGAACCATTTTATTACAAATAAAATTAACTTGCCGCATCTTTGGTGTCCTAGAATTGCTTTAAAGTGTTTCTAAGACATTCTTACAAAGCTTCCTGTGTTGTTATGAGACCTTAAGGGGACAGCACTTATTTCAGAAATCAAAGGCAGTTGGTTTCAAACCTGTGGTTAGCTGTTGGCTGGACATTGGTTTGCCTATAGCTACTCTATGTAAATATGTATTTGACTAAGATAGGGAGACAGCACCTGAGGGGGCAGGTTGCCTTACTTTGAAAATGACCCATTTTGAGGCTTTACTTCAGGCTCCTCTGTTCTCTTCATCTTGGTTTCTTCATCAGATTAGGATGAGAATTACACCTCACTCTCCAGGATCTGTGAATACTGAATGAGTTAAGTATGTGTGACCACAGTGATGTTTGCCTGTCTGTCATCTGGGGCATTGCTCATGGACCTCTGACACATTGTACAGGAATGTCAGCCATCATTATATGGTTTGCATAATTTTACAGCACAAGAGTTGTCAATGTTGCTCCTATGATCTTCCTCATATGGTCTCCATCCATAAAGAAGCAAAAAAAAAATCCTTCCCTGAGAGGGCAAGTTCTTTACACATGAAAGTTTCTAGAAAGAAATGACATAGAAGATTCATCTAGGCAATCTGTTGACAGGATACAGGGGGAAATGGAAGAGGGATTGAAGGAAAGAGAGAGACATGGAAGAATGGTTGAATTTTATCATTCATTGGATAAGTGAGTGAACCAATGGATGAGTATGCCTTGTAGGATAAAATGTGCTGCATTTCCTCTGACAGTCAAGCTAAATTGAGGACTTACAAGGTTGTCTACTAAGGAGGACACTTATTCCATTTTTCCTTCTTGTGCTCCAGGCCACCCAGGAAAGTGACAATAAGGATGAGGATAAGGGGTGAAAATGATCCAGTGTTGCCTGGTACAGGTTCTCACCAACATTGTAGCCAAATCACATGTCCAGGGACAGCTGATCTACATGATGAATGCTGACTGGCCGTTTGATACCTCCAACTTTTTAACCAAGTTTGTTAAGCTGAAGGAACCAAAAATTGCCCCATTACAAGAGGGCGGGATCCTTGCATGATAGGAGGCAGGATCAATATAACACTGGTATTCTCTGATTTCCTTCTGTGCTTCCTTATTCTTTGTGTATAGGAGGGCAACTGATTTTTTGGAATTGGTCTTATATCTTGCCACACTACTAAAGGTGTTTATCAGCTGTAGGAGTTCTTTGCTTGAGTTTTTCGACTCGATCATGTACACTATCATATCATCTACGAATAATGGAAGTTTAACTTCTTGCTTTCCAATTCAAATCCTTTGGATACCCTTTTGTTGTCTTATTGCTATTGCGAGAACTTCAAGCACTATATTGAAGAGGTATGGAGAGTTTGGACAGCCTTGTCGAGCTCCTGATTTTAGTGGGATACCTTTGAGTTTTTCTGCATTTAATTTGATGTAACCTGTTGGCTTGCTATAAATGGCTTTTATTATAGTTAGGTATGGCCCTTGTATCACTAATCTCTCTAAGACCTTTATCATAAAGGGATGTTGAATTTTGTCAAGTGTTTATAGAGCATCAAATGAAATGATCACTTTTTTCTTTCAGTTTAATTATATTTTGGATTAGATTGAAAGATTTTTGTATGTTGAACCTGCCCTGCATCCCTGGGATGAAGCCTAGCTGAAAATAATGAATAATATTTATAATGAGTTCTTGGATTCGGTTTGCCAATATTTTATTGAAGAGTTTTGCGTTGATGTTCATGAAAGAGTTTGGCCTATAATCCTCTTTCTTGTTTGAGTCTTTGTGTGGTTTTGGTATCAGTGTAACTCTAGCTTCAAAAAAGGAATTTGGCAATGACTTTTCTGTTTCTTTACTGTGAAATACATTAAGGAGTATAGGTATTAGGTCTTCTCGCAAGTTCTGGTAGAATTCTGCATTGAAACCATCTGGACCTGGGCTTTATTTGGTAGGAAGTCTTTTTATAACAACTTCTAATTCTTCGTGACTAACAGGTCTATTCAGATTGTTCACCTGGTTCTGGTCAAACTTTGTTATATGGAACTTATCTAAAAAGTGTCTGTTTCTTTAATATTTTCCAATTTTATGGCATATAGGCTTTTGTAGTAAGATCTAATGATTTTCTGAATTTCCTCTGTGTCTGGGGTTATGTCTCCCTTTTCATTACTGATCTTGTTAATTTGTGTATTCTCTCTCCACTGTTTGATTAGTTTGGCTAGCGGTTTATCAATCTTGCTTATTTTTTCCAGGAACCAGCTTTCTGTTTCATTGATTCTTTGGATTCTTTTTTGTGATTCAATTTTGTTGATTTCAGCCCTCCGTTTGAATATTTCCTGTCTTTTACTCCTCTTATGTGAGACTGGTTCTTTTTTTTCTAAAGCTTTCAGATGGGCTGTTAAGTCGCCAATGTGTGCTTTCTCTGTTTTTTTAAGTGGGCACTTAGTGCTATGAACTTTCCTCTTAGCACAGCTTGCATAGTGTCTCATAGGTTTTAGTATGTTGAGTGTTTATTTTCATTGATTTCAAGTAAGACTTTAAATTCTTTCTTTATTTCTTCCTTGATCCAGGTGTGGTTCCACTAGTTGACTGTCCAGTTTCCATGAGTTCATAGGCTTTCTAGGGGTAGCATTGTTGTTGAATTCTAACTTTAATCTGCACAAAAGAATCTAGGACATTTTACATGCTCAAAACCTCTCAGGAACTTCCTCACATACACAACATACATTATCACAGTTCACTTCTGCACAAAGTACATTAGCATATTCATCATCTACCCCAGTGTCTCAGGGATATAGCCAGCATGCCAAAAAATGGTGGAAACATTGAAATCAGTTCCAGGGTCTCCAAAAATTTTGTAGAACCTTTGCTGACTGCCTGGGACTCCCCAAGATATTCATCATCTTCACCAGGTATATGCAAATTTCAACAACTACCAGATGACATGTGGTACATTCCATATATGCCGCAGAAATCTTGAGTTATTTCCATTCTTTCCAGTGCCTTTTGATACCTTAACTGTTGGAAGAAGGAACTTTTGGTTACTCTAAACCTATACAAGGTGATCTAGGGGCCTCTCTTTCATTCTACAAGACCTCTTGGATATTGGAAGTCTGCACAAAGGGTTCACCAAAGAGATCCATCTATTCCAGACACTTTAGTAACTTTGACTTCTTGAAAAGGGAGGGCAAATGATGATTTCTTTATCTGGGCAATGCACTCTATCCTCTTCCCAAGAGTCTTTGTAAATTTCCTTATCTGTTCAAGTGAGTTCCAGACATTCATTATCTTTACTAGAAGCTGTGGAATCTTGCCTTTATTATATGTGGAAAAAATGATTCTGGAAGTTTCTACGTGTGCACATGGCAATCTAGTGTTATCCACTTACTCAAGAGTGGATTAGAGATCTTCATTATCTACTCTCATGACTCTAGGATGTTTTCTACCAAACAAAGTGGATTTAGGAATGTCTCCATCTGTTTCACGGATGCTCAGACCTCTTATGTCTTCCCAGGTAGTTCCAGGAACACCTCCATTTTCCCAAGAGGTATAGGAATCCATCACTAATCAGAGGAGAGCAGAAACTCTTCCATATGCCAATAATGATCTCTTTCAGAAGGAACTGAGGGAAATTCTTAATTTTCAAAGGGGAAATTAAAAGACTGGTCATCTGCCCAAGGGGTGTTTTACGGCGAATTTCTCAAACAGCGAGAAAGAACAACCACCACAAAAGGATTCTTCTCAGATCATGCCTTAATGTAGTACCTCTTTGTTGATGGGGAGCAGAAAGTGAGAGGGGCTGAGAGCACTAAACCAGCTGTTTATATAGGGAGTAGGCACATGGGTCGTCCTGTGATTGACTGCCACTATCAGCTGACACTAGACTGTGTCAGGATAGGCCTGAGGACTCTAAACCACCTTGTCTGTGTGAAGCAGGGGACACACATCTCCCAAAGTCGTAACCATATATGCAGTGGTTTATTTCAAACAAGACAGGATGTCGAGCCATCTTGTAATGGTGATCCTGTCCGGCTCCCTGAAGTTCCCCCTTTTTGTTTGTGAGCACTGAGTGCACGACTAATGTCATCCAATCTGACCCCACCTCATGTGTGTTGGTTGATCGGGGATGGAAGATATTCTCCATAGACACAACTCCCCTGTGCAATGAGTACTCGAGGAACCCCGGGAGTGCAAAGGCTGTGTCGCAGGAACCTGCATCCGCATACCTACCCAAGTGCAATGTATCAACAGAATTCATGGGGTGCATAGGCTGTGCATGATTGAAGCCCTAAGCGTCTCTTAGTGTTGATAGCATTATCTGGGGAGAGGAGCCACACTCCAGGGCAGCCAATGTTTGGGAGATAATTACTTTGACCCTCTTGGTTTGGGCATGAAGGCGGCAGACCAACCACAGGCACAACACATAGCCACCCAGACAGCTTGCCAAAAAAATGCCCATGCCCACTCACTCCTTATTGAAAGCACAGGGACGGACCCTTTCTCTGTAAAGTTATGTGCTTCTCCTAAAGGGGCTACTTCAGAATCATACATTAAAAATGGTAAATCCAGGTTTCTATTGGTGGTAAAACTCTGGGGAAAACCGTGGCATCATGCCGAACAGGCATCGCCTTTGGGAAGGCTGACAGGATTCCCAATCTGTGCTCCGCCTTCCACTGAATCCACATCATCAGGGATGTCAGCAGGATCTTCTTCCAGAGACTCAGCCTTATCCTTAGGAACTTCCTTGATCATGCTTGTCAGCCAGCTCAGAACTTAAAGTGAAGCCTCTTGGCCCTGTGGAAAAACACATACAACTCCCCTGGATCTTGCCACCACAAGATCCGGTCCATACCATTTGTTATCCAATACATCTTTCCACATCTCATATTCCTATTTTTTCATAGGGCCTGCTGCGTGCTTTTCAGCTGCTGCAGTATCTGACTCATTCAGGTTTAAAAAATTCTTTTCTTTCCCTGGGGGAAGCGGATACAGCTATTCCCCCTTTTTGTTTTTGCAGAATTTCTTTAATACTACTGTTAGCTCTCTCCACAATACCTTGTCTGGTGTATTGTATGGAAGGCCCATAATATGGGTCACCTGTAGCTATGCACAAAAGGCACGAAATCCATGGGAGGTATATGCCGGGACATTGTCTGTCTTATGGCGTAGGGGTTTTCCCCCGGCAGCCCAGGCCTCAAGGCAATGCGTTTTTACTTGAGTCACCTTTTCCCCCGCTAGGGGCATGGCATGAATAATGCTAGAAAATGTATCCACTGATACATGCAAATATTTTAATTTGCCAAATTCAGGCACATGGATAATATCCATTTGCCACAATGTGTTAGGTTGCAGACCTCTAGGATTAACCCCAACATTAGGGGGGGTGAAAAAGTCACACATGAAGAGCAGGCTTTAACTATTTCTCTGGCTATCTGTCTGGAAATATGAAATTTTCTTCTAAGGGTATCGGAAGGCACATGCCAAAGCTTATGAAAATCTCGTGCTAATTCTACAGGGTCCGAGACAACCAAACCCATGGACCGGGTAAGGCAGTCATCCAAATCATTGGCCTCAGACATGGGTCCTGGAAGCAAAGTATGAGCCCGAATATGTCCAATGAAAAAGGGATTATCCCTTTGTAAAATGCATGCTTGAATTTGACACAAAATATTGGAAACTGCACTTCAATTTCTAACAAAGGCAGCCACCTCCAATGAGGCAACAGACTTCACCACATATTTAGAATCTGAAAATAAATTGAAGGGTTCTGAAAATCCTTTAAAAACTTCCAGCATGGTCATACATTCCGTGACTTGTGGGGAATCAGGCTGAAAATCAAGCAAAATGGCATCCTGACCTTGAATTACTATGGCACCTTTGCCAGTTTTGGAGTTATCAGTAAAAACAGTGAAGGCCGTCAATGGGCTTTTTAAAGGTAACCTTAGGAAAATACACTAAGTTCCTTTCCAGAAAATTCAACAGGGGATGTCTTGGATAATGATTATCAATAAGGTTAGGAAAAGCACAAACCAGAACAGCCCACTCATTCACTGTAGCGTTCAATGTCTCCACCTGTCCCTTTCTATTGGGAATAATCAATCTATCTGGCATGGTTGCAAAAGATGGTAAGCAATGTTTTATTCCCAGTACCGCTTGAGAAGCAACCAACTCGGGATAATATTGAATAACTTTGGTACCTGAAGAATTACCATGGATCCACCATAAAGGGCCATTTTGCCACAACACCCAAGTAGGGTAATATGCGGTTTTTAAGATGCATAAGAATATGGGCAAGGCAGGGTTGACTCGGCACAATTGCCCCTCAATCATTGCTTTCTCCACTTGTTTTAAAGCCTTTTCAGCCAAGTGGGTCAAAGTTCTGTTAGAATTAACATTTGGGTCACCCTCCAAAATAGAAAACAAGGGCAACAACTTTGCCAGGGGGATGTTTAAATACCCCCTAATCCAATTAATATCCCCCAATAATTGTTAAAAATCATAAAGTGTCCTCAAATGATGGGTGTGAATGAAAATCTTTTGAGGGGGTCACAGTCAAAGGGGATATAATTGCCCCCAGTAATTTTATATCAGTAGTCTGTTGGATCTTATCAGGTGCCAAGACCAGGCCCCAACAGCATAGGGCTGAGGCCATTTCCTGGAACCTGGTAAGGAGCACTTCCTGTGAAGAGGCAGTCAACAGGACATCATCCATGTAATGAATAATTCTCATTTTAGGGAATTGTTGTCTTATGGGTAAGAGGGCCTGATCTACATACAGCTGGCATATTGTTGGGCTATTGGCCATTCCCTGTGGGAGCACTCTCCATTGATAATGAATATCGGGTTGCTCATGGTTAACCGATGGGAAAGTGAATGCGAATCGTTCCCTATCATTTGGATGCAAAGGAATGGAAAAAAAAAAGCAATCTTTGATGTCCAAGGCCATGACCGGCCAGCTACGTTGTAAGGCAGAGAGTAAGGGCAGTACCCTCTGGACTGCACTCATAACCTACATCTGAACATTAACTACATGCAAGTCATGTAATAATCTCCATTTTCCTGAGCTCTTCTTAATAACAAATATAGGGGTGTTCCATAGTGAAACAGAAGGCTCCACATGCCCAAACCATAATTGTTCTAAAACCAGGTTTTTTGCAGCTTCCAATTTTTCTTGTAGAAGAGGCCACTGAGGAACCCACACTGGCTTATTGGGCCCCCAGGGTACGGGTACAAGACAGTCATTGGAAGAAAATTCTTCAGTGGCCCCTAGGAAAAACCCAGGCCCCTTCTATCCTGTTTTTTTCACAGACTCTATAGGCCTTTGACAACCCTGAAGATTCTTCCCCAGGCCCTTAGATGGGACAAAACCTTGTCTTTTCATCATACTTTTACTAGACTCTTAATAATGATTAGTTAGCTTAAGTTTCAATTGATGTTGAATGTCACGGCCCCACAAATTAATGGGGACTTCAACCACGAAGGGTTGAACCGTGCCTTGTTAGTCCTCCATTTTCCAGACCAGCTCTTTGGCACTCATGTATGGCGCGTGAGCATAGCCCAGCCCTTGTAAGGATTGAGATGACTGTTGCAATGGCCAGCGGTTAGGCCAGGCTTGCAACTGGATGATACTTCGGTCTGCCCCAGTATCCACCAATCTGAAGAATAACTTTTCCTCTATCATTAAATCCAACATGGGCCTCTGATCCAGTTCTATAGATAGATAGGCAAGGTCCACTCCAGTGGAGCCCAACCCCCTGTCATTTCTTTCCTTAAGGTGCACAGGAAAGCTCTCATGTTTAGATGGTAGTATAAGCAGTTGGGCAATCCTGTTCCCTGGCACAATAAAAATCATGCCACAAGAAGAATGACATAGGATCTTAATCACTCCAGTATAATCAGAATCAATGACTCCTGAAATGAAAATCAAGCCTTTCATAGTGGATGTCGATTGCCCTAAGACTATCCCCACTGTTCCCTTTTCTAATGGTCCATTCATGTCAGAATCAACCACCTGAAATCCCATCTCCTGGGTTAATACCAGTCCGGTGGAGGCACGGAGGTCCAACCCTGCTGAGCCTAAGGTTGCTCAGCAGATACAGTCAGGTTGGGAGTGGTGGTCTGCTGCAGTGCCCCATAAATTTTCAGGCCCTGGGGATGGGGCTCCTCATTCCGTTTTTTGACTCCTGGCCACCAAGCTGTACAATGGGCTGCCCATTGATGTCCTTAACAGACCGGCATTCATTGGCCCAATGTTTCCCTTTCTTACATCTTGGGCAAAGGCCAGGTTGACTTACATTAGTAGTCTGAGCATGAGAAGACAGCCCTTTCAGTGATGGGCATTGTTTCTTAAAATGCCCTTGTTGTCCACGTTTGAAACATCCTCCTCCTTTTCTGGTCTTTGCAGCCTGAGTAGTAGATAAAACAGCAGCCACTAGGCCTGCATTGGTAAGGGGCCCTCCAATCTCTTGGCAGGCTTTCAGCCAGGACTCATTTCCCTTCTCTTTAACAGGAATAATGGCCCCCTGACATTCCTTAGTACTCTGTTCAAAAACAATCTGCTGTACCAATGGCATCACCTGATCCACATCCCCAACAATCTTTTCAGCCATATCAAGAATTCTAGCCACAAAATCAGAGAAAGGTTCATTTGGCCCCTGAATAATCCTTGTTAGATGGCCTTTGACTTCTCCTTTATTAGGCAAAGACTTCCATGCCCTATAGCAGATATCATTAATCTGTTGGTACACCTCCTGAGGATATCCTAGCTGGTTGGCAGCCCATTACCCTTGCCCCAAAAGCATATCTGCTGTCCATTGGGGATGATTATTCTGGGCATTCACTCTAGCTTGAACATGAGCTTTATGCGTAACAATTGATTTAAAATCCAAAAATTGTCCCATACTTAGGCAAGCCTTAGCAATCTCAAACCAATCTGTAGGAGGCATGGCTGTGGTGGCGATTCTACACAGCAAGGCTATGGTATAACTAGCTGTAACTCCATAGGTTCGAACTGCTTCCACTAAATCCTTTAACTGTTTATAAGATACAGGCTCATAATATCCCTCATTAGTCTGCAGGTCCTCAAAAACTGGAAATACGGAGGCTAGATACACCCATGTATCTCTATTAATAAAATGGAATCCTCCTCCCACTTGTGAATAGGATGGAGGCACAGGGGGCAGGCGTGGCTCCAGAGGCGCCAATGGACCCACACCCACCCTTGCTGACGCATTATGTGCGGGGGCCACCTCCACCCATATCTTTTCTTCTCATAGCCAGCGGTGGCTTCCTCCAGTTCTTCCTCCTCCTGAGGGTCTAATTCCTCCTCAGACAGATCCAGGCCCACAAATTCCTCGAGCCGCATCTAGGGGACCTCCCCTCTTTTCATTTGCCTCCCCATTAGGGAGGACTGCATCAGAATCCTTTTTCTTTACCTTCTCCTTTTCTTTTGTTTTTACCTTTTCCCTTTTTCTTTTAGGCTCATCCAAGTCTTCTCCCTTTAAATATGATTCTAAAAGACTGTCCTGGTATTTAATGAGGGCTCTCTGCCCCTCTTTTGGAATGTCCACATTGTTTCTCTCCTTGAGGCCATGGCCCGACTGACGGTTGTGCAACCAGAAACTGCAGGCTAAGACAAACACCACAAACACCAAGAACTCAGGACCAAACACCCAAGGATCAACTCCTGCAAACAGCATACTTGGAGATACTGCAATCAGCATACTAGGAGAAACTTACCGACATTACCCCTCTGTGTGTTGAGTACTAAATCCTCTTCAGCCCCTCGCCTGGTGACCAAAGTTTCCCAGGTTTCCTGCACCAGCTCCGGCGAACTTCTCGACCAGCAAGAAAGAACACCACACCACAAGGATTCTTCTCAGATCACGCTTTAATGGAGTGCCTCTTTGTTGATGGGGAACAGGAAGCAAGAGGGTCCAAGAGCACTAAAGCAGCTGATTATGTAGGGAGTAGGCACATGGGTCACCCTGTGATTGGCTGCCACCATCTGCTGACACTAGAGTGTGTCAGGATAGGCCCTAGGACTCTAAACCACTGCACATGCGTGAAGCAGGGGACATGCAGCTCCCCAAAACATAGCCATATATGGAGTAGTTTATTTCAAACAAGAGAGGATGTTGGCACCATCTTGTAATGGCGATCCGGTCCGGCTCCCTGCAGTGTTTAAAACTGCTCTGTTGGTTTCAGGGCCTGTAGAAAAATTTCTATCTGCCTCAAGGACAAAATGGCTTTTCAGTTCTACACTCCTACTTACTGGGAGCTTGTCTCTATCTTCCCTAAATAAATCAGAACTGTTCACACATTTCTAGAAGCATCTAGAATCTTCACCAAATGTCCAAACTTCTCTAATACATTCTATATCTTACCAAGAGTCTCTGGGAACTACCCCACCTACACCAGGTACGCTGGAACATTCCCCACTAGATCAAGTGTGATAGAAAGTTTCTGTATCCACAAAAGTGACTCTAGGATAAACAACACATCAGAAGGCATATGAAGGACATTCATTATCTCTCCGAGGAACTTTGTGATTGTCTATATCAGGACAAGAGTCTCTAGGACATTGCTGATTTGTCAAAGGTTCTGCAGAATCATCCAGATCTCCCTACAAAGTGCAAGACACTTATTATAATCAAGGGTCTGTGGCAAAGTTCCCATCTGTCCCACAAGGAACATATTTTTCCCTGCCCAGTGAATACTGTAATATTTTTCAGCTTCTAAAGTTATTCTAGAAACGTCATCTTCTCTCCAAAAATTAGAAGGTTCTTTAGATGTCCATGGTGCTCGGCAACTTCAACCTGATTCACAGAGTACTTGGGAAATTCCCAATGGATTCCAAAGTGATAAGAAACTTTAACATCTTGCCTAATGGTTTTTAAATATTCGGAGTCTCCATCTGTGAGTCTAGAAACTTTGACATTTCTCCCAGAAATTCTGGTACATTCAATATCTGCCCAAAGTGTTCTGCTCTGTTCCTTTCTGTTTCTGACTAATAAATTCAGGAATCTTCATCTCTCAAAATATCAATTCAATTTTCCTCATCTTCTAAATATTCACTGACACCCACTCCATCTGTACTTTGGACCTCCCAATATTTATTATCAGCTCAATTGTACTCAAAATCATCTAGCACTGCCAAAGGGATTCTCAGATAAATCACCACTTCAGTAAGGGTGTTTAGGAGATTCATTATCTATGCAAAGGGCTCTTGGAACTTCCATATCAGCAAAAGCATTTGTAGGACGTTCAAAATCTGATGAAGAAACTCTAGAAATGTTCATTTCTTCTCAAGAGGACCTAGCACCTTCTTTTGCCCCAGAGACTTTTGTACATTGATCATCTATTCCACAAGATTGTGGACTTTCTCAATCATCAAAAGATCCTTTAGGAACATCTACACAAGGTGCTATCCAAAGTCTGTAGTACCAGCACCATTATTAGCTCAAAGTGTTCCAGAAATTCAGGCTGCTTTGGAGTGGCCTCTGTGTTCTTCCCAATATTGCTTAAGAGACAACAGATCCTTTGCCATTTTATATAGAGATTTGTAGTATTTTGAAATCTCTCTCAAGGTCTATAGACACTCCGACATCTATTTTAGAGACAATGAGATTTTCAACAATTGCCAAAGGTGCACAGGCCCTCTATAACTGAACAAGTGACACTGAGATCACCAACAATTTCCTACAAAGCTCTGGGATTTTCTCCATATAACCAACACTTTGTGAATACTGCCTCATCTCAAATGGGGTCTGAGAGAATTTCATTAATGGACAAAGATTTAAAACAAATATCTTCATGAAAAGATGTGACTTTATGATACAACTGCATCAAAACTGTCCAGGAAATGCACTGTCTGCACAAGGGGCTCTAGGAATGTCCATATCTGCACACGTATCTCTTCGACACTAATAATCTTTTCATGGATCTTCAGATAATCCCTTGTCACTTGAAGAGGCCTCAGGCACCTGTTTGGAACAAGGGTATCCAGGGAAGTCCTTATCATTAGCATTATCTGATCTAGGAGATCTTGGGCTATCAGAATATTCAACAGGGGCACTTAGAAACACCACAATCTACTCATAGCACTCTAGAAATACCATTTTCTGATGAAAGGACTATAGGAAGTACACCACCTCCCCAAAATTCTCTAGCGCCTCTCCTTTATTCAGTGCAGATTCTAAAACAGGCTCCTCGTATGTCAGAGATATCAGAACTTTTACATCTACAAAAGAGGCTTGTAATATATCAGACTCTTCCCCAAGAACTTCAGAAACTTTTCCATTTACCTCACGATCTCTGGAAATTTCATTCTCTGCCAAAAGTTCTGTGTGACCAACTATATCTGAGTAAGAAATTTAAGACCATCAGTATCTCTGGAGGAATCCCTGAAACTTCTACTCCTGAACAGACATCTATGGGTTCCACTCCACCCACGTCTAGGACAGGGTCACTCTCCCTCTCAGAAAAAACGTTGTCAGGACACATTTTTAGGTTTACAAGGAGATTCACCATCTCAGCAAACCTAAGCCGGAATTTTATTGAATTCACAAAGGCTCTGAGATTGTCTATATCAGCAGATAGACATTCAATAAATGCTTCTGGGTCTCCAGATATTTCCTTATACATAAATAGGCTTCAGGCTCTTGTTTGGAACAATGGCATTAAGGACAGTCATTATCATTATCTGATCTAGGAAATCTTGGACTAGGGAATACTCAAAGGACCATGAGAAACATCACCATCTACACATAGCACTCTAGAAAAGACATCTTCTACCCAGGAGTTATAGATACTTCAGCACGTGCCCAAAATGGTGTAGCACATATGGGTCTTTCAGTACAGAGTCTAAAAGGGGCCCCCCTTATGTCAGAGACATAAGAAATTTGGCATCTCCCAAGAAGCTGGTAATATATCAGACTCTTACCTAGGGATTTTAGAAAATTTTCCGTCTACCCTAGAAACTCTCAAAATTTCATTACCTGAACAAAATACTAGAGGACCATCTGTATCTTCAAAAGAAATTCATCCATCAGTATCTCTGGATAAATATCTGGGACCTCCTTCACCAGACCAAGGTTTTCTAAGACCCACTCTACCAGCATCTGGGACTTGGTCATTATCCATTTCAGCACAACATTGTCAGGAAATATCCTATGTTGTACAAGAAGATTATCCTCTTAGCAAGGCCATACAGGAAATTCATTGCATTCCCAAGAATCTCTGGGATGGTCCATATCAGCATAGGAATCACTTGGACATTCATCATTTGCTCAAGAGTCTCCAGATAATTTTTGTCATCCCAAGAGGCTTCAGGTCCTACTTTGACACTTGAGACTTTAGGACAGTCATCATCTGACACTGGAACTCTTCAACTTTCTTACTCTCATTAGGGTACAATATAAACTCCATCATCTCACAAAACTTTTCTAGAAATAACATCTTCTTACAATAAGGTTACAGAAACTTTAACAACTTCCCAAGATTCCTTAGAATATCAAACTCCTTCAATGTAGACTCTGCAACCTTCCTTTACACCAGAGACCTAAGAATTTTTGCCAACAGGAAAAGAGGTTTGTAAGACCTCAGAACCTGTGTCAAGTGTTCTAGAATCTTTACCATCCTTTTCAGAGGCTCTGAGACATTGGAATCCTGAAAAATGTACTCGAGGACTTTCAATATATAACCACAAGAATATGGAGTCCCCAAGACCTATTTATGATACCTTTGGAAATACCACACCATCCCAATGGCTTCTAGAACCTACGTCATCTACCCAAGAAGTAGTGGGAACTTTCTTTTCAATGGAGTCTTTAAGAATGTCTACTTGTGCACATGACAGTTCATTCCTATTCCTTCTCATGGAGACTCTCTAAGCTATTACTCTTAACCCCAAAAGAGCCATATAAGTTCCAATTCAACCACAAACGAGTGAAGCATTCTTCATTTATTAAATGAAGTATCAGATATTTACTTTTAGAATTGGATGCCTTAAGATCATTCACATCTGCCAAAAGTAGGCTCGCATCTTGCATATATATCAGAAAGGACTCAGGTTCTACAGCTACCCCTCTGAGGAGTGTTTCCAAACAAAGTATTATCAGAATTGAACTTCAAATCTATTTCCACTGCTACAAAATATCAAAGATGTTCTCCTTCTTGACTAGGTGGTTCCAAACATTTGTAATCAAAGAAAACAAAATCTAAACCTGATTGTAAAGAATCATGCCTCAAATCTGTGCCAACAGAAGATTAAGGCTTGTAATTTCACCATTCTCCCAAAAATGGGGCAGAGATTTGGTTTCTAATAATTTTGCTGCAAGACTTAAAACTGAGCCTAAAGAGAGCCTCACTACTTCTTATGCAAAGGGAGTTTGAGATCCTCACAACCTTATTTGGAGGGCCTCAGGTTTTCTCCTTCTTCCCAAGGCATTCCTAGATATTTCAAATCTCCCAAAATCAAATTGGAACAGGTCCTCTCTAACAAAGCAGTTGTTCATGTTTCCCATTCAGAACATGAAGGCTGCCTCATATGCTCTTTGTCCAAAACAGAGTTCAAGGATTCACCCTCCAAAAGTGAGCCTAAACAAAAACTACTCCTCAAGTGTGCATAGAACCTTCTATCTCTAAGGGAGGCTGCAGATTCTCACAATCTCATGAGAAGTGTGGTAGAGTGCTTCTCCCAAAGGCAGGCATAAACATTCAAGACCTATAAAAACTAAATTGGGACAGGCTCATATACATGCTTTCCTTACCGAACATGATGGCTCTAAGCATCTCTCTTTGACACTAAGAGGATTTCTACATGTTTCATCTGCCAAAAGGAAAAGAAACCCCTCTGACAGAAATAATCATACAAACTCATATGTGATCCATGGGATCTTTCAACTTTCTGCTTTTAGATCACAGGAAAGAAGGTGGAAAGAGAAAATTGGCTCTCAAGACATCTGTCTATAAGTTTGTTTTTCAAAAATGCACTGTTTCTTAATATTCTTTCTTTAACCTGTATATTTATTGTTTTCATCATTATATGGTGAGGGGATAATTTTCTTTGATACAGTCTTTTGGGTGTTCTGTATGATTCTTGACAATTCAAAGAAATCGCAAGGTCCCTATCAGGAGCAGAAGTAGAGAGAGAGAATGAGCATGGAACTCAGGATCACGAGGGGTGCACCCACATACTGAGATAACGGGAATGTTCTATCATGAACTCACCATGGCCAGCTGGCTTGGGTCTGAAAAAACCTGGGATCAAACCGGACTCACTGAACATAGAGGACAATAAGGACTACTGAGAATTTAAGAACAATGTCAGTGGGTTATTGATCCTAATGCATGTACTGGCTATGTGGGAGCCTAGGCACTTGGATGCTCACCTTACTAGACCTGGATGGAGGTGGTGGTCCTTGGACCTCTCACTGGCAGGGAATCCCGATAGCTCTATTGGCTGACATGGTAGGGTTAATTGATTGGGGCAGGGGAGGGAAATGGAAGGAGGTGGCTGGTAATAGACAGAAATTTTTAATAAATAAATAAAAGGAAAAAAAAAACAAAAAATGCACTGTTTCAATATGCACAGATATGTACAGCTGAACACAACCTTGAGGAAACATAAATGCTTGCATTACTACTTAGTCTCTTGGAATATTGTTATGAGATTTGCCTTAGACTATTAAATATTTCTCATTGGGTATGTATGTTTGCATTGTGAAAATTAGCTGGATGCTATTTCAGAGCCAGACTCTTATTCATTACCCATGATGCCTTGCGACTTCTGATCATTAGTGAATTGCAAATTACTATTTTACCAAATATGACTGGAGCCCTCCTCCCTGTGAATAAAGACAGTTAGGATTTCTCATTTGCTGATGACAGTCTCATAACTTTCCATTCTAAGTAGAGGTTTTCTGTAGTCCTGTTTTCAAGAGGCCTCATATATACTTTGTTTAATGAAGGTTTCATGAGAACTACCTGGGTCAAACTGGGACATCATCCTTCTCTCCATTAAGAATGTGTACTTACACCAAATCCACCTATCCCAGGAAGATTAGGAAACATTGTCTTTGACTCAAGGAAACTCATACATCCCTTTTATTCACAAGGTGACATTAGAGATGTTATTTTGAATAATACTGCATCATACCTTGTAGGATTCTGTCAAGAACTCTCAAGAATTTTATTCTGTTTTGAAGTCCCTCCAAAATATGCTGCTCTAAATAAAAATGATTTAAGCCTTTAATATTTGTAACAGGTAGCTAGTGAAATGCATTGCTCCCTGTAGTTTTTGTGTCCCTGTCATAATTTTAAAATTAGAAACTGAATCCTAAGCTATGTTTTTAAATCCAATCACTAGAAATCAACCGGCCCCATCACTGCTGCCCATATATGAAATAAGTAAGCAACCCGAGAAAGAAGAAGAAATCTAGATTCTGACAGGCACCAAGGCATAATGAAGAAAGCTCTTGCTGATGCCTAACTCTCCAAGAGTCAACAAAAGATGAGAAAGCTCTAAAGAAGTATTTGAAGTTGAAGAGCAATAATGGGACCTTCCTTCTCTGAATCGGTTAGTAAGAACATTCACCTATAACAGGATGGTGCATGATACCTCTCCCCTGTGTGCAAGGGTTTTCCAACTTATACACTTGCCCTAAAGAGGTCTCAAAATTTACCCTTTCTCACAATGAGCCAATGCCTCGACTCTCCTCAAGTTATTTTACTCCATTTATTTCACTGAAGAAACTGTCAGACATCCCTCCTAGGACAAAGCTTACTCCTGACTTTCGACATTTGCCAAAGGTGGTCTCAAGGCTTCATTTTTTGGCAAAAACCCTCAAGCTTTACCTTTGAATACAAATGGCCCAGGTTAAATAACCTTTTTACCACTGACACTGTAAAAGTAAGATTCAGATTTGCCATCATTCAGTCCAGTATACTGAAAGGGAGAACTATGATTACAAACTTCAACCACAAAATTTAAAAAGATCCCATTTTTTCCATAGGGTGTCTGGAATAGTCCAAAATGGTGAATAACATGTCAGAATTGGTTTCCATTACCAAAGGGATTGCAAATCATTCACTTAGTATAAATAGAGATTCAGATATAGCCACTGACCCTGGGAGCTTTAGAGCATCCCCCTGCTTCAATGGACACATTTAACTTGACCATTGTACTCATATTACCTTAGTGCCAATCCCAGGGTCTCCAACTGCTAGGGAAACCCTTTCATATCCATGGGGCCTCACAAGACTTTAGGTAGAGGGAAAAATATAAAAAGCTAAAACTAATAATCATGGACTCTGCCTAAATTGTAACAGTCAGAAATGCAAAAGGTTCAAGTTATTCATGTAAATGAAGACTGCCCTTATTTTCCCAACTCCCCCCAAATAATTACAGAGAAAATTACAATATCACTTAATGAATTAACTCAGTCTTCTTTTTAGCTAACTCTTACATCTTAAATTAACCCATTTCTGTTCATCTTTGTATCACCGTATGGCTGTGGCCTACTTGAAAATTTTGGTATACTTCTACATCAGCAGCCACATTGCCTCTCCTCAAATCCACCTAATAACTTTCTATATCTCTTCCACCCTGACTAAATTCCACCCTGCCATATGTCAAAGCAGATTTATTCCTTAAGAATAAAAGAAAAACATATATACAAAGGCATCCTACATCACTTAGACTGATGGATATGCACAGACCAATACAACTCTTCGAAAGCAGGAAAGTTTATACCACCACTAATCATGAGGAAAGAGCATTGTATTTTTTTCTTGTAATCTTCCCAATATTTGATGTAATATATGGGTCATGGAAGTTGGCAACACAGTAGGAAGCAAAAGATGACTAGAATAATCTTACTCAAGTTAAACTTGTTCTTCCCCTTCTACACACGGCTGTGATTAATTCTTGATATTTGGTAATACATTGTCAGGCATTTTCAAACAAAGCAAGACTATTCAGAATGACCTAAGAAGTTTCCCCCTGAATAACATCTCCCCAAAATGTTCCTTTTCTCAAGGCATCACACACTGTGCCTTTTTGATGACTGGTTATCTGAAGGTCTTTATGACTAAAACAGCTGTTAGGATTTTCTGCTAATTACAAAAACACTAAAGGCTTTCTTACTCTGTTTAAGGAAATTCATAAAAATATGTGGTTTTTACTAAAGTCATCCCAGAATTTCCATTTCTCTCAAGGTTAACAGGATCAAAGGATCCTCAGATCACCCCCTATATGCTTGTGTGCCTCAGAAATATCCCCATAATGGAGATATTTCCTCTCTAACTATATCCACTTTGAAAATACATGTGTGACCAAAGAAATTTAATCTTGCTCTGGTTTGAAGTGACAGAGTCTGAAATTGGGACATCTTTGCTTCAATAAATTCACCAGGATGAAGAGGTCTCATCCTTCATTCACACATCAATATAGCTGATGAGAACTGGAGCCTGCCAATGACTGATACATGATGTTCAGATTGCTGCCAGCCCTGCCACAGCTGCCTCAAGATGTGAATCTTCTAGACTGTGATGTAGTCCTTCCTCCACTGCACAAGGTAGAATAGGAAACTACCTGTTACCTAAGTGGTTTGTGACTTTGCTTTTCTCTTTATGTCTGCCGAAGTCTTCCATTCATCACCACCATCTATTTAGTCAAATAGACATCAAATGCACACTTGGTCATCAAGAGAGCCTTACACTTACCCTGCCTGACTGAAGGGGCCAGGGAAGGTCTGTACATTCTCAAGGCCCAAAACATTCAAATTCCAATCAAAAAAGGCCTTCAAAACTTACTGTCACTTAACAAACATCCAATCATTTATTTCTTGATGAAGGAGGGCTAGACCTTCTCCCCTTTTACTAAAATAATGTTTCACCTCCAATACATCACCTGTAACCATCATCAATATCCTTGTTTTATTCCAGGTCCTCATACTCCTGTCCTCTTGCCAAGAAGTCTGAAAATGTCTTCCTTTCATAGGGATTAACAATGTCTTACTCAGAATATTATAGCATCATACACTATTTGGGAATACTTGTGTGTCCCCTCTATGGTGAAATAGAATTTACTCACAAAGACCAAGATGGCATGAAATATATACTATTTTGCACAAAAATGACTCAGGCCTACTACCTCTACAATGCGGCCTATAGATCTTGTTCTCTTGACATTGTATGTCTGGTATATATCCAACTTTCTAAAATTCTTCTAAATTTCTTTCATCTACATATTTGGGAATATCTTATTTCACCAATGGCTTCTTACACAGAAAACCATCATCCACCCACTTGGAAAATATGAATTGATTCCTTCCCTGCATTTCACAAGCCCACAATGGTTATTCTCAATATTGAAAAACATTTGGGAGCTGATTAGCCCCGACAAGACCTTCCTCTGCTCTACAAGGTGCTTATTTTACACTTGATGGATAATTGCCATTCCTGTTTTATTGCACATTGCCATAGACTTGACATCTCTGACAAATAGGTGTAGACCTTACCTGTGCAGAAAATGTCTCATAAGTTCCAGTTCTGGCCAGAGTGCATTAATATTTCTCATTATTCCCATGAATTGAGCCACATTACATTTTTGATGAAGATTGTAATTGTCCTTTTATTTCTGTCCAAATCACCAAGGCTTTACCATATCTTAATTAGTGAGATTTAGACATTCACATCAATAAAGAGAGTGTCAGGCCTGCAAAGTGTGATCAAGGTAATTTTCATTTGATTTCCTACCTATAACTTCTAATTTGTGTGGCCTGTATAGTACTGTTCAGACTCAAGAGATCTCAGCTCCCTGGACTGAGGTCCCTGAACACAACAGCAAGTTGAACATGACACAGACTAATGTCTTCACTCTAGCCCCTTTGACAGAAATTTCCTATCCTACGTGAAGAAGAATTTGTGAATGGACCTAAACCAGATGAAGAAACTGAGTCACAGACTTCTATGACTTCTGACATGCCTGACGTGCACATTCAAAAATTATGTATTACAGATTGTGATTTCAAGTTTGGTGTCAATGAAGAGGTAAGTGCCTGGGACTTCCTCTATTTCACAGGGTATCATTCAAGTTTTATCTTCTCCCCAATAAGCTCATAGAAATATGACCAAGAGAAGCTGAGATTATTCCACCCATTCCTAAGAAGCATCTGACTCCTCCTTCTAAGTTAGAGGGTCTTAGCTCTTTCACCTGCTCCTAAAGTGGAAGCAGGAATTCTTATGCCCACTTAAGCTTTCCGTGTCTACCTAAATTCTGCCTTGATAGAGGTCCAAAACAGTTTGTTTTTAATTTATTTATCATATTCACAGAACACAGAGGAAACTCCAACATCATGGATATGGTCTACCTACCTAGAGAATTTTGAGAGTGTCCTCTTTTTCTTCCTGAAGTTGCTTTTAGACTATTAACTCACCCAAGTATACTCCCTGGTAGTGTCTTCTGATTCAGACCTGCCTGCTCTATTAGACGGACAGCCCAGCAACATAAAAAGTGTTCCCAGATGTTCTGAATATATGGGAGTACACTTTCTCGGTAAATATAATTGGGACACATAGGATTGTGATGTGACCAAAGGACTTTCATTCTACTGCCTATGATTTACCAGAAAGCCTCAGTTCTTCTCATTCTGCAAGTTATCTACAAATAGTCCCTTCCATCTCTAGCTTCTAATGTAGCTAGAGAATTTTTTTCAGAACATTTTATGTTATCTTCTAGGTTTTACATATGCTAGCCCTTCCTTCTGCAATTTCCCTGAGGTAAGAAGTATGCTATAGGTGCATTATTCAGAAATAAGATGAATGAAACACAGACAACATTTTATGACTAAGAAAATCTTTCTGATAATCACTAGTTCATTCTTGGGAAAGCCGAGGACAGCTTTCCTCTCTGGATTTAAACATTACTCTTTTTTTTCCGTTTTTTTTTTTTTTTTTTTTGTACACAGGGTTTCTTTGTAGCTTTTGGTGCCTGTCCAGGAAGTAGCCCTTGTAGAGCAGGCGTGCCTCGAACTCCCAGAGATGCTCCTGCCCCTGCACCCCGGGTGCTGGGATTAAAAGGGTGCGCAACAACTGCCCCACTCTAACATTCCTTTGTGCAAGGAAATTTGCTTTAGGGTAAAACTGGCTTAAGTCTTCATGGGGGTGGAATGAGCTTGCAAGCTCTGAGACCAAGTGAAATAAGGATGGCATAGAAACACTAAGCAGAACCAAAAGAGAGAGAGAGTGAGAAGGAGAAGCATTGCATGAGGTAGAAGGTTCTTAGATGACAGAAAGAGCAGTTTTGACCAGGGTCTAAGAAGGGATAAGCACAATAAATTGGCTGGGGCAGAGATACTGTATGCAGCTATCATGAGGAAAAACCAAAGTATGATTTGATAATGAAAGTTTTGGGAGGAGATGGGAGAAGTGGCTCTCCAGGGTGGATGGACTACTGTATGCTGTTCAGAAGAGAGGATAAAAAGACTTTGTACCTATGCAGCCTTTTTTTGTCCTGTCTTACACAGAGGTCTATTGAAGTAAACCATTTTAAAAAGTAATTCAAAGTAATTGTGTTCCAGATAAGGGTGGGCTTAGAAAATATGGAACATCAATCTTTCCCAAGTTAATAAAGGGTGATACAGAAATCCACCTCTGAGCAATATTGCCTTTGTGGTTATAAGAGCCCCATAGATCCTTCCAGGAGGTAATGATACTTGGACATTCCCATTCTACCCCAGGAAGCTCATTTTTTTTTGCCAAGAGAATTAAAAAAACCCTGATATTTATGGTTCCACAGGTATTTTCCAGCTTTGCCTGAAGATTGGTACACCATCCCTATGACCCAGAAGGTCTACGATTTTCTTCCTGTGACCACCAAATTGGGATATTCTTATTGGACAATCAAATATTAGACCACACTTGTTAGAGGTGTCAAGCTTACTTTCTCTGAATAATGAAAAATATAATCACATAATGAATTGTTAAAGAGTGTCCTTATTTCTCACAAATCCCTCTGTGACCACAAAAGGCAATTGACACCACCAGCTTGAACTGCATTAGACACCATTGTACATTATTTACATCATGATGTTTAACTTTTACTAATCGTGTTGGGGCAATAGATGATAGGCAGACAGTAACAATCCACAGAAGAATTATATTGTAAAAACATAAATAAAAAGTTTTCTATGTTACCAATCAATTATTCATTTTAATACAATTAATCCTATATTTTGTGCTTCAAATAAAATGAAACATAAAATTGTTTTTCAAGCATAACAGAAAAGAAATAAACCATATTCCAGATTCTGTATATATTTGATGTATGCAGCCTTTTCCCCTGAAAATATCTCTAAATATGGCTTAATAGATAGCTGTGTGGCCTTCCTGATGCAGGATGATATTAAAAAGGAGATTCTGAAGGGATACTCTGAATGTGCAGGTTTATATTTCAAAATCCACTCCACCTTGAAACCACCATTGACTTGTTTCCCATCCTTTTTTACTGATCTTCATTAAGTTTTTTTTAAGGCAGTAAAGTGGAATTCTTTTTATGATAAAACAAAAAACAGTCTCTGCCCATGTAAGATGCATTTAGATGGGTGAGAGCAGCAGATGACCATGAGTGTGTCCTCCTCTGCAAGACACTAATAATGTCATCACCGCAGACAGGAGCTTTCTAATTTGTTGAGCACATTTCTCATGGAGCCAATGGCAATTGAGAGGGAATCTAAACAAATCACCTTGTATGGGAAGTGAGCTCAGAGACACCATGTTCCCATCTCCTGGGCAGACGCAATAGCTCTGCTCTCTGAGGCAGACGGCGATGAAGCCAGCCACCATGTCAGACATGATGAATCTTTTCTGGAAAGCACACCTCATGGTGCTACATAGATTATTATAAATGAGTTAAGAGGCTGAAAGTAAGGGGAAAGGCACTGTTGAACGAATACAGTTTTTGTGTTGTTATTTCAGGGCATAAGCTAGCAAGGCAGCCATGGTGCTGGGGATGCAGGGCGCTGCTAAAATTACTTCAATACAGGGGTAATTGGAAGAAGGGAAGGAAGAAGAGAGAGAGAAACACGGAAGAATGTGTTAATTCAATCATTCATTGGAAAAATGAGTGAACCAATGAATGAGGAGACCTAGTAAGATAAAATGTTCTTCATTCCCTCTGAGAGTCATGCGAAATTGAGGATTGACAAGGTTTTCCATTAAGGAGGAGGCTTATTCCATTTTGCCTTCTTTGTGCCCCAGGCCCACCCAAGAGAGTGACGATGAGGACAGGGAGAAGAAGAGGAGAGGGTGTACCAGAATTCCCTGGTACAATTTCTCACCCAAATTTTACCCAAATCACCTGACCTGGACAGCTGATCTACATGCTGGACCCTAACTGGCAGTTTGACAACTCTAACATTTTAACCAAGTTTGTGAAGATGAAGGAACCAAAAATCGCTCCGTTACATAATGTCAGGTTCCTTACATGATGGGAGTCAGACATCAATTCCATAGTGGTATTTGCAGATCTAATGGGATTGTGGGGTCTTCGCCAGACTCCCCCTAGCATCATGGATTCCCTAGTTTACTGATTTTATGGAGCTCGGTGCATTCATCATATGCTTGCATGTCACACACTAGTGGGCATCAATGTGTACATGTATATTCTACGTGTGTGTGAGTGTGATCATGAGTTTTATAGCCCAAGTCCTACAGAATATGATCAATGGAAGGAAACACTGTTTTCCAAATATTGCAGGGCAATTATTTAAATGAACTCACAAGAGTTGTATCGCATGCATAAGACCTATAAGAGTTCAAGGCATACCGAATCCAGGCATGACAAAATATGTGGCAGAAAGAATTCTGGCAAAAGGAAGTTGGTAGCTTGACGTCCAACCCACTGCAGAAGAGCAACTCGGAGGAGACACTTTTCCCTGAGCAGGAGGCTCCTGGTCACTCAAAATGCTCCAGTGGAGATCACACATCAAGTGTCTTAAACCCGGTATGAATTAAACCGTTAATCAAATGAAAGCTAATTTTTTCTGATTTTGAGTATACATCTGTGTCCCTTCCTAATTAATCTACTCTTTATCCTCTTAAGTCCCAATACCTCACTCTGATATCTGTCACATTTTTCCATTTGACATGCTTTTCCCTCAAGCTTTATCCCTCCCCGAGATCCTACAACTTTTTGTCCCCTCTCCACTGCTTCCTTGACAGCCATCTTGTCCTTTCCCCACTCCACATCCTCAGTCTTTTTCTCTCCAAGGGGAAAAGACCATAAATCCTGCTTTGTTTTGAGGCATGTATTTCTGTGATGTCCCATACACCAGACACAATCCATCATTGGCCAAATAACACAACATGTTCACAAAATTTTATTTTTCGAGAAAGAGTATTCCATTGGAAAAGATACCAGGATTAATAGAAGACCTGAAGTATCTCTGAAAAAAACACATTCCCCAAAGAGAGATTTAAGTCTGCCCCTCAAAATTTGAGAATTTCACTTTAACAGATCTTCACCAAATCATAGACATAGATATGGAAATCATGATTAAACTTGATGAAATACATGGAAGTTTTGGTGGGAACTTAGTAAATAATTTTACCTATCTCTTGGATTCCATCTTTTTTGTTGTACTGCACACTTTTGCCTGTAAGGAATCCCTGCCTAATTCCAAAGCCGCCTCTACAGGAGGACATTCAGGCATGATGTGGAGGTTGCCTTCCATGGAGTCATTAAGATGGTGGTAAAGGGTGGCGGGGAAGAGACAGAAATCTTTAATAAATAAATGAATTAAAAAAAAAAGATGGTGGTAAAGGTACAGGACTGGATCATTCTCATTGACAATGTAGAAACAGGTCATCATGGTCTGCACCTTATCTGGGACCATGCCACTCTGTAATGGTGTAAATGAATGCAGAAAGATTGTAAAAATATAGACAGAGCTTTAATGGAGAAACAAACTTACAGAACCACCCTTCTCGCGGAGACAAGGAACGCAGAAGCAGCAGCTGGGTGCAAGCTTTTCAAATTAATAGGCAAACATTAGCCCAAGGGAACATGCGCCCTAAGAGGTGGAAGTTATCCCTACATATCCCCTTTTTGTCTCAATAGGACAGAACTAAACCAAATCCCACTATATACACTAATAACAAATAATAAATATAACAAACCATATTGAGGACAAAAGTTTTGCTAAACATTCTATCTCAAGGAGTCTAAATCATCTAGAAGTAACTACAATTATATAATCTTCAGCTCCGTCATAGATCTGAGCAGGGAATAAATATTACTTAACAAATGAGATATATCCAAAATATGCAACAGTTGACAGAGACAACTGACTACCTAGGCAATCACCCAAAGTCTCGTTTGCAATGTTGAGTCAACCAACTTTGGCCAAGGCCTAACATATCTGACATATAATTTTCAAAGGCAGGGAACGTTTCAAAACTATCTTACCATGTCTTGGAAGGATATGACTGTCCTGTTTTATCCATTGATGTATGCTCTAAACAACCTAGATGCCCTTCAATAGAAGAACTGATGAAGAAAGTGTGGAATATCTACACATTAGAGTACTATGCTGCGGTAAAAAACAATGACTTCTCGAATTTTGCATGGAAATGGATGGAAATAGAAAACACTAACCTGAGTGAGGTAACCCACACCCAAAAAGATGAATATGGGATGTACTCACTCATAATTGGTTTCTAGCCATAAATAAGGGACACGGAGCCTACAATTGGTGATCCTAAAGTAGCTAAGTAAGAAGGTGAACCAAAGGAAAAACATATAGTTATCCTTTTGGCTATGGGAAGTAGACAAAATTGCCGGGGAGAAAATTGAGATCTTGGGGGTGGGGTGGGGTGGGGGTAAGTGGAGATGGGGAGAGAAAATGGAGAAGGGGAGGAAGGGGGGAAATTGGAGAAAAGGGAGGATTGGAATAAAGGAAGGTTGGATAGGGGAGCACGGAAGCACAATTCTTAGTTAAGGGAGCCACCTTAGGGTTGGCAAGAGATTTGAAACTAGAGTGGCTCGCAGGTGCCCAAGCCGAGGTCCCCAGTTAGTTCCTTGGGCAGCTGAGGATAGGGAACCTGAAATGACCCTATCCTATAGCAATACTGACGAATATCTTGCATATCATCATAGAACCTTCATCTGGTGATGGATGGAGATAGAGACAGAGACCCACACTGGAGCACTGGACTGAGCTCCCAAGGTCCCAATGAGGAGCAGAAGGAGGGAAAACAAGAGCAAAGAATTTGGGAACACGAGGGTTGCACCCACCCACTGAGACAGTGGAGCTGATCTATTGGGAGCTCACCAAGGCCAGCTGGACTGTGACTGAAAAAGCATGGGTTAAAACTGGACTCTCTGAACATGGCGAACAATGAGAACTGATGAGACACCAAGGACAATGGCAAGGGGTTTTGATCCTACGTAATTTGCTGGCTTTGTGGGAGCCTAGCCAGTTTGGATGTTCACCTTCCTATATATGGACGGAGGGGGGAGGACCTAGGACTTACCACAGGGCAGGGAACCCTGACTGCTCTTTGGACTGGAGCGGGAGGGGGAACGGAGTAGGGGAGGGGAGAAGGGTGAGAGAAGGGGGAGAAGGGTGGGAGGAGGGGGATGGAAATGAGAGGCAGTGAGGAGGTGGAAACTTGTTTTTTTTTCTCATTTTCTCAATAAAAAAATGTTACAAATAGTCTCTGAGTATTTTGTGGAAGTCTGGGCAGAATGTTGTACAAGTTGTGCACTATTTCAGCTAACCAAGTTGGGATTGTCTTGTGCAGCTGGTACCCAAAACAGGTCTTGTAGTAGCGCTATCAGTATTATGACGTCATGTCAACTAGGTAGAGTTGTTGTTGTGGGGCCCCATCTTCTTCCTGGAAACTTCAAATATCACTTAAGGAAAAACATATTGTTCATTGCGGAAAACTCAAACAATAATGATATATATATATATATATATATATATATATATATATTCAAAGAAAGGCATGATAGATATATTCAATGACAAGTATGATAGATATGAAGAAAAGCAAAGATGTTTTCTAAACTCATATTTCTTTCTGTCCCATATTATGGCTCTTGACATGAGACAGAAAGTCCAAAAACTCTGGGTTTTTATCTTACTAACAGGCTTATAATTAGAGAGGGACTGAGCCAGAGACCAACTTCAAAACAAGCTCTATATATTTATAAAGAAATGTTTAATAATACATATATATATATATATATATATAATTAATACTTACAAAATGTATCCATCCAACAGTAATTAAATATCCAGGGTCCCTTAATTTCTTTGAAGATGAGTATTTTCCTGTGGAGATAAGAAAAGAACTCTACCTCCAACCTATTCTTATTTCTTAACATCAGTATGCTCGCCATCCTTATGAAACAATTGTTCTTTATCTTTTCCATGTGGTTTCTCTTCTTCAAACTGAACCTTTATTAATTTTGGTGGTAACCACATTTTTTTCCTCATATGTGGAGATAAGAGCAAAACCCCTTCCCCAAAGAAGCACATCTCCTGGCTTCCATTGTGAGGTCAGTACTTCCTTGAAATAAACTGGTTGATTCAGTTCAGTAGACTTTTCCATTATCCAATGTCTTTCTGCAGCCGCTGTTCCCTTCTCATTAGCATTATGTAACCTATTTCTGGGGGTGTTTTCCACCCCTTTCTGTTTGTTCAACCTATCCTTTATAGGTCGATTTGATCTATCTATGACTGCTTGACCTGTAGGTTTGTATGGTATACCTGTAACATGCTTGATATTTTAATAATCAAAAGACCATATCATTTTCCTAGAGACATAAGCAAGACCATTATCTGTCTTTATTTGTGTAGGTATACCCATGATAGCCATGACTTCTAATAAATGAGTGATTACTGAATCAGCTTTTTCTGAACTTTAAGCAGTTGCCCACTGAAAGCCTGAATAAGTGTCAATGGTGTGATGAACATATTTTAATTTGCCAAATTCTGCAAAGTGGAACACATCCATCTGCCAGATTTCATTCCTTTGGGTGCTGTTTGAATTAGCCCCTGCAGGCAGTGGCGTTTGGTTATAGAAAGAACAAGTAGGGCATTTCTTTACAATCTCCTTATCTTGTTGCTATGTAATAGGAAACTCTTTCTTTAAACCTTTGCTATTAACATGATGTTTTTTTTATGAAATTCAGAGGCTTGTAGCACACTATCAATCAATAATTGAACAATTTCTACATTACTTTGTGCTAGAGGACCTGGCAGACACATATGGGATTGGGTGTGTGTTATGTACATAGGGCAAAGCCTGTTCCTGATCAAATCTTGAACCTGGAGAAACAAGGAGGTTAGTTCTGTATCATCAGGTATAAATTCAGCAGTTTCAATATGTAAAATAACTCTTTCAGCATATTGTGAATCTGTAACTATATTAATAGGTTCTAAAAATCCTTTAACACTATAAGAATGGCATATAATATTGCCTTCTGGACAAAATTATAAGAACTTTGTTCCACCTTACCCAAGTCTTCTGATTTGTAACCTGCGTTTCCTGATTTATTGGCATCAGTATCAAATGTATGGGCTCTAGTTATTGGAGCATCACCGACTATAAGAGGAAGAATACAAGAAGTTCTCTTTATGAAGTTAAGCCTCTTGATTTTTGGATAGTTGTGATTAATGTCTCCCAAAAATTAGCACAAGCTCTTTGCCATGGATCATTATCTTCCCATAATTTCTTTAGTTCATCAGCAGTGAAAGGCACTATAATTTCTGCTGGGTCTATGCCTGCTAGTTGACAAAGTCTCAGCTTGCCTTTTATAATTAACTCAGAGACTTTTTCCACATAAGTTTTCAGTTTCTTACTTTGTTTATTTGGTATAAAGATCCATTCCAAAATAATATCATCTCTCTGCATTAAAATTCCTGTAGGAGAAATTTTTGATGGCAGTATGACGAGAATACAATCGAGCTCTGGATTCACCCTGTCCACATGTGCCTGTTGTAATTTTTTCTCAATCATTGTCTGTTCCTTTTCTGCTTCTGCTGTTAATTCTCTGGGACTGTTTAAATCTTTATCACCATCCAAGGTTTTGTTCAAATGAGTTATTAGATCAGGTGTTATTCCAATAGCTGGCCGTAGACTGGAAATGTCTCCTAACAGTCTTTGAAAGTCATTAAGAGTCCGTAGGCGATCTCTCCTAATTTGTGCTTTTTGTGTCTTAATTTTTTGCAAACCTATTTTATAACCTAAATAATTAACAGAATCTCCCTTCTGAATCTTTTCAGGAGTGATTTGCAATTCCCATGTAGGTAAAAGTATCTTTATTTCTTCAAACAGTCTGTTCAAGGTATCCATGTTTGAATTGGATAACAAGATGTCGTCCATGTAATGGTATACTATAGATTTGGGAAATTTCTTGCATAATATTTGCAATGGTTGGTTCACAAAATATTTGCACAAGGAGGGGCTATTTAACATACCCTGGGGGAGAACGGTCCAGTGGTACCTCCTCAAAGGTTGAGAATTTCTATAAGTAGGCACTGTGAAGGCAAATTTTTCTCTATCTTCTTTTTGCAAAGGTATAGTGAAAAAACAATCCTTTAAATCAAAAACTATGAGAGGCCACCTTTTTGGTAATAAAGAGGGCAAAAGAATTCCAGATTGCAGAGGGCCCATAGGTTGAATAACCTTGTTGATGGCCCTGAGATCTGTCACCATTCTCCATTTACCTGATTTTTTCTTAACCACAAATACAAGAGAATTCCCAGGGCTGGTAGATTCTTCTATATGTCCAGCATTTAATTCTTCTTGTACCAGCTCTTCTAAAGCCTGTAACTTTTCCTCAGCTAAAGGCCATTGCTTTGTCCATATTGGTTTCTCAGTAAACAATTTTAGAGGCAAGGCTGTTGGTATCTCTGAAGGGACATCAATTGCTTGTTCTTGTACAGTCCAAATGGACGGTTTTCTCCGTTTGTAATATCTTTTAATATTATTCTCAGAACTATAGGTTCTAGAAGTAGCAGGAATGTTAATTTCGCTATTTCATTGTTGTAATAGTTCACGAACCCATAAATTCATTGCGATATTGGCTACATATGGCTTTAATTTTCCTATTTTGTTCCTCTGGCCCTATACATTCAACCCATCTTGTGCTCTGCCTTACTCGAGATAGGGTTCCAATTCCAAGGAGCTGAACATTTACATTCTGAAGAAGCCAATACAGATGCCAAGATTCTGGGGTAATGATACTTACATCAGCACCTGTGTCCAGCAGGCCAGTAATAAAAATGCCATTTACACACACTCTCAGTTTAGGTCTTTGATCATTTATAGAAGTTTGCCAAAACACACGTAACTTATCTTTCTGATCATTATTGCTTGTAACAGGAGGCATGGGGCTTCCTAATTGTCGTGATGAGGCATGTTCTCTGAAGAAACTGGATATGACTGAACCATGTTTGCCATGGGGGCCTGTGAGGCCCGCCTCTCACGTTTCCCGACTGTATCAGGTTGCATTGTCTAATCTTGTAGACCCTGCATTCATTCTTCCAATGCCTACCTTTTCCACATCTTCTACATAAACCTGAAGGCTAAGTCCTCCTATTTCTAGAAGATGCATTATTATTATTATTTCTGAAAGATGCATTATTATTATTGTTATTATTGTTATTATTATTATTTCTGAAAATCCCTTGTCTACAATTCCTTTTCATATGACCCATTTTGCCACAATTAAAACATATGGTATTCTGGTGTCTCCTTTTACTATTGGAAAATGCTTCTTCTACCCATGCTTCCTTGCCATAATCAAATGTATCAACATTGAGTGTATGCAAGACCCATTCTTCCAAAGTGCTGATCTGAGCTTTAAAGGCCCCCAAATCCTTTTGCATTCCACATTTGCATTTTCATAAGCCAAAGACTCAATCATTATACGTCTTGCTTCTGGGTCAGATATCCCTATTTGTACAGCCTTAGTTAATCTTTGTAAAAAGTCACTAAAGTGTTCTCTCTGATCCTGTTTAACTCTGACAAATGATTCCATTCTCTGTCCTGGGTCTTGCACCCTGTCCCAAGCCCTTAAGGCTGCTGTAGTACACATGGAGAGTGTGTTTTCATCCAAATTAGCTTGTTCCTGAGGGTCGGAAAAGAGTCCTTCACCTAGAATTTTATCTAGGGAAATGTCAATTCCCTTTGCTTTTTCCTGCTGTTCTAAGAGTCTAGCCTCTTGCCTGAATAAGTACTGCCATTTCAATTGTGGTCCACTCTCAAGTACTGCAGAGCTCAGCTGGAGCCAGTCCAAGGGGGTTGCTTTGTTTGTCGTGGCCCAAGATCTTAGCATCTCTTTAAAAAAAGAGGCTTGCATCCCATAAGGCATGACAGCCTGTTTTATTTCCTTGAGATCATTCATATGGACAGGCTCCCATGTATCATCCTTGATGACCCTAGGGTTTCTGGAACCAATCACCTTCTCTGTTGTTATTACTGGAAAGGCAGGTAGAGCTGTAGGTAGAGTGTTGTGGAAATTGTCCCGGAGAGATTTACCCACAGATGTAGTTAAAATTTGCCTTTCTACCCTTTCCTCTTCTTCATCAGAATTTAAGAATTCCTCAATCTTTTCAATTCTATCCACCATTGCCTTCTGCAATGTCTGAATCTCCTGTCCAGAATTATTATGTTCCAAAGCCTTCATTGAGGATTCTAAAGTATGACATTTGTCCGTTAGAGATAACATCTCATTTTTGGACATAAGCTTTATGGCAAAAACTGTGCCTTCTTTTATTGACAATCTTTCCTTCAATCTCTCATAAGCTTTAGACAAAATCCAATTGTGACATTCAGCAGTTTTGATTCTCTCACTTAATGTTTCATTTCCTACAGAAAGGGACTGAAGCTTACGATCCAAATCAGCTGTTCCCTCTTCCATAGTAATGAATTTCTCCTTAACATCAGCCTGGAGAATTTCAAACTGATTCTTGATAAGATTGTTGTCATTCTCAATTGTTCTTAAGCGTTCAATCTCTGCCTTAAGAATCCTGGATTCATCTCGTAAAGACTTTATCATATTTCTATTATCAAACCATTTAGGGCCAATGAAAACTACGAATCCCAGAAGGATCCATAGATGTGGGTTGATAGACACCTCTTGTAAAATCTCCCACATGGTACAATTAAAAAAACTGTGAAATTCTTGAATAGTAATGTGTTCAGACATTTTATTTATAAAAGAAAAAAAATATTTAACTGCAATGATCAGGTCCTGCCAGTAGTTATCTCTGTGTTTTTGGAGTCTGTCCTGGAACTAGCTCTTGTAGACCAGGCTGGCCTCGAACTCACAGAGATCCACCTGCCTCTGCCTCCCAAGTTCTGGTATTAAAGGTGTGCACCAACACCGCCTGGCCAGCCTAGAACACACAGAGATCTGCCTGCCTCTGCCTCCCAAGTGCTGGGATCAAAGGCATGCATCACCAGCTCCCGGTCAAGTCACTTTGTATCAGACCAAATCTGCGACTGTGGTGACTTTTATTGCAAAACCACAGGTACTTGAGCTTCTGCAAATTTAGGCAGTGGAGTACTGCTGCACACTTAGCCAAGGCAGACAAAATGGGACTGTGTGGCGGAGTGTGTCTGGGACTCGGCACTGAGAACCCCAATCAGGAACTAAAAAACAGCACCCAGGAGTGTGCTGTGTTAGCTAGCGGGCTACAGGCTTGAGTCAAAGGCAAAATAGCCCGACATTGGATGCCCATCATATTTCAACAAATTCAGCGAGGGATTTGTTGGCAGTTGATCTAGAATAATGGCTTTCCACTGGTTGACTGGTTCATTGGATTTTTTCCAACAATATTCTCCAGACCTTCAAAAGGCCTACTCAATTTTGCTTCCTGAGAGATGGCACATTCCTCTTCTGGAGAGGTGGCATGCATCTCATAAAAAGAGGCATCTTCATCATGGTGGTAGAATTACTGAGATAGGCCACATCATACCTGTTCCATTGTCTCTTGGCTCTCTTTATGTGCTTGGGCTTCATAGCTGCCAATCTCTGCATTGGAGGAACTCTTCAGTTTGAATCAGACACAAAGTGGTTTCCTCCATCATAAGAGCCTGCAAGGATAAGAAGGTAAGGATGTGAGTTCAAGGCTCTCTTCTGGAAGAACTTGGGTAAGGTGACAAAGGCAGTGCTGAATAGATTTGGATACCTAAATGTAATTTGGTCTTAAGAAATTAATAGGAAAATTATCAAGCTATTGTCTACAGTTCAGGATATCTGTATCAGAGACAAATTCCTGCTACCCTAAGGCAATTGACCTCTACTGGGACAGCTACTTCCTGACTGACTAAGTCAATGAGAGGAGAAGGTATGCCTATCCCCAAAGTGAGAAAGAAATATCAGAACAGATGGCAAAGAATTCGAAGGACAGCCACTTCTCTCCTTCCCACTCAAGCTATTGGTTAGGTGGCTGATGCAAAACCACCTGCCCAAGGTCAAGGCACTCCAGTCCACTGGCTCTCTGTATTGTGTCTCCTGATCCATACCTAGGTTTATTACATAAAGTCATTCTGTGTCTTCATTAGAGAAGTGAGTACTGTGAGACAAACTGCAAATGAAATACTAATTAATCTGGGCAACAGCACCTTTTAGATATAATTAATATCTTTTAAAACACATATGGACAAAGAGGATCTTTGCCATTTTAGTGGACTGATGAATTGGACATTGATAGCAAAGATAAAGTGGGAAGAATACCTGGCATTCACTGTCCCCACAGCTATCAAATATAATAGCTGTTAACAACATAAATTTTTGACACACAGGAGATTTGAAGGAAATGTTTCTGGGACTACAGGGGTTCCCGTTGCTTCCTAAACATATTTACCAAAAGAAAATGTCTGCCCTCTCCAGATTCCATCTTCTTGAAATGTTCTGCGGCCTAATAATTTTGAACAGTTGTGGAGCCCAAGAGCTGAACTTACCCTCTCAGCCAGTGAAGATAGAAAAACCCACCTTCACAGAAGAATAGAGCTTCATGTGGAACAGAGTTGCCACCCCCAACCACAGCTTTGTGACATCACCAAGGCTCTACTTATGTCATAAAACCCGTAACAGTCAGGTTTCTTCCATATTAACAAACACAATTATCCAGCATACAGGTCCTAAAATGCTGCCAATACAGGCCCTGGAGACCCAAAATAAAAACCCCACTCATCTTCACAATTAAATGAGTCATATTTTGTCAAGTGACTCAATCCCTTTATGGGTTTTTTTCTGAAAAAAATCTTTGGTGTGTAATTCAACAACTCACATGAATTTTTTTTTCCTAGTGCCCATCTCTTCATTGGTTATCTTCTATTGTTTTTTTTATTACTTCCCAATAATAAATATCAAAATTTCCACTTCCTTTTTTCCTCCCAGTTTCTTCTCACTCCCCCACTAAACCTCTGCACTCCAACTCCAGTCCTAATAGAGGGCTGAGTACCTTGACCTGTGGGAAGTCCAAGCCCACCCTTCATCCATCCAGATTTTGGAAGGTATGCATCCACATAGAATAGGATCACAAAAAGCCTATATATGCAGTGCAAACAAGTACAAGTGCCATTATACTTGGGTTCTCAGTCAGCCCCTATTGTCAGCCATATTCAGAGCTTCCAGTTTGAACTCATGATCTTTCATTTTCAGGCTACTGTTTTAGTTGAAATCCCCTTAGTTAGGCACAGTGTTTATATGTGTGAACAAAGCCCTTGTATTCCTGACATGCTTGCTCTTATTCTCCATCTGTCTGCTCTACAACTGGAGCTTGGAAGCTCCATCTAGTTTTCTGATATTGACCTTGACTTGATCTCCATCATTTGTCAAACAATTGTTCCATGGTGATATTCAAGATAGTCATCAGAAGCAGCACGGAGTTTCATCAGGGCACCTAGTGAGACATCATTGTGGTGAGCGAGTGCTACGGCACCCGGGAACAGCCCGCCTACACTTCCTGATCAACCTACAGGGCTACACTGCCCGGTACCTCCTCTCTCTTCCTATCCCATCCAGCTTACATCCAGATCCCCCCACCCTCTGTTTCTCTCCCCCCTCCCTTCCCTGGTGGCAGAGAGCCTCCCTGCTCTGCCTGCTTGGGCGCTGGGTCCTAACCCCAAGCGTAGGGTAAAGGGGAGCTCGGGGGCTTCTTTGTCCCCATAGCCCGCCTGCAGCAAGCAGGGTGGGCCCTTTGTCTGCGAGCGAACCAAGCAGCACGGAGTTTCGATCAGGGCACCTAGTGAGACATCATTGTGGTGAGTGAGTGCTGCGGCACCCGGGAACAGCCCGCCTACACTTCCTGATCAACCTACAGGGCTACACTGCCCAGTACCTCCTCTCTCTTCCTATCCCATCCAGCTTACATCCAGATCCCCCCACCCTCTGTTTCTCTCCCCCCTCCCTTCCCTGGTGGCAGAGAGCCTCCCTGCTCTGCCTGCTTGGGCGCTGGGTCCTAACCCCAAGCATAGGGTAAAGGGGAGCTCGGGGGCTTCTTTGTCCCCATAACCCGCCTGCAGCAAGCAGGGTGGGCCCCTTGTCTGCGAGCGAACCAAGCAGCAAGGAGTTTCATCAGGGCACCTAGTGAGACATCATTGTGGTGAGTGAGTGCTGCGGCACCCGGGAACAGCCCGCCTACACTTCCTGATCAACCTACAGGGCTACACTGCCCGGTACCTCCTCTCTCTTCCTATCCCATCCAGCTTACATCCAGATCCCCCTACCCCCTGTCTCCCTCCATCCCTCCCTTCTTGGAGCAGAGTGCCTCCCTGTTCAGCCTGCCTGGGCGCTGGGACTGAACCCGAAGGTGAGTGCAAAGGGGAAGGTGGTAGCTCCTTTGTCTCCATAACCTGCCTGCAGCAAGCAGGGTGGGCCTTTGTTTGCAAGCTAACCAAGCAGCAAGGAGATCGGAACTGGACTCCAGGAGAAACATCACGGGGGAGTGACATCACTTGGAAGGTACATCAGTTGGCAAGAAGACCTGATCCTGTAAAAGAAGATCCATAGGAGAATATTGGAAGGAAGAGATGGGGAGACGCCAATGCAAGAATTCACCCAACAATCTGAAGAACAACACGAAACCACCAGAAGCCAGCGACCTCACAACAGGAGGACATGAACACCTTAATCATGAAGAAGGAGAAAAAACTGACTTCATGACAGTGATTGACACCCTTAAACAGCATATAAAAAACGCCCTTATAGAAATGGATGAGAAGTATAACAGAAAGTTCGAGGAATTGAGTAAATCAGTGAATGATACCCTAGGAAAGCAAGGAAAAACAATCAAGCAGATAATGGAAACAGTTCATGATTTGAAAAATGAAATGGAGGCAAAGAAGAAAACACAAACAGAGGGCCGGCTGGACATGGAAAATCTAGGTAAACGAATAGAGACTACAGAAACAAGCATAACCAGCAGAATACAAGAGATAGAAGAAAGAATCTCAGAGTCTGAGGATAACATAGAGAAAATAAACGCACTGATCAAAGAAAACAGCAAGTCCAACAAACTCTCATCACAAAACATTCAGGAAATATGGGACACAATAAAAAGACCAAACCTAAGAATAATTGGAGTAGAAGAAGGAGAAGAAGTGCAGCTCAACGGTCCAGAAAATATACTTAACAAAATTATAGAAGAAAACTTTCCCAACCTGAAGAAGGATGTACCTATGAAGGTTCAAGAGGCATACAGAACCCCAAATAGGCTGGATCAAAAAAAAAAACATCCCCTCACCATATAATAATCAAAACACAAAATATACAGAATAAAGAAAGAATATTAAGAGCCGCAAAGGAAAAAGGCCAACTTACTTATAAAGGTAAACCTATCAGACTTACACCTGACTTCTCTATGGAAACCATGAAAGCCAGAAGGTCCTGGATAGATGTACTGCAAAAACTAAGAGACCATGGATGCAAGCCCAGACTACTATATCCAGCCAAGCTTTCGTTCACCATAAATGGAGAAAACAAAATTTTCCAGGATAAAAACAAATTTAAGCAATACGTAGCCACAAATCCAGCCTTACAGAAAATAATAGAAGGAAAATCACTAACCAAGGAGTCCAACAAAGACCTCAATAACTCAGACATCTAGAGACCCTTCACCAGCGCAACTCAAAGAAGGGAAACACACAAACCCTACTACTTAAAAAGTGACCGAAGTTAACAACCACTGGTCATTAATATCACTTAATGTCAATGGACTCAACTCACCTATAAAAAGGCACAGGCTAAGAGACTGGATACAAAAACAGGATCCAACATTCTGCTGTCTACAAGAAACACACCTCAACCACAAAGACAGGCACCTACTCAGAGTAAAGGGCTGGGAAAAGGCTTATCAAGCAAATGGACCTAAGAAACAAGCAGGTGTGGCCATACTAATTTCTAACAAAGTTGACTTCAAACTTAAATCAATCAAAAGAGATGGAGAGGGACATTTTATACTCATAACAGGAAAAATTCATCAGGAAGAAATCTCAATCCTGAATATCTATGCCCCTAATATAAAAGCACCCACGTATGTAAAAGAAACATTGCTAAAATTCAAGGCACCCATCAAACCACACACACTAATAGTAGGAGACTTCAACACTCCTCTTTCACCAATGGACAGGTCAATCAGACAGAAACCTAACAGAGAAATTAGAGAATTAATGGAGGTAATGAAGCAAATGGACTTAACAGACATCTATAGAATATTCCACCCAAATAGGAAAGAATATACCTTTTTCTCTGCAGCTCATGGAACCTTCTCAAAAATTGACCACATACTTGGTAACAAAGCTAACTTACACAGCTACAAAAAAATATTACTAACCACCTGTGTCTTATCAGACCACCATGGATTAAAGTTAGAATTCAACAACAATGCTACCCCCAGAAAGCCTACAAACTCATGGAAACTGAACAGTCAACTACTGAACCATACCTGGATTAAGGAGGAAATAAAGAAAGAAATTAAAGTCTTCCTTGAATTCAATGAAAATAAAGAAACAACATACTCGAACTTATGGGACACTATGAAAGCAGTCCTGAGAGGAAAGTTCATAGCACTAAGTGCCCACTTAAAGAAAACAGAGAAAGCACATATTGGAGACTTAACAGCCCACCTGAAAGCTCTAGAAAAAAAAGAAGCAGACTCACCTAGGAGGAGTAGAAGACTGGAAATAAACTGAGGGCTGAAATCAACAAAATAGAAACACAAAAAACAATCCAAAGAATCAATGAATCAAGAAGCTGGTTCCTGGAAAAAATCAACAAGATTGACAAACCCCTATCCAAACTAATCAAACGGCAGAGAGAAAATTTGCAAATTAATAAGATCAGAAATGAAAAGGGGGACATAACCACAAACACAGAGGAAATTCAGAGAGTCATTAGATCTTACTACAAAAGCTTGTATGCCACTAAACTGGAAAAGGTAAAAGAAATGGACACTTTCTTAGATAAATACGATTTACCAAAATTAAATCAGGACCAGGTGAACAAGCTAAACAGACCTGTCAGTCGCGAAGAACTAGAAGCTGTTATCAAAAACCTCCCTACCAAAAAAAGCCCAGGGCCAGATGGTTTCAATGCGGAATTCTACCAGAACTTCCAAGAAGACCTAATACCTATACTCCTCAATGTATTCCACAATATAGAAACAGAAGGGTCATTACCAAATTCCTTTTATGAAGCTACAGTTACTCTGATACCAAAACCACACAAAGACTCAACCAGGAAAGAGAATTACAGGCCGATCTCACTCATGAATATCGACGCAAAAATCCTCAACAAAATACTGGCAAACCGAATCCAAGAACACATCCGAAAAATTATCCATTATGATCAAGTAGGCTTCATTCCTGAGATGCAGGGCTGGTTCAACATACGAAAATCTATCAATGTAATCCAGCATATAAATAAACTGAAAGAAAAAAACCATATGATCATTGCATTAGATGCTGAAAAAGCATTTGACAAAATTCAACATCCATTTATGTTAAAAGTCTTGGAGAGATTAGGGATACAAGGGTCATACCTAAATATAATAAAAGCTATATACAGCAAGCCGACAGCTAACATCAAATTAAATGGAGAGAAACTCAAAGCCATCCCGCTTAACTCAGGAACACGACAAGGCTGCCCACTTTCGCCATACCTCTTCAATATAGTCCTGGAAGTTCTAGCAATAGCAATAAGACAGCATAATGGGATCAAGGGGATTCGAATTGGAAATGAAGAAGTTAAACTTTCGTTATTCACAGATGATATGATAGTGTACATAAGCGACCCCCAAAATTCCACCAAAGAACTTTTACAGCTGATAAACAGCTTTAGTAATGTGGCAGGATACAAGATCAACTCCAAAAAATCAGTCGCCCTCCTATACTCAAAGGATATGGAAGCAGAGAGGGAAATCAGAGAAGCTTCTCCATTCACGATAGCCACAAACAGCATAAAATATCTTGGGGTAAATCTAACCAAGGAAGTGAAAGATCTATTTGACAAGAACTTTAAGGCATTGAAGAAAGAAATTGAAGAGGATACCAAAAAATGGATGGACATCCCTTGCTCTTGGATTGGGAGGATCAACATAGTAAAAATGGCAATTCTACCAAAGGCAATTTATAGATTCAATGCAATCCCCATCAAGATCCCATCAAAATTCTTCACAGATCTGGAGAGGACAATAATCAACTTTATATGGAAAAACAAAAAACCCAGGATAGCCAAAACAATCCTATACAATAAAGGATCTTCTGGAGGCATTACCATCCCTGACTTCAAACTCTATTACCGAGCTACAGTAATGAAAACAGGGTGGTACTGGCATAAAAACAGAGAAGTCGACCAATGGAATCGTATAGAAGACCCGGACTTTATCCCACAAACCTATGAACACCTCATTTTCGATAAAGGAGCTAAAAGTTTACATTGGAAGAAAGAAAGCATCTTCAACAAATGGTGCTGGCACAACTGGATGTCAACCTGTAGAAGAATGAAAATAGACCCATATCTATCACCGTGCACAAAACTCAAGTCCAAATGGATTAAAGACCTCAATATCAGCCCGAAAACACTGAATCTGATAGAAGAGAAAGTTGGCAATACCCTACAACAGATGGGCACAGGCGATCGCTTCTTAGGTATAACCCCAGAAGCACAGACATTAAGGGCAACATTGAATAAATGGGACCTCCTGAGACTGAGAAGCTTCTGTAAAGCAAAGGACACTGTCACTAAGACACAAAGGCAACCTACTGACTGGGAGAAGATCTTCACCAACCCCGCAACAGACAAAGGTCTGATCTCCAAAATATATAGAGACCTCAAGAAACTAGACTTTAAAATGCTAATTAACCCAATTAAAAAATGGGGCGCTGAACTGAACAGAGAATTCTCAACAGAAGAAGTTCAAATGACCAAAAGACACTTAAGGTCATGCTCAACCTCCTTAGCGATCAGGGAAATGCAAATCAAAACAACTTTGAGATATCATCTTACACCTGTAAGATTGGCTAAAGTCAAAAATACCAAGGATAGCCTTTGCTGGAGAGGCTGTGGAGGAAGGGGTACCCTCATCCATTGCTGGTGGGAATGCAGTCCTGTGCAACCACTGTGGAAGTCAGTGTTTCGGTTTCTCCGGAAATTCGGGATCAACCTACCCCTGGACCCAGCAATACCACTCTTGGGAATTTACCCAAGAGATGCTGTATCACATGTCAAAAGCATTTGTTCAACTATGTTCATAGCAGTATTATTTGTAATAGCCAGAACCTGGAAACAACCTAGATGCCCTTCAATGGAAGAATGGATGACGAAAGTATGGAATATATACACACTAGAGTACTACGCTGCGGTAAAAAACAATGACTTCTCGAATTTTGCATGCAAATGGATGGAAATAGAAAACACTATCCTGAGTGAGGTATCCCAGGCCCAAAAAGACGAACATGGGATGTACTCACTCATAATTGGTTTCTAGCCATAAATAGGGTTCACGGAGTCTACAATAGGCGAATCTAAAGAAGCTTAGTAAGAAGGTGAACCCAAGGAAAAACATATAGTTATCCTCTTAGATAAGAACTTGCATCTGGCGATGGATGGAGATAGAGACAGAGACCCACACTGGAGCACTGGACTGAGCTCCCAAGGTCCCAATGAGGAGCAGAAGGAGTGAGAACATGAGCAAAGATGTCGGGGCCACGAGGAGTGCACCCACCCACTGAGACAGTGGAGATGATCTACTGGGAACTCACCAAGGCCAGCTGGACTGTTACCAGAAAAAGCATGGGATAAAACTGGACTCTCGGAACATGGCGAACAATGAGGGCTGATGAGACGCCAAGGACAATGGCACGCGGTTTTGATCCTAAGCAATGTGCTGGCTTGGTGGGAGCCTAGCCAGTCTGGATGTTCACCTTCCTAGATATGGATGGAGGGGGGAGGACCTAGGACGTACCACAGGGCAGGGAACCCTGACAGCTCTTTGGACTGGAAAGGGAGGGGGAGAGGAGTGGGGGGAAGGGGAGAGGGGTGGGAGGAGGGGGAGAAGAGTGGGAGGAGGGGGAGAAGAGTGGGAGGAGGGGGAGGGAAATGGGAGTCTGGTGGGAGGAGGTGGAAATTTGTTTTTTTTTCTTTTCTTTATCCTCCTTTTATCAATAAAAAAATTAAAAAAAAAGATAGTCATCAGTTTGACTATAGGACAAGGCAGCCATAGTGCCTAGGGACATGGCACAGTGTAGTCCATCTCTTCTCTCCTGTTCAATTTACTAGAGACGGTCACCCCATGGCTTTGTAAGAACCCCCCGAGAGATAAGGATCTTGACATCCCTAGAATGGCCACCAAAACTGAGATATCATCAGTGTATGTGCATTAATTTGTGTGTGTGTGTGTATTTAAATCACAATAAAAACAAACGGATTGTAATATTGAAATTTCCTCTCATGTTGAGAAGAATATTTGGTACAGAAACACTGTCAAAAGAGTACTGAAAGTGTAGGCTGTCTCAGCAAGGAGAAGTAACTGGAGGAAACATACAGAAGGTAGGCTCAGTGTCCAGGAAATTATGCCAAAGAAAAGTCAATGAACTCATGGATAGAGGAAAAAACTCAGCCTAAATAACACCCTAAATCATTTAAATGGAAGATTAGAAACTGGTGCAACAGTTAGAAGATGTCTAAAAGGCCTGGACTAGAAATAAGGGGAACACAATCATGTGGAGCTGAGAGTGCATGGCAAAACTGATTGGATCTGACAAAAATTATGTAAGCATACCAAAGCAAACAACCAAGGAAACCACCAGTGGCACAAAAAACTAAGAAATCTGTATGACAACATATCATGTTGACAATTCTGAGATTTATAGACAAAGGAATGATCTTAAATATGTCACTGTCTCACTGGTGATGATTAACCCATTCCATCGTAGTGTGACTCCCTGATGTGTTTAAGATAACCTGTCAATTCTGTCAATTTAGTTACAAGGAAATTTGCTTTGCTTGCACAGATTAAATAGCAGCATCATTTACTGCACAAGCAAAGGCAAGGCAAAGAAATCATAGACATGTTGTTGAATGCTAATGTTGTTATTTGGAGTTTTGTGTTTTTTTTAAAGGGAAATCGTTGGTGACTCTCATGCATGAAGCAGATCCTGTCTCTGTGATGTATCCTGAAGTACTGAAATAAATCAACGAAAATAGTTTTTTTTCTTACATACTAGTAACATTTTTGTTGCTATATTTAGATATGTGTGTGGCGTGAGCTTCTTCCATTCTTTCAGCTAATTGCCACTGAGATACCAGCCCATTGAGGTGTGGTCTCTCCCTCTCTCTCTTTCAAAAAGCAACATCTACCTTTAGCTTGATCTCTTGTTTCCAGCTTCTCTTCCGGCTACTAAGCTCCTTTCCTGATACCGCAGAGGGCTTTTTTCAGGTATGGTGATCTGTAAGTTTTTCCCCTTTAAAGAAATAATCATTCCATTAATCACAATTCTAAACTGCTGTGGGAGATTGTTTGTGACTTATGCCTTCATACGTGATACAAGCAACCTGGGTGTGGAGGGTGTTCTCTCTGTTCATGTAGGGAAGGCATGGCAGCAAAAATGGAGGCTGCTAGTTCTCTGTAAGGAAATCAGTAAACAGTGGTGACCAAGTACAACAATGTCCTTAAATATCAAGGCTTATCCTTTCAGCCCCCAATGCCTCCAGCTAGGTTCTGGGACAACACAATCTCCAAAACCCACTGAGCATGAAGTATTCAGAACCTTAACCCATATCACATGAACCTTTGTGATTACACCAATCTGTTTTTTAATGCTACATTGTCCCATCAGAACCATTTTCATTACAAATAAACAGAACTTGCTGCCTCTTTGGGGTCCTAAAATTGCTTTAAATTGTTGCTGGGACATTCTTACAAACTTTCCTGTTGTTATGAGACCTTAAGTGTACAGCACTTATTTCAGAAATCAATGGCAGTTGGGTTCAAACCTATGGTTAGGTTTTGGCTAGATATTGGTTTGCCTATAGCTACACTATGCAAGCATGGATTTGACTAAGGAAAAGAGACAGCATACATGGAGGCAGGTAACCTTACCTATGCAAATGACCCATTTGGAGGGGCTAATTCAGGCTCCTCTCTTCTCCTAATATTGTTTTTTTTATTAGTTTAAGAGAAGAATTAAAACTCAATCTACAGGATCTGTAAACACTGAATGAATGAATATGTGTGACCACCTTGATGTCTGCCTGTCTGTCAACAGGGGCAGCGTTCATGGGCCTCTGAAGCATTGCACAGGAATGTCAGCCATCAATCTCTGGTCCACCTAACTCTACAGCATAAGAGTTGTCATAGTTGCTAATCTGATCTTCCTCATATGATCTCCATCCACAGAGATGTCAGAAAAATCCTAGCCTGGGAGGGCTAGTTCTTTACAAATGAAAGATTGTACAACAGAAGAGCCATGGAAGATTTATTTGGGCAAGCTGTTGAAAGGATAAAGTGATGGTAGAAGGGCATTGGTTAATTAAATAAAGAAACTGCTTCCCCTGATAGGTAAGAACATAGGTGGGAGGAGTAAAGAGAACAGAATGTTGGGAGGAAGAGGAAGTGAGATAAGAGATGCAATGATCCCCTCCCCTGGGCAGATGCAATAGCTCTGCTCTCTTAGGCAGATGGCGATGCAGCCAGCCACCAGTTCAGACATGCTGAATCTTTCCTGGTGAGTGCACTTGTGATTCTACATAGATTATTAGAAATATGTTAAGAGGCTACACTAATGGGCGAGGTAATTTTTAAAAGAATACACTTTGTGTGTAATTATTTCAGGGCATAAGCTAGCAAGGTGGCCGTCGTGCTGGGGACACAGACCCGCTGCTCAAATTACTACAGAATGGGGCTCAGCCATGTGGACAACTGAATTCACTGAAAGCCTGAGAAAGCTTGGCAAAGCAGCGATTTCTCGGCTCTGCTCTGCTTGCTAGTAGCAAGCAAGCACATTCATTTAAGAGAGGCTTCCTGACTCAGCTTCAGCTGCAAAAACCTGTAGCTCTTAAGAGGTCATGCCAAGAAACATTTAAATGGTGTTGATAAAAGCAAACTGAATGCTTGTTTGTTTTCAGCAGTACCAGGAAAAAACCTGTGTTGTTTTAAAATGCCAGCTTTCTAGGCCGTCCTGCGAAAGCAAACTCTGACTGTTTGAGGCAGGAGGGCCAGCTAGAGAGAGAGGGTTGAGTGTTGTCTTTTGGAGCGTGTTTGATGGCAAGGACCTTGAAACACTGTAGACTTGTGGCATGGAATGTGGCTCTGTCCAGGACCTCAGCCACAAGGTTGGAATGGCAGAAAGCCAAGGATGGGCTACATCTAGCTGGCAAAGCCATGGCTTTAGTCCTACTGAGATTGCTTGGTAAATGAAAGACTCATGTGGTCAGAAAAACAGAGAGAGATATAGAGTAAAGAGAGATTCTAAGACAAAGAAAAATTTTAACTGATTTACAGTGTGTTAAGAATATGTGCAGGCTAAAAGTTGAAGTTCTTGAAGTTAAAAAAACGGAAGAGAGTTGTTAGGTGTGGTAGTACACACCTTTAAACCCAACACTTGGGAGGCAGAGGGAGATTGATCTCTGTTACTTCAAGGTGTGGTAGCACACGCCCTAAATCCCAGTGCCTAGAAGGCAGAGACAAACAGATCTCTGTGAATTCAAGGTGTAGTAGCATACATCTTTAATCCCAATGCCTGGGAGGCAGAGACAGGCAGATCTCTGAGACTTCAAGGACAGCCTGGTCTACAGAGTTATTCCAGGTCAAAGATACAGAGAACCTGTCACAAAAGGCAAAAAAATAAAAAGGAAAAATAAACAAAATAGAGGTTAAAATAAAGCACACAATGATGGAAAATACACAGAGAATTTTGATATTCTTTGCTTTTATGCTCTGTTTGAATCGTTTGAATTCTGAGGAAGCGGCAAAAGTTCCTAAAAGATATTTGTTTATAAATGCTGCCGAACTAATGCAACATAGATATTTTGAAAATGCCTTGACTTTTAAATTTGGATCTAAGGACATGATGCTTTGGAAAGGAGTTTCTTATTTTGTTTTCACAGAGGGTGAGAGTCTGTGTATTGCCTCTATCCCAATATCGTATGATGGACCACACCCTCCTGAAAAGTTGCTGTGAATACCTTCAAAAAATTGCTTCGCTCAACTGCCAACTGAGATGAAACTAGCACACAGGTTATACCATGACATACCAAATTAATGATGCCCCATTTCAGCAGGAAGCAGTTTGGAGAGAAAAAACTACACCCATGTTCCCAAATATGGTTGATAAACGTTCTTTTACATTTAAAGGGAGATATGATATAGATATGAATAATTAGCATTAGTATAGATTTTTCTTTATTGATAGAGATATAAGTCAATTTTGTTATATGTATATGCATTTTTGATCTTTATTAAGGTATTGTGATTGTGTAGTTCATTTAAACATGTAATGTTTATAGGTTGTTAATGGGTAATCATTAATAATAGTCAAGTTTGTAGTCAATTAGATTATATATATATATATATTTCATTTAGATAGGCATTCTTCATATTTTTCAAAACTACAAAATATGCTATTTAATATTTTAATAACTTAGGGTTTTTCATGACAATTAGACACTCTGCTCTTGGCAGCACCAATCTACTTTAGAAAGAAGATGGACAACGAAAAGGATCCTTATGGAGTTTGATAGCCAATTGGGCAAGAAACTGGTCTTTCCTGGAATATTTCATAATATGGACACAGAGAACCCACAGAGAGAGAACTACTGAACTGAGATGATCTTTCAGGGTTTCTGATTCATGAAAGAGTCTGCAAGACATTCTTCAAGACAAGCAGATAGTGCCTGGCTTTGAAATGTCCTGCTTCATGGAAATGTCTGCTGGAATCTATGGGCCTGTAGGCTAAGGTTGGATACCCCAATGGTACAGAGGAACTTTGAGTGCCTGTCCAGGCAGCAAGATGTCACTGTCATTTCTAGTGTTTGAAAATTGCTTACTTTTTTTTGCTTAGGTAATATTGTAAACTTCTGGAATCTTTGATGGACATGAATTATATATATATATATATATATATATATATATATATATATATATATATATATATATATATATTCACTCCCATCTACTAGGCTCCTTTCTTTATACTGCAGGAGGCTCTTGTCTGGGATGGTGTTCTGTAAATTTTTCCCCTTTAAAGAAATAACCATTTAATTAATCATAATTCTAAACTGGTGTGGGAGACAGTTTCTGACTTATGCCTTCATATGTGATGAAAGCAACTAGGGTGTGGAGGGGGTTCTCTCAGTTCTTCTTGAGGAATGCATGGCACCAGTAATAGGAGGCTTCTTGTTCCTTGTAAGGGAATCAGTAAACAGTGGAGACCAAGTGAAATGATGCCCTGAAACTTCAAGTCTTGTCCGTTCATACCACAATGCCTCCAGCTAAATTCTGGGTCTCCACAACCTCCAAAACTTGCTGAGGTCCAAGTATTCAGAACCAGAAGCCTGTGTGGGCCATATCACATGCAATCATATAGATTATGCCAATCTGTTTTTTTTAATGCTACATCCTTGTCTCACTAGAACCAACTTTCTTACCAATAAACATAACTTGCTGCATCTTTTGGTTCTTAGAATTGGTATAATTTGATGCTGGATACTTCTGATGTACCTTTCTGTGTTGTCTGTCATAAGACCTTAAGGGGACAGCGATTGTTTCAGAATTCAAAGTCAGTTGGGTTCCAACATGTGGTTAGCAGTTGGCTGGACATTGGTACTCTATGGAAGGCCTTACTTAAGGCTTCTCTGTTCTCTTCATTTTGGTTTCTTTATCAGATTAGGACAAGAATTACACCTCACTCTCCAGGATCTGTGAACACTGAATGAGTTAAGTATGTGTGACCACAGTGATGTCTGCCAGTCTGTCACCAGGGGCATTGCTCATGGACCTCTGACTCACTGTACAGGAATGTCATCCAACATTATATGGTCTGCCTATCTTTACAGCACAAGAGTTGTCATGGTTGCTCATCTGATCTTCCTCATATGGTCTCCTTCCATAGAGAAGACAGAAAAATATTTTTTCCCTGAGAGGGCAAGTTCTTTACAAATGAAAGATTCTAGAACAGAAGAGACATAGAAGATTTATCTAGGCAATCTGTTGACAGAATACAGGGGGAAATAGAAGAGGGATTGAAGAAAAGAGAGAGAGAGACATGGAAGAATGGATGACTTTTATCATTCATTGGATAAGTGAGTGAACCAATGGATTAGTATGCCTTGTAGGATAAAATGTGCTGCATTCCTTCTGACAGTCAAGCGAAATTGAGGATTTACATGCTTTTCTACTAAGGAGGATTCTTATTCCATTTTTCCTTCTTTGTGCTTCAGACCCACCCAAGAGAGTGACGATGAGGACGAGGATAAGTGGTGAGGATGTACCAGTGTTGCCTGGTACAGGTTCTCACCCACATTATGGCCAAATCACATGACCAGGGACAGATGATCTGCATGCTGAATGCTGACTAGCAGTTTGATACTTCCAACTTTTTAACCAAGTTTGTAAAGATGAAGGAGCCAAAAATTGCCCATTACAAGAGGGCGGGATCCTTGCATGATAGGAGGCAGGCATCAATATAACACTGGTATTTGGGGGTATGATGTGTTTGTGGTGTCTTTCCCACACTCCACCTAACATCACAGATTCCCTAGTTATGTAATTTTATGGAGATCCGTGCATTCACCATAAGTGTTCATATCACACAGCCGTGTGCATCAATGTGTACATATTTATCCTGTGATACTGTTCATGAGTTTTATAGCCCAAGTCCCACAGAACATGATCAATGACAATGTAACAGTGTTTTCCAGATATGTTAGGGCAGATATTTAAATGATCTCACCAGATGCTCATATACCTCTTCAAACAACTCTAAGGAATCAACCAACTTGCATGTGTTATCAAAGGCATTGGGAAAATTCTATGTCTCTCCAAAATACACTGGGATTTTTCTCATCAAGATCAGGGACTGGAGAATATTGAGCATCTTCCACATTAATTCTGGGTCCACCAGAATCTTTCCAAAATAAGCTAGGGCAATTGTTTTCACAGATTTATCACCTGTTTTTAAAGGGCCTACAGGGCCTTGGTGGTTTCCTTCTGGTACTACAAGACATTTACAACATGGCACCAGATCCCATAAAACTTTTTTATCAACATCCAAAGATATAGCACATTTTCTATATGACCAACTTTACATATCTACTCAGGGATCTCTACCTTATTCACCAAATAGCCAACAATCACTACAAAAGTCAGCATCTTCCCATGAATAGTTGGGACTATATAAGATTGACCAGTGCACACATAGCCATCTGTCTTGTATACCAGATGATTTGGGAATGTCTCTATTTGTCCCAATGATTACAGACACATAGCCACCAACATCAATAACTCAAGGACTTTCCTCTCTAACACAAGCAAGTCTAGTTCCTTCTCCATCATTTATTTTGTTTATTGTATTTTTTTTGTTGTTGCAAAAGAAAAAATTTCCACCTCCTTCCCGTTTCCCATTTCCGTCCCCCTCCTTGCACACATTACCACCTTCCTTCACTCTCATAACCCTCTCCCCCTCCCCCTACACTATTCCCCCTCCCTCTCAAGAATGAAGTGCTATCCAGATTCTCTGCCCTGCCAGAAGTCCAAGGTTCTCCTACTTCTATCAAGGACCAGTAGAGTGAGCATCCAAACAGGCTAGGCTCCCACAAAGCCAGTTCATGTATTAGAATCAAAACCTAGTGCCATTGTTCTTGGCTTCCTATCAGCCTTCATTCTCCGCCAGATTCAGAAAGTCCTGTATCATCCCATGCTATTCAGTCCCAGTCCCGCAGGCCATTGTGACCTCTGAATAGATCTGTTCCAAAGTCATAGTGGGTGGGTGCACCCCTCATTGTCCTAACTTCCTTGCTCATGTTATCCCTCCTTCTGCTCCTCTTTTGGATATATTTTTTAATTGAAAAAAAATTCTGCCTTCTTCCAGCCTGCCATTTCCCTCACCCTCGTCCCACCCTTCATCCCCTCCCCCCACTGCTCGGAAAGTCCAAAGACATCTGGCCTTCATATGGGTCTAGGATCATGAACATCCATAATGGTTAGGCTCCCACAAAGCCAGAACATGAAGTAGGATCAAAAACCAGTGCCATTGTCTTTGGCTTCTCAGCCGCCCTATTGTCTGCCATATTCAGAGAGTCTGCTTTTATCCCATGCTTTTTCAGTCACAGTCCAGCTGGTCATGTGATCATATGCTCAGTCCGGTGCTCCAATTTTGGTCTCTGTCTATATCTTGATCCATCACCAGATGAAGGTTCTAAGGTGATATGCAAGATATTCATCAATATGGCTATAGAATAGTGTCATTTCAGGTTCCCTCTCCTCAGTTGCAAAAGGTACTAGCTAGGGACATCTCCCTGGATACCTGTGAGCCCCTCTAGAGTCAAGTCTTTTGCCAACCCTAAGATGGCTCCCTTACTTAGGATATAAATTTCTCTGCTCCCGTGTCCACCCTTCCTTTATCACAACCATCCAATTCCTCTATTCTCCCATTCTCACATTTCTTAATCCATATCCCCTTAGCCCCATGCCATCTCACCCACAAGATCCCAGGTTTTGCCCTGCAATCTTGTCTACTTCCCATATACAGGTGGACGACTATATGCTTTTTTTTAGGGGGTGGTTACCTTATATTTAGCTTCTCTAGAATCATAAATTATATGTTCAATGTCCTTAATTTATGGCTAGAAACCAAGTATGAGTGAGTACATCCCATGTTCATCTTTTTGGGTCTGGAATACCTCACTCAGGATAGTGTTTTCTATTTCCATACATTCTCATGCAAAATTTGCTAATTAATATTTTTACCGCTGAGTATTACTCTAATATGTATAAATTCCACACTCTCTTCATCCATTCTTCCATTGAAGGGCATCTAGGTTGTTTCCAGGTTCTGGCTATTACCAATAATGCTGCTATGAACATAGTTGAAGAAATGCTTTTGACATATGATAGGGCATCTTTTGGGTATATTCCCAAGAGTGGTATTACTCTGTAGTGAGCCGGGCAGGATCGCCATTACAAGATGGTGCCGACATACTGTCTTGTTGGTTACACCTCCATATTTGGCTATGGCTTTGAGAGCTGCGCATCCCCACTTCCAGCATGTGCAGCGGATGAGGATCTTTAAGCCTATCCCGATGAGGTCTGGTGTCAGCTGTTGGTGGCAGCCAATCACAAGGCGACCCGTGTGCCAATTCCCTATTTAAGTGGCTGTGTAAGTGCGCCCCTCCCCTTCGCTTCCTGCTCCCCTTCGCTTCCTTCTCCCCTTCGCTTCCTACTCCTCTGCTCCCTGTCCCTCGGTTTCCTGCCCCCTCGTTCCCTGCTCCCCATCAATCAAGGGCACTCCAGTAAAGCGTTATCTGAGTAGAATCCTGATGTGGTGGTCGTTATTTGTCGCCGGTCAAGAAGTCCGCCACATTACTGGAACTTGGGGTAGGTTGATTCCGAATTTCCTGAGAAATCACAACACAGATTTGCAAAGTGGTTGCACAAGTTTGCATTCCCACCAGCAATGGACGAGTGTGCCCCTTACTCCAAAACCTCTCCAGTAAAGGCTATCATTTGTGTTTTTGATTTTAGCCATTCTGACAGGTGTAAGATGATATCTCAAATTTGTTGTAATTTGCATTTCCCTGATCACCAAGGAGGATGAACATGAACTTGAGTATTTTTTGGCCATCTGAACTTCTTTTGTTTGGAATTCTCCTTTAAGTTCAGTGCCCAATTTTTGAATAGTGTTTATTAGCATTTTAAAGTCTAGTTTCTTGAGTTCTTTATATATTTTGGAGATCAGGCCTTTGTCTGTTGCTATTTGGTGAAGATATTCTCCCAGTCACTGGCTTGCCTTCTTGCCTTAGTGACAATGTCCTTTGCTTTACTGAAGCTCTCAGTTTCAGGAGGTTCCATTTATTCAATGTTGTCCTTAATGTCTGTGCTGCTGGGGACATGCTTAGGAAGTGATCTCCTGTGCCCATACATTGTAGAGTACTTCCCACTTTCTCTTCTATCAGGTTCAGTGTCTTCAGCTTGATATTTAGGCCTTCAATCCAGTTGGACTTGATTTTTGTCCCTGGCGACAGATATAGATCTATTTTAATTCTTCTACAGGTTGACAACCAGATCTGCCAGCACCATTTGTTGAAGATGCTTTCTTTCTCCATTGAATAATTTTAGCTCCTTTATCAAAAATAAGGTGTTCATAGATTTGTAGGATAAAATCCAGGTCTTCTACTCTATTCCATTGATCAACTTCTCTGTTTTTGTGCAAAACCAATCTGTTTTCATTACTAAAGCTCTGTAATAGATTTGAAGTCAGGGATGGTAATGTCTTCAGAAGATCTTTTATTGTATAAGATTGTTTTGACAATCCTGGGTTCTTTGTTTTTCCATATAAAGTTGATTAATATCCTCTCAAGATCTGTGAAGAATTTCGATGGGATTTTAATGGGAATAGCATTGAATTTATAAATTACCCATGGTAGAATTGCCATTTTTACTATGTTGATCCTCCCAATCCAAGAGCAAGGGAGGTCCTTCCATTTTCTGGTATCCCCCTCAATTTCTTTCTTCAAAGACTTAAAGTTCTTGTCAAATAGGTCCTTCAGATCCTTGGTTACAGTTACTCCAAGATATTTTATGCTATTTGTGGCTATCATGAAAGAGGATGCTTCTCTGATTTCCTTCTCTGCTTCCTTATCCTTTGTGTATAAGTGGGCAACTGATTTTTTGGAATTGGTCTTAGATCCTTCCATGCTAATAAAGGTGTTTATCAGCTGTAGGAGTTTTTTGCTGGAGTTTTTAGACTCGCTCGTGTACACTATCATATCATCTGCAAATAATGAAATTTAAACTTCTTCCTTTCCATTCAATTTCTTTGGATCCCCTTATGTTGTCTTATTGCTATGGCGAGAACTTCAAGCACTATATTGAAGAGGTATGGAGAGAGTGGACAGCCTAGTCATGCTCCTGATTTTAGTGGAATAGTTTTGAGTTTCTCTGCATTTAATTTGATGTAGGCTGTTGGCTTGCTCTAAATGGCTTTTATTATAGTAAGGTATAAGTATCCTTAATCTCTCTAAGACCTTTATCATAAAGGGATGTTGAATTTTGTCAAATGTTTTTTCAGAATCTAGTGAAATGATCATATTTTTCACTTTATTTATAAGATGGATTACATTGATAGATTTGCGTATGTTGAAACCAGCCCTGTATAGTTGGGATGAAGCCTACCTGATAAAATGGATAATTTTTCTAATGTGTTCTTGGATTTGTTTTGCCACTATTTTATTGAGGATTTTTGTGTTGATGTTCATGAGTGAGATATGCCTGCAATTCTCTTTCTTGGTTGAGTCTTTGTGTGATTTTTGTGTCAGGGTAATTGTAGCTTTATAAAAGAAATTTGGCAATGGCTTTTCTGTTTCTTTATTGTGAAATACATTAAGGAGTATAGGTATTAGGTCTTCTTGGAAGTTCTGGTAGAATTCTTCATTGAAATTATTTGGACCTGGGCTTTTTGTGGTAGGGACTTTTTTTTAATAACAACTTCTAATTCTTCATGACTAACAGGTCTATTTAGATTGTTCACCTGGTTCTGGTCAAACTTTGGTATATGGAACTTATCTAAAAAAGTGTCTGTTTCTTTAATATTTTCCAATTTTATGTCATATAGGCTTTTGTAGTAAGATCTAATGATTTTCTGAATCTCATCTGTGTCTGGGGTTATGTCTCCCTTTTCATTACTGATCTTGTTAAATTGTGTATTCTCTCCTGGCTGTTTGCTTAGTTTGAATAGGGATTTATCAATCTTGTTTATTTTCTCCAGGAACCAGCTTTTTGTTTAATTGATTCTATGGATGGTTTTCTGTGATTCTATTTTGTTGATTTAATCCCTCAGTTTGATTATTTCCAGTTTTCTACTCCTCCTATGTGAGTCTGCTTCTTCCTTTTCTATACCTTTAAGATGGGCTGTTAAGTCTCCAATGTGTGCTTTCTCTGTTTTCTTTAAGTGAGTACTTAGTGCTATGGACTTTCCTCTTAGCACAGTTTTCATAGTGTCCCTTAAGTTTGAATATGTTGATTCTTTATTTTCATTGAGTTCAAGAAAGACTTTAATTTCTTTCTTTCGTTCTTCCTTGATCCAGGTGTGGTTCAGTAGTTGACTGTCCAGTTTCCATGAGTTCATAGGCTTTCTAGGTGTAGCATCATTGTTGAAGTCTAATTTTAATCCATGGTGATCCCATAAGATACAGGTAGTTATTAATATTTTTGTAACTGTGTAAGTTTGCTTTGTTAATGATTATGTGGTCAATTTTTGAAAAGGTTCCATAAGCTGCAGAGAAGAAGGTCTATTCTTTCCTATTTGGGTGGAATGATCTATAGATGTCTGTTAATTCCATTTGATTCATTACCTCCATTAATCCTCTTATTTCTCTGTTAGTTTTCTGTCTGATTGACCTGTCCATTGGTGAGAGAGGAGTGTTGAAATCTCCTACAATTACTGTGTGTAGTTTGATGACTGCCTTGAGTTTTAGTAATGTTTCTTTTACATAAGTGGGTGCTTTTATATTAGGGGCATAGATATTCAGGATTTAGACTTTGTCTTCATGTATTGTTTCTGTTATGAGTAAAAATGTCTATCTCCATCTATTCTGATTGATTTTAGATTGAAGGCAACTTTGTTAGAAATTAGTATGACCACACCTGCTTGTTTCTTAGGTCCGTTTGCTTGATAAACCTTTTCCCAGTCCTTTAATCTTAATAGATGTCTGTCTTTGTGGTTGAGGTGTGTTTCTTGTAAACAGCAGAATGTTGGATCCTGTTTTTGTATCCAATCTCTTAGCCTGTGCATTTTTATAGGTGAGTTGAGTCCATTGATATTAAGTGATATTAAAGATCAGAGGTTGTTTACTCTGGTCACTTTTTTTATTTTTTTGGTAATAGAGTTTGTGTTTATCCCTTCTTCTAGTTGTGCTGGTGAAGGGTCACTAGATGTCTGAGTTATTGTGGGCATTGTTGGACTCCTGTGTTGTGATTTTCCTTCTATTACTTTCGGTAAGGTTGGATTTGTAGCTACGTGTTGTTTAAATTTGTTTTTATCCTGGAAAATTTTGTTTTCTCCATTTATACTGAATGAAAGCTCGGCTGGGTATAGTAATGTGGGCTTGCATCCAAGTTCTCTTCTTTTTTCTGCAGTACATCTATCCAAACCTTCTGGCTTTCTTCTTTTCCATAGAGAAGTCAGGTGTACATCTGATAGGTTTACCTTCATAAGTAACTTGGCCTTATTTCTTTGCAGATCTTAATATTCTTTCTTTATTCTGTATGTTTTTGTTTTGATTATTATATGGCAAGGAGATATTTTTTTTTGGTCTAGCCTATTCGGTGTTCTGTATGCTTTTTGAACCTTCAAAGGAATATCTTTCTTTAGGTTGGGACCGTTCTCTTCTATAATTTTATTAAATATATTGCCTGGACCATTGAGCTGTACTTCTTCTCCTTCTCTACCCCTATAATTCTTAGGTTAGGCCTTTTTATTGTTTCCCATATTTCCTGAATATTTTGTGATGAGAATTTGTTGGTTTTGCTGTTTTCTTTGATCAATGTGTTAATTTTCTCTATGTTTTCTTCAGTGTCTGACATTCTTTCTTCTATCCCTTGTAATCTGTTGGTAGTACTTGTCTCAGTAGTTCCTGCTTGTTTGCCCAGATTTCTGTCTTCATTATCTCTTTGGTTTGTGTTTCCTCATTACTTCCATTTCATTCTTCAAGTCTTAAACTGCTTTCCTTAAATTTTTGATTGAGTTTTCTTGTTTTTCTTGGGTATCTTTGAGCGATTTATATATTTCCTCTACCTTTTTGTTTGTAATCTCTAATTGTTTATGACAGTTTTTTACCTCCCTTTTAAGGTCCTCTATTATTTTTATATAATTCACTTTTGAGTATATTTCTTCTAATTTTTTTGGAGTAGGCAGTACAAATTTTCTTATTTCGGGATCCCTGGATTCTGGTGATGTAATGTTGCCTTTCAGGTTGTTGGATGAATTCTTGCATTGGCACTTTCCCATCTTTTCCTTCAAATGGAGCCAGGAGAGGCCTGGTGTCTTGGTAAAGACTTTGCTGTTATTGACTCTCTGGGTGTATCTCCTCAGTGTAGAAGCAGGAATCATTCCAGTCCAGATGAAACTGCTCAGCACCGAAACATATATGCCTGGTAATCCAATAACCCACAGAAAACTGGGCAAATTTGTGGGGCAGGTCAGGGTACATTAGAGCACAGGAGACCCTGCCACCAAGCTGAAGAAGCCCGTGGTACGTTTGGAGTCCTTGAGGCCTGCCCGGTAGGCAGGCACTCACCTCTCTGTTTCAGTAGCCTTAGTGTAGGTGCAGAAACCTGTTCTGAGCAAAGACCTTGCAGACCACACCGGCTTTGGGGGGTATTAAAAAAGACAGCCTTGCAGAAGGAGCTGGGGGAGAATGGTTTGTGCTCTCTTCTGGGAGAATCCTCCCCTGGATAGCACACACTCACCAGTCCAGATGGAATTCCTCAGCACCAAAAGAGGGACAGCAGGTAACCCAATGAACCTGGGACAAAAGGAAAAACATGGCAGGTAGGGCAGAGTCCAGAAGAGCACAGGAGACCCTGCCGACAAGCTGAAGGTGCCCGTACTACCTTTGGGGATTGATGAGGCCTGCCTGATAGGCAGGCGCTCACCTCTCTGGGTGGGTAGCCTTAGTGTAGGAGCAGAAACCTGTTCCTGAGCAAGGACTTTCAGAACATGCAGGCTTCTGGTGGGGTTGTGTGTAAGAAAGACAGCCCTTCAGAAGGAGCTTGGGGAGAGGGTTTGTGCTCTCTTCCAGGATAATCCGCCACTGGATCGCACACACTCAAACCTCCAGATGGATCTCCTCAGCACCTAAACAGGACGGCTGGTAGCCCAATGAGCCTCTTTCACCATCTTTGAAAAAAGATGGTTAATATTGACCATCTTCACAATAAACTGGAAGTGAACACATCAGGCAGGTGATGCTGAAAACTTCACCTACTACTCAAATACCTGAAAAAGCTATTCCTTATACAGAACCCACTTTGGTAAAGCACACACAGGCACAAAGCACAGAAAGACATCCACCTTCTAAGTTAGAGACTAACAAATGTGCCCATAAGGAACTCAGTGTTTCCCCACTGCTCAAACGCTGCTGTCAATTTCTTTACCTACAAAAGGAACTGTAGAATTTTGGGCATCTGCCCAAGAATCTAGGATCTTCACTATCTGAACAAGGGTCTCTAAAACTATCTATATCAACACAATGAATTGTCTTGACTCTGGTACCTTCTAATAGGGCTTTGAAACATCTAATTTCTTCCCAATAGTCTAAAATTATTCCTTCATCTATCCAACATAGTATAAGGATTGCAAGGAGTACAGGACATAACAAATCAAGCCAGAAACCTCACAGAAATTTTTGTATTCACTAGAGCACATAGAACATTCATCATTTTCTCTAGGCGTTCAGGAAAATCCATTATATAATCCATGGTCTCTAGGAAATTTGCTATTTTGAAATTTCCTAAAGTAGTCTCGACAGCTACAGAGGTAACCTTGCTTGCCCAAGTTCTTTGTAGTTTATGCAAAAGTCTTCAAAACAGTCAGTATATTCTTCAAAAATTTTGAGACAATAGCAATATTCCCAGAATACCTTGGGGCATTTTTCAGTAGAGAGAGTGAGAGTATGGAAACTTCTCAGACTGCTACAAGAATAATAGAAACTTTGTAACAAACTCTAGTGCCTAGATGATTTCTAAGTTCTGCCAAAGATCTGCAGAATTTTTTCCCTTCTGGCTAAGGGAATATAAGAGTTTTGAAACCTGCAAATGGGCCTCTGGAACATGTTATGTCATCTGAGGAAATGCTGAAATTAGCATAATTTGCTGTAGAGACTATACAAATTTCTACACTTTTCAAAGCAGTTCCAGTGCCATGTACAAATTCTCCATCTACCCAAGAGACCAGGGGAACATTCCATCTCTACCAGGGCATCTGGGTGTTTTGTCATCAAGATAAACAACTCCAGCATCTTCTTGTTATGATGAAATGATTGTGGAAACATGCTCACCCTCACAAGGAACTCTGAAAATGTCCAAATCTGCACAAGGGACTCTTAGAGTTTTCCTATGCTTCAAAGGACACTGTGGAGAGTCTCATACCTGCCAAAGGCAAAATTGGAAATTTGACATTTGTAAGACATACAGTAGGACTTTTTGCATCAAGGACAGAACCTCTGATATTTATTTAAAATACCCAGACACTGTTAGAATCTTTGAAATCTAGTCAGATATATTTGTGAGTGTCAGGGTTCAGAAGGGCTTGTGGACCCTTCTTTATTTCCCCAAGTGACTTTGGACTTATCTGTGTCTGCACGAGGAACTCTAGTGACATTGCTGTGTAATCAAGGAACTAGGAAGCATGCTGCTTCATCCCAAATCCCTCAGAAAACTTCTCAGTCTGTGCAAAATTCGTTACAGTATCACCATCTGTCCCAGGATCTCTGAAACCTTCTCAATTTGAAAAGAGCACACGGGAATTTTTGTCCTCTCCTCGAGGTACTGGAATATCTAGCCCTGGTTCTCAGGAAATATTTCAAATTTCTGTGAGTTCTGGATATCCTGAACATTTTCTATATTTTGGATCACCTCTGGAAATTTCTTTGTGTGCACAACGAACTCTTTGATTTTTTCATTTCCTCAAGGAGAACTTTATATTGAGATTGTTTTTCTGGTAATCTTGAATCATCTCAACCTGTCCAAATGAATCTCCGCCATTTGTCTTCGGTCAGAGAGCCTGTGGTAATCTCTCCATCTATCACAGGTCCTACATAGTCTTCACCATTTAATAAAGTGCCAAGAAGTTTTTTGTCACATGTCCCAAGTGATCCAGCATTTCTAATCTTTGCTCATCTGCCTCTAGAAGTTTATGTATCTGATCACTGAGTCCATCAGCATCTTCAAAAGGAACTCTGGGGCCTTTGTTATCTTCTGCAGACATCCAAGGAAAAGTCCAAAAAACACATAGTTATCAAGGCCAACGTCTCATAAAAGAGAGACATGGGAAACTTCTCCATCTCATGTAGGAAGTTTAGTATATGATCCTTGTCCTCATGAGAGTCTGGGACTTTACTCCTTTTGCCAGATGAGTCAAGCAACTTCTCAATGTGCTCAAGAAACTGTAGGTTACTGTGTATTTACACAAGGGTCTGTACACTTCAGCACAAAGGAGTCTAGGACATCCTACATGCTCAAAATCTCTCAGGAACTTCCTCACATACACAACATACATTATCACAGTTCACCTCTGCACAAAGTACATTAGCATTTACATCATCTACCACAGAGTCTCAGGGATATAGCCAGCATGAGAAAAAATGGTAGAAACTTTGAAATCTTTTCCAGGGTCTCCAATATTTTTGTAGAATTTTTGCTACCTCCCTGGAACTCCCCAAGATATTCATCATCTTCACCATTTGTATGCAAAAGTTCTACAACTACCAGATGACATGTGCTATCTGATGAGAATTGGAACATTTTGTATATGCCCCAGAAAACCTGAGTTATTTCCATTCTTTCCAGGGCCTTTTGAAACCTAAACTGTTGGAAGAAGAAACTTTTCATTACTCTAAACATATGCAAGATGATCTAGGGCCTCTGTTTCATTCTGCGGGACATCTTGGATATTGGAAGTCTGCACAAAGGGTTCAACAAAGAGATCCATCTGCTCCAGACACTTTAGGAACTTTGACTCCTTGAAAAGGGCAAATGATGATTTCTTTATCTGGGCAATGCACTCTTTCCTCTTCCCTAGAGTCTTTGGAAATTTCCTTATCTGTTCAAGTGAGTTCCAGACATTCATTATCTTTACTAAAAGTTGTGGAATCTTGCCTTCATTCATGTGGAAAAAAGAGTCTGGAAGTTTCTACCTGTGCACATGGCAATCTTGTGTTATCCAATTATTCAAGTGGATTTGAGATCTTCATTATCTACTCCCGTGACTCTAGGATTTATTTCCACCTAACAAAGTAGATTTAGGAATGTCTCCATCTATTTCATGGACGGTCAGACCTCCGGTGTCTACCCAGGTTGTTCCAGGAACACCTACATCTTCCCAAGGGGTATAGGAATCCATTGTTTATCAGAGGAGAACAGAAACTTTGCTATTTGCCAATGATGATCTCTTTCAGAAGGAACTGAGGAAAATTCTTAATTTTCAAAGGGGAAATTAAAAGACTGGTCATCTGCCCAAAGGGTGTTTAAAACTGCTGTCTCTATTTCAGGGCAGGTAGAAAAAAAATGATCTGCTTCAAGGACACAATGGCTTTTTAGTTTTACACTCCAACATACTGGGAGCTTTTCTCTATCTTCCCAAAATAAATCAGAACTGTTCACACATTTCTAGAAGCATCCAGGATCTTCACCAAATGTCCAAACTTCTCCAAAACATTCTCTGTCTTATCAATGGTCTCCGGGACCTCCCCCACCTACACAATGTACTCTGGAACAATCCCCTCTTGATCAGTTGTGGTAGAAAATTTCTGTTTCCACAAAAGTGACTCTAGGATAAACAACACATCAGTAGGCATATGAAGGACATTTATTATCTCTCCAAGGAACTTTGTGATTGTCTATATCAGGACAAGAGTCTCTAGGACATTGCTGATTTGTCCAAGGGTCTGCAGAATCATCCAGATCTTCCCACAAAGTGCAAGACACTTTTTATAATCAAGGGTTTGTGGCAAAGTTCCCGTCTGTCCCACAAGAATCACATATTTCCTGCCCAGTTATTCTAGAAACATCTTCTTCTCTCCAGAAAGTAGAAGGTTCTTTAGATGTGCACAGTGCTTGGCAACTTCACCCTGATTCACAGAGTAGTTCGGAAATCCCCAATGGATTCCAAAGTCATCAGAAATATTAACATCTCACCTAATGGTTTTAAAATGTTCAGAGTTTTCATCTGTGAGTATAGAAACATTGACACCTCTCCCAGTAAATCTGGGACATTCAATATCTGCCCAAAGTGCTCTGTTCCTTTCTGTTTTTGACTAATAAATTCAGGAATCATCATCTCTCCAAAAATCTGTTCAATTTTCTCCATCTTCTAAATGTCCACTGAGACCTACCACATCTGTACTAGGGACCTCCCAATATTTATTATCAGCTCAATTGTACTCAATATTGTCTAGAGCTGCCAAAGGGATTCTCAGATTATCACCACTTAAGTAAGGGTGTTTAGGAGATTCATTATCCATGCCAAGGGCTCTTGGAACTTCCGTATCAGCACAATCATTTGTAGGACATTCAAATTCTGAAAAAGAACCACTAGAAATGTTCATATTTACTCAAGAGGACCTGGAACCTTCTTGAGCGCAAGAGGCTGTTGTACGTTCATCATCTATTCCTCAAGACTGTGGACTTTCTCAATCTTCAGAAGATTTTTTAGGAACATCAATACCTACAGAAGGTGCTCTCCAAAAGTCTGTAGTAACAGCACCAATATTAGCTCAACGTGTTCCAGAAATCCAGGCTTCTTTGGAGTGGCCCCCGGGTTCTTGAAATCTCTCTCAAGGACTATATACACTCTGACATCTAATTTAGAGACAGCGAGATTTTCAACAATTGCCAAGGGTGCACAGGCCTTCTATAACTAAACAAGTGACCTTGAGATAACCAACAATTTCCTATAGAGCTCTGGGATTTTCTCCATCTAACCAACACTTTGTGAATACTGCCTCATCTCAAATGGGGCCTGATAGAATTTCATTAATGGACAAAGATTTGAAACAAATGTGTTCATGCAAACAGGTGACATTATGAAACCACTGAAGCATAACTCTCTAGTAAATGCATTGTCTGCACAAGGGGCTCTAGGAATGTCCATATCAGCAAAAGAATCTCTTTGACACTCACCATATTTTCATGGTTCTTCAGATACTTCCCTGCCACTTGAAGGGGCTTCAGGCACTTGTTTGGAACAAGGGCATCCAGGGCAGTCCTTATCATTAGCATTATCTGATCTAGGAGATCTTGGGCTATCAGAATATTCAACAGGGGCACTTAGAAACACCACGATCTACTCATAGCACTCTTGAAATACTATCTTCTACCAAAAAGAATATAGAACTACACCACCTGTCCAAAATACTCTAGCACATCTCCTTCCTTCAGTGCAGATTCTAAAACAGGCTCTCGTATGCCAGAGACATAAGAATATTTCATCTTCCAGGGAGGCTTGTAATATAACAGACTCTTCCCCAAAAACTTCAGAAACTTTTCCATTTACCTCACTATCTCTGGAAATTTCATTCTCTGCCAAATTACTGTAGGACCATCTATATATGAGAAATAAATTTAGGACCATCAGTATCTCTGGAGGAATCCCTGAAAACTTCTACTCCTGAGCAAGCATCTATGGGTTCTACTCCACCTGCGTCTGGGAGAGGGTCACTCTCCCTCTCAGAAAAAATGTTGTCAGGACACATTTTTAGGTTTACAATGAGATTTACCATCTCAGCAAACCTAAGCCGGAATTTTATGAATTCACAAAAGGCTTTGAGATTGTCTATTTCAGCAGATAGATATTCAATAAATGCTTCTGGGTCTCCAGATATTTCCTTATACCTAAATAGGCATCAGGCACTTGTTCGGAACAATGGCATTAAGGACAGTCATTATCATTATCTGATCTAGGAAATCTTGGACTATCAGAATATTCAATAGGCCATGAGAAACATCACCATCTACTCATAGCACTCTAGCTTCTTCTACGCAGAGATTTATAGATACTTCAGTACCTGCCCAAAATGCTGTAGCACATATGTTCCTTTCAGTACAGAGTCTAAAACGGGCCCCCCTTGTGCCAGAGACATCAGAACTTTGGCATCTTCCAAGAAGCTTGTAATATATCAGACTCTTACCTAGGAATTTTAGAAACTTTTCCCTCTACCCTAGAAAGTCTCAATATTTCATTCTCTGGCTAAAGTACTATAGGACCATCTGTATCTGCAAAAGAAATTTTTGGACCATCAGTATCTCTGGATGAATCTCTGGGACCTCATCCACCAAACAAACGTGTTCTAAGACCCACTCTACCTGCATCTGGGACTTGGTCATTATCCCCTTCAGCACAACATTGTCAGGAAATATCTTAAGTTGTACAAGAAGATTATCCTCTCAGCAAGCCTATACAGGAAATTCATTGCATTTCAAAGAGGCTCTGGCGCTATCCATATCAGCATATGAATCACTTGGACATTCATGACCTGCTCAAGAGTCTCCAGATAATTTTTGTCATCCCAAGAGGCTTCAGGCCCTACTTTGACCCTTGATCCTTTAGGACAGTCATCATCTGATCCAGGAATGTTTCATCTTTCTGACTCTCATTAAGGTAGAATAGAAACTCCACCATTTCACAAAAGTTTCCTAGAAATAACATCTTCTTTATTTGTTATTGAGAAAAGGAAGAAAAAAAAAAACAAGTTTCCACTTCCTCCCATCCTCCCATTTCCCTCCGCCTCCTCCCACCACTCTCCCCCCTCTCACCCTTCTCCCCTTCCTCCCACTCCTTTCCCCCTCCCTCTCCAGTCCAAAGAGAAGTCAGGGTTCCCTGCCCTGTGGTAAGTCCTAGGTCCTCCCCCCTCCGTCCTTATCTAGGGAGGTTAACATCCCAACTTGCTAGGCCCCACAAACCCAGCACATTGCTTAGGATCAAAACCCCATGCCATTGTCCTTGGCTACTCATGAGCCCTCATTGTTCAGCATGTTCAGAGAGTCTAGTTTTAACCCATGCTTTTTCAGTCACAGTCCAGCTGGCCTTGGTGAGCTCCCAGTAGATCAGCTCCACTGTCTCAGTGGGTGGGTGCACCCCTCGTGGTCCTAACTTCTTTGCTGATGTTCTCCCTCCTTCTGCTCCTCATTGGGACCTTGGGAGCTCAGTCCAGTGCTCCAGTGTGGGTCTCTGTCTCTGTCTCCATCCATTACCAGATGAAGGTTCTATGATGATATGCAAGATATTTGTCACTATTGCTATAGGATAGGGTCATTTCAGGTTCCCTATCCTCAGCTGCCCAAGGAACTAACTGGGGACCTCGGCTTGGGCTCCTGGGAGCCACTCTTTGTTCACTTCTCTTGCCAACCGTAAGGTGGCTCCCTTAACTAAGAATTGTGCTTCAGTCCTCACCTATCCAACCTTCCTTTATCCCAATCCTCCTTTTTCCCCACATTCCCCCCATCTGCCCCTTCTCCCTTTCCTCTCCCCATCTCCCCTTACCCCATCCCACCCCAACCCAAGATCCCAATTTTCTCCCTGGCAATTTTTTCTACTTCCCATAGCCAAGAAAGTAACTATATGTTTTTTCCTTTGGTTTACCTTCTTACTTAGCTTCTTTAGGATCACCAATTGGCCGTTATTTGTGGCTAGAAACCAATTATGAGTGAGTACATCCCATATTCATCTATTTGGGTCTGGGTTACCTCACTCAGAATAGTGTTTTCTATTTCCATCCATTTGCATGCAAAATTCGAGAAGTCATTGTTTTTTACCGCAGCGTAGTACTCTAATGTGTAGATATTCCACACTTTCTTCATCCATTCTTCCTTGAGGTGCATCTAGGTTGTTTCCAGGTTCTGGCTTTACAAATAATACTGTTATGAACATGGTTGAACAAATGCTCTTGACATATGACAGGGCATCTCTTGGGTATATTCCCAGGAGTTGTATTGCTGGGTCCAGGGTTAGGTTGATCCCGAATTTCCTGAGAAATGGAAACACTGATTTCCAAAGTGGTTGCACAAGATTGCATTCCCACCAGCAATGGATTAGGTTACCACTTCCTCCACAGCCTCTCCAGCAAAGGCTATCATTGGTGTTTTTGATTTTAGCCATTCTGACAGGTGTAAGATGATATCTCAAAGTTGTTTTGATTTGCATTTCCCTGATCGCTAAGGAGGTTGAGCATGACCTTAATTTTCTTTTGGCCATTTGAACTTCCTCTGCTGAGAATTCTCTGTTCAGTTCAGTGCGCCATTTTTTAAATTGGGTTAATTAGCATTTTAAAGTCTAGTTTCCTGAGTTCTCTATATATTTTGTCTGTCGTGGGTTTGGTGAAGATCTTCTCCCAGTCAGTAGGTTGCCTTTTTGTCTTGGTGACAGTGTCCTTTGCTTTACAGAAGCTTCTCAGTTTTAGTAGGTCCCATTTATTCAATGTTGCCCTTAATGTCTGTGCAGTTGGGGTTAAACATAGGAAGCGATCTCCTGTGCCTATCTGTTGTAGAGTACTTCCCACTTTCTCTTCTATTAGGTTCAATGTGTTCTGACTGGTAGTGAGGTCTTTAATCCATTTGGACTTGAGTTTTGTGCATGGTGATAGATATGGGTCTATTTTCTTTCTTCTACGGGTTGACATCCAGTTATGCCAGCACCATTTGTTGAAGATGCTTTCTTTCTTCCATTGTATACTTTTAGCTCCTTTATCAAAAATGAGGTGTTCATAGGTTTGTGGGTTAAAATCCAGGTCTTCTATGAGATTCCATTGGTCGACTTCTCTGTTTTATGACAGGACCACACTGTTTTCATCACTGTAGCTCTGTAATAGAGTTTGAAGTCAGGGATGGTAATGCCTCCAGAAAAACCATATGATCACTTCATTAGATGCTGAAAAAGCATTTGACAAAATTCAACATCCCTTTATGATAAAAGTATTGGAGAGATTAGGGATACAAGGGTCATACCTAAATATAATAAAAGCTATATACAGCAAGCCGACAGCTAACATCAAATTAAATGGAGAGAAACTCAAAGCCATCATAATAAACTCAGGAACACGACAAGGCCGTCCACTCTTGCCATACCTCTTCAATATAGTGCTTGAAATTCTAGCAATAGGAAAAAGACAACATAAGGGGATCAAGGGAATTTGAAATGGAAAGGAAGAAGTGAAACTTTCGTTATTTGCAGATGATATGATAGTGTACATAAGCGACCCCCAAAACTCCACCAAAGAACTTTTACATCTGATAAACAGCTTTAGTAATGTGGCAGGATACAAGATCAACTCCAAAAAATCAGTTGCCATCTTATACACAAAGGATATGGAAGCAGAGAGGGAAATCAGAGAAGCTTCTCCATTCACGATAGCCACAAATAGCATAAAATATCTTGGGGTAACTCTATCCAATGAAGTTATAACTCTATTTGACAAGAACTTTAAGGCATTGAATAAAGAAATTGAGGAGTATACCAGAAAATGGAAGGACCTCCCTTGCTCTTGGACTGGGAGGATCAACATAGTAAAAATGGCAATTCTACAAAAGGTAATTTATAGATTCAATGCAATCCCCATCAAGGTCCCATCAAAATTCTTCACAAATCTTGAGAGGACAATAATCAACTTTATACGAAACACAAAAAATCCAGGATAGCCAAAAGAAATAACATCTTCTTACAATAATGTTATGAAACTTCTACAACTTTCCAAGATTCCTTAGAATATCAACCACTTTCAGTGTAGACTCTGTAGCATTCCATTACACCAGAGACCTAAGAAACTTTGCCAACAGCAAAAGAGCTTAGTAAGACCTCATAACCTGTGTTGGGTGCTCTAGAAACTTTACCAACCTTTTTAGAGGCTCTGAGACATTGGAATTCTGAAAAATTTACTCGAGGCTTTCAGTATGTAATCAAAAGAATATATTGCCCCCAAGACCTATTTATGATACCTTTGGAAATCCCACACCATCCCAAGGGCTTCTAGAACCTATACCATCTAACCAAGAAGGATTGGTAACTTTCATTTCAATGGAGTCTTTAAGAATGTCTACTTGTGCACATGAAAGTTCATTCCTATTCCTTCTCATTGAGACAGTCTGAGCTATTACTCTTATCCCAATAAAAGCCATAGAACTTCCAATTCTACCAAAAATAGTGAAGCATACTTAATATTTACTTTTAGAATTGGATGACTTAAGATCATTCACATCTGCCAAAAGTAGGCTCGTATCTTCCATATATATATATATATATATATATATATATATATATATATATATATATATATATAAGAAAGGACTCACGTTCTACTGCTACCACTCCAAGGAGTGTTTCCAAACCAAATATCATCAGAATTGAACTTCAAATCTAGTTCTCCTGCTACAAAATATCAAAGATGTTCTCCTTCTTGACAAGAGGGTGCCAAATATTTGTAATCAAAGAAAAAATCAAAACTTAATTCTAAAGAAACATGCCTCAAATCTGTGCCAACAAAAGACGAAGGCTTGAAATTTCACCATTCTCCCAAAAACGGGGCAGAGATTTTGTTTCTAACAATGTTGCTGCAAGTCTTAAAACTGAGCCTAAAGAGAGCCTCACTACTTCTTCTGCAAAGGGAGTTTGAGATTCTCATAACCTTATGAGGAGTACCTCAGATTTTCTCCTTCTTCCCAAGGAATTCCTAGATATTCCAAATCTACCAAAATCAAATTGGAACAGGTCCCCTCTAACAAAGCAGTTGTTCATGTTTCCCATTCAGAACATGAAGGCTGCCTAATATGCTCTTTGTCCAAAACAGAGTTCAAACATTCATCCTCCAAAAGTGAGCCAGATACAAAAAGCAACACCTCAAGAGTGCATAGAACCATCCATCTCTAAGGGAGGCTGCAGATCCTCGCAATCTCTGTGGTAGAGGTATTGCTTCTCCCAAAGGTAGCCATAAACATTCAAGACCTATCAAAACTAAATTGGAACAGGCTCTAATAAAGCAGATATTCATGCTTCCCATACAGAACATGGGGACTGTAAGCATCTCCCTTTATCACAAAAAGGATTTAGACATGTTTAACCTGCCATTAGAGAAAAGAAACCCCTCTGACAAAGATAATCATACAAACACATATGTGATCCTTGGGATCTTTCAAGTTTCTGATTTTAGATCACAGGACAGAAGGTGGAAAGACCAAATTGGCTCTCAAGCCAACTGTCTCCAAGATTGTTTTTCAAAAAGGCAATTTTTCTTAATCTTCTTTATTTAACCTGTGTATTTGTTGTTTTGATTATTATATGGTGAGGGGATGTTTTTCTTTGATCCAGTCTTTTTGGTGTTCTGTATGCTTCTTGACTATTTAAAGAAATCTCAAGATCCAAATCAGGAGCAGAAGGAGAGAGAGTGTGAGCATGGGACTCAGGACTGCGAGGTGGCCACCCACACACTGAGACAATGGGGATGTCCTATCGTGAACTCATCATGGCCAGATGGCTTGGGTCTGAAAAAACTGGGACAAAACTAGACTTGCCAAACATAGCAGACAATTGAGGACTACTGAGAACTCAAGAACAATGTCAGTGGGTTTTTTGATCCTACTGCATGTTCTGGCTTTGTGGGAGCCTAGGCAGTTTGGATGCTCACCTTACTAGACCTGGATGGAGGTGGTGGTCCTTGGACCTCTCACTGGCAGGGAACCCTGATAGCTCTATTGGCTGACATGGGAGGGGAACATGATTGGGGGAGTGGGGGAATGGGAGGAGGTGGCAGGGAAAAGACAGAAATTAATAAATAAATAAAAGGAAAAAAACAAAAAATGCACTGTTTTTATAAGCACAGATATGTACAGCTGAACACAACCTTGAGGAAACATTAATGCTTGCATGACTTCTTACTTAGTCTCTTGGAATATTGTTATCAGATTTGCCTTAGACTATTAAATATTTCTCATTGGATATGTATGTTTGCATTGTGAAAATTAGCTGGATGCCAGTGCAGAGCCAGACTCTTATTGATTATCCATGATGCCTTGCGACCTTACACTTTTGATCCTGGATGAATTGCATATTACTATTTTACCAAATATGACTGGAGCCTTCCTCCCTGTGAATAAAGACAATTGGGATTTCTCCTTTGCTGAAGAGAGTCTCATAACTTTCCATTCTAAGAAGAGGTTTTCTGTAGTCCTATTTTCTTTTTTTTCTTTCTTTTTTTATTGAGAAAAGGAAAAAAAAACAAGTTTCCACCTCCTCCCAGCCTCCCATTTCCTTCCCCCTCCTCCCACCATTCTCCCCCTCCTCCCACTCTTCTCTCCCCCACCCACGCCTCTCCCCCTCCCTCTCCAGTCCAAAGAGCAGTCCGGGTTTCCTGCCCTGTGGTACGTCCTAGGTCCTCCCAGCACCATTCATATCTAGGAAGGTGAATATCCAAACTGGTTAGGCTCCCACAAAGCCAGCACATTGCGTAGGATCAAAACCCCATGCCATTGTCCATGGCTTCTCATCAGCCCTTATTGTTCACCATGTTCAGAGAGTCCAGTTTTAACCCATGCTTTTTCAGTCACAGTCCAGCTGGCCTAGTAAGCTCCCAGTAGATCAGCTCCACTGTCTCAGTGGGTGGGTGCACCCCTCGTGGTCCCGACTTCTTTGCTCATGTTCTGCCTCCTTCTGCTCCTCATTGGGACCTTGGGAGCTCAGACCAGTGCTCCAGTGTGGGTCTCTTTATCTCCATCCTACACCAGATGAAGGATCTATGATGATATGCAAGATATTCATCAGTATTGCTATAGATGCCCTTCAATGGAAAAATGGATGAAGAAAGTGTGGAATATCTCCACATTAAAGTACTACGCTGCAGTATAAAACAATGACTTCTCGAATTTTGCATGCAAATGGATGGAAATAGAAAACGCTATTCTGAGTGATGTAACCCAGACCCAAATAGATGAATATTGGATGTACTCACTCATAATTGGTTTCTAACCATAAATAAGGGTCACAGAGTCTACAATTGGTGATCCTAAAGAAGCTAAATAAGAAGGTGAACCAAAGGAAAAACATATAGTTATCCTCTTGGCTATGGGAAGTAGACAAAATTGCCGGGGAGAAAATTCGGATCTTGGGTGTGGGGTAGGATAGGGGTAAGTGGAGATGGGAGTAGAAAAGGGAGAAGAGGAGGATGGGGGGAACTTGGGGAAAAAGGAGGATTGGGATAAAGGAAGGTTGGATAGGGGAGCATGGAAGCACAATTCTTAGTTAAAGGAGCCACCTTAGGGTTGGCAAGAGAATTGAAAATAGTGTGGCTCCTAGGAGCCCAAGCCGAGGTCCCCAGTTAGTTCCTTGGGCAGCTGAGTATAGGGAACATGAAATGTAGTCCTGTTTCCAAGAGACCTCATATATCCTTTGTTTAATGAAGGTTTCATGAGAACTACCCTTCTGTCATGAAATTAAAGGTTTCATGAGAACTACCCTTCTTTCATGAACTACCCTGGGGCAAACTGGGACATCATCCTTTTCTCCATTAAGAATATGTACTTACACCTAATCCACCTATCCCAGGAAGACTAGGAAGCATTGTCTTTGACTCAAGGAAACTCAAGGAAAGTTTGACTCAAGTTTTGACTCAAGGAAACTCATACATTCCTTTTATTCACAAGGTGACATTAGAGATGATATTTTGAATAATACTGCATCCTATGTTGTAGGATTCTGTCAAGAACTCTCAAGAATTTTATTCTGTTTTAAAGTCCCTCCAAAATATGCCTCTCTAAATAAAAATGATTTAAACCTTTAAAATTTACAACAGGAAGCTAATGAAATGCATTGCTACACTGTAGGCTTTGGGACCTTTTAAATAACTTTAAAATTAGAAACTGAATCCTAAGTTATGTTTTTCAATCCAATCACTAGAAATCAACCAAACCCATCACTGGTGTCCATACATGGAATAAGAAAACAACCTGAGAAAGAAGAAGAAATCTAGCTGCAGACAGTCACCAAGGCATAATGAAAAAAGCACTTGCTGCGGCCTAATCTTCCAAGAGTCAACAAAAGATGAGAAAGCTCTAAAGAAGTATTGGAAGTTGAAGTGCAATAATGGGACCTTCCTTCTCTGAATGGGGTAGTAAGAACATTCACCTATAACAGGATGGTGCATGACACCTCTCCCCTGTGTGCAATGTTTTCCAATTATACACTTGCCCTAAAGAGGTCTCAAAATTTACCTTTTCTCATGAAGAGTCAATGCCTTATCTCTCCTCAAGGTCTTAAGGATTTATTTTTTGGCAAAAATTCTCAAGCTTTACCTTTGAATACAAAGGGCCCGGTTTAAATAATCCTTACACCACTGAGGCTGTAAAAGTGAGAATCAGATTTGCCCATATTCAGTCCAGTGTAGTGAAATGCGGAACTATGATTACAAACTTCAACTCAAAATTTACAAAGATCCCATTTTTTCCGTAGGGTGACATGTTATTCACAGTGGTGAATAACATGTCATAATTGGATTCCATGACCAAAGGGATTTCAAATCATTCACTTAGTATAAATTGAGATTCAGATATAGCCACTGACCCTGGGAAGCCTTAGAGCATCCCCCTGCTTCCATTGACACATTTAACTTGACCATTGGACTCATATTACCTTAGTGCCAATCCCAGGGTCTATGACTGCTAGGGAAACAACTGCTAGGGAAACACTTTCATAACCATGGGACCTCACAAGACTTTAGGTAGAGGGAAAAATATAAAAAGCTAATACTAAAATTCATGGACTCTGCCTAAAATGTAACAGTCAGAAATGCAAAAGGTTCATGTCATTCATGTAAATGAAGACTGTCCTTATGTTTCCCAACTGCCCCAACACAAATAATTACAGAGAAAATTACAATATCACTTAATGAATTAACTCAGTCTTCTTTTTAGCTAACTCTTACATCTTAAATTAACCCATTTCTGTTAATCTTTGTAGCACCATGTGGCTGTGGCCTTCAGGAAAATTCTGGTATACTTTTACTTCAGCAGCCACCTAATCTCTTTCTACATCTCTTCCAGCCTGACTGAATTCCACCCTGCCATAGGTCAAATCAGATTTATTCCTTAACCAGGAAAGAAAAACACATATACAAGGGCATCCTACATCACTTACATTGATGGATATGCACAGACCAATAAAACTCTTAGGAAGCAGAAACGTTTATACCACCACTAATCATGAGGAAAGATCATTGTAATTATTTCTTGTAATCTTCCCAATATTTGATGTAATATATGGGTCATGGAAGTTGGAAACACAGTAGGAAGCCAATGATGACTAAAATAATCTTACTCAAGTTAAACTTGTTTTTCCCTTCTATACACTGGTGTGATGAAACCTTGATATTTGGTCATACATTGTCAGGAATTTTCTCACAAAGCAAGACTATTCAGAATGACCTCAGAAGTTTCCCCCCTGAATAACATCTCCCCAAAATGTTCCTTTTCTCAAGGCATCACACACTGTGCCTTTTTGATGACTGGTTATCTGAAGATCTTTATGACTAAAATAGCAGTTAGGCCTTTCTGCTATTACAAATAACACTCAAGATTTTCTCACTCTGTTTAAGGAAATTAATAAAAATATGTGGTTTTTACTAAAGTCATCCCAGAATTTCCATTTTTCTCAAACTGAACAGGATCAAGGGAACCTCAGATCATCCCCTATATGCTTGTGTGCCTCAGAAATATCCCCATAATGGAGAACTTTCCACTCTAACTACTTCCACTTTGAAAATACATGTGTGACCAAGAATTTTAATCTTGCTCTGGTTTGAAGAGACAGAGTCTGAAATTAGGACATCTTTGCTTCATTAAATTCACCAGAATGAAGAGGTCTCATCCTTCATTCACAAATCAATGTAGCTGATGAGAACTGGAGCCTGCCAATGACTGATACATGATGTTCAGATTGCTGCCAGCCCTGCCACAGCTGCCTCAAGATGTGAATCTTCTAGACTGTGATGTAGTCCTTCCTCCACTGCACAAGGTAGTCTAGGATACTCCCTGTTACCTAAGTGGTTTGTGACTTTGCTTTTCTCTTTATGACTGCCGAAGTCTTCCACTCATCACCACCATCTATTTAGTCAAATAGACCTCAAATGCACAGTTGGTCATCAAGAGGGCCTTATACTTACCCTGCCTGACTGAAGGGGCCAGGGAAGGTCTATACCTTCTCAAGGCCCCAAACATTCAAATTTTAATCAAAAAGGTCTTCAAAACTTACTGTCACTTAACAAGCATCATATCATTTATTTCTTGATGATGGATGGCTAGACCATCTCCCCTTTTACTAAAATAGGTTTCACCTCCAATACATCACCTGTAATAATCATCATTATCCTCATTTTTTCCAGGGTCCTCAAACTCCTGCGCTCTTGCCAAGAAATCTGTAAATGTCTTCCTTTCATAGATATTAAGAATGTCTTACTCAGAATATTATAGCATCATACACTATTTGGAAATACTTGTGTTTCCACTCTATCTGTGGTGAAATATAACTTACAAAGACCAAGATGGCATGAAATATACACTATTTTGCCCAAAAATGACTCAGGCCTAATACCTCTACAATGTGGCCTATAGATCCTGTTCTCTTGAAAATGTATACCTCCTATATGTCCAATTCTAAGATTCTTCAAACTTTCTTTCATCGACATATATGGGATTATCTTATCTGACCAATGGTTTCTTAGAAAGAAAACCACCATACATCCACTTGGAGAATACTTCCCAGCATTTTACAAGCCCACAAGGGATATTCTCAATACAGAAAAATATTTGGACGCTGATTAGCCCCAACAAGACCTTCCTCTGCTCTACAAGGTGCTTATTTTACACTTGATGGAAAATTGCCATTCCTGTTTTATTGCACATTGCCATAGACTTGACATCTCTGACAAATAGGTGTAGACCTTACCTGTACCCATAATGTCTCATAAGTTTCAGTTCTGGCCAGAGTGCATTAATATTTCTCATTATTCCCATGAATTCTGCCACATTACATTTTTGATGAAGATTGTAATTGTCCTTTTATTTCTGTCCAAATCACCAAGGCTTTACCCTAATTACTTAGTGAGATTTAGACATTCACATCAAAAAAGATTGTGTCAGGCCTGAAAAGTGTGATCAAGGTAATTTTCATTTGATTTCCTACCTATAACTTCTAATTTGTGTGGCCTGTATAGTACTGTTCAGACTCAAAAGATCTCAGCTCTCTGGACTGAGGTCCCTGAACACAACAGCAAGCTGAACATGACACAGACTAATGTCTCCACTCTAGCCCCTTTGACAGAAATGTCCCATCCTACATGAAGAGGAATTTGTGGATGGACCTAAACCAGATGAAGAAACTGAGTCACAGACTTCTACGACTTCTTACATGCCTGACGTGCACATACAGAAAATATGTATTATAGATTGTGATTTCAAGTTTGGTGCCAATGAAGAAGTAAGTGCCTGGGACTTCTTCTACTTCACAGGGTATCATTCAACTTTTATCTTCTCCCCAATAAGCTCATAGAAATATGACCAAGAGAGGCTGAGTTTATTCCTCCCATTCCTAAGAAGCATCTGACTACTCCTTCTAAGTTAGAGTGTCTTAGCTCTTTTTTTTTTCCCTGCTCCTAAAGTGGAAGCAGGGATTCTTATGCCCACTTAAGCTTTCCGTGTCTACCTAAGTACTTTCTTGCTAGAGGTCCAAAAGAGTTTTTTATTTATTTATTTATCATATTCACAGAACACAGAGGAAACTCCAACATCATGGATATGGTCCACCTACCTAGAGAATTTTGAGAGTGTCCTCTTTTTCTTCCTGAGGTTGCTTTTAGACTATTAACTCACCCAAGTATACTCCCTGGTAGTGTCTTCTGAATAAAAGGTTTCAGACTTGCCTGCTCTAATATGGCGGTATAGACCACCAACATACAAAGGGTTCCCAGATGTTCTGAATATATGGGAGTACACTTTCTAGGTAAATATAATTGGGCCACGTACCACTGTGATGTAACCAAAATAGTTTCATTCTACTGCCTATGATTTACCAGAAAGCCTCAGATCTTCTCATTCTGCAAGTTATCTTCAAATGGGCCCTTCCATCTCTAGCTTCTAATGTAGCTAGAGAATTTTTTTCAGAACATTTTATGTTATCTTCTAGGTTTTACATATGCTAGTCCTTCCTTCTGCAATTTTCCTGAGGTAAGAAGTATGCTATAGGTGCCTTATTCAGAAATAAGATGAATAAAACACAGACAACATTTTATGACTAAGAAAATCCTTCTGATAATCACTAGTTCATTCTTGGGAAAGCCGAGGACAGCTTTCATCTCTGGATTTAAACACTACACTTTTTTTTGTTTTTTGTACACAGGGTTTCTTTGTAGCTTTTGGTGCCTGTCCAGGAACTAGCCCTTGTAGAGCAGGCTTGCCTCGAACTCCCAGAGATGCTCCTGCCCCTGCACTCCGGGTGCTGGGATTAAAAGGGTACACCACCACCGCCCAATTCAAACATTCCTTTATGCAAGGAAATTTGCTTTAGGGTAAAACTGGCTTAAATCTTCATGGGGGTGGAATGAGCTTGCAAGCTCTGAGACCAAGTGAAATAAGGATGATATAGAAACACTAAGCAGAAGCAAAGGAGAGAGAGAGTGAGAAGGAAGCATTGCATGAAGTAGAAGGTTCTTAGATGACAGAAAGAGCAGTTTTGACCAGGGTCTAAGAAGGGATAAGCACAATAAATTGGCTGGGGCAGAGATACTGTATGCAGCTATCATGAGGAAAAACCAAAGTATGATTTGATAATGAAAGCTGTGGGAGGAGAGGGGAGAAGTGGCTCTCCAGGGTGGATGGACTACTGTATGCTGTTCAGAAGAGAGGATAAAAAGACTTTGCACCTATGGAGCCTCTTTTTTGTCCTATCCTACACAGAGGTCTATTGAAGTAAACCGTTTTAAAAAGTAATTCAAAGTAGTTGTGTTCCAGATAAGGGTGGGCTTAGAAAATATGGAACATCAATCTTTCCTAAGTTAATAAATGGTGATACAGAAATCCACCTCTGAGCAATATTGCCTTTGTGGTTATAAGAGCCCCATAGATCCTTCCAGGAGGTAATGATACTTGGACATTCCCATTCTACCCCAGGAAGCTCATTTTTTTGCCAAGAGAATTAAAAAAAAACCTGATATTTATGGTTCCACAGGTATTTTCCAGCTTTGCCTGAAGATTGGTATACCATCCCTATGACCCAGAAGGTCTACGATTTTCTTCCTGTGACCACCAAATTGGGATATTCTTATTGGACAATCAAATATTAGACCACACTTGTTAGAGGTGTCAAGCTTACTTTCTCTGAATAATGAAAAATATAATCACATAATGAATTGTTAAAGAGTGTCCTTTTTTCCCATGAATCCCTCTGTGACCTTAAAAGGCAATTGACACCACCAGGTTGAACCCCATTAGACACCATTCTACATTACATATATCCTGATGTTAAACTTTAACTAATCATGTTGGGGCAATAGATGATAAGCAGACACTAACAATCCACAGAAGAATTCTATCAGAAAAATATAAATAAAAACTTTTCTATGTTACCAATCAAGTATTCATTTTTATACAGTTAAACCTATATTTTGTGCTTCTAAGAAAATGAAACATAAAATAGTTTTTCAAGCATAACAGAGAAGAAAGAAACCATATTCCAGATCCTGTGTATATTTTCTGTATGCAGCCTTTTTCCCTTAAATATCTCTAAATATGGCTTAATAGAGATCTGTGTGGCCTTCCAGATGCAGGATGATATTAAAAAGGAGATTCTGAAGGGATACTCTAAATGTGCAGGATTATTTTCGGAAATCCATTCTACCTGGTAACCAGCTTTGACTTGTTTCCCAATCTTTGTGACTGATCTTCATTAAGTTTTTTTTTAAAGGCAGTAAAGTGGACTTCTTTTTATGGTAAAACAAAAAACAGTCTCTGCTAAGGTGAGATTCATTTAGATGGGTGAGAGCAGCAAACGACCTTGAGTTTGTCCTTCTCTTCAAGACACTAATATTGTCATCACCACAGACAGGAGCTTTCTAATTTGTTGAGCACATTTCTAATGGAGCCAATGGCAATTGAGAGGGAATCTAGAAAAATCATCTTGCATGGGCAGTGAACTCAGAGATGCCATGCTCCCCTCTCCCAGGCAGAAGCAATAGCTCTGCTCTCTGAGGCAGATGGCAATACAGCCAGCCACCAGATCAGACATGCTGAATTTTTACTGGTAAGCTTACCTCATGATGCTACATAGATTGTTAGTAATGGCTTAAGAGGCTCAAACTAATGGGCCAGGCAGTGTTTAAAAGAATACAGTTTTTGTGTTCTTATTTTAGAGCATAACCTAGTGAGACAGCCATGGTGCTGGGGACGAAGCCCCACTGCTCAAATTAATACAATAAAGGGGGAAATGGAAGAGGGGAAGGAATAAGAGAGAGAGAGACATGGAAGAATGGATGAATTCAATCATTCACTGGAAAAATGAGTGAACCAATGAATGAGGAGACCTAGTAAGATAAAAAATGTGCTGCATTCCCTCTGAGAGTCAGGTCAAATTGAGGATTGACAAGGTTTTCCACTAAGGAGGAAGCTTATTCCATTTTCCCTTCTTTGTGCTCCAGGCCAACACACGAGAGTGACGATGAGGACAGGGAGAAGAAGAGGAGAGGGTGTACCAGAATTCCCTGGTATAAGTTCTCATCCAAATTGTAGCCAAATCACCTGACCTGGGACAGCTGATCTACATGCTAGACCCTAACTGGCAGTTTGAAAACTCTAACATTTTAATCAAGTTTGTGAAGATGAACAACCAAAAATCGCCCCGTTACATTATGGCAGGATCCTTACATGATGGTCGTCACATATCAATACCATACCTGTATTTGGGGGTCTGATGGGTTTGTGGGGTCTTTGGCACACTCCATTTAAGATCGGGGATTCCCTAGTTTACTGATTTTATGGAGCTCGGAGCAAACTTCATATGTGTACATGTCACACACCAGTATGCATCAATTTGTACATGTTTATTCTGTGTATGGATGAGTCTTTTCAATAGTTTTATAGCCCAAGTCCTACAGAACATGATCAATGAAAGGGAGCACTGTTTCTGTGCTTGGGCTTCATAGCCGCCAATCTCTGCATCGAAGAATTCTTCAGTTTAAATCAGACACAAAGTGGTTTCCTCCACCATAAGTGCCTGAAAGTATAAGAAGGTGAGGATGTGAAGTCAAGACTCTTTTCTGGAAAATCTTTGGGGCAGGTGACAAAGGCAGTACTGAATAGATTTGGGCTGCCTAAATGTAATTTGGTCTTAAGAAATTAATAAGAAAATTATCAAACTCTTGTCTACAGCTCAGTACATGTGTATCAGAGACACATTCCTGCTTCCCTAAGGCAATGGACCTCTACTGAGAAAACTAATTCCTGACTGACTGTGTCAATGAGAGGAGACTGTATGCCTATCCCCAGAGTGAGAAAGAAAAATCTGAACAGAATGCAAAGAATTCGAAGGACAGCCACTTTTCTCCATCCCACACAATCTGTTGGTTAGGTGGCTGATCCAAAACCACCTGCGCAAGGTCATGGAACTCCAGTCTGATGGCTCTCTGTGTTGTGTCTCGTGATCCAGTCCCAGGTTTATTACATAAAGCCATTTGGTGTCTTCATTAGAGAAGTGAGTATCATCAGACAAACTGAAAAAAGAAAGACTCATTAAACTGGGCAATAGCACCATTTAGAAATAATTAATATCTTTTAAAACACATATGGACAAAGAGGATCTTTGCCACTTTGGGAAATGATGAATTGGACATTGAGAGCAAAGATAAAGTGGGAGGAATACCTGGCATTCACCGTCCCCAGAGCTATCAAACATAGTAGGTATTAACAACATAAATTTTATACTCACAGGAGAGTTGAAGGAAACCTTTCTGGGACTACAGAGGTACCAGTTGCTTCTTAAACATACTTACCAAAAGAAAATGTCTTGGATCTCCAGATTCCATCTTCTGGAAATGTTCAGCTGCCTAATCCTGTTGAACAGTTGTGGAGCCAAAGAGCTGAACTGACCTCCTCAGCCACTGTGAAGATAGAAAACCCACCTTCACAGATGACTAGTGCTTTATGTGTAACAGAGTTGCCACCCCCAACCACAGCTTTGTGACATCACCAAACCTCTTCTTATGTCATAAAACCCGTTATAGGCAGGTTTCTTCCCTAATAACCCACAGAAATGTCCAGCATACAGTTCCTGTAATGCTGCTCATACAGCCCCCTGGAAACCCAAAATGAAAACCCCACTCTTCTTCCCAATTTCATGAGTCATATTTTGCCAAGTAACTCAATCCCTGTATGTGTTTTTTTTTTGCTGTAATATAATCTTTCTGTAAAAAAGTCTTTGGTGTCTGAGTCAACAGCTCACATGAATGTTTTTTTTCCTAGCTCCAATCTCTTCATTGGTTATCTTTTATTTATTTTATATTACTTCATAATAATAAATATGACAATTTCCACTTCCTTTCCTCCTCCCAATTTCTTATCGCTTCCCCACCAAACCTCTCCACTCCAACTCGAGTCCAAATAGAGGGCAGGGTACCTTGACCTGTGGGAAGTCCAAGCCCAACCTTCATCCATCCAGATTTTGGAAGGTATGCATCCACAATGATTTTGATCAAAAAAAAGCCTGTATATGAAGTGCAGACAAATGCCAGTGCCATTATCATTGGGTTCTCAGTCTGCCCCAATGGTCAGCCACATTCAGAGCTTCCAGTTTGTCCCATGTTCTTTCATTACCAGGCCACTGGTTTAGTTGAAATTCCATTAGTTCAGGCATAGTGTCTCAGTGTGTGGACCAAGACATTTTATTCCTGACATCCTTGCTCTTATTCTCCATCCATCGGCTATTCAACTGGAGCTTGGAAGCTCCATCTACTTTTCTGATTTTTACCCTGACTTGATCTCCATCATATGCCAAATAAAAGTTCCATGGTGATATTCAAGATAGTCATCAGTCTGACTATAGGACAAGGCACCCATAGTGCCTAGGGACATGGCACAGTGAAGTCAAACTCTCCTCACCTGCCCAAGGCTTTCTAAGAACCCCTTGAGATATAATGATCTTGACATCCCCAGAATGGCCCCCTCAATTGAGATATCAGTTTATGTGCTTTAAATTGTGGGTGTGTGTGTATATTTAAATCACAATAAAAACAAATGGATGGTAATATTTAAATTCCTTCTCATCTTGAGAAGAATGTTTGCTACAGAAACACTCTCACAGTAGTACTGAGAGTGTAAGCTGTCTCAGCAAGGAGAAGGAATCCCCCAGGAGTTAGGCTCAGTGTCCCAGGAATTACGCCCAAGGAAAGTCAATGAACTCACGGATGGAAGATAAAACTCAGCCTAAATAACACTCCAAATCATTAAGGTGGAACATGAGATACTCTTGCAACAGTTACAAGATGTCTAAAATGCCTGGACTGGAACATAAGGGGAACACAATGATGTGGAGCTGAGAGTGCATGGCAAAACTGATTGGATCTGGCATAAATTATGTAAGCATACCAAGGAAACCACCAGTGGGACAAAACCCTAAGAAATCTGTATGACAACATATCATGTTGACAATTCTGAAATTTATAGACAAAGGAAAGATCTTATATATGTCACTGTCACACTGGTGATGATTAGCCTATTCCATCGTAGAGTGACTCCCTGCTGTGTTTAAGATAACCTGTCAATTCTGTCGATTTAGTTACAGGTAAATTTGTATTGCTTGCACAGATTAACTAGCAGCATCATTTACTGCACAAGCAAAGGCAAGGCAAAACAACCATAGACATGTTGTTGAATGCTTATGATGTCATTGGTAGTTTTGTGGGTTTTTGTTAAAGGGACATTATCGGTGACTCTCATGCATGAAGCAGATCCTGTCTCTGTGATGTATCTGGAAGGACTGAAAAAAGTAAATAAACTAAAATAGTCTTTTTTTTCTCACACACTAGTCATGCTGGTTTTAAGTCTGCTTTCTGCAGTTTTCCAGAAGAACGATCCTTAGGTGTTCCCTGCATACAGACCTCTGTTATAGGACAGACTGATGCCAGCATTCCAATTTCCCTCCCACATTGATTCCCTTTATCAACATGAAGTAAGCCATGCTCATTCACAGTGGACATCTCCTTACACTTGTTTCTAAATTCATGAATAAACACCAGCACCTTCTCTTAAGGATTTGTTTCTTTTCCTGTGTCTGAGTGTTTTGTGTAGGTGTGTGTGTTTCATGTGTCTGTTTTATGTTTGTGGAGATCAGAAGAACTGTCATATCCCTTGGGACTTGAGGTTAACTGGAGCTAAAGATCACTGTAAATCACCATGTGGGTGGTGGGAACAAGCCTGTGTCCTCTGCAAGAGCAGTCAGTGCCATTAACCACAGAGCCATCTCTCCAGTCCTTACTATCATTTACAAAGATGTGCAAACTGCGACATGAAATCTAGGACAATTTTTCAAGGAGCACTGATGATTCCTTTATTTTGGTGTAGTTTTTTGTTCTCCTCCAAATTATTCCCTCCCGTCAAAGTCCATAGCCTATTATGTGGGCCTGTTCTCTGCTACCACACATGAAGAAACTTCAGGATTTGTTTACGACATGACCTGCCTGTTGTGGAACATTCCTATACCCTGTGGACATGTGTCACTCTCATAGATTTAATAAAAATCTAAGTGACCAGTCTCTAGGCAGGGTTTTCAGGGTAGAGAGAATGCTAGAAGAAGAAGGGCAGGGACATTGCAAGTCACCAGTCAGATGCATATCAGAGGCATCATGGGCACTACAATGCGCAGGCAATTGAGCCACATAAAAGAAGGTAGATTAAAAGGAGTGGGTTAATTTAAGTTGTAAGTGCTAGTTAGAAATAAGCCTAAGCTATTGGCTGGCTTTCATAATTAATAATAATTCTCTGTGTTGTGATTCAGGAGCTAGCAGCAGAGACAGAAAAATCTTCCTCCACCTACCTGCCTTTTCTGTTTCTTCTCAGTTCTGTCATACTGGACCCGAGCAGTGAAGATGAGGATGCTGATATTAGAGAGGCCTACAGCTGCTGTTCTGAAACTCTGAGCTACCATTTCTTCAGGGACCAAAGAGCCTTTTCACAGAAATTGACTGTGTAAGACCATTGAAAAATACAGATATTGGCATAAAGATTCATAATAGTAAAAAATGACAGTTATAATGTAGAATTGGAGTAATTTCATGGTTAAGGGTCACAACATGAGGAACTGTATAAAATGGTCACAGTCTTAGGAAGGTTGAGAAGCCCTGGCCAAACACATATAAAGTCAATTCCTGTTTCTCAACTTCAGTTCCTTATTAGAACCGTACTTACTTTAACTATTTTGTGAGCATGACACACCTGAACATGTGGATGAAGAGGGAAATCTGGGAGTCTGTTCTATCCTGCCCTCATGTTTGAACCAGGGGTTGGGATCTCATCTTCAGGAGTGCTATCGGGTTCTTCTAAGCACTAAATGATCTCCCCTGGCTGCCTAGGGGTTCTTTTTCTTTTATAACAATTAATTATATTTTCCCAGCCTGACCACATTTTGCTCTTCTTCCCTCCTCTTCTCCCAGTCCCTCCCCTCAAACTCCCACCTCCTTTCCTTTCAGAAAAGGATAGTCCTCCCATATATATCACCAGCCATGGCATAACAACACCTGGGGTCCTTAAAACAACCATAATGTTTTCACAAGTTGAGGTCAGCTTTGTTAGGGCCTTGACCAAGATATTGCCCCTGGAAACAGCCCAAGTCCAGACAACCATTTCCTTGGACCCAGGAGGCAAGGGTACCCTTCAGGTCAGCCCTTTGGTCACTGCCCTTGACTCTTCAGATCCACCTTATCCTAGTCCTTGAACCATTCTGCCTTGCCCTTGTCCATTTCCCCACCCTGTACTTGCTCACCATACTGGTGTCTGAGCACATGGCACCAGAGGTGCAGGGTTGATTTCTGCCTACATAAGCTGAGAGGAGCTGTGGCTGTCCTCTTCACACACTCCTGGCCTCTGCTCAGTTTTCTGTATCTCGTCCTCTCTGCTGCTGAAGTTGCTTCTGATCTACTGATGACTCCACTACTCTTCTTCCCTACTTTCCCCATTCCTTCTGCACTCACCACTTAGTAACTTCCTCCCCAAGGCTTGCAAAACTTGCTTTTTCTACACCCCAGTTCTACCTGCTCAGGTGTGGCACCACCCAAAGTGACCCAGGCACTTTGTGACAATCAATACTTAAGATAATGCTCCAGGCTTACCTACCAGTCAGTCTTAAGAGGGCATTTTCTCTATTATGGTTCCCTCTTCCCAGGTGACTCTAGCTTCTGTTGACCTGAAAATAGGCAGCAGAACTCCCTTTAGCTGTGGTTGTCAGATAGACTGGACAGACCTTGTGTGACGAGTTCCCCCTGGTTTTGTTTGTTTTGTATAAGTCATTATTTCTCTGGCATATCTGAAGAACAACCTGTTGAGCATTATGTTTTCAGATAGCCAGGTCATTTAAAACAAGGGCATTAAATGTACATGTGTCAGTTACATTTATGCTGTGACAAAATACCATGACCAAGGCTACTTATAGAAGAATGAATTCATTTGAGCTTATGTTTCAAGAGGGATAAGAGTCCTTCATGTCAAGAGGCATTGCAGCAGGGGCAGGACACTGAGGATTCTTTATCCATATGGAAGCAACAGAGAGCATACATTAGGAATGGTCTGCTGTTATGCAGCTTCAAAGCCTGTCCACAGTGACATATTTACTTCAACAAGGCCACCCATCACTAAGTCTCCCTAAGTAGCTCCTTCAGTTGAAGAGCCTGTGTAGGGTTAACCAGGCCAGCTAAGCAGAAACAATTCTATTTTATTTATTATGAGGGGAAAATTCACAAAACAAGAAATGAGAAATCCAAGCACAGCAATGTCCCATGGAAAAAGGACTAGAGAGAGAGCACAGGGAGGTGCACACATTTTACCCTGGGTCCCAGCAAGGCCACACCTTAACTAACACTCACCGTAAACATGGTTGGCTAACAAGATTCCCCATCAACTCCCCCTTTTGTATAAACAAGAGTGATCCAAACCCAATTCAAAACTACATACAATATGAACAGATATCAAGTATAAAATATCAAACAACATAAGCAACATTTGATGTAGGAGTGATTTCTTTTTAATCTGTTGCGTTTATTGGTTATTTAATAAAGAAACTGCCTAGGCCCATTTGATAGGCCAACCCTTAGGTAGGTGGAGAAAACAGAACAGAATGTGGGGAGAAAGAAGCTGAGTCAAGGGGTCACCATGATTCTCCCACTCCAGGCAGACACAGGTTAAGATCTTTTTTGGTAAGCCAGTTCGTGGGCTACATAGATTATTAGAAATGGGCTAGATCAATATGTAAGAGCTGACCAATAAGAGGCTAGAGCTAATGGGCCAAGCAATGTTTAAAAGAATACATTTTCCATGTAAGTATTTCGGATAAAGCTAGCCGGGTGGTGGGAAGCAGCCTGCTGCTCTTATTACAACAGAGTGGCGCTCAATGTGATGGACTAAATCCACTTAAAAACCTGAGAAGGCTTAAAAATAAGGGAGAGAGAGTTTAACACAGTTTGCTGTTTGTTGGTGGCGTGCTGTAGAGAGATTTCCTGATTCAGCAACAGCAGCAGAAAAAAAAAGCTGCATCATTTTAAAGCGCAGCTTTCTGGGGCTGTGCCGCCAGTGCAAACTCTGGCTTTAAAGCATTTCAACGGATTTTATGGGACTGGATGTATCTGTTCCCGCTTGGGATCGGAAGGAGAGTGTTCTGAGACCTTGCCGATGGCTCAGCGCTCCCCGCCTGCACCTGGGCAGATGGCAGAATCAGGCTTAGGCAGGCAGAAGAGCATGGAGGATCCCTGCCGCCATACAGAGACGTGTTTTCAGACTGCGCAATGCTCTGCATGTCAGATTTGGCTGTTACTTGGATAAAAAGAGTTTCTATGCAGCACGCTCAGTCTCAGAATTAAACTGCTGAGTGCGGCTCCAATGTGGACTTGCTGTGTGCCTGGAACTGTGCGTAGCTCAGGGGCACCAAATGGATCTGAGGCAGGAGCGACTGCTCCATGCTGAACTGTGCTGGTCGGCAGGTACTACTGTAATTACTGTAAAAACAGCGCAGTTAAGGTTTCGACTGGGCAGGACACATATGGTACCGTATTACCTGTACATATGCAACTTAAGTTTTTAAGAACTGCTTAACATTTTAAAAAATGCTCCTGGATAGTAAAAAAATTACAGATTCACAATGAAACAGATTCAGACACTGTTGAATCAATGTACATAGGCTTGGGAGAGAGAAGAAAAAGAATATAAAGAATAAAGTTAATGTCTTAAAAAAACGGGTAAAGTCTTTAAAGAAACAGAGTACAGATAGGTAAGAGATTAAAAGAAATAAAGAAAAATAAGCCACAAAAAATGTAAAATTCACAGAGAGTCTGGATTATGTACATTATGTTTTCTTTAAAATTTTTGAGTATGAAGGAACAAATATAGAGAGACATTTCATTATATGGGCTGCCAAACGGATATCATGAGGGTGTGATTTCAGAATTTGGGTCTAAGGATATGATGCATTGGAAAGGGTCTTCTTTTGTTTTCACAGAGAATGTGACCCTATGGATTGCATCTATCCCAATATGGTATGATAAACCACGTCCTCCTAAAAGGTTGCTATGAACACCCTCAAAAAATTGCTTTGCTCAACTGCCAACTGAGATAAAACTAGCACACAGGTTATACCATGCAAGTCCTAATTAACGATGCCCCCATTCAGCAGAAAGCAGTTTGGGGAGAAAAAACTGCACCCATGTTCCCAAATATTGTTTATAAACATTCTTTTACATTTAAAGGGGGATATGATATAGGTATGAATAATTTGCATTGGTATGGACTTTAAGGTCAATTTTGTTATATGTATATGCATTTCTGATATTGATTATGGTATTGTGATTGTGTAGTTCATTTTTAAAATGTAATGTATAATTAGGAAATATAGGTTGTTAATGGATAATCATTGATAATAGTAAAGCTTGTAGTCATGTGAGTTAAATTTTCTAGATATATAGAGATGTACTTCAATTAGATAGGCATTCTTCATATCTTTCAAAGACTGCAGAATATGGCATTTAAACTATTTTAAAAACTTAGGGCTTTTCATGACAATGAGACACATCTGCTCCTGGCAGCACCAATCTACTTCAAAAGGAAGATGGGCATCGAAGTGGCTCCTTATGGAGTTGGTTGGCCATTTGGGCAAGAAACTGCTCTTGCACGGACTGTTACATAAACTGGACATAAAAAACCTGCAGAGAGAGGACTATTGAACTTGCCTAAATGTGAGATGGTCTTTTGGGGTTCCCGATTCATGAAAGAGTCTGTGAGACATTCTGCAGGATACAGAAAAAAGTGACCGAACTGTCTTTGGAATTTCCTGCTTCGTGGAGGCTTCTGTTGGATACTATGGGCCTGTAGGCCGAAGATGAATGCCCCAACAATACAAAGGAACTTTGGGTGACTGTCCAGGCAGAGAGATGTCTCTGTCATTTATTTCTTATTTGCTTAGGTAATATTATATCCTTCTGGAGTCTTTGATGGAGTTGAAAAATGAATAGATAGCTATAGTTGTCCTTAGTCATGATAAAAGATAAAATAGATATAAATATTGTAACTGTAATTCTTGCTTAATAACTGTTTTGCTATATGTAATTTTACTATGTTAAAATGAAAGCCTTCTTTTTTATTTAAACAGAAAAAGGGGAAATGATTTGGGAGTGATTTCTTTCTAATCTGTTGCTTTCATTGGTTGATTAATAAAGAAACTGCCTAGGCCCATTTGATAGGCCAACCCTTAGGTAGGTGGAGAAAACAGAACAGAATGTGGGGAGAAAGAAGCTGAGTCAAGGGGTCGCCATGATTCTCCCACTCCAGGCAGATGCAGGTTAAGATCTTTCCTGGTAAGCCACCTCGTGGGCTACACAGATTATTAGAAATGGGCTAGATCAATATGTAAGAGCTATCCAATAAGATGCTAGAGCTAATGGGCCAAGCAATGTTTAAAAGAATACAGTTTCCATGTAACTATTTTGGGTGAAGCTAGCCGGGTGAAAGGAAGCAGCCTGCTGCTCTTATTACAACACATATTAAGCAAAGAAAACATGGCAAATGTTTCAATAAAAATTTATTTCAATGAGTCTAAATCTTTCATCAGAAATAAGCTTGGCTAAATCATAAGTGGAAGGTAACTGCGACTATCTAATCTTCAAACCCATCAAAGGCCTGAGAAGGGCCTTTCAATTCAACTGGTCTGGGTAAAAGTCCAATGTATCTCCAAGCTCAACAGGTGATATAGAGGCAGCATCACCATGCAGATGCACAATGGGACAACTAATAAAACTCCATCCCCTGTAGGAGTGCAACAATCTCCTTTGAAGTACTGTTTGTTACAAAGTCATCAGATCCAGAAGAGGGCGCCCAATGATTATTTTACACTATTTTGAAGGTCATCTCATATATATATATATATATATATATATATATATATATGATGTATATGTATATACACTCTCATTAACCTTCTTTTTTCTCTCAGGATTATTTTTCATTTATGATCCAGATTGTATCCTGGACTGACAGACCTGATTTTAAGTGGTTTGTTGAGATACAATCAAAAACAGAAGCAGCATTACACATAGAGTCCTGTAAATCTGACTCTTGTTCACAACTTCAACACAGACTGTTCTTATCCCTTCATTGTTATACTAATAGACCACTGGTAGGCTAAGGAACTCAATAGCCTCTTTCAGTGTGGCACAGGCATGTTTCCCAGTGAAATCTCAATGGAGCCAACTAGATCCCCACCACCAGGGAAATGAATAGAGAAAGTGTGCCACCACTACTAGAAGCCTTGTTTTCTAAATCAATGATCCTTCATTTTGACTTTTGATGGCTTCATGGAGATCTGCTCAAGGGCTGAGCTTTGTTTCTTTCCCTCCAGGCTGGTGTTATGTTCTCCAGAACAGGCATCTTGTGAGAGGTTTTACAGACGCATGTTGCCCATATCTGCCGGAGACAGGCAAGGAATTCAGAAGATAGGGACAATAGCAAACAGACCCCAACGCCTGGGAAAGAAAAAGATGAGGAGGCAGTTCCCCGGGAATTGAGGATTTGAAAAAATGGAATGCTATATGCATGTTCAAGACATGTGCACAGAAAACATGCTAGAAGGACCCGAGGTTTCTACCCCTGGAAGGCAGTGAGCTATGTCTAAACATGAAGTGAGAGACTTGGCCAATAGATTTGAGTAAGCACGACAAAACAATGTTCTGCTGAAGGGAGAGGGGACTCAGATGTCAAAGAATATATATATATATATATATAGCAAAGAGAATGAAGAAAAAAATGTCCTGTGCATTTAGTTCCTGAAGTGGAACAAAAGATGTCCCAGATTCAGGGAAGTATGTAAGTCACAGATATTGTAAGAGATAAAGACATTACAATTGATTAAAGTTAAGACTAGTTTATAAGGTTCATGTAGCACATGAAGTGCCCTACCTCTCCCCTGGCCATGTGAAAATCCACTCTAAACACTCAGGAAAGAGGAAAAGATAAACCTCTTTAATAGAACACTTCAGGTTCTTCCTAATGCCCAAAGAGAAACAAGCCTTCACCAGAATAAAAATTCCAGTTTAAAAGGAAGCCTTAGTCTCAGAGCATTTCATATATGTTGTCACCTTTAAAATCTCTTTCAGGTCACACTTCAGACACTTTAAACAGAGACAGGAGACCTTTTGGACAAATTAGAGAGATTTGCACAACGAAAATATTATGGAGATTACATTTTTAAAAACTTTTTAATTGATTTTTTTGTAGAATTCAATATATGCATCCCAATACCATTAAATCTTCCTTCCCTTTTGTCTCTGCCCTCTGCCCTTGCAACCTCTCTACCCTCTAATCTCATGGAAGCTGCAGTGTGACAGTGAGTCACACAGTATACCCTTTGGTCCACACATCTTGACTTGTGAGTGTTCATTGCATTTGTCTGGTTTGAGACCTCTGGTTTGTGCTCCACCATTGATGATGGGACCTTCCTGGGACTCCTATTGGATATCTTGTCATTGTCCTGTGTTGTGGAGATCCTGCAGCTTTGGGATCTGCAGGTCTGACCGCTTTACATGCTCCTGCAGATAGTAGAGAGTGTGGATGATGGGGTGGACCAATTCAGTGGCGAGGGGTGAGGAGAAAAAAAGGCATCTTTTCCTTGTCCACTTCACCACATGGCAGATGGGCATGCTCAGCTGTCATTTGTTACCTCAGGGCCAGCTCACCTGCACCTGGCCTGAGAAGATCAACTCTACTGTACTGCTCAGGTGACGTGCAGGGCCTGCATTCCCAAATGCTGCACATAGAGAGGGGCAGGGCCAGGTGTCACAGTCTCAGGACCCCAGGGCCAGCACTCCCACCTGTAGAAGGTAGTGAAAGGCAAGGGGCAAGGAGGCATCTCTCCTTCTCTCGTGTGCTACATGACAGGAGAGTAGAACCCGCTCTACCACACTCATGCCCTCAGGGCTGGCTCACCCATGTTGTCCCCTCCCCACCAATAGGTCTCTTAAGGACTTTGTAAGCGCACCTGCTGTTCTCTTCAAATACTAGTCCCCAGGGTCATCATGCACATCTAGTACGATTATGTCCTTCGGAGAAGAGAACCAGGACCTGATTGATGACAGCCCAGGACTTATTGACTGCTGTTACCTGCCATCACCACCTTAAAGTTGCCTTGCACAGGCATTCTATTTTGAAGGTTGTCCCTATTATTTTTGATCAAGAGGCCAGAAATACAGTCTGGATAAAAGCCACTTCAACAAATTGTGTTGGTCAAATTGGATGTCTGCATGTAGGGAAATCAAAATAGGAAACCAGTGGTCCACAGCAGTGGTACATTGACTACTAGGTGCCTGCAGAAGTGAGGCACTTTGGGGGAACCCAGGGCCTACCTGGTGATAGGAGAGATGAAGGCCGGATCCAGCAAGGAAGGACTATCACTGAGGCTACTGCCACAGCGGATGCTGCCCCACCTGCCTGCCCTGGCTGCTTTGATATTTGATAACCAGGTTTCTCTGGGTACTGGATTCCATTTTACAGGGATCTGAATATTGTTAAGATATTCATAATACTGGAATATTATTTTCTGATGGTCTACTTTACTGATGAGCCGGATCTGGAGTTGGCTTATGGCTCTAGACCTAAGCATGCTTAAAAAACGAACAAACATTCCTCTCCATCAGGTGTTAGGGGATCCACCTGATTTTATGATAGGGGAAGGAAGGCAAAGCAGAACAGTCAAGAAACTGAGCTATTGGTTTAATTTAACCCTCTAAGATTCTGCAACTGCAAGACATACAGTTACAATTAGACCCTGCCTACATGCAGTAGAATACACTGTAATCTTGTGGTTTGACTCTATAAGCCTTGGATACTCTGTCCAGGGACTACAACTAGGGAGGGCTCTCAGTTGTAGTCCTGGAGTCATGACCATACAGCACTAGCATTTATTTGATAAACCCTTTTCTTATTAAAATTTATTCATGGTCACAGTGAATCTCTGAGTGATCCCAGACCCACAATATTTTGGTCAATTTTAACATGGTAGCTTCTATTTTATTCATTATATTTTCTTTTATTATTACTCCTTAGACGCCTGTATGTTTGTCTACATTATACATATAATATGTAATATATGCAATACTTTATTGATTCTTTGGGAATTTCACGACATGCATCCCAATTCTCCTCATTTCCAAGTCGCTCTATATCCTCCCTTTACCTGTGTGGTGTCCTACTGGAAAAGAAAATCAAAAAAATACCAAACCAACCAATGAATGAAACAAACAAATAAAAAATCCAACATCACTCCTCTGTCTTTCCTGCAACTCCAATGATTTTAGTGGCCTTGGGAGCTCTGGTGTGACATGCAGGAAACCCTTTTGCCCCATCAGACCCACCCAAAAACGTTCATTGTGATTAGTTATTGGGCTGATTAAAGGTCTCTGGTATCTGGACCCTCACTGAAACTCCTCTGCAATATCCCGCAGCTGCCCCAGGTCTTGAAGATCCTTCAGAACCAGTCTCTTTACAATTGTCAGCAGGTTCTAGATGGGAAGATGCTAGGGTGGGCAACTCAAAGCCCTGATTTGGTCCAGGGTGGTAGGTGACCTCGTTGGTCCTGGAACCTGGAGCTGCCCCCTCAGGTGATAAGGGGAGCCAGATCTCCTACACCCATTCCATCAGGGTCAGCTCTTGCATGCCTGTGGTGAGGGGTGGAGCCCTGAGTGCAGAAACCAGCCCTCCATGTCTGGACCACTGGGACCAGCTTGCCTGTGAGTGTCAGGGTCAGCTCCCTGCCACAGCAAGTTTCAGGGTCAAGTTTGCCAGGGTTAATGAAGGGCAGGCCAGGCTCAGCATGGCCCTTGGCTTTCATCATGCATGAACTTCTATGATAACATAGACCAAAGACATCATGACAGAGCCCAGATGCAGCAGGACCACGGATCCAGACATGGCTTTCTGCATCGTCTCTGGCTCAGATGGCACCATGGCACCTGTGGCAGCTCAGGTCACTCAGATCAGTATGACCCCAGCAGCAGCAGGGCTCTCAGATGCCAACATGGTTTGAGATAGCTAACCAGACCCTAGGCATCAGCACGACCCTTGTTGGCAACAGAAGCCATGGGCATTGACTCAGACCCTGGCTGCTCTAGGACCACAGACCCAGATATAGCCCTGGGCTGCAGCTTAGGCCTTGACATCACCAGAGCCCCAGGTGGTGACAAAGGTCACTCAGATCAGTCGCTGGCAGCAGCTTCACCCTGGGAAACCATCATGGCCTCAGGTGGCATACCAGACCCCAGACAACTTCATGGCCCTTGGTGGTAACTGGAGCCATGAACATCAACTCAGACCCTGCCTGTCATAGGGACATGGACACACACACGGCACTAAGCAGCTACTTGGGCCTGTATGACACCATGGCCCTGGGTGGGAGCATGGGTTACTCAGATCAGCATGGCTCTGGAAGCTTGCATACCAACAAGGTCCCAGATTACAGCTCAGGCCCTGAGCATCCGTGTGGCCTTTGGTGAAAACACAGGACATGGACTTCAACACAGACCTGGTTGCAGTTCTGACATGGACCCAGAATTTTCCTCGGCAGTAGGCACACATGGACACCACCAAGACCCTAGGTGGAAGCACAGGTACTCAAATTGGCATGGTTCCATCAGCAGCATGACTCAGGACACCAACATGGCCTCATGTGGTAGCAGCAGCCATGGACATCAACACAGAGACCCTGGCCACTCTCTCAGACATGTCCTTCAGCAGATTCTCAGTCCCTGATGTCACAATGGCACCGATGGCAGTGCAGGACACTCAGATCAGTACAGCCCGAGAAGTGGCATGTTCCACCAACTGGTGAAAACCAAGACACAGGGCATTCAGTGGTCTTTGATGATGGCACAACCCATGCATGTCAACACAGTCTCTGCCCGCAGTAGGACCATGAACCCACAGAACCTTGGTAGCAGCAAGGCCAGGTCTGGGTACTATCTCGACCCTGGGTCGTTAGCAGGTCGCCCACAGTAGTCTGCTCCTCACCCCCTTCGTTCCTTCTGTTCTGTCTATTTCTACAGGACATGAACCATTCTGATTCATTCCTTCCAATTTCTCCAACACGCATTTGCTCATCACAGTGACCATCTCCGGCCCATGAATGTCTTCAGCAGGTCTAGGAAGGCCTGTGGGCAGCTTCCACCTATGTGAGCTGAAGGACAAAAAGGGGAATGTATCCAGATGGGAGGGTAAGTGGGGAGGAACTGGGAGGAATTAAAACCATAATCAGGTATGACAAAAATCTAATTTCTTTAAGAATAAAAAAAGTATTGGTACAATCCCCCGAATGAAAGTTTTCATCACCATCAATATTGTCTGTGCCACCTTCTCCTTAGATTTCTTGTTTGCAGGAATACTTCTGAATCACTTACTCAGAGGATCTACTAAGCCTCAATAAAGAAGGCTTATGTGACCTACTTTCTCGTAATCACCATGTATTGGGAATATTCATCTATGCAAGCAACACTCATGACTTAAAATGCTAATCTATGTAACTAGACTTTGTCGTTCTGTTTAAATGGAATTTCCTGAAAAGTGTACATCCTATCGTACAAAATACTAGGAAGCATGCAGAGGTTATGTGTTTATTGTTAACATGAGTGTTCAATTTTACTTAATCTTGGCAATGGACACATGGGTCACCAATTAGCCATTTGGCTCCTGAACGAAGGATGATGCCATTCTAGGAAGAATCTTCCTTAAAGTCCCTAAGTATGATGATTTCTTCAATGGGAAGTGTGTTTCCTAACAGTAGGAGTGTTTCCCTCCTCTCTTTGGCTCTTTGGTTGGCGAACCACACCTAAAATCAGAGGGAGCCAAGATTGTTTTAGCATTGGCTTCCACATCCCGAGCCAAGAGAGAGAAGTCACTTTAAGGCACCTAACATGGAACTTCCTACTCAGCTCACAAAAGCAAGCCCCAGCTGTGTGTCAACCTCAGCAAACAGGGCCATGATTTTGTTTTTTGCCCTCAGTACATACACTTCAGTAGGGACTTCCACCCATGGTAAATCTGACCAGCATATTCTTTCATGTTATACAAAGTTCTCCGGCATCAGGATGAAGAATACTACCTCTGCTTCAGCGAGATTTCCAGAATCCTGCCCTGCACAATATCAATCTCTGTGTTGTAAGTGTTGTTTCTCCATACCTATCACTCCATGCCTCCTCTCAACCCTAATATAACTATTTGGCACTGCGTTTGACTAGATACAACACAGAATCCCAGAAAAATTAACATTAAGTGTTGTCACTATTAATACCATCGTCTCAAGTTAGGATCATTTTTTTCTTTATGCAGTGTAGCACTTTTAACCCTGATATTCCAGACACAAAATAGAAAGATGGGGACAATTAAAGAGTTAAAGAGCAAGGAGTATTTCCATAGGAGGCTAAGTGTGTGGCCAGCTGGGGGTCCAAAATTGCATCACAATGTGCTATGAATGTTGTCCACCTAGAGATGATGTCCCTTTTATGTAGAGCTGTTTCAATTAAGGTTAAAATAGAGTTAAAGACAACTCAGTTTGTCAAGTGCTATAATCTCAACACTTGGGGGTGGAGTTGGAGGCAAAAGAACCATGAGTTCAAGGACAGCAAGGGTTACACAGAGAAGCCCTGTGCCAAAAACCAACATTCAAACAGGGAAAAGAAATAAAATGGAATCCATTCATTTAAAAGTGCCTAGGACAAGGCTAGCTAATGCCTAAGGAAGGCTATAGATTGTCTGTCCAATTGCTTTGTTTGGATTCACTGACCTTCAGTTTTGCTTCAGGAACTTTCAGAGCTCTTGCAAGTTCTTTCCTTTGTAAAGACAACCATGGATATTTATTATGCAGGGTTTTATATACAATAAATTATCATACATGAATTCTATGCCTTTTATAATATCACCGTCCTCCCTCACACTGGCATTAACATTTATTCTCAGAGGACGTCTCACTTTTGAAATGAATTCATCTCCTGCAAAAGTTTCTAAATGATAGAGACAAACAATTTTAACAAACTATTGAAAATTAAAAATGAATATCAAAGTCTATGCTGAGCAAAGTATGCTAAATTTAAAAGAGCACTAAGGGAGGGGAAAGAGAAACCAAAAGGAGTTGATGGCTAGGTACACAGTCCCTGAAAAGATGAGGAGGTCACCCAACAAACTCTAAACACCTAGCACTCGTGAACTTGATGCCAGTAATCCAATTGGGCCCACAAACTCTGGTCTCCATATTTCACAGAAATTAAAATATGACTCGGAATGAGAGGTGTTGACTACGGACATTTGCTTCATGCCAGCACTACATGTTGGTACTGAGCTGGGGCCCCACACGGGGCATCTTCCCATGCCCATCACCAAAGTAGAAGACCCCTGTGACTAGAGAGGGGCGATAAGGAATACAGTGCCTCGAAGAACCAAAGGAACCTCAACATGAGCCAGAAGCCATGGAGGGTGGGGAGCTCTTGGTCCAAAACACATACCTGGCAGCCAAATCTGGGTCCTGGGAATTTTTAAAGATACGTTTCATTTTTCTGATCTGGCGTGGTGTGAAATGGAAGGGGTTTTGATGACCCTGGTGCCGCTGAGGAATCCTTGCCACACCAGCCTCTGAGGTGTTCAATTCTTCCAGGTCAAGCTCCAAAGAAGAATCCGGGTGGCTATGGCCAGCATCTGCCTCCATGGCCGCAGCTGACGTGGAGGACAACTCTGTTCTCACAAACTATTTCCTCCTCATAATCTTTTCGAGTATAATATTTATGCTCATAATAAAGCTTCTTGGCCATAACTACAATTGTGGACCTCAAACAGCACTCAGGATCTGGGAATGACTGACCTCGAGGTCTAGAATCCCTGCAGGGCTACCGACCAAACAACTAGAGGACAGGAGCAAAGGGCGACATCAATGCGTCAATGCGCAGGTCCGCACATGCTCACCAGTTCTCCAGGGTCCTCACTCACGACGTCCAGGCACTCACTTGCAAGAAGTAGCTGTACACTTGAGCGCCCTTCTCTCGCTACTGTCCTGACTGACTGCGCTGGCCCTTGTGCCCACTTGCTGAGGTAAGTGCTGTCTGTTTTAGCTCACAAATGATGGTTGTGGCCCAAATGAGGAGAACCTGAGGGAGACTGATAGAGGTGTGAAAAAGTAGCATGGAGTTAAATCTTGTTCCTAGGGCATGCTTCCAGAATGAGCTTTAATGTGTATCAGCATGCTGCCCGTTCCTTCTAGGTTTTAGGGAGGAGATGACGGGTAGATTGTGTGGAAGTGCAAGATAATTTGGAATGGAGCATGGGAGAAAGGCACACGCTTGACTCCAGGATGCTCGAGTGAACATGTAAAAATTTCGGTGATGCTCACCAGCCACTCAGCACTACCGGCTCAGAGAATGGGTTTAGAACTAGCTTTAGTGGCTGCTAGTTCAAGAGTGCCTGTTAGCACAATGAATGCTAGCCAGACATTGCTTTTCAAGTACACTGTCAAGATATTTGGAGTGGGTTGGAATAGAATTCTTGCTAATGACACTGTCTAAAAGCAAACAAACGATATGCTCCCTCAAAAGGAAAATGATCTGCTTAAGATGTTTTTACATGGCCGGGCAATAGTGGCTGAGCAGAGCAGATCTCTGTGAGTTCTAGGCTAGCCTGGACTTCAGGAGCTAGTTCCAGGACATGCTTCAAAGCTATGGTGAAACCCTGTGCCAAATAAAATAAAATAAATAAAAACAAATATAAAAAAAAGCTAGTTCCAGGACATCTAGGACTGTTACACAAAGAAATCATGTCCCAATTTCCTTCTGCCTCTGATTTGGACCGTAGGATTTTGGTCCACTGCTCCAATGTGGGTCTCTGTCTTCTTTCATTGCCTGATGAAGGTTAATATCCAGGAGGATGATGATATGTTTTTCTTTGGGTTCACTCTCTTATTTAGCTTCTCTAGGATCACGAATTATAGGCTCAATGTCCTTTATTAATAGCTAGAAGCCAATCATGAGTGAGTACATCCCATGTTCCTCTTTTTGGGTCTGGCTTATTTCACTCATGAGAGTTTTTGTCTATTTCCATGCGTTTGCATGCAAAATTCAAGAAGTCATTGTTTTTTACTGCTGAGTTCTGATATGTATAATTTCCATGCTTTCTTCATCCATTCTTCCATTGAAGGGCATCTAGGTTGTTTCCAGGTTCTGGCTATTACAAACAATGCTGCTATGAACATAGTTGAGCATATACTTTTGTTGGATGATAGGGCATCTCTTGGGTATATTCCCAAGAGTGGTATTGCTGGGTCCAGGGGTAGGTTGATGCCGAATTTCATGAGAAACTGCCACACTGCTTTCCAAAGTGGTTGCACAAGTTTGCATTCCCACCAGCAATGGATGAGGGTACCCCTTACTCCACAACCTCTCCAGCAAAAGCTATCATTGGTGTTTTTGATTCTAGCCATTCTGACAGGTGTAAGATGCTATCTCAAAGTTGTTTTGATTTGCATTTCCATGCTCACTAAGGAGGTTGAGCATGACATTGTCTTTTAGCCATTTGAACTTTTCCTGTTGAGAATTCTCTGTTCAGTTCAGTGCCCCATGTTTTAATTGGGTTGATTAGCATTTTAAAATCTAGTTTCTGAACCGGGTGGTGGTGGTGCATGCCTTTAATCCCAGCACTTGGGAGGCAGAGGCAGGCGTATCTCTGTGAGTTCGAGATCAGCCTGGTCTACAAGAGCTAGTTACAGGACAGGCTCCAAAACCACAGAGAAACCCTGTCTCGAAAAACCAAAAAAAAAAAAAAAATTAATTTCTGGAGTTCTTTAAATATTTTGGAGATCAGACCTTTGTCTGTTGCGGGGTTGGTGAAGATCTTCTCCCAGTCAGAGGGCTGCATTTTTGTCTTAGTGACAGTGTCCTTTGCTTTACAGAAGCTTCTCAGTTTCAGGAGGTCCCATTTATTCAATGTTTCCCTTAATGTCTGTGCTGCTGGGGTTATACGTAGGAAGTGGTCTCCTGTGCCCATGTGTTGTAGAATACTTCCCATTTTCTCTTCTATTAGATTCTGTGTGTTCAGATTTATCTTGAGGTCTTTGATGCATTTGTTCTTGAGTTTTATGCATGGTGATAGATATGGATCTAACTTCATTCTTCTAAATTTTGACATCCAGTTATTCCAGCACCATTTGTTGAAGATGCTTTCTTTCTTCCACTGTATCCTTTTAGCTCCTTTATCGAAAATCCGGTGTTCATATGATTGAGGGTTAGAATATGGTTCTTCCATTTGATTCCATTGGTCGACTTCTCTGTTTTTATGCCAATACCAAGCTATTTTCAATACTATAGCTCTGTAATAGAGTTTGAAGTCAGGCTGGCTCTCTGAGGATGGATTAGAATGCTAAGCTTCTTTTGATAGACTCCTCCTGGGCGCAAACTCTTTCCTCCTGTAGCTTTACCTTGTGTGGGCATCAGTACCAGATTCCTTGTTCTTGGAAGCCTTTTCTGGTGACAAAAGGGTCTTTTTGTTCTATGACATTGTAGGAGAGTTCTCATCTAAATGGAACCCTATTCTTGAGCCCCTACTGACATGGACATACATTCTGGCACAAAACTCGATGAAAGAACTCAGAAAAAATGAATGAAAAGAAATCCTCTGCTCATGAATTTGGAAAAAATTGCATTGTTAACAAGTTACTAAATATTCCAAATAATATAAAGATTAAATAAATTCCTAATAAAATTCTCATTTTATTCTTCAAAGAAATAGACAATCAATACTAAAAGTCTTATAGGAACAAAAAGACTAATTAGTTGAAGCAATGTTGATCTCCCTTAAACAACCAAACCACTGAGGATATGATACTATCAAAATTTAAATAAATTACAATGCTGCAATAATCAAAACAGCATTGTACTAGCATCAAAGCAAGTATTTAGTCTGTTGGGGCAGAATGAATCCAAACAATAAACTCATATTCCACAGTCAGCTGATTCTCTCTCTCTCTCTCTCTCTCTCTCTCTCTCTCTCTCTCTCTCTCTCTCTCTCTCTCTCTCTGTTTCTCTGTAGCTTTAAAATCTGTCCCGGAACTTGGTCTTGTAGACCAGGCTGGCCTTGAACTCCCATAGATCTGCTTGCCTCTGCCTCCCCAGTGCTGGGATTAAAGGCATGCATCACCACTGCCTTTGATTTTTTTCAAACTTACTGTTTTTCAAGATTATAATACAGTTACATCGTTTCCCTCCCCTCTTCCCTTTCTTCCCTCCAGATGCTCCTTTTACCCCTTCTTTCTCTTTTTCAAATCCATGGCCTTCATTTTCATTAATTGTTGTGATACATATAAACAAACACACATAGAACCCGACCCACAGACATTCCTAAGTACAATTGTACAAAGGAACTAATACATAATTCGGAGAAAAGACAGTGTCTTAAAGAAATAATGCTGGAAACACTGACAAGCCAAATGCAGAAGTTTAAAAGCTAATAATTATCATTCACTCTTGTTCCATGGAAGTTCAAACTGGATCAAAGACTCCAAATCTTTAAACTACTAGAAATAAACATGGGAAAAACATTTCCAAATGTCGGTAAAGGCATTTTCGGAAGAACATGACAAAAGCATGGGAAACAAAGTAAATAATATTGTTTAAAATAATACAAAACAACTATTGCAATTAAAATGAGCCAGATCTGGCTGGACAAATGGCTTAGTGGTTAAGAGCACTTCCCACTTTTCTGAAGGTCCTGAGGTCAACTCCCAGCAACCACATGGCTAACAGCTATCTGTAATGAAATATGGTGCCCTCTTCTGGTATGAAAGTGTACATGCAAGCAGAACACACAATGCATCATAAATAAATAAATCTTTTTCTTTTTTCTTACTTTATAAATAATACCAATCAAAATCCCCACTTCTTCCCCTCCTTTCACTTCTCTCCTGATCCCCCACAGTCCCTCCCCCACCCTCTCCAGTCCTAAGAGAGGGCAAGGCACCCTGCCCTGGGGGAAGTCCAAGGCCCAGCCCCCTACATCCAGGCTTAGGAAGGCATGCATCCAAAGAGAATAAGATCCCCAAAAGCTAGTACATGCAGTAGAGACAAATCCCAGTGCCATTATCATTGGCCTCTCAGTCTGTCTCAAATGTCAGCCACATTCAGTGGGTCCAGTTTGATCCCATGCACGTTCAGTTGCAGTCCAGCTGGATTTGGTAAGCTCCCATTAGTTCAGGCACACTGTCTCAGTGGGTGGACCAACCCCTCATGGTCCTGACTTCCTTTTTCATATTCTCCCTTCTTGTGCTCTTCAACTGGACCTTGGGAGCTCAGTCCAGGGCTCCGATGTGGGTCTCTGTTACTTAGCTTCTCTAGGATCATGAACTATAGGCTCAATGTCCTTTGTTTATGGCTAGAATTTGCTAGTGAATGAGTACATACCATATTCATATTTTGGGGTCTGGGTTATCTTACTCAGGATAGTGTTTTCCTTTCATTTGCATGCAAAATTCAAGATGTCATTGTTTTTTTACCACTGAGTAGTATGCTAATGAGTAGATGTGCATCCTTTCTTTATTCATTCTTCAGTTGAGGGTCATCTAGGTTGTTTCCGGGTTCTGGCTATTACAGATAATGCTGCTATGAACAGAGTTGAACAAATGATTTTGTAGTATGATTGAGCATCTTTTGGGTATATTCTCAAGAGTGGTATTACTGGATTCTGAGGTAGGTTGACTCCCAATTTTCTGAGAAACTGCCACACTGATTTCCAAAGTGGTTGCACAAGTTTGCATTCCCACCAGCAATGGATGAGTGTTCCCCCCTTACTGCACATCCTCTCCACCATAAACTATCATTGGTGTTTTTGAATAATAAATCTTTAAAATATCCAGAACATTTGAACTTCTCAAAAGATTAAGTACAAATAACCAATAAAAGTTTGAAAATCACCCAGTACCATTGACTGACAGGGAAACATTAATGAATGTTAATCAATGCTGCCTCACATCTTTCCCCATGTAGAATGACAAAACAAACAAAAAGTACCAGGGAATATGGGAAGGAAAATGAACTCGTACAGTATTGGTGGGAATGTAAACTAAGCAAACAACTATGGAAAACAGCACAGAAGTTCCCCAAATGATTAAAAATAGAAATAGCATATGATTCAGATATCTCACTCTTATGCAAAAATACAAAGAAATACCTTTGTAGTCACATTTTCTCTGTGTAAGCAGAGACTGTGCATTCATTTCCTGGCTTCTCAAACACAAATAATCACATAGAAACTATACTAATTATTAACACTGCTTGTTAAATGGCTCAAGCATATCCCTGCCTGACTCTTATATCTTAAATTAACCAATTAATATTACTCTGTGTATCTCCATGCATCTATAGCCTACCAGTAAGGTTCGGGTGGGGGTATTTCTCCTTCAGGAAGTTCATGGCATCTCCTTCACTCTGCCTACTGTCTTTCTATATCTTGTTCAGATTTTCTGCCTGGCTGTTCTCTGCCAAGCCATTGGCTGAAAGAGATTTATTCATTAACAAATAAAAGCAACACATATTCAAAAGGACATTCTGCATCAACAGTACCACTGTTGAGAATACATAAGGTATTGAACCAGTCCAGTGCCTATCAAAATATAAATTGATAAAGAACATATAGCATGTATACCCAGATCTGTATTATTCATCCACAAAAATGAAATCCAGAAACAGAATACCAAGTATTTCATCTTTTTTTTTCATATGTGGATACAACAACTAAAGGTCAATCTAAAGTTAGGATATAATCATTGGAAGCTATAAACTGAGCTTTGTGGTTAGGGTTGGAAGAAGGCTGAATTATTTGCTCTAAAAATGTACATTTTATGCATGAATGGAAATACGGTAAAACCCATCAACATATGTAATAAATATTTATTAATTAAAGCAGATATTAAATACCAATGAAATAATGTACTGTTTTTTTGAGAAGATAAGCAAAACTAATGAATCTTTAGCCATACTAAGAAAAAGATAAATAAGAGTCCCCATAAGTCAGAGAGGAATCATTATACCTCAAATGAAATTTAGATGTTATCATAAGCAATATATATCTAGAAATCTGATAAGCTAAAAATAGACAAAATCCAGATGCATGTACCTTACCTAAATAAAATAATAAATAGAAAACTTAACTGACCAATAATGAGTAAATCATTAATGGATTATATAGTACTACAAGCCTTGTGTAGATTTATCAGCCAAAAAAATAAAATAAGTAGGTGTGATTTAAATTCAAGGCAGTCACATTGCCAATGCTTGCAGGTAGCATGATCCTAGACTGGTAAAGCCCAAAACAGTTCACAAGAAGTCTATTAAAGCTAATAAAATAATGTCTGAAACTGCAGGAGAAAAATTAGCATATAAATAATTAGCATATATATATATGTGTGTGTGTGTGTGGATGTGTTTGTGTGTGTGTGTGTATATATATATATATATATATATATATATATATATATATATATATATATATATCAATGCTGAGTTATCTTTAAATAAATTCTACATGAGGATAGCACTTTATCCCAACAGGTATGGATATTATTAAAGGTTTAGCATATAAGAGGTACTGGCAAGAATATGGAGAAAAAGGAAACAAATGGATATTTTTTGTGAACATTCAAATAATTACAGCTATAATTTCATGAAAAACAGAATGGAAGTTTTCAAAAAATCAAAATATAGAGAGATATCACATGATTCAAAACTTTTATTATTGATTATATACCTAAGTGAAATGATGTAAGTATATATAAGCAAATTTTCTATTCCTCCAGGACTATTTATAATAGCAAAGAAATGTTAGTAAACCATGTTACAATAAACTAATAAAGGGATGTTTAAAAAGGATATAATATATATATGTATATATTGCTCAATGGCATGCTATTCAGCCTTAGAAAGAATGAAGTTGTATCTTTTATGACAACAGTAACTGAATTTTTCACAAAGGTACTATGGAAAACTTTAAATAAATGAGAAACAATTTTCTTAATTAAACATGTACAAAAATAATCTGAACAACTCTTTGTCAAAGGAAATCTGCAAATGACCAACAAATAACAGAGAATGTTATACGTCTTAATCAGGGAAAAGCAAATTAAAAATAAAATGAGATATTAGATTGTATACCTTAAAATGTTTATTAGCAAAAAGACAAAATAACAAGTGATATGAGTGTGAGGAAAGGAAACTTTGTCTCCTGGAAGACGTGTGGTGAGAATGTAATTCATATAAACACTTTCGGAATAATATGGATGTTCTACAAGAAGTTTGAACCACCACTGTTGCTGGAGCACAGGGCCCCTTGTTCCATCCCACCAGGCTACGTTACACCCAAAATAATCACACAGAAATTGTATTAATTAAATTAATGCCTGACCCATTGTATCTAGCCTCTTATTGGCTAACTCACACATTTTGATTTAACCCATTTCCATTAATGTGTATCGTCACTTCATTGTGGCTTATGGGCATGAGTCTAACCAGCGTCCCTATAGGGCAGGAAAATAATGGCGTCTTGACTATGCCCTTCTTCCTCCCAGCATTCCATTCTGTCTTCTCCACCTATCTGAGTTCCACCCTATCAACTAGGCCAGTTTCTTTAATAACCAATGAAAGCAACACAAATACAGAAGGACCTCCTACACCATACCATATGACCTACTAGTCCCAGGACTAAAAGATAAGAGTATGCCAAAGTATTATCTGCACTTTGCTGCTCATTGCACACTTGTGATGGTCAAGAATCAGAATTTGATCTAATTGCATAGCTTCTGATGAAAGAATAAAGAAACTTGGCAATGATATGACTACACAAATACATCAACAATATTCTGATATTCAGCCATTATAATGAACTTATGTAATTTTACATAAGATGGATTAACCTTAAGGACTACTAATGTAAAAAAGAAAGATACAGAAAGATAGACATTAAACGTTCTCATTTATATTTGAAGCCTAAATACATATCAAACTTGAGATAACAAAAAGAAATGCTGTTTGCTGGAGGGATGGATAAAGAGGGGCACTATCTGAAGAATTCAAAATTTACATTGGACAATAGCAAAAAATTCCAGAAATCTGTTTCACATAATGACTATAATTAGCATATTGTGCATTTAAAAATTGATTGAAGTAGATTTGTCTGTGATCTCATCTCTCTCTTCCTGTCATACAAACACACACACACACACACACACACACACACACACACACACACACACACACACACGTATGGGAGATAATATAAATTAAAGTACCTAGTGCAGTCATTTGATAATGGATTTGTACATCAGAACACCATATTGCAGTTATAAATTTATAAAAAGGTTTATTTATAAATTCAAATAAACCATTATTCATTGATTTCTGACCCGCCGCTCTTAGCTGTGTAGGCGGCCGGGTGCGGGGACGCAGCCCAGCTGCTATTATTTCAACATTTTCTGTTTAAAGAATTTTAAAAATTCTTCTCTCATATATTAAATCTTAACTTCAGTTTTACCTCTCTCCCTTTCCGCAGTCTCTCTCCTCCACCTCCTCTCTTTCCCAGATACACCCTCCCTCTATTTCCACTGCTCCCTCTTGAGAAAAGAGCAGGTCTCCAAGGGATATCAACCAAACATGGTATAATCTGTTGCTATAAGAATAGGAATATATCATCATACCATGGCTGGATGAGGCAACACAGTAGGAGGAAAAGGGTCCTGTAAGAATGCAAAACAATCAGTGACTACTTCACTACCCCTGTTAGAAATCCCACAAGAATATCATGCTACTCGGCAATAGCATATATGCAGAGGACCGAGTACAGGCTCCCTGATTTCCAATCCCTCAACATGAAACCTTGCCTTCTTACAGAAAATGGCCAGTTCAGGCTTTGATCCTTATTTTATTTCTGCTCTAATCTCTTTTCATTTCCTCCATTGTGCTAACATTGTGCCTGATTTCTAATTTAGTTTGTTCTATAAATTTAAGTAGGTAATTTAAGAGTTTCCTTTTTTAATGTAGTCACACAACAAGGACTAATACTGCTGTAGCTTCCTCCCATATGTGTTATGATGTGTTTTCTCTTTTATTTGTCTTGAGACACATTCTAACTTCCCTTTGGGTTTCTTCTCTGACTGACTTGTGAGTCAGTGTTGTGCTGATTAATGTCTGCATACTCATGAATTGTCCAGTATTCATCTGTTTCTTCTGGCTTCATTCCATTATTTGCTCTGATTTTAGTTTTTGTAAATTTTTTAAGATTTGTTTGGTGATGAAACATGTGATATTCTGAAGAATCCAGATGGTCTGGAGCAGAATTTGCATTCTCTTTTTTGGTGAAATATCTCTCATCTGCATATTATGCTCATTTACTCTATACCATTATTCATGGTTGGTCCTTTAACCACTTTCGGATTGGGCATTGTATGTATTTTTAAAAGTGTATAGCTGGAAGTCCAATATTAATGTGTTAGCCACCCTTCCTACAGGTCTGTCAATATTTTTTATATATGTGAGATGAAGATATATATGTATATATTTATACACATTTCTGACTATTTTATAATTACCTTCCATTCTTTTGTGACAGATTTTGATTTAAAAAATCTATTTTGTCTATGTAAGCATACTACACCTGCTCTCTTGTTTATAATTTCCATGACCTATTTTTTTATATCTTTCTCCTTGTAGCCTATGTATGTCATTACATATACATACATAAACTGAGTTCTTTCTTGGTAGCATATATTTAGGTTATGTATTTTTTTATCAATTAGTCATAAATATTTTAATTCATTTACACTCAAACTCATAATATAGTAAGAATTGTTACTTTGTTGATTATTGTGTCTGATTTGTAATTATTTTGTGGTTTTCTTCTTTTCACATCATTATAAATTAATAGAAATCATACACTTTTCAAACAAAATATTTTTAAGAAATACTTTTGAAATATTTATCTGACAAAGAAGACTGATGCCTAGAACACATGACTGTAAAATTACTATAACTTAGATGCCTCTGCCAAACATTTATGCGTCCAAATTTAATCACCAAACTCATGTTTATGATGTCTGGTAGATAATACCTTTCAAAGCTGACTAAATCATGATGACAAAATATCAATGTGTTAGTAGTTCAATACAGTAATCACGGACAATGAATGTGGTATGTCAGAAGTATGATGACTTATGTCTAGAGCATACCTGAGCTACGAATTCTGGCCAGCTTATGGTATCATTAGAATGTGCCCTCCCAAATGCATGTGTTTGAAATTTAATCTTTGACCATATTCATTAATGTTATTTGGAAATGGACTATTGGGATAGATTGGAATTGCACAAGATCACAAGGGAAGAATACCATGGGACTTGTGTCTCTCTGTGTATGATGCCACCTTCTATGTCATGGTGCCACAAGAAGGTCTGAAACTAGTGCAGAGCATGGATGTAGACTACAATTTTAAACTCTAAATTTTTCAAAACTCATGTTAAATAACTCTCTGTAGCATCCTGTGGTATTTATTTATGGCAACAGAAAATTAACTAAAGAAAATAACAGATCATGCAGAAAATATTTCTTGTATGGAAATGAGGAAAGAAAAAATCTATATATAATGAGTTCGACTCTTATTCAAAATATGTCATAAATTACCTCCTGTGTTTATAAGCCATCTTAGAGGTCTGTGCATTGTATTTAATATACCAAAGCATAAATCATACATATGATTACAAATCTTTCTTTTTGATGCCTCACTATATTTCTTATAGATTTATTTCATTGTATATAGATTAATAATCATTATAAAAATTTATGCTCACATTTTCTCAACTCATATTTTTTCTTGTGGCAATATTAGTATGATTGTTGTTGAGGCAAGAATTTAAAATTCTTTACTCCTTATTTAAATATTTAATATGATACATACATAATGGTTTATTTAAAGTTCTGTCTTCCCTAAAAAATATATTGGTATATTTTTTCAGAAAATAATTGGGAAATTTACATGAATTACATATTTATTTTTATTTATGCTGTTATATCTTATTTATCATTTCATAATTTTCATATCAACATAACAAAAACTAATCTTCTTACTGTATTTATATTATTCATTTCCAATTAAAGTATCTACTTTTATTGAGGCATGCATTAATCTTACATGTTACCCAAAAAATAGAATTACATCCACTGAGATTGTTCATAGACTGCAATTCCTCTGAAATGCACTTGTGAAAAACTATTCAGCTATCTCTTACTTTTCCTTTAGAATCACGTCACAAACACTCTTCTGAGAGAAGAAATTTAGCTCAGGAACTGAAAGTGAGCTTCTCACTAAAATGTTTCTGGGTAATAAGCATGCAGAAATGCCTCAAGTGTAAGTAGATAGTCCAGATGGCCAATTTGAATATGCATATATTCCAGCCTTTATGTTGCTTTGCTCTACTTAAGCTACCATTCCTTTCAGTTAATGCCACAGGGATTCCTTCCTCTACACTGCAATCAGAATTCAGGCTGAAGGTATTTCTCTGTGCTGCATTATAGATGAAAAATATGAACAGGATTTTTTCCACAGTGTCAATCTTCAAAACATGAAACTAAAGGACACACACTTATCATTACACATAGGGAGTGTGGGTGTGCTCACTTGGATAATCTCACTTCTCATACTTTGGTATCTCTTTATAGTATAGACATACACACACACATACACACAAACACACACACACACACTCACGCACACACACATATACACACACGACCATTTGACTTGATGGTTGATTTCCATAGATCCAAGCTCACAAATAAACATGATGAGTTATCTGCCTTCTAGATTATGTCATTTCTCAGTAAGTTATCATCTTATTACATATAGTCATTTCAGGTTAAAAAATAGTAATTAAACTCCAAACAGGCTGGAATTCAAAAGGAAATTAGCTTAACCCCTGACAGGCTGAATTTCACAGTAATAGAATTACGGCTAAAACAAACAGATACAAGATAATGACACGGTATATTATCATATAAAGCTTAATGTGAGTTCAAATCAAATTTCTCATTTAGCTTGCTTGATAAAGTTGAATTTCATGCCTTATGAAAATAAAGATTAGAAATAATTATGCTACCACAGATCCTTATTGGAGAAATTCTAGATTATATTTTAGTCTTCTTTTATCATCACACAAATAGATACACACACAAAAGAGAAGCATCCTAAATCTCTAGTGTCTATCCTTTTTTTGCAGTATTGGAGTCCTATTGTACACCATCTTGGTGAAGGAATTTTGTTTCTATGGTTTCATATTTTATTGAATTTCTATATGTCTTTCTGGATTGTACTTGCTAGATAAATTATTTCATTTTTTCATTATCTCTTCTTTTCTACATGCTTTTCTTAATGATGACATGCTTAGAACTCATATGTTAGTACAGATTTTAAGAGATATTGGTCAAGTCTTTTGTAAGTACTTGTAAAAAAACAGGCATGAAATAAAAGTTAAGTCTTAGAAAAAATTAAAACAGGTATGATAAGAAGATGCAATTGGTGACAACTACTTAGTGAATTTTGACTGTAATTATGGCTATTACTATGACATGCATTGGAAAGAAATAAAAGGAATGACTCAAAGGACTTGCAGATAAGAAAATAAATCATGGTGATATGCAAGATATTCATTAGTATGGCTATAGGATCCAGTCATTTCAGGGGATGGAGATAGAGACAGAGACCCACATTGGAACACTGGACTGAGCTCCCAAGGTCCAAATGATGAGCAGAAGGAGGGAGAACATGAGCAAGGAAATCAGGACCGCACGAAAACCAGCTCAACTGGAGCTGAAAAAGCATGGGATCAAACAGGACTCTCCGAACGTGGCGGACAATGAGAGATAACTGTGAAGCTAAGGACAATGGCACTGGGTTTTGATCCATCCTACTGCATGTACAAGCTTTGAGGGAGCCTAGTCTGTTTAGATGCTCACCTTCCTGGACCTGGATGGAGGGGGAGGGGAACCTTGGACTTCCCACAGGGCAGGGAACCCTGAGTGCTCTTTGGACTGGAGAGGGAGGGGGAGGGTAGCGAGGAGTGGGGAGTGGAGGAAGGGGGAGGGAAAAGGGAGGCAGGGAGGAGGTGGAAATTTTTAATAAAAAAAGTTAAAAAAGAGATGAAATCATATCTATTGTGATAGAAAGGATTAACTACTTATACCTGAGGATGGATGAGGATAACATTTTCAGAACTTTCCATTTATAGAAATTTAATCAAGGTCATCACATATATTAATATAAAATGATTCCATGTGTTGAGACAATACCTTATATTCGACAGCATGTCTTCGCAGAATAGAAGCAAGTTGATTTCAAGTCTAAAGATCACCTCTTGCCCCTGCAGGAAGAAATTTAAAACCTGAAATTCATTTCCAAACAAAAATGGAATGGAAAAAGAAATTCTCATTAAGTTTTATAGGTTGGGAAATGGACTTGAGCTATTAGTAAGCATTTTTAAAGTCTAATTAGGAGTAGGATGAGCAAATGTGAGGAAAGAGTCAGGTAGAAACGATTTGGCACTGAGACTGAATTGTGGTGTGTTCACAAAAGCCTACATTCTGATGGGGAGTTATAGTTTGGATGTTTTTTTCCAAGTTATAAAATGTGACAAGGGGCCATACCCTTAATATATTCATACTGACCAGTCATTTATTGCAAACTCATTTTAGGGAAGAGCTGTGATCTGGGATGATATGAGATAGTCTTTGTTCAAGACATCTCTCAAATGGAAGCTGTGGGCTAGTTAACTGTCAGCAACTGGTGTAAGGAGGGTTTTGATTCTGACATGGAGGTGGCTTTGCATTGGGCTATATGCCACAACAACCACTATGATACCCTACAAACATCCATTTAACTATTCTAAACTATCATAGAAATGATAATATTTTATTTCAGTCAAAGGACCTATAGGGTATAGACTAAGAGAAGGCATTAGCATTAAATAAAGTGTCAAAGTAGTGCAAGTCTGTCATTGTCATTCTTCCACCTCTTTCCTTTACCTCTCTATTACTCTTCTTCATTACCACCCAGTGAGTCATTTCTTGGACAGAACAAACATTCTTCATACTCTCTACAACCACCAGGCTAGAAACCTATGCCCACATCTATACTAAAACATTCTACCTATACTAGCTCTGCTTCATACTATACCCTTGTTAAAAAAAAAAGAACCAATTTAAGCTTCCCTTTACGGCAAGCCTCATGTAATACAACTAAGTTTTACATGTAGAAATACTGTTTTTGTGTAGAGAGCTGTGTGGAGCCACATCTTATAATCAGCTCCTAATTATGGCTAAGACCTGACTTATGCTGTGATCACGCACTGATTGTCAGCTGCTTGCATATGTGTGGACCTGTGGGCAGTGCCCACCTGGCAATCCGGGGTTGGCAGGCCTGTGCCTTTTTAAGGGCTGGGAGAGGTTTGCCCGAAGAGAAGGAGAGAGAGGGAGAGGGAAAGAGAGAGAAAGAGAGACAAGGTCCTGAATAAACTGTTGCGAGAGCTCCGGTTGTAGCGTCTTCCTTGCTGGCCAAGGCAGACATGACATTTTTGTTTTTATGAAAGCCTGGTAGTCCTCATTATTCTTACAAGAATTAAAATTGTTTGATAGGTTATCTATTTTTTTACTCACATGATTACAACATAGAAACTTCCATAATTTTATTGAAATGCTAGAAGGTAAAATCACTATTTCTCCATTTCTATCTTGGACTCATAGTAAAATATAAAAAATATTTTGCATTTCATTTTAAATTTCTGACATAGAAGATGTTCAAGCTTATTCATCTTCAGTTCATTGTATATTAATTATTCTGTTTTAAGAGTGCACTGACACTTGCAGTCATTAGAATATGTTAGCTATTAAGATGTTTTATTGATTAAATTTGTTCTTTGTTACTTCATACATGTATATATTGGATTTTGTTTACTCTTACCCTTCACCATCTCTTATAACTTTTCTATCCCATCATCATCCTCTCCTCACTAAAAGTCGTTTTGAAATTCATCTTGTCTTGTTTGATTCATGTCCCATTAAATATAGCTGGGACCATCTGTGTGGCCACAGGTTTGCGCTCACTGTCAGGCAGAAAACTGAAGCTAATGGCTGTCTTTACCCCAGAATCCACTGACAACTAATAGTTCAACAGGAAGGGATAAGGGCTACATTGAGACCTATCCAATCAATGATAGGTACAGTCTTGTGCAATCCCAGTGTAGGCTACTGAAGGTGTGATGTGAGATTCACTTCTGTATGCTATGAATATATTTTATTCCTTCTGATTAATAAAGCAGCTGTTTCAGGCTGTGGCAGGGCAGAATGAAGCCAGGCAGAAAATCTGAATATATATATATATATATATATATATATATATATATATATATATATATATATAGAGAGAGAGAGAGAGAGAGAGAGAGAGAGAAAGAGAGAGAAAATAGGTGGAGTCAAGGAGACACTATGTAGCTGCCAAAGGAGAAGAACACCAGAACCTTACGAGTAGGCCACAGCTTTATGGTGATATTACAATTAATAAAGATAAGCTAATTTAAGATGTAAGAGCTAGCTAGAAATATGCCTAACCTATTGGCCAAACAGTGTTGTAATTAATGTAGTTTCTTATGTGATTATTTGGGTCTGGGTAGTTGGAAAACAAATGAGCAGTTTCTGTTTACACAGTTGATGTGAGATCATGTTTGGAATGGCCAAGTCTGGCCCTGAAGTCAGCATCCACACCCTTCCTTCATGTCTTTCATCTCTTACATCCCTTCTGCTCCTCTTGGCCAGTGTTTCTGGAGCCTAGATGAAATGGTATAAATGTCCAATAGGGCTGAGAACTCAATTATAATTTATTTTAAGTAAGCATTTAGTGGAATCATCAGCAGTCACTACTATTAGCTACAAAGAGAAGTTTCTTTAATTATAGATGATAATAACATTTATATTTAGGCATAAACCCAAATGTTTACACTACACTTTGGTGTCATATCAGTTTAGAAAAACTTCAGTAGTGAAGACTTATTCACTGTCACTGGGAATATAGACGTATATCTACATGGAAATCAATGTGGAGGTTAAAAGAATCCATGACTGTTTCCCAGGATCAACATGGTTGCTTACAACTATCTGTACTGTTGAGGACCAGCCTTGACAAAATCACCTTTTGCCAGGGTAGGAGCTTGATAATTGAAGAAATATTAGTAAAGAATAATAAGATACATAAAAATCATTAGACAGAATACATAGAAAGTATCAGGAGGGTATTCCAGTGACTGAAATTTTGAAATTCCACCTGTATTTATTTGTCCACAGCTTTTATACCCAAAATATATGGGGGGCAGAATGTAACAGAAGACTTTATTAACATGATACAAAGGATAACTGACACAGTCAATGGCTTTATCACTCTGAGACTTCAAATCATTAGCATTCTGTTGTCTAGGTAGCTGTATCGGCGTAAATAAATGCAATGTAGATATTAAAGAATATTTACCACTTTAATGATAAACTTACAGAACCAAAGTTCCAGCGTAGTACAGGAGGTAGGAAAGAAAAATGGCCAAGCCGCCTCCCCGCGCGCCCATTTATTGGCAGGCATTCGCCCGAGCAAACCCTGCCCCCTAAAGGGGCTGTCTTAACCCTACATCTCCCCCTTTTGTCTAAATAAGACAGAACTAAACCAAATATAAATATAAACAATAATAACAAATAATAAATATAACAAACAATATTGAGAACAAAAGTTTTGCTAGAGAGTAACTACAATTAAATAATCTTCAACTCCATCAAAGATCTGAGAAGGGAGTAAATATTACTTAACAAATGAGAGATATCCAAAATGTGCAACAAATGGCAGAGACAACTGACTACCTGGGCAATCACCCAAAGTCTCATTTGCAATGTTGAGTCAACCAACTTTGGCTAAGGCCTAACATAACTGACATACCATTATCAAATGCAAGGAACTTTCTTAGAAATATCCTACCCTGTCTTGGCAAGAAAAGACAATCCTGTTTCATATCTTAGTCAGTATTTGAGGTATGGGCTTTTCTTAACCCAAAGGCCAGTTCTGCCAAGAAGACAGCTCCCAGTGGAGTGTCTTTGGTGCTCAACATTCTCTCAGGAGTAGAATGGTGTTGCCAGGAGTAATTGTGTCTCGTTGACACAGAATTCTAGGTTAGATTAAAGGCCATTTTCTACAGCTCTTCAAAGAGGCTGAAGATTATACTATCTATACTAAAAAGAATCTCTATGTATCTAAAAGACCTGATTAACCTAAAAATAAATATGACAAACATATAATTCTCAATACCTATCTAATTTGAAACTAAGAGAATAAACAACTGTGCAATATTTGAAGACAATGATCTTAACCTGTAAACAATGTCATTACTTATCAAATGTAAACAATGTTATTATATAAATAGTACCAGAGGTAGAAATATACATTGTGATATGATAGATGTATCCATAAAATATAAGCATACTCTTATACAAAAATAGAGGTAGGAACACTCATATTCAATAATCAATATATCAATATACAAGAAACAGTACCAATATAATTTTCTACAAACAGTAAGTCACAAATACCAATCATCCCATCAAACCAGTTATTTTCCCCTTTTTATTTATTCATTTTTTTGAAATATACCCCTAATTCCATACAATATCTCCCCATCCCCGCAACCCTAAAACAACCAGTAAAAGATGTCCCTAACCCTGTGAGTAAACTCTGTTGGGAGAGGGGACGTCGTCCTCTTAGATTGCTTCTAGCTGACATGGGGGCGACGTTCTTCTTAAGGGCCCCTGTGAAAGCAAATGATGGTAAAATTCCCAGATTAACCTTTGACTTAAGAAAATTATAACTAGTCTCTGAGTGTTATGAGAAGGTCCGGCCAGAGCATTGTCAAAAATGTGCATCATACGAAATTGTCTCTTGAAGTTGGTACCAAAAAAACATGTCTAAAATTAGCGCTTAAAAAAAATCATGACGTCATAAAAACCAGATTGAGTTGATGTTGTGGGGCCCCATCTTCATCCTGGAAACTTCAAAAATTACTGTAGGAAAATATGTTGCTTGTTATGGGAAATTTAAACATTAACAACGAGGACATATACTGACATATAAAGAAAGACACAGATGTGAGGGAAGGCAAAGAAATTTTATCAAGTATAAAATTATTCTTATTCTGTCCCATTTCATGGCTCCTGACCTGAGACAGAAACTCTGAAATATCTCTTATCAACAGGCTTGGATTTGAAGAGGGACTGAGGCATAGATCAACTGCAAAACCAGCTCTACACATTTATAAGGAAGTGTTCAATAAAACATATAAATATATATATATAAAAAAATCAATACTTACAGTATGTATAGATACTTAATGGGTCGTAACTATTTTCCATCCATCAGTAATTAAATATTCAGGGTCTTTGAAATTCTTTGAAGATGAGTATTTTCCTGTGGAGATAAGAAAAGAACCCTGCCCCCAACCTATCTGTAATTCTTACCATCAGAATGCTAGTCATCCTTGTGAATGAATTGTTATTTATCTTTTCCTAGTGGCTTGTCTTCTTCAAACCGAATCTTTATTAATTTTGATGTTATCCATAATTTTTCCACACCTGTGGAGATAAGAGCAAAACCTTTTCCCCAACTCAGAACATCTCCTGGCTTCCATTGTGAGGTCAGCACATCCTTGAAATAAACTGGTTGATTTAGTTCAGCAGACTTTTCCATTATCCAATGTCTTTCTGCAGCTGTCGTTCCCTTCTCATTAGCGTTGAGAAAATTCAAGCTTAACAAAGCATTATGTAACCTATTTCTAGGGGTGTTTTCCACCCCTTTCTGTTTGTTCAACATATCCTTTATAGTTTGATTTGATCTTTCTATGACTGCTTGACCTGTAGGATTGTATGGTATACCTGTAACATGCTTGATATTGTAATACTCAAAATACCGTTTTATTTTCCTAGAGACATAAGCAGGACCATTATCTGTATTTATTTGTGTAGGTATACCCATGATAGCCATGACTTCTAATAAATGAGTGATTACTGAATCAGCTTTTTCTGAACTTAAAGCAGTTGCCCACTGAAAGCCTGAATAAGTGTCGGTGGTGTGATGAACATACTTCAATTTGCCAAATTCTGCAAATTGGAACACATCCATCTGCCAGATTTCATTTCTATGGGTGCCCTTTGGATTAGCCCCTGCTGGCAGTGGCGTTTGGTTATAGAAAGAGCAGGTAGGGCATTTCTTCACAATCTCCTTAGCTTGTTGCCATGTAATAGAAAACTCTTTCTTCAAACCTTTGCTATTAACATGATGTTTTTATGAAATTCAGAGGCTTGTAGCACACTACCAATCAATAATTGATCAATTTCTGCATTACCTTGTGCTAGTGGACCTGGCAGACCCGTATGGGATTGGATGTGTGTTATGTACATAGGGCAAAGCCTGTTCCTGATCAAATCTTGAACCTGAATAAACAATGAGGTTAGTTCTGTATCATCAGGTATAAATTCAGCAGTTTCAATATGAAAAATAACTCTTTCTGTGTATTGTGAATCAGTAACTATATTAATAGGTTCTTTAAAATCTCTTAGCACCATAAGAATGGCATATAATTCTGCCTTCTGGGCAGAATCATAAGGACTTTTTTCTACCTTACCCAAGTCTTCTGATTTGTAACCTGCCTTCCCTGATTTATTGGCATCAGTATAGAATGTACAATGCACCACAGCTCCTCACTACAGACTCTTAATCTCAGGGTCTTGGGTTCGAGCCCCACGTTGGGCACCCTTCTGTAGAAAGAGCAGTGGGCTGCATTCCTGTTGCCTGGCTCCTGGCCGCCAGCTAGCTCATGCTCCAAAATAATTACACAGAAACTGTGTTTATTTAAACACTGCTTGGCCCACTAGCTCTAGCCTCTTACTGGCTAATTCTCACATCTAGGTTAACCCATTTCTCTTAATGTGTGTATTGCCAGTCTTAACAGGAAAGATTCAGTATGTCTGACCTGGCAGGTGGCTGCATTGCATCTGTCCTGGAGAGGAGTAGCATGGCATCTGAGCTCACTTCCTCTTCCTCCCAGCATTCTGTTCTGTTTACTCCACCCACCTATGTTCTAACCTATCAGGCCAAGCAGTTTCTTTATTAATTAACCAATGACCTTCCTCAGTCACTTCTACAGGGGGCATGTTAGAGTAGAAATAAAGGGTCCTTTGGGTATAGAGAATAGTTCTCTGGCCTGGGTGGAGATCTAAACTTCCAGTTGGACAGTGTGGTTTTTAAATGAGAATTGTCCACTATAGGCTCAGATATTTCAACAGTTGTTGGTACTTTTGGAGAGGTTATGGAACCTTTAGAACATATAGCCTTACTGGGAGAAATTTATCACTGGGTCCTGGCATAGGCTTTGAGAGCTTATACCTTTGTTGTACTTCCCTCCAGTTAGGTCTCACTCTTTCTGAATGTAAACAAGGATGTGATCTCTTAGCTTCCTACTCCATCTATTTGTTGTAGTAATAGGGGCAGCAGGGCTGTGACCCCAAAAACCCCAGCCGCCTGCTCGGCTAGCTTATGCCCCAAAATAATTACACAGACACTGTATTCATTTAAACACTGCTTGACCCATTTCTACCTAGCATCTTCTAGGCTAACTCTCCCACCTGGACTAGCCCATTTCTTATCATCTGTGTAGCACCGGTCTTACCGGGAAGATTCTAGCCTAAGTCCATCCCGGGTCGGAGCTTCAGAGCTTCATCGCGTGTGTCTGCCCAGGAGCCCGGAGCATGGCGGACGTCTGCTCCCGAGAGGAGAGCTGTGGAGTCTGAGCTCACTTCCTCTTCCTCCCAGCGTTCTGTTCTGTTTACTCCTCCCACCTAAGGGTGGGCCTATCAAATGGGCCTAGCAGTTTCTTTATTGCTTAACCAATGAAATCAACAGATTGATATATGACACTCCCCCATCACTTCCCCTTTTTCTGTTTAAACAAAAAAGAAAGGCTTTAACTTTAACATAGCAAAATTACATATAACAAAACAGTTATCAAGTAAAAGTTACATCAGAAACATTTATACATATAACAAAATTGACCGTAAATCTCTATCAATAAAGCAAAATCTATACTAATGCAAATTATTCATGTCTATATCATATCCCCCTTTAAATGTAAAAGAACATTTATAAACAATTTTTGGGAACATGGGCGCAGTTTTTTCTCTCCAAACTGCTTCCTGCTGAATGGGGGTGTCGTTAATTAGGTCTTTCATGGTATAACCTGTGTGCTAGTTTCATCTCAGTTGGCAGTTGAGCAAAGCAATTTTCTGAAGATGTTCACAGCAACCCTTCAGGAGGACATGGTCCATCATACCAAATCGGGATTGAAGAAATGAACAGGGTCTCATCCTCTGTGAAAACAAAACAAGAAACTCCTTTCCAAAGCATCATGTCCTTAGATCCAAATTTCGAAATCGTAATACCCTTATATCCATTCTGGTTCCACTTGGCAGCCCATATAATGAAATATCTCTCTGTACTTAGCTTCTTCACAGTCAAAAAATTTAAAGAAAACACAATGTACATAATCCAGACTCTCTGTGAATTTTTCATTTTTACGCGGCTTATTTTTATTTATATCTATAACTATCTGTACTCTGTCTCTTTAAAGACTTTACTTTTACTTTTTTATTTTTAAACCATTAACTTTATTCTCTGTATTCTTTTTCTTCTCTCTCCCAAGCCTACGTACATTCATCCAACAGTGTGACTCATTTAGTGGTCTGAATCTGTCCTATTGTGAATCTACAATTTTTTACTATCCAGGAGCACTTTTGATTTGCGCCTTTAAATCACTAGGCACTTAAGAATCTAAGCTGTGACATTCCTACGTTAATGTTTTGCTTTTTGAGCGTACATCTGTAGACCAGGCTGTCTTTGAACTCTCGGAGATCCGCCCGTCTCTGCCTCCCAGGCATTGGGATTAAAGGCGTACACTACTACACCTTGAACAAACAGAGATCTGTTTGTCTCTGCCTTCTAAGCACTGGGATTAAAGGCGTGTGCTACCACACCTTGAAGTCACAGAGGTTTGCTTTAAGAATTTTAACTTTTAGTCTGCATATATTTTAACACTGTAAATCATTTAAAATTTTTCTTTGTCTTTGAATCTCTCTTTACTGTATATCTCTCTTTTTCTGACCACATGAGTCCTTAATTTAGCAAGCAATATCAGTAGAATTAAAGCCGTGCCTTTGCGGGCTAGATGTAGCCCATTCCTTAGCTTTCCAGCCTCATGGCTGAGGTACTGGCTGTAAGGTCCCTGCCAGCCAGCAAGCTACAACAGACAACACTCAAGTCCTCTCTCGGTAGCTGGCCCTCCTGCCTCAAACAGTCAGAGTTTGCCCTGGCAGTACAGCCCAGAAAGCCGGCATTTTTAAACGCGCAGCTTTTTTCCTGCTATGGCTGAAAACTGAAAAGCATGCGTTCAGCTTTTCGCCAACACCGTTTAAGTGTTTCGTGGCAGGACCTCTTAATGAGCTGCAGGCTTTGCAGCTAAAGCTGAGTCAGGAAGCCTCTCTTAGATGAGGCGCTTGCTTGCCTCTAGCAAGCAGAGCAGACCCAAGAAATTGCCATAAGAAACATGCTTTACTCTATTATTTTCCAAGCTTTCTCAGGCTTTCTGTGGACTCATTTAGCCCCACGTTGGGCGCCATTTGTAGTAATAGGGGCGGCAGGGCTGTGACCCCAAAAACCCCAGCCGCCTGCTCGGCTAGCTTATGCCCCAAAATAATTACACAGACACTGTATTCATTTAAACACTGCTTGACCCATTTCTACCTAGCATCTTCTAGGCTAACTCTCCCACCTGGACTAGCCCATTTCTTATCATCTGTGTAGCACTGGTCTTACCGGGAAGATTCTAGCCTAAGTCCATCCTGGGTCGGAGCTTCAGAGCTTCATCGCGTGTGTCTGCCCAGGAGCCGGGAGCATGGCGGACGTCTGCTCCCGAGAGGAGAGCTGTGGAGTCTGAGCTCACTTCCTCTTCCTCCCAGCGTTCTGTTCTGTTTACTCCTCCCACCTAAGGGTGGGCCTATCAAATGGGCCTAGCAGTTTCTTTATTGCTTAACCAATGAAATCAACAGATTGATATATGACACTCCCCCATCAATTTGTGACTATGCTTTCTCAGCTACTATGGAGTCTTTCTCTAGAACTATAATCCAAAGTAAAATCTTTCTTCTATAAGTCACATTTGGTAATGGTACTTTATCACAGCAATCAAAATTATCTAATACAGTGTCATTGACCTTACTTAGGGACCACCCCTCTGGAAGGTAGATTCTGGTTGACCACACAAAAGACATAGGAGAATTATTACTCTTCTTTTAAAGAATATGGATTATTTCCTAAACAGAATTTTCATAACTCTGGTAAGCCTAGAAGCCAAGAGCTTTCTGTGGGTCTACCCAACTTTATGTGTCCTAACCTTACAACTGTTCCTTTCCCTTTATTCTATTTTCATTCAGATGCTGGTTAAAACCAAATTGTGTTTTTCTGATATGTTGGAATAACAATCTTTCTCTGAAGCTCCTCTGTCAACTCTCTACCATATGGCTGTCTGCTGCCACATGGTGGACATTTGCCAATAAATCAAAGAACATGGCTGTTTTCCTTCCCAACTTCATTATCTTGCTTTAGGCAGATGTTTTGTTTTCACATCTTGTCAACCAAAGGTTTTTTAAGCTACTATAAAATTTTTCCTTGAGCTTCAAAAAATGCTCTCCATATATCAGTTAACGAAATCAAAATAACCTATTATAGGCGCACCCAAGAATCCTGTCTCCCAGATGATTTTAGATCCTGTCAAGTGAAACACAGTTTCAATCAATTTTAAATGTATTTCCATATTGTATATGGCTTACTATTCTTGTTAGAGAAATTTGATTTCTCCTCCTTGGATCACACTGGATATCAAACCTTCAAGAGTTACCTGTGTTAAAAAAATATTCCCCTCTAAATGAACACAAAATAATAAGAAGAGACATGCAAGCCAACGGATCAATAAATCACAGCATGGAAACACAAAAACACATGACAATACAAGTTAACACGAATCCCTCAAACAATATTAACACTTCAACTACTGAACCCAAACATTCTGAAGAAGATGAAATTCCAATGAACTTTTCAAAAATTTTCTGATAAAAATGACAAATTATCTGAAAGAAGAATCATGGACCATTAAAGAAAGCCAACTGTTGTAATAGGAGTGGCAGGGCTGCGTCCCCAGCACCCCAGCCGCCTTGCTAGCTTATGCCCTGAAATAACAACACACAAATTGTATTCTTTTAAACACTGCTTGGCCCATTCTGCTTGGCCCATTAGCTCTACCCATTACTGGCTAATTCTGATATCCTGATCAACTAATAAACCATGTAGCTCTAGTCTTACCGGGAAAGATTCAGCATTTCTGACCTGGCGACTTGCTTCATAGTGTGTGTCTGCCTGGGAGAGCTGAGCATGGCATCTCTGCTCCAGAGAGCAGAGCTGTCAAGTCTGAGATCACTTCCTCTTCCTCCCAGCATTCTGTTCTGTTTACTCCTCCAACCTATGTTTTAACCTATGAGGCAAAGCAGTGTCTTTATTACTTAAGAATTGACCTTCTTCCATCAGCCAACAACAGTGGGGGAAAACTGAACAGAATACTTTATAAGATCAATAATATCAATGAAAAAGTTAGCAATATGAAAGAGAAAGCAGCAAATAAACTGAGACTTTTAACAACAACAACAACAACAAAATAAAATAATTGAAGATCACAAAGTCACTCAAACAAGCAGAAGTATCTCTGCATGAATTCAAGTTTAAAGAAATACAACATTTGCCGAGCTAGCAATCCCTGTGATGCAGGCCTGAGTCAGATACCTCCGCCAGACAAGTCCCAAGTAAGTGTCCTTGTGACTGCCAAGGGAGCAGGCCAAAGTCCAATACCTCTTTGGGAGCAGCCCAAGCCAGGGACATTTGTGGACACAGGACTAAGATAAAGACATCTCTAGGAACAGGACACCTCCTTAGGAGCAAGTACTAGGGAACTAATGACAAGGGAGCTGGCCTGAGCCATAGAACCTATGGGATCATGCCTAAGCCAAGGATCTCAGCAGGAGTAGCACCAAGCCAGGGATATCCACAGGAATAGGCTTGAGCCAGCAGATTCCTTAGGGGCAGGCCTGAGCCAGTGACATCTGGCAGACCAGGCCCTCGTCAGCGACTTCCACAGGAGCAGTTACAAAGGAGTGACCACCAAGGTAGCAGGTCTGAGACAGTTACCACTGCAGGACCCAGCGCAAGACAGGACCTCTGTGGAAGCAGAACCCAGCCAGGGACCTCTGTGGCAACAAGCCCAAGCCAGCAACCTCTGGCAGAGGATGCCCTAGCCAGTGTCCTCTATCAGAGCAGGCCTGAACAAGCAAGCTCCACCTAAGTAGGCTAAAGTCAGCCTCCACTGTGGCCTGAGCCAGTGACCTCAATGGGTGCAGGCCCAAGCAAGTGATCTCCATGGAAACAAGCCTAAAATACAGAGCACCACTAGGAGCACTAAGCATGTTCCTGGGATGCCAAATGATCTCTAAAGAGTCTGGAATTATAACCCTGACTACACCATGAGCAGCAATCATTTGTGCCTTGGATCCACTGGCACCTGGAAGATAGATTACTAGAGACACAGCCCAAATTACACCAATCAGAGAAAAAGACAAGTAGATTAGGTAAGAACACAACACCACAAAGAGTAACATGACACCAACAAGACTAGTGGCTCTACAAGAACAAGACTTGAACACCCAATGTTGACCAATGTTTCTATCCTGCCTGGTCCGCAATCATTCAGTCTCAAACAAACACACAGAGGCCTACGTTAATCATAAACTGATTGGCCCATTAGCTCATGCTTTTTATTAACTCTTATAGCTTATATTAGACCATAATTTTTGTCTGTGTTAGCCACATGGCTTGGTACTTTTTTTCCCTCTGTGTGTTTATTTGGGACTGAATGTTTTTGGGACTTGGTGGGACAGAAAACTCGGTCAACAAATGGCACCAACATGGACATCTAAATCCACTTACTCTGTGAGTTCAAGAACAGCTTGATCTACAGAGTGAGTTCCAGGACAGAAAGATACACTGAGAAACAGTGTCTCAAAAGGCCAAAAATTAAAAATGAAAGAAACACAGTTTAAAGTAAAGTCATGTAAAGATGAAAAATACACAAAGTCTGGATGCTGAATATTAATGCATTGTCTTTGAATTGTATGACTACTGAGGAAAGAACAAAAGCTACTAAAAATATTTTATTATAAATGCTGCTGGATTAATACAAAATATATATTTTAAAAATGCCTTGACTTAAAAATTTAAGTCAAACGGTATGCTACTTTGGAGAAGAAGATTTGCTTTGGTATCAACAGGAAATGATAAACTATGGATTCATTCTGGGTAAAGAAATATCAGGTTTGATAAAGGAGGACCCCCCTGAGAAATCTCCAATAGGAGCAGATGGCCCAGATGTCTTAGTTCTATATCCAGAACAGTTCAAATAGTGCTGCCTGAGATTATCAAGCCTCACAGGATACTCTCTAGTCAAGACTTGATCAAAATTCTAAATTTTCTTTAGGTCCCCGTATCAGAACTTCCAATCAGCAGGAAATATCCTAGAAATCTATCCCCACATTCCTAAAAAAAATGGATTATGGATTTTTTTGTTTAGAGTGTTTGTTATAATATGTATGGATAATGGTCAGGAAGAAAGCTAAACAAATTATCGTAGATTCAGATTTCTTGTTAAAAAGCGGGGAGTGCTGTGGGACAATGTTTTTACCCTGTAAAGATTTGTTACTTGTATATGTTTAATAAAATGCTGATTGGACAAGTGCCAGGTAAGAAGCATAGACAAGGCGACCATGCAGGAAGTAGAAGTGGGGCAATGAGAATAAGAGAATTCTGGAACGAGGAAAGAGTCAGTCTGCAGTAGTCACCGAGCCACAGTGAAAGCAAGATGTGACTGCCTTGCCAAAAAATGTACCATGCAACATGTCTAACACAGACAAGAATTATGGGTTAATATAAGTTATGAGTTAATAAGAAACGTACGCTAATTGATCTATCAGTTTATGATTAATGTAGACTTCTGTGTGTTTATTTGGGACTAAATGGCTGTGGGACCTGGTAAGACAGAAAACTCAGTCAACACCCCAATATAGATAAAACATAAAAAATGACGTAAAATAACTTTAGGAGAATGTTTGTGGCACCTAAAGAGGAAATGAAAGATTCCCTAAAAGAAATGGAGGAAAAGACAAATAAAAAACTGGATGAAATCAACAAGTCCCTTAAAGAAAATCAAGAAAAATCAATCAGATGAAAGAAATTAATCAAGACTTGAAAACCAAAATGGGGAAAAGAAAGAAAACACAAGCCAAGAAAATTATAGAAACAGAAATCAGAGAAAACAATCAGGAACCACAAACTCAAGCATGAACAGCAGAATACAAGTGATGAAAGAGAGAATCTCAAGGGCTGAAATCACAATAGAGGAAATTGGTCAAAGAAAACATTAAATCAAGCACAAAGGTTAACACAAAATATCCAGGAAATCTGGGATACCATGTAAAGACCAAACCTAAGAATAATAGGGATAGAAAAAGGAGAAAAAGTTCAAATCAAGAGCATAGAAAATATATTCAAGCAAACTTACAGAACACCAAATAGACTGGATAAAAAAATGTCCCGTCACCACATAATAATCAAAGCACTAAACATACATAATAAAGAAAGAATATTAAGGGCTGTAAAGGAAAAATGTCAAGCACCATATAAAGGCCAATTTAAAATAGTTACCCATGACTTCTCAATTGAAGCAACAAAAGCCAGAAAGTCCTGGTCAAGTGTTATGTAGACATTAAGAGACCATGGATGCCAGCCCAGACTACTATACCCAGCAAAACTTTCAGTTACCATAGACAGACAAAACAAAATATCCCATGACAGAACCAGATTTAACCAATACCTAGCCACAAATCCAGCCCTACAAAAAGTATTAGAGCAAAAACTCCAACCCATGGATGATAGCTACATCCACAAAAAAAGTACAATAGATGATCCCACAGCAGCAAATCCTAAAAAAGGGAAAAACACAATAACATCACAAACAATGAAAACTAAAATAACAAGAACTAGCAATCACTGGTCACTAATATCCTTTAATGTAGGTGGACTCAAGTCACCTATTACAAAGATACTAACATATAAAAAGTTTAACAGATAGAATATGAAAACAGAATCCATCCTTCCTCTGCATACAAGAAATACACTTCAACCTCAATGACAGACATCACCTCTGAGAAAAGGGTTGGGAAAAAAAATTCCAATCAAATGGACCTAGGAAACAAGCTCATGTAGCTATCCTAATATCTAACAAAATAGACTTCAAACTAAAATCAATCAAAAAAGACAAATAAGAAATTTTATTTTAGTAACAGGAAACATCTTTCAAGAAGAAATCTCAATACTGAACACCTATGCCCCAAATACAAGGGCATCTTCATATGTAAAAGAAACACTACTGAAGCTTAAATAACACATTTAACCCCACATAATAGTAGTGGGAGACTTCAACACCCCACTCTCTACACTGGACAGGCCTGCCAAACAGAAAATTAACAGAGAGATAAGGAAACTAAGAGATGTTATGACTCAAATGAACTTAACAGACATCTATAGAACATTCTATTTAAAGGTAAAAGAATATACCTTCTTCTAAGTATCTCATGGATCTTTTTCCAAAATTGACCACATACTGGGCAACAACGCAAACATCAGCAGATACAAAAAAAAAAATGGAACAACCTCATATATCTTATTGGATCACCATGGCTTAAAATTAGAATTTAGCTGCAATGCAAATTTTAGAAACTGCACAAATATATGGAAAATGAGCAATGCTCAACTGAAACATTAATGGGTCAAGGAAGAAATAATGAAAGAGATAAAGACTTCTTAAAATTCAAGAGGATGATACACAATATATCCAAATTTATGGGACAAAATTAAAGTAGTATTAAGAGGAAAGTTCATAGCACTAAATGCTTACATAAACCTACTGGCTTAGTGGGAGCCTAGACAGTTTGGATGCTCACCTTACTAGACCTGGATGGAGGTAGGTGGTCCTTGGACTTCCCACAGGGCAGGGAACCCTGATTGCTCTTTGGGAGGGGGACTTGATTGGGGGAGGGGGAGGGAAATGGGAGGCAGTGGCAGGGAAGAGACAGAAATCTTTAATAAATAAATAAATTAAAAAATAATTCACTAGAATAAATACAACATCAGAAAAAAAAGAAACTGGAAAAATCCCATACCAGTGTGTTGTAGGAAGCTTTTTGTTCCTGGCTGCTCAGTCCCAAAATAATCACACAGAAAACTGTATTCATTAAATTGCTTATTGGCCCATTAATTCTAGCTTCTTATTGGCTAACTCTTACATCTTAATTTAACCTATTTCTATTAATCTGTGTATTGACGCATGGCTGTGGCTTACCAGCAAGTTTCCTTCCTGCATCGGTATCTGGTGGGGCTACATGGCTTCCTCCTGACTCTGCCTTCTTTTTCCCAGAATTCAGTTTAGTTTTTCCTGCCTAGTTCTATTCTGCTAAGCCACTGGTCAAAACAATTTCTTTATTCCTAAACCAATAGAAGTAACAAATATAAAGAAGGAAATCCTACTTCATCTCCCCTTTTCTGTTTAAATAAAAAGGAAGGTTTTTACTTTAACATGGTAAAATTACATATAACAGAACTGGTATTAAGCATGAATTAGTTATAATATTTATATCTATTTTCTATATTACCATAACTAAGGACAGGAATAAATTTAACTATCTATTCTTTAACTCCATCAAAGACTCCAGAAGGATATAATATTACCTAAGTAAACAAGAAGTGTATTGTAAGAAACTTCCAAAATTCTAGAATTGACAGAGACATCATGCTGCCTGGACAGTCATCCAAAGCTCTTCTCTACTGTTGGGGCATCCATCTTCAGCTTACAGGCCCATAGCATCTGGCAGACTTTACCAAGAAGCAAGAAATTTCAAAGACCGTTCTACCTATATTGGCAGTTTATCAGTCACTTTCTTCTGTGTCCTGCAGAATGTCTGGCAGACTCTTTCTTGTAGCAGGAACTCCGAAGGATTGTCTCACCTTTAGGTAAGTTCAACAGTTATTTTTTCTTGGGGGGGGGGGCTGCATGTCTAGTTCATATAGCACAACATCAAGCAGTCCTAGAGAGCTTTTAAAATTGTAAGCATCTTGGTTGCAGCAGCCCTGTTGGCTGGCTCCTCCTCTCTTCACTTTTAAAAATGGTGGAGGTAGCATTACCAACCCTCTGGGACAGCAAGGTAGGATTCATGCTCACCACTTTAACTCTCAGAAGGAACATGCAACACATAAATTATTTCTATCTGAATAATAGCTAAATATGCCTTGCAGAGTACTGTGTGGCCTAGAAATAGCTCTGTGTATGGTGGAAGGGAATTTGTTATACTCTCCTTTTTGTGGATTCCTAGCAGACCTGAACCTATTGCCTGCCCAGGCAGGGGCATTAATCTTCAGGCATGGTCTCAGTTACTTTCCTCCTAACTTCAAGTAGGCATACAAATACTCAAGACCACAAACTCTTTCAAATGCTCCAGAGCTTAACCTCCTAAACATAGTCAGAGCCGTTTGTGCTGGTGAACCAAAAAGCAGCCATTTTGAAACCTAGCATTCTTTTTTTCTTTTTCTGCTACTGTTGAATCAGGAAGACCTCTTTTAAAGGAACCATAGTGTTAAGCTGTGCTTAACTCTGTTCTATTGTGTCTAGAATTCCTTTCCAAGTTTTCTTAGGTTTAATATGGATATAGTCGATCATGATGGTTTACCAATTTGTAGTAGGAGGCCACTTGTTTGTTCCTGGATGCTCAGCCCTGAAAAAATCACACAGAAACGGCATTAATTAAATCACTGACCCATTAGCTTTAGCTTCTTATTGGCCTGCTCTTACATCTTAATTTAACCCATCTCTATTATTTTGTGTATTGCTACGTGGCTATGGCTTATAAGCAGGTTTCCATCCTACATCTGTCTCTGTCAGGTCAGGGATGCATAGCTTCTCCCCGACTTCGCCTTATTTTTTTCAGCATTCAGTTAACCTTTCCTCACCTGGTTCTATTCTGCTAAGCCACTGTCTGAAACAGCTTCTTTATTCATTAACCAATAAAAGCAACACATATACAGAAGGACTTCCTACATCACTAGTAAGTTAACAGAGTACCTCAAAACACTACAAAAAAGAAATAAACTCACCCAGGAGGAATAGAAGTCAGGAAATAATCAAATTGAGAGCTAAAATCAACAAAACAGAAACAAATAAAACAAAACAAAGAATCAACAGGACAAAGCATTGGTTCTTCAAGAAAATCAACAAAAGCAACAAACCTTTATACAAACTAACAAAAAGACAGAGATAGAATATCCAAATAAACAAATCCATAAATTTAAAGGGGGAGGTATAACGACAGATATGGAGGAAATCTAGATAATCATGATGTCATTCTTCAAAAACTTGTATGCCACAAAATTAGAAAGCTTAAAGGAAATAGAAAATTTTCTGGATAAATATTATTAACTAAAATTAAATCAAAACCAGATAAGCAATTTAAATAGACCTATAACTTCTAAAGAAATAGAAACAGTCATCAAATTTTTCTAACCAAATGAAATCCAGGACTAGAAAGTCCAGAATAATATAAAAGTTTCAAAGAAGAACTCGTACCAATATGCTTCAAATTGTTCCGCAGAATAGAAGCAGAAGGAATACTGCCAAACACTTTTGATGAGGTTACAATTACCCTGATACTCAAACCACACAAAGACATCACTAAGAAAAAGAATTACAGATCAATCTCACTCATGAACATTGATGCAAAAGTACTTAGCAAAATACTGGCAAACTGAATCCAAAAGGACATCAGAAAAATCATTCACTATACCTAAACAGGTGGTTTCATCTCAGAGATGCAGGGATGGTTCAACATATGACACTCTGTCAATGTAATCCACCATATAAACAAACTGAAAAAAGGACACATGATCATCTCATTACATGATGAAAAAGCCTTTGACAAAATACAACATCTCTTCATGATAAAGATTTTGGAAAGAGCAGGGGTACAAGGAACATATCTAAACATAATAAGGCAATATACAGCAAGCCAACAGCCAACATCAAGCTAAATGGAGAGAAACTCAAAGTTATCCCACTGAAATCAGAAATAAGGGAAGAAAAATTTAAAAAGAAGTCAAAATCTCACTATTTGCTGATGATATAATTGTTTACATAAGTGACCCCAAAAATTCTACCAAGAAACTTCTATAAGTCGTAAACATCTTCCATAATGCAGCAAGATGAAAGATGAAGTTGAAAAAAAATCAGTCTTCCTTCAAACAGATTGATAAATGGGCTGAGAAAGAAATCAGACATTCACAGTGGCCAGAATAACATAAAATATAGTGATGTAACTCTATCTGAACAAGTGGAAGACCTCTATGACAAGAACTTTTTTTTCATTGAAGAAGACATCAGAAAATGGAATGATCTCCCATGATCTTGTGTAGGTAGAATTAACATAGTAAAAATGGCAATCTTCCCAAAAGCAATCTACAGATTCACCACAATGCCTATCAAAATCCCAGAAAAGTTCTTCATGATCTAAAAATAACAATCCTCAACTTCATATGGAAAAGCAAAAAGTCCCCTGATAGGCAAAACAATAATGTACAATAAAGGAACTTCTTGAAGCATAACAATCTCAGACTTCACACTCTTCTACAGAGTTACAGTACTGAAAACAGCCTGGTATTAGCATAAAAACAGGCAGGAGGACTAATGGGATAGAATAGAAGACCAGGATATCAATCCATACAGTTACAAATACCTGATCTTTGAAAAAGAAGCAAAATATATAAAACAGAAAAAAGAAAGATTATTAACCAAATGCTGATGGTATAACTGGATATCACCATATAGAAGCAACAACATTGATCCATATCTACTGGTATGCACAAACTCAAGTCAAAAGGGATCAAAGACTTCAACATAAAATCAACCACACTGAACCTCATAGAAGAGAAAGTGGCAAGTACACTTGAACACATTGGCACAGGCAACCACTTCCTAAATAAAACCCCAATACCACAGACACTGAGAGAAACAATTAATAAATTGTATCTCCTGAAACTGAGAAGCTTCTGTAGAGCAAAGGGCATGATTAACAAGACAAAATAACAGCATACAGAATAGGTAAAGGTCATCATCAACCACATATCAGACAGAGGGCTGATCTCCAAAATATACAAAGAGCTCAAGAAATTGGTCATCAAAAGAACAAATAATCAAAAAAATGAGATATAGACCTTGATGGAGGAAGGTCATTGGCTAATAAAGGAACTGCCTTGGCCCATTTTATTGGTTAGAACATAGGTGGGTGGAGTAAACAGAACAGAACACTGGGAGGAAGAGGAAGTGAGATCAGACTCCACAGCTCTCCTCTCCAGAGCAGACGCCTCAGAGAGAGATGCCATGCTCCCAGCTCCTGGGCAGAGGCATGTGATGAAGCAAGCCGCCAGGTCAGACATGCTGAATCTTTTGTGGTAAAACCGGTGCTCACACATCAATAGAGATGGGTTGATCGGGATATGAGAATTAGCCAGTAAGGGCTAGAGCTAAAGGGCCAAGCAGTGATTAAAAGAATACAGTGTCTGTGTAATTATTTCGGGCCATAAGCTAGCTGAGCAGGTGGCTGGGGTGTTGGGGACGCAGCCCCGCCGCTCCTATTCCTACAAGACCTAAACAGAAAACTCTCAAGAGAGGAATCTAAAATGACTGAAAGACACTTTAGGAAATGTTCAACATCCTTAGCCATCAGAGAAATACAAATCAAAACAACTCTGAGATTCCATCTTACAGCTGTACGAATGGCCAAATTAAAAAATACTGATGACAACTTATGTTAGAGAGGATCTGATATAAATGAAACACTTCTCCATTGTTGGTGGGAGTGCAAACTGGTACAGCTGCTTTGAAAATTAGTAGGGTAATTTCTCAGAAAATTAGGAAACAACTTACATCAAGACCCAAAGGATACTCAATCATACCACAAAGACATGTACTCAATGATGTTCATAGCACCATGATTTGTCATAGCCAGAACCTGGAAATAACCTAAATGACTCTTGACCAAAGAGTGGATAAAGAAGATGTGGTACATTTACACAATGGAGTACTAAACAGTAGGAAAAAAATAACAATATCTTGAAATTTTTAGACAAATGGATGGATCTAGAAAACATCATTGTGAGTGAAATATCTCAGATCCAGAAAGACAAATACCATAATTCACTCCTCATAATTGGCTTTTAGATATAAAGCAAAGAAAAATCAGCCTACAATTCACAATCCTAGAGAATCTAGACAGTAAACAGGACCCTAAGAGAGACATACATGTATTAATCTACATGGACAGTAGGAAAAAAAGATCCTATGAGTAAATTGGGAGTGTGGGGATAAGGGGAGACAGTAGAAGGGAAGGAGGGAGGAAGGGAGAAGAGTGAAGAAAAATATATAGTTTAATAAAAGCAAATAAAAAAATTTGGACAAAAAATACTACATCCAAACATCAAAAGAGAACAAATGAAAAACCACAAACAAACAAACAAAAAACAAGCATGAAAATGCCACTTGGCAATACACAGATTAATAGAAATGGGTTAAACTAAGATGTGAGAATTAGCCAATAAGAAACTAGAACTAATGGGCCAAGCAACTGTATTAGTTAATACATTTTCTGTGTGGTTATTTGGGGGCTAAGCTAGCCAGGTGGCCAGGATAAACAAGCAGCCCTCTCCTTGCAAGAATTGGTGTCTAACATGATGGACTAAATCCACTTAAAAACCTGAGAGAGCTTAATTTTACACACAAAAACACAGAGTTTAACACAGCGTTTTGCTGTTTGCTGGTGGCATTCCACAGTTCCCTTAAGAGAAGTTTTCCTGACTCAGTCATAGAAAAAGAATAAAAGCCATGCAGTCTTAAAATGTTGGCTTTTTGGGCTATGCTGCTAGCATGACCCCTGGCTCTTGCAGGAGGCAGATCATTTGGATGGGGTTTGTGAGAAAAGTGCAATTGCTTGCTCAATGCAATGTGTATTTACTTTGTGCCTGGACCTCGGGCAGTGTGTGTGGCTCAGAGGCACAAGCAGCCCTGCCATGCTGGGCTTTACCATATTTGACCTAATAAGAGCACAGCCTTATTTTAAAGAAGCATTTAGAATTTTAAAAAGTGCTCCTGGACAGTAAAGACATACAGATATGTAATAAAGATGAATACAGATGGGTCACACTGTTGGATAAATCTATATAGCCTTGGAAAAGAGAAGAAAAAGAGCATAGAGAGTCATAAAATAAAGTTAATGCTTAAAAAAAAAGGTAAGGCATAGTGATGTTGCCTGGCCAGCTTTACCCAAAATAATTGCACAGAAACTGTATTCATTTAAACACTGCCTGGCCCATTACATCTAGCCTCTTCTTGGCTAACTCTCACATCTTGCTTTAACCCATATCTAATAATCCGTGTGTCACCATAGGGTTGTGGCTTACCGGGAAGAATCTAACCCTATGTCCATCTTGGGCCAGAGCTTCATGGTGTCTGCCTGACTCTGCTTTCTTCCTCCTAGAATTCTGTTCTGTCTACTCCACCCACCTATGGGCTGGCCTATCCGAAAACCGAGGCAGCTTCATTATTTATCCAATGAAAGTAACACGTAGACAGAAGGCCCTCCTACATCATTTCCCCTTTGTCTGTTTAAACAAAAAAAGAAAGGCTTTAACTTTAACATAGTAAAATTACATATAACAAAACAGTTATCAAACAAGAATTACAGTTACAATATTTATATTTATTTTATCTTTTATCATAACTAAGGAAAACTATAACTAACCATTTTTAACTCCATCAAATACTCCAGAAGGATATAATATTACCTAAGTAAATAAGAAATAAGCAACTTCCAAAACTCTAGAAATAACAGAGACATCTCACTGACTGTACAGTCACCCAAAGTTCCTCTGTACCATAGGGGCATCTATCTTTAGCTTTCAGGCCCATAGTATCCATCAGACTTTTCCATGAAGCTGAAAATTTTAAGGACAGTTTAGTCACTGTCTTTTCATTCCTGTAGAATATCTACAGATTCTTTCATGAATCAGGAACCCCAAAGGATCATCTCACATTTAGGCAAGTTTAGCAGTCCACTCTCTGTGGGTTCTTTGTGTCCAGTTTGTGCAACAGTCCAGGTAAGAGCAATTTCTTGCCCAAATGGGTAACCAACTCCATAAGAAGCCTCTTTGATGTCCATCTTTCTCTTGAAGTAGACTGGTGCTGCCAGGAGCAGATGTGTTTCATTGTCATGAAAAGTCCTAAGTTATTAAAACATTAAATGACACATTTTGTAGTCTTTGAAAGACATGAAGAATGCCTATTTAACTGAAATATATCTCTATATACCTAGAAAATCTAGCAAACATGACTACAAGCTTGACTATTATTGATGATTATCAATCAACAACCTATATTTCCTAATTATACATTTTTAAATGAACTACATAATCACAATACCCCAATAAAGTGCAGAAACATATAGACATATAACAAAATTGAACTTATACCAATAAAGCAAAATTTATACCAATGTAAATTATTCATATCTATATCATATCCCCCTTTAAATGTAAAATAACATTTATAAACAATATTTGGAAATATGGACATAGTTATTTTTTTAAACTTTTTTCCTGATGTATAAGGTGTGCTGTTAATCAGGTCTTTTATGGTGTAACCTGTGTGTCAGGTTTGTCTCAGTCGGCAGTTGAGTGTAGTAATTTTTTTAGGGCGTTTACAGAAACCTTTTAGGAGGGCGTGGCCTATCATACCATATTGGGATAGAAGTAATCCATAGGGTCATCCTCTGTGAAACAAAAGAAGACCCTCTTTAAAGCATCATATCCTTAGACCCAAATTTTTAAGTCAAGATAGCTTTATTTTATATATATAATATATCCTGGTTTAGTTTTGTAGCCCACACAATGACCGTCTCTCTGTACTTAGTTTTGTCATAGTCAAAAATTTTAAAGAAAATATAATAAAAAACATAATTTAGACCCCCTGTGAATTTTTTATTTTTATGTGGCTTTTTTATTTACTTTGTCTCTTTAGAGACTTTACCTTTTTTATAGCATTAACCTTATTTCTTTCTTATTTTTTTCTCCCAAGCCTATGTATATCTATCGAACACTGTGACCCATTTAGAGGTCTTTTATGTGTGAATCTGTCCTATTGTATTGTCTATAATTTTTTATTGTCTAGGAACATTTTGCTTTGTGTTTTTAAATTATTAAGCACTTAAGAATCTAAGCTGTGACATTTCTAGGTCAAAAAGAGACAGAGTACAGACAGTCATAGGTTAACAGGAGTAAAAAAATAAGCCATGTAAAAATGGAAAATTCATAGAGTCTGGATTATGTATATCATTGTGTTTTCTTTGAAATTTTTGACTATGAAAGACGTAAGTACAGAGAGACATTTCATTGTATGGGCTGCTAAGCTAAACCAGAATGTATATTATAAGAGAATCTTGATTTCAAAATTTGAGTCTAAGGATGTGTTGCTCTTGAAAAGAGGTTTTTCTTTTGTTTCCACAGAAGATGAGAGCCTGTGGAATACTTCCAGACAAATATAGTTTGATAGACCATGCCCCCCCCCCCCCAAAGGTCACTGTGACCATCCTCAAAAAATTATTTGCCCAACTACTGACGGAGATGAACCTAGCACAGTGGATATACCATAAAAGGCCTGATTAATAGTGCCCCCAAACAGTAGGAAGCAGTATGAACAAAACTACACCCATATTCCCAAATATTGTTTTTTAAGTACAATAAATATATTTAAATATGTATGAGTAAGAATTACATTAACAATGTCCAGTCCATTCGCATTTGGAAATTAAGAGAAAATTCTCCATTTTCTATGCTGCCTTAGTAATTCCAAGTTTTATATCTAATTCACTTTCTAGCCTAGGTTCCATTACCAACAAAATTTTCTTTTACATTTAAAGGGAGATATGATACAGATATAAATAATTTGCATTGGTATGATCTTGGTTTACTAATACAATTTAAGGTCAATTTTGTTATATGTATATTTCTGCTCTTGATTAAGGTATTATGATTGTGTAGTTCATTTTAAAAAGGTAATGTATAATTAAGAAATATAGGTTAATAGATAATCATCTATAATAATCAAGCTTGTTGTCATGTTAGATTTTCTAGATGTATAGAGGTATAGTTCAGTTAGATTGGTATTCTTCAAATCTTTCAGAAACCTTTAGAACAGGTCAATTAATATGTCAAGCAGTTGAGGGATGGGGACTAGATCGGGGGAGGAGGAGGGAAATGGGAGGTGGTTGCGGGGAGGAGGCAGAAATCCTTAATAAATGAATAAATTTAAAAAATAAATAAAAAAAGAAAAAAAATCCAAGCTTTCACAGTAAAAAAAAAAGAAATTAAGACGTTTTTTGTCCCCAGATCATTGGGCTACCAGCTGTCCCTGTGTTTAGGTGCTGAGGAGCTCCATCTGGATGGGTGAGTGTGTGCTATCCAGGGGCAGATTGTCCCGGGAGAGAACACAAACCTCCTCTCCCAGCTCCTTCTGCAGGGCTGTCTTTCTTACACATGACCCCTTCCCCCAAGCCTGCGTGGTCTGCAAGATCCTTTGCTAAGGAACAGGTTTCTGCTCCTACACTAAGGCTACCCACCTAAAGCGGTAAGTGCCTGCCTACTGGGCAGGCCTCATGGACCCCCAAAGGGAGCTCAACCACCTTCAGCTTGCTCGGCAGGGTCTTCTGTGTTCTACTCGACCCCACCCTGGCCCCCAAGTTCGCCCGTTTATCCACAGGTCATTGGATTACCAGGTGTCCACGTTTCGGTGCTGAGGAGCTTCATCTGGACGGGAACGGTTCCTGCTTCTACACTGAGGAGATACACCCAGAGAGTCAGTCACAGCAAAGTCTGGACCACGACACCAGGCCTCTCCTGGCTCCATTTGAAGGAAGAGATGGGAAGGCGCCAATACAAGAATTCCTCCAACAACCTGAAAGGCAACATGACATCACCAGAATCCAGGGATCCCGAAATAAGAAGAATTGTACACTCTACTCCAGAAGAAGTAGAAGAAATCGACTCAAAAGTGAATTATATGAAAATGATAGAGGACCTGAAACAGGAGGTGAAAAACTGCCATAAACAATTAGAGATTACAAACAAAAAGGTAGAGGAAATGAATAAATCACTCAAAGATACCCAAGAAAACCAAGAGAAACAAGAAAAAGCAATCAAACAGGTAAGGGAAGCGGTTCAAGACTTGAAGAATGAAATGGAAGTAATGAAGAAAACACAAACCGAGGGAAGGATGGAGATGGAAAATCTGGGTAAATGAACAGGAACTACAGAGAAAAGTACTACCAACAGATTACAAGAGATAGAAGAAAGAATGTCAGACACTGAAGATACCATAGAGAAAATAAACACAATGATCAAAGAAAAAGGCAAAACCAAAAAATTCTCATCACAAAACATTCAGGAAATCTGAAACACAATAAAAAGACCAAACCTAAAATTATAGGGGTAGAAGAAGGAGAAGAAATACAGCTCAACGTTCCAGAAAATATATTTAATAAAATTGTAGAAGAAAACTTTCCAAGCCTAAAGAAAGATATTCCTTTGAAGGTTCAAGAAGCATACAGAACACTGAATAGACTGAACCAAAAAACCCATATCTTCACCATATAATAATCAAAACAAATACATACAAAATAAAGAAAGAATATTAAGAGCTGCAAAGGAAAAAGGCCACATTACTTATAAAGGCAAACCTATCAGACTTACACCTGACTTCTCTCTGGAAACCATGAAAGCCAGAAGGTGCTGGATAGATGAACTGCAGACACTAAGAGACCATGGATGCAAGCCCAGTCTACTATACCCAGCCAAGCTTTCATTCACTATAAATGGAGGAAACAAAATTTTCCAGGATAAAAACAAATTTAAACAATACATAGCCACAAATCCAGCCTTACAGAAAGGAATAGAAGGAAATTTGCAAAGCAAGGAGTCCAACAATGCCCACAATAACTCAGACATCTAATGTCCCTTCACCAGCACAACTCGAAGAAGGCAAACACACACACTCTACTACCAAGAAAAGAAAAAAAGTAAAAGAAAAAATGACCGGCGTTAAATATCACTGGTTGTTAATATCACTTAATATCAATGGACTCAACTCACCTTTAAAGAGGCACAGGCTAAGAGATTGGATACGAAAACAAGATCCAATATTCTGTTGTTTACAAGAAACACACCTCAACCACAAAGACAGACATCTACTCAGAGTAAAGGACTGGGAAAAGTTTTATCAAGCAAATAGAACTAAGAAACAAGCAGGTGTGGTCATACTAATTTCAAACAAAGTTGACTTCAACCTAAAATCAATCAGAAGAGACAGAGAGGGACATTTTTTACTCATAACAGGAACAATTAATCAGGACAAAGTCTCAATCCTGAATATCTATGCCCCTAATATAAAAGCACCCACTTACGTAAAAGAAACATTACTAAAATTCAAGGCAGTCATCAAACCACACACACTAATAGTAAGAGATTTCAACACTCCTCTCTCACCAATGGACAGGTCAATCAGTCAGAAAACTAACAGAGAAATAAGAGGATTAAGGGATGTAATGAATCAAATGAAGTTAACAGACATCTATAGATCATTCCACCCAAATAGGAAAGAATATACCTTATTCTCTGCAGCTCATGGAACCTTCTTGAAAATTGACCGCATACTAGGTAACAAAACAAACTTACACAGTTACAAAAAATATTAGTAACCATCTGTGTCTTATCGGATCACCATAGATTAATGTTAGAATTCAACAACAATGCTACCCCCAGAAAGCCTACAAACTCATGGAAACTGGACAGTCAACTACTGAACCACACTTGGATCTAGGAAGAAATAAAGAAAGAAATTAAAGTCTTTCTTGAATTCAATGAAAATAAAGACTTAACATACTCAAACCTATGGGACACTATGAAAGCTGCGCTAAGAGGAAATTTCATAGCACTAAGTGCCCACTTAAAGAAAACGGAGAAAGAACATATTGGAGACTGATCTGCCCACCTAAAAGCTCTAGAAAAAAAAGAAGCAGACTCACCTAGGAGGAGTAGAAGACTGGAAATAATCAAACTGAGGGCTGAAATCAACAAAATAGAAACACAGAAAACAATCCATAGAATCAGTGAAACAAAAAGCTTGTTCTTGGAGAAAATCAACAAGATTGATAACCCCTATCCAAACTAATCAAACGGCAGAGAGAGAATACACAAATTAACAAGATCAGAAATGAAAAGGGAGACATAACCACAGACACAGAGGAAATTCAGAAAATTATTAGATCTTACTACAAAAGTTTATATGACACAAAATTAGACAATGCTAAAGAAATGGACAGTTTTTTAGATAAGTACCACATATCAAAGTTAAACCAGGACCAGGTGAACAACCTAAATAGACCTGTTAGTCGTGAAGAATTAGAAGCTGTTATCAAAAACCTCCCTACCAAAAAAAGCCCAGGTCCAGACGTTTTCAATGCAGAACTTTACCAGATCTTCCAAGAAGACCTAATACCTTTACTCCTTAATGTATTTCACAATATAGAAAGAGAAAAGTCATTGCCAAATTCCTTTTATGAAGCTACAGTTACTCTGATACCAAAACCACACAAAGACTCAACCAGGAAAGAGAATTACAGGCCAATCTCACTCATGAACATCGACGCAAAATCCTCAACAAAATACTGGCAAACCGATACAAGAACACATTAGAAAAATTATCCATTATGATCAAGTAGGCTTCATCCCAGAGATGCAGGGCTGGTTCAACATATGAAAATGAATCAATGTAATCCATCATATAAATAAACTGAAAAAAATATGATCATTTCATTAGATACTGAAAAAGCATTTGACAAAATCCAACATCCCTTTATGATAAGGGTCTTAGAGAGATTAGGGATACAAGGTTCATACCTAACTATAATAAAAGCTATTTATAGCAAGCCAACAGCTAGCATCAAATTAAATGGAGAGAAACTCAAAGCGGTCCCACTAAAATCAGAAACACGACAAGGCTGTCCACTTTCTCCATACCTATTCAATATAGTGCTTGAAGTTCTAGCAATAGCAATAAGACAACATAAGGGGATCAAAGTGATTCAAATTGGAAAGGAAGAAGTTAAACTTTCATTATTTGCAGATGATATGATAGTGTACATGAGCGACCCCAAAAACTCCAGCAAAGAACTCGTACAGCTGATAAACACCTTTAGTAGTGTGGCAGGATACAAGATCAATCCTAAAAAATCAGTTGCCCTCCTATACACAATGGATAAGGAAGCAGAGAGGGAAATCAGAGAAGCATCACCTTTCATGGTAGCCACAAATAGCATAAAATATCTTGGGGTAACTCTAACCAAGGATGTGAAGGATCTATTTGGCAAGAACTTTAAGTCCTTGAAGAAAGAAATTGAGGAGGATAATAGAAAATGGAAGGATCTCCCTTGCTCTTGCATTGGGAGGATCAACATAGTAAAAATGGCAATTCTGCCAAGGGCAATTTATAGAATCAATGCAATCCCCATTAAAATCCCATCAAAATTCTTCGCGGATCTTGGAGGACATTAATCAACTTTATATGGAAAAACAAAAAACCCAGGATAGCCAAAACATTTTTATACAATAAAGGAACTTCTGGAGGCATTACCATCCCTGACTTCAAACTCTAGTACAGAGCTTCAATATTGAAAACAGATTGGTATTGGCATAAAAAAAGAGAAGTTGATCAATGGAATAGAGTAGAAGACTCAGATTTTAACCCACGAACCTATGAACACCAAATTTTTGATAAAGGAGCTAAAAGTATTTAATGGAAGAAAGAAAGCATCTTCAACAAATGGTGCTGGCAGAGCGGGTTATCAACCTGTAGAAGAATGAAAATAGATCCATATCTATCGCCATGCAAAAAATCAAGTCCAAATGGATTAAAAACCACAATATCAGGCTGAACACCCTGAACCTGATAGAAGAGAAAGTGGGATATACTCTACAACATATGGGCACAGGAGATTACTTCCTACGCATATCCCCAGCAGAACAGACATTAAGGACAACATTGAATAAATGGGAGCTCCTGAAACTGAGAAGCTTCCATAAAGCAAAGGACAGTGTCACTAAGACAAAAAGGCAACCCACTTACTGGGAGAAGATCTTCACTAACCCTGCAACAGAAAAAGGTCTGATCTCCAAAATATATAGAGAACTCAGGAAACTAGACTTTAAAATGCTAATTAACCCAATTAAAAAGGGGGTACTGAACTGAATAGAGAATTCTCAACAGAAGAAATTCAAATGGCCAAATGACACTTAAGGTCATGCTCATCCTCCTTGGTGATCAGGGAAATGCAAATTAAAACAACTTTGAGATACCATCTTACACCTGTCAGAATGGCTAAAATCCAAAACACCAATGATAGCCTTTGCTGGAGAGGATGTGGAGTAAGGGGCACACTCATCCATTGCTGGTGGGAATGCAAATTTGTGCAACCACTTTGGAAATTAGTGTGGCAGTTTCTCAGGAAATTAGGGATCAATCTACACCAAGATCCAGTAATACCACTCCTGGGAATATACCCAAGAGATGCCCTATCATACGACAAAAGCATTTGTTCAACTATGTTCATAGCACCATTATTTGTATTAGCCAGAACATGGAAAAAAACCTGGATGCCCTTCAATGGAAGAATGGATGAAGAAAGTGTGGAGTATATACATATTAGAGAACTACTCAACAATAAAAAACAATAACTTCTCGAATTTTGCATGCAAATGGATGGAAATAGAAAACACTATTCTGAGTGGGGTATCCCAGACCCAAAAAGATGAATGTGTTATGTACTCACTCATAATTGGTTTCTAGCCATAAATAAAGGACATTGAGCATATAATTTGTGATCCTAGAGAAGCTAAATAAGAAGGTGTACACAAAGAATAACATATAGTCATCTGCCTGGATATGGGAAGTAGACAAGATTGCAGGGCAAAACCTGGGAACTTGGGGGTGAGGTGGCATGGGGCTAAGGGGAAATGGGGTGAGAAATGTGAGAAGGGGAGAATAGGGGGAGTACGGGGGAATGAGATGGTTGGGAAAGAGGAAGGGTGGACACAGGAGCAGAGAAATATATATCCTTATTAAGGGAGCCATCTTAGGGTTGGCAAGAGACTAGACTCTAGAGTTGCTCGCAGGTGTCCAGGGAGATGTCCCCAGCTAGTACCTTGAGTAACTGAGGAGAGGAAACCTGAAATGACCCTATCCTATAGCCATACTGATGAATATCTTGTATATCACCTTAGATCCTTCATGTGGCAATGGATCGAGATTGAGACAGAGAACCAAATTGTAGCACCGGACTGAGCTCTTAAGATGAAAATGAGGAGCAGGAGGGAGAACATAAGTAAGGAAGTCAGGACCACGAGGGGTGCATCCACCCACTGTGACAGTGGAGCTGATCTATTGGGAGCTCACCAAGGCCAGCGGGACTGGGACTAAATAAGCATGGGATGATACGAGGCTTTCTGAATGTGGCGGACAATGAAGGCTGATGAGAAGCCAAGGACAATGGCACTAGGTTTCGATCCTAATACATGAACTGGCTTTGTGGGAGCCTAGCCGGTTTGGATGCCCACCTTCCTGGTCCTGGATAGAAGTGGGAGGAGCTTGGACTTCCCGCAGGGCAGGGAATCTGGGCTGCTCTTCATTCTGGAGAGGGAGGGGGAATGGAGTGGGGAGGGAGCGGGGGAGTGGTAGGAGAGTGGGGGGAGGGGGCAATGTGTGCAAGGAGGGGGAGGGAAATTGGAAACGGGGAGGAGGTGGATTTTTTTTTGCAACAACTAAAAAAAATAAATAATTAAAAAAGAATTTAAGACTTTTCATTACACTGAGACACATCCGCTTCTGGTAGAACCAAGCTACTTCAAGAAAAAAAAATGGGCATCAAATAGGCTCCTTATTGAGTTGGTTAGCCATTTGGGCAAGAAACTGCTCTTGCCTGGACTGCGTAACTGGACATGCAGAGAAATGACTGCTGAACTTGCCTAAAGGTGACATGACATTTCAGGGTTCCTGCTTCACGAAAAGTCTGCCAGATACTATGGGCCTGTAGGCTGAAGTTGGATGCTGCAATGGTACAGAAAATTTTGGGTGACTATCCAGGCAGCGAGATGTCTCTGTCATTTCTAGAGGTTTGGAAATTGATTACAATGTACTTCCTGTTTACTTAGGTAATATATTCTTCTGAAGTCTTTGATGGAATTGAAGAATTTATAGATATAGTTATTCTTAGTTGTTATAAAAGATAAAGTAAATATAAATATTGTAAATGTACTTCTTGTTTGATTCCTGTTTTGTAATATGTAATTTGACTATGTTAAAGTCTTCCTTTTTGTTTAAACAGAAAAGGGAAAATGGTGTGGGAGGGCCTATTGACTTTGTGTTGCTTTTCTTGCTTAATGAATAAAGAAACTGACATGGCCTATTGATAGGGCAAAACTTAGGTAGGTGGGGAAAATGGAACTGAATACTGGGAGAAATAAACCAGAGTCAGAGAGGTGTCATGGATCTGTCAGCAACAAACACTGGGAATTTCACCAGGTAAGACACTGCCATGTGGCAGTACACAGTTTAATAGAAATGGGTTAAATTAAGATGTAAGAATTAGCCAAAAAGAAACTAGAACTAATGGGCCAAGCAATGATTTAATTAATACAGTTTCTCTGTGGTCATTTCAGGGATAAGCTAGCCAGGTGGCCAGGACAAACAAGCAGCCCTCTTCTTGCAACATGAAAATAATGTCCAGTAAGTCAAAATAAAATCTATTAAAGGGTAAAATAAGTTGATTGATACTCTATTCTATGAATGTAATACATTTTATTTATCCATTCATCGGTTGAAGGGCATCTAGGTTGCTTTGAGGTTCTGTCTATTACAAATAACACTTCTATGAACATAGTTGAGCAAATGTCCTTATAGTATGGTTGAGCATCTTTGGGGAATATGCTGTGTCTTTTGGTAGATTGATTCCCAGTTTTCTGAGAAATTGCTACTTGACTTCCAGGCAAATGGGTGGAACTGGAAAAAGAATCATCCTGAGTGGAGGTAATTCAGACCTAGAAAGAGAACCATGGTATATTCTCACCCATAAGTGTATATTTTATGTGAAGTAAAGGATAACTGTGTCAGTGCTTTTCTTTTGGACCATTGAGGAACTCCCAAATAATGACACAGAAACTTCTTGTTTTGTATGAATGATGGCCTTATCTTATTTATTATTTTAATCTGTTTGTCATCATCTACCCTTTTTCTGAGGACTTTTTACCTTACTTTTTCTATATCTTACTTTCTTGCTGTTTCTATGTCTGTCTGTCTGGTGGCTGCCTGGTTTCTCACTCTAGAAACATCTCTCCTTCTTGTTATCTTCTCGCTCCTCTTTTTCTCCTTCTTTTTGAGCCTAGATTTCTCCTATTTATTCTCTCTGTCTATCAGTCCCACCAACCCCTCTCCTGCATAGCTAATGGCATGTAGCTCTTTATTAGATCAAGGCAGGCAAGGTGAAACAGCAACATTTTTTATATAATTAAACCAATGCAGAAAAAAAAAAACAAATGTAACATCTCTTTACATCATTAACAAATACAGCAGAAACATAGCACACATATTTATATAGTTGAAGTAACCTTCCACAGCATAAACAAATGTAACATATCTATACCTAGTAAAAGATACCAGATGACAATGCCACAACCCACATATCCAAAGAGACTAAGTAACAAGGAGGATTCATGACAGGGGAGGCCCCTAGATCTCCCTGGGAAGGGCAGTAGAAGAAATTTTGCAGGTAGGAAAGGAACACATGAGCAATCAGGTTGGGGAAAGGTAAAGAGTACTAAAAGAGACCACAGGAAATGGGAAACATTTCAGGGTCAGGTAAAAACCTGGCACAATGAATCTCATAGGACTCTACAAGGCTGACCACATGCAAGAGTCCTAGCAATAGTGGATATATAGCCTGAACTGGCCATCTCTTATAACCAGATTGGTACCTAGACCAATTGTCATCAAAGAGTCTTTGTCCAGCAACTGATGTAAACAGATTCAGACCAATAACTAAACTAATGTTTGAACTCAGGGAATGGCAGAACTGATGGAATCCTGCACAGGAGGTTGAGAAATGATTGTAGGAGCCCAACGGATCAACGACACCACAAGAAAACACAGAATCAACTAATCTGGGCTCATAGAGACTGAACCAAGAACCAGGGACCCTGCATGGGACTGACCTAGGCACTTTGCATGTGTTACAGTTGTGTAGCTTGGTCTGCTTTTCAGACTCCTAAAAGTGGGAAAAGGTTCTGTCTCTAATACCTTTGCTAGCTTTTGCTAGAACTCTTCATAGTGGTTTTTCTTGCCCAACCTAAACACATGATGAAGTGCTGTTTAGTCTGACATGCCATGTTCTGTTGATATTCATGGGAGATCTGCCCCTTCCTGAACAGAAACAGAGAAGGAGTGGGTTAATTAAACATGGGGAGCATAAGGGAGTGGGGGGGGAGAAACTGAAAGAAGAGGAGGGAGGGACAATTGTGGCCAAGATGTAAAATAAATTTACTTTTAAAAAAGATAAGATAAACAAAACCTTAAATATCCAAGTGTTAAATGGAGAAGATAGGATTAAAAACAAAAGGCACTAGGAATGTATTCAATGAAATTAAAACAGACATTTCTGGAACTTTATAGAAAGAAAGAAATATTCAAACATGAGATGCATTTGAATTCCAAATAGGTATGAGCAGAGAAGAACCTCTCCATAGCATAGCATAGCATGCTCAAGATTTCAAAAATCCAATAAAGGACAGAATATTAGTAGTGCAGAGCAAATAACAGAACACTTAAATAGAAAGGCAGAAACATCACAATAGCATCAGATATCTCACTGGAATTCTTTAAATCCAGAAAAGCACAGAATGTCATCTTTGAAGTTCTAGAAATGTGTGACTAGCAGCCCAAAGAGATTACTTACAAAGTAATAAGGATATTCAAGGCAAACACATAGATGTTGTTGGGGGGAGTGGGCCTGCTTTTGTCCCCAGCCACCCGGCTAGCTTATACCTGAAATAATCACAGAGAAACTGTATTCATTTAAACACTGCATGGCCCATTAGTTCTAGCCTCTTATTGGAAAACTCTCACATCTTGAGTCAACCTATTTCTAATAATCTGTATGTCACCATGAGGTCATGGCTTACTGGGAAAGATTCAGCATGTCTGACCTGGCAGCTTCATGGCAGCTCTCTCCCTTCGCTTTTTTCCAGCATTCAGTTCTGTCTTCTCTGCCTACCTAAGTGCTGCCCTATCAAAAAGCCAAGGCAGTTTCTTTATTCAACCAATGAAAACAACCCATAGACATAAAAACCTCCTACATCACATAGAACATGGTGACAGTTTTAATCATGAAAGCACAGAAAGTGTTGTATTGGAGGAGTACATGAACAAAGAAGAGCTATGAAATAACCCATCAAGTATAACTCAGTAGAGCATTAAACCCTCAAAATAAGAGAAAAAGAAACAGAAAATAGTAATATAAATAAATCCAAAAAGAGAAACAACAAAATCACAAGATTGTTAAACATCTTTTAATAACAACTATAAATATAAATAACTTTAACTCACCCATAATGAGATGAAGATTAGATGACAGGATTGAAACTAGAATCAATTGTCCTGTTGTATCAAAGAAGCACAATTCACTGGTACAATCACTTATAGACAAAGATCAAAATGATAGATGATTAGCTAATAAGTGAGTAGATAGGAAACAAGCCAATAAAACTATTTTGGTTTGTTAATAAGTAGACTTCAAATCAAAATTAGTTAGAATAGGTAGCTAAATTTTAGTAAATGTATAGTAAATTTCAGTAAAAATGAATTTTTACTAATCTGTCAAGGATATATGAGTATTATAAACACAGAGATACCGAATATTGGTGCACTCAATTTTATACAATAAACACTAATAGAAAATGTCATATAGGTCCTCATAAAAATAATCAGGGATTTCAATACCATATTCTCATCAGTAATTAGATTATCTGTATTGGTTACTTGTTTGATTTCTATCATAAAGTACTCTGAGAAAAGCAACATAAGGAATAAAGAGTTTATATTGGCTCACTATTCCCAGGGTAGTCTAAAACAGCAGGGAAGTTGTGGCCTATGGAATCTCTTCTAAAATATATCACGTGTTGGTTTTCTCCACAAATTAAATCTTAACAAATTCAAAACAATAAATACAGTTTATTTCATAAAACATAGAGGAATTAAAACTAGAAGTCAACAACAAAAACACAGAAACTATACAAATATACAGATTCTGAACATACACATACATTATGAGGCTTAAAACTTAGCACACAAAGTGAGATTCATTATGGCATTTTCATTCACTCCCATTTCTTATTTATTTTTATGTGTATAGGTATTTTGATTGCACATATATTTGTGTACCACATACATGCCTGGTGCCTGCAGAAGTCAGAAGTGGGTATCATATACCACTAGGGCTGGAGATACAGATAATTGTGAGACAACATGTGGATCTGGAAATCAAACCCAGGTCCTCTGGAAGAGCAGCCAGTTCCCTTCACTGCTAAGCCATCTCTCCACTCTTCCCTTTTCCATGTTGGCCTTCCTTCTGTAGTGACATCCCAGATCCCATGACTCCCTTTTACTGCATCAGTGCTTCCCTCAATATTTATCCTGTGGTGGTATGAGTGAGTGACATATCTCCTATAGTTTCTGGCATTTGAATCCTTGGTCCCTAGTTTTTGGCTATTTGGGGGTGTTTTAGGAGGCATGACCTTCCTAAAGAAATTATGTCCCTAGGGGTATGTTGTTTTGAAAGCTGAAAGACTCACACCATTTCAAGTTCACTCTCTCAGTCTCTTACTTATGATTTGAGATGTGACCTCTCAGCTCCTATTCCAGATACCATGCTTGCTGATTGCTGCCATACTTTGCCTCCTTGAGGGACTCATTTCCCTCTGGAACCATAAGACAAATAACTTCTCCATTCCCCAAGTGCCATGGTTAATGTGCTTTATCTCAGTAATAACACAGTAACTAGTAAACACACCTTTATATCTTTATGTCATATGTATTCTATTACACTTCTTAATTTTACCCCTGTAGATCACTTTTCTCCTCTCATGCTTCATTTTCTAGTCTTATTCCTGTAGAAGGAGTGGTGGGCCGCTTCCTGCCACCCAGCATTGGGCTGCCTGACTAGCTAATGCCACGAAATGACAACACACAAATTGTATTCTTTTAAACATTGTTTGGCCCATTAGCTCTAGCCTCTTCTTGGCTAATTCTCACATCTTGATTAACCCATTTCTAATAATCTGTGTAGCACCACGAAGTGGTGACTTACTGAGAAAGATGCAGCATGTCTGACCTGGTGGCTGGCTCCATGGTGTCTGCTCTGGAGAGGAGAGGCGTGGTGTCTGGCTCACTTCCCTTCTTCCCAGAATTCTGTTCTGTCTACTCTACCTTACTAGTTTTCTGACCTATCAAGCCAAGCAGTTTTCTTTATTGATTAATCAATGAAACAATAGATTGACAAATGACCTTCCCACATCATTTCCCCTTTTTCTGTTTAAACAAAAAGGAAAGGCTTTCACTTTAACATAGTAAAATTACATATAACAAAACAGTTATCAAGCAACAATTACAGTTACAATATTTATATCTATTATATATTTCATCATAACAAAGGAAAACTATAACTATCTATCTATTCTTTAACTCCATCAAAGACTCCAGAAGGATATAATATTACCTAAGTAAATGAGAAGTAAGCAATTTATAAAACTGTAGAAATGAAGGAGATATCTCTCTGCCTGGACAGTCTACCAAAGTTCCTATGTACCATTGGGACATTCATCTTCAGCCTACAGGCCCATCGTATCCAGCAGACTTTTCCATGAAGCAGGAAATTTCAAAGGCAGTCCAGTCACTATCTGCTGTGTCCGGCAGAATGTCTCACAGACTCTTTCATGAATAAGGAACTCTGAAAGATCATCTCACCTTTAAGCAAGTTGACCAGTCTCTGAGGATTCTCTGTGTCCAGTTTATGCAATAGTCCAGGCAAGAGCAGTTTCTTGCCCAAATGGCTAACCAACTCCATGAGGAGCCTCTTCACTGCCCATCTTCCTCTTGAAGTAGATTGGTGCTACCAGGAGCAGACATGTTTCATTGCCATGAAAAGTTATTAAAACATTTAAAATGCCATATTTTGTAGTCTTTGAAAGATAAGAAGAATGCCTATCTGAAATATAACTATGCACATCTAGAAAATCTAACTAACATGACTACAAGCTTGATTATTATTAATGATTATCCATTAACAACCTATATACATTATATTTTTACATGAATTACACAATCAAAATACCTTAATCAATATCAGAAATACATATACATATAACAAGATTGACCTGAATGGGGGCCCTGTTATTTAGGTCTTTCATGGTATAACCTGTCTGCTAGGTTCATCTTAGTCAGCAGTTGAGCAAAATAATTTTTTGAACGTGTTCCTGTTCATCCACTTGTTTCGTCATGCCAGGAAATTAACTGGGCAGTTACCTAGGCAAAAATAGCTATTCCCATTACACACACACTAAATAAATCAATGAGAGCATATGTATGAAATTGTTATAGTGAAACTCATTTCCTTGTATGCTGACAAAATGAATAAAATATGAACACTTTAAAAAAGAATGTTAATTACTGAGTTAAATGCTAAAAAGTATACTATTCAGTTATTTTCATTATTAAATCTACTATACATTAAAGTTCTTGTAGTTGAACATCCTTATCAAAGTGAAACCTTAAAATCTCTTAAGTATTCTTTGAGCAGTCACTCATGTATGTATAAACTACCTTTGTAAGATTATCTGAACTAAACACAGTCACTGTAACTTAAATTGAGAGAAGTGTTTTGTCCTGATATTAGAATTGCCAAGCAAATTCTCATGAGGTATATATTATATAAATTGATATTCTTAATTCTTTATGAATTGTAGCCTACACCATGTTTTTCATACCTAGAAGCATTATGCTGGTGTGTAAATTCAATGTCTCCAAGGACCTCAAGGGACCAACAGAAAATTCAGATAAATGGTTGTAAGGTATATGAGAGTTAGGATATGTGCTAGTATGCAGATAAACACGGTGAACGATAAAATTCCTGAAGATAGATATCTTTCAAAATGAAATTAGTGAGGTAAATTAGGGCTAAAGAAAGGGAGTGATAAAGTTTTCCAAAAATTCCAAGGAGAAAGCTTGTGCCAAATCACTAAGACAATGGCACAGGAAGATAATTAAATGATAGAAAAGTGCCCCCAATGCTTCTGAAGCCATATTGTCTGTGTAGCCAAAAGGAGAGAGCAATCCTTAACAAAAATCAGATATAGCACTGACATAAATAAACAAGAACCTTTCATCCAGCAAGAACAAAAAGTTCTCAAAGTAAAATTGGAAAAACGTGTAACAAGCAAAGCAAGTTTCTCTATCAGTAAGATAACATCTTCATCCATATCCTCAAATTTGCACTTTCTCAGTATATCAAATGCTCAATAAACATGACCTTTCAAAGAATCAACTTGTCTAAGGGTTTCCAAAATTATGCTTCAGGTTCATCATTAGAATGGAAGTGAATGGCCCATGCAGAGCTACTAATATGAGCCATTAGCCATATTGTGCCTTCAGGAAAATTATATGACCTTCCAAAACAATCAAATATGTAAATTTATAGCACCCAACATGTAAAGCGAGACAAAGCAATTGCTTAAGGCAATAAGGGCTAAATAAGGGAGTCCAACTGTGTCTGTTCTGAATTGGTGAACTTAGCCAAAAGCAGATAAAAGTATTTGAAAAACAACTTACTTTTGTACTATAAGATTATTATTTTTCTTATTCTTATTTTCATATATATATATGAATGTGTATATATATATATATATATGTATATGTATATACACACACACACATACTAACATTTATATAATAATAGCACTGCAGTAAGTACTATTAAGCAGTCTAGAGAGGCATTTCAGCAAACAGAATGACATTCACAGAAGTTGTCACCAATTTACTAGAAAATCCCAGGATAGGTCATCCTTAAAATACAGAATACCTTTTGTAATACCAGTTCCAGACATCCTCTGCTCTATTCAAGCACTATTACTTATTCTTTCCCTAGCACAACCAGTGATTGCCTGGCCCCCACAGTCTCTGAGAAGCAGACGCCTAGATCACCCTTTCTCATTCAGTTATGAGGCTCAAAGAGATCTAACTGCAACACCGACGACCTCCTGACAGCGGGACCAGACTGGTGTAAGAGGAACCCGAAAGCAATGTCTCCCAAGCACCCCGTTGCCTTCCCAATCATGTTGCCTCTTCAATAGTTGATATCCTGGACACTGACAGTGGGGACCAGACTACCTAGCACTCTCGACCCTAAAGAAGAAGAGAGGGTCCAAGGTGCCCTCCTCATTCAGAAAGCTTGGATGTTTGCCTGGCTAGTGAACACAGAACCTCCAGCTGAGACAGCTCGGGACTGGCCCGTGCAGGCCCGAGGACATCCATTCCAAGTGCAGCTCTCGAGCTCTGTTCGATTTCTGAGGCCAACTGTCACTCGAGTACTATGCGCTTCGGCTACCGGACGTGTCCACAGTTCTCGGGAAGGAGAACCTCCCTCTGAGGATATTGCTTTGCTGCTGCTTGCCGAGAGTCACCATTGGCAAGTACATTCGTTGCCTCTTGCGAGGGGTAATTTCCCTTTTTATTTTTCAACTACTTTATTGGCTAAATGGCCAAACCTGTGGAGAGAGGCCAGCGAGCCTCAGCTGGTCCATCACACTCTGACCAGAGCCCACAGTTTTCCCAGCCTCCCCGGCCTGGGACCCCCTTCAGTGGACCCCGTCCAGGTTCCCCTTTCTGGGTCCCCCAATGGGATGATGACATTCTATCCCAATGGGGGAAGCGCTTGCCTTATAGGCTTGGGACCCCTTTTAGAGGTCAATGGCCTGGGACCCCCTTCAGTGTCTCCCAAGGGATTGATGACAGCGCACCCCAAGGGGAGACATACTTGACCAGCACCAAATTCCCGAGGGACTTTGCACCTCCGGGGGTGCTTCGACTGGCTCGGCACAAGTTCAGGTGCCAAAAGCCTTATAAAGAAAAAACAGCCAAAATTCCCTACACTGCTACTGCAGATAGTCTGCGGAGTCTTAGAGCTCTTATAAAGACTACATCCAGTAAGAAGACCCTGGATCCCTTTAAAGAGCCAAAAGTGATCAAAGAAGGACAAGTTCTACTTTCTCCAGAGGTTCCTGACTGCAGGAGAAACCCACTGAGCAGGGAACCCAGACCACCTGTCTTACCTCCTGCTACCAGAAAAAGAGTGGCCTCAACTTCTGTGCACAGACCTGGGAAAGTGCAAAGAAGCCTGGATATGTCTACTGTGTTTGAAGAACCTATGGACTTTGACCATTCAGGCACCAGAGTGTCTGCAACATCTCCAAGACACTGTGCTGGGAATGCCAGTGAAAAGGTCAACGAGGATGACAGAGTGCCTGGGCTGTCTTTTGCTGACTCTTCCACTGACCAATGTGGACTGGTAATTTCCCCACAATTTCAAGGTTCTCTGCAACCTTCCTCCCCTACCCAAGGAGCTCTGGGATACTCCACTTCTTCCCAAGATGCTCAGGGACTACCCCTATCCACCGGAGGGATTCTGGGAGAAACCCAATGTGATGAAGGGTCTATGGGGCAGCCCATATCTTCCCAGGCATCCCAGAAACCTCTCCCTTTTCCTGAAAGGAAAATCAAACGTGTCTTCTTTTCCAGAAGGGTTCTCAAAAGTCCATCCTTTAGCCAAGGGGTCACCAATCATTCCAATTCTCTACCAAAGAGTTTTAGACAAGCCCCTCCTGATCAAGGGGGCTTACAGCAGACCCCATTAGACAAAAAGGGCTCCAAATGTTTTTCTCCAAAAGGGGTGCTCAGTGATTGCTCATTTCCCCAAAATGGAATGTGTCCTACCCCCTCTCCCTGGAGGAGTTTAACACCTTTGACAGCTGACAAAGATGACTGGAGAGTTATACCCTCTCATGAAGAGAGCCAGGCCTGTTTCCCCTCTCCCCAGAACAACCCTAAGCAATCAGTATCTGCTGAAGTGAGCTTGAGTCCTGCCTCCTCTGACCAAATGAATTTTATAAATTCCCCTTTAAATCAAGATGGCTTTAAATGTCCTCCACCAGAAAATGGGCTCGGATCTTCCCTTACAGCACAGGGGGGACCAAGCCCTATCACTACTGCCCAAGTGGGCCTCACACCACTCATGCCTACCCACGCAGAAACAAAACTTTCTACATCTACATCAGGGATTCCAGAACCTTTGCTATCTTCAGAGGGGGTCCTACAAGAGATGCTAGGCACTCCCAAGTCTACCCAAGGGACCCTTGTACCTTCTCAACATACACAAAGGTCTCTAGCACCTGCATCAAATTCCCTAGGGGTTCTGAGTGCTTCCATATCTGTCAAGAGGACTCCAGAATTGTCTGCATCTAGAGAAGTGGGTCAAAGACCTATTCTCTCTCACAAAAGGGAATTCAAATTTAACCCAGATATAAAAATGGGCAATGGATATTCCCACTATAGCAAAAAGAGAAGGACAGATCCTCCTTCTGAGCAAGGTGAGTTTCCAGTGTACCTATCAGACAAAGAGGGCTCTAAATATAGCCTGCCAATCAAAAAGGCCCTTCTGATTCGTCATTGGAAACAAAATAGCCTAAGATATGCCAAGAGAGTTCAAGTGAGCCATGCACGCTCCACAACTACCCAAAGTGCAAAGGCAATACAGCCTTCCCCTCTTTCTCAGGAGTCTCTAGGACTTTCCACATGTGTAGGAGAGGCTCTTGAAATTTCTACTTATACACAAGGATTACCAGGTCATTTACAACCTGTCCATGATGTTTTGGGTTCTACCATATGTGATAAAGGGACTATGGGACAGGATACATATGCAGAAGGGGTTCCAGACTCATCCCCATCCTTAGAAATGGTTCCTGGATGTGACACATGTACACAAGAATTTGTAGCAAATTTGACATCAAGAGAAGATTCCTTAGATTCTACCTGCCCACAAACACCCACAGGACCTCTCCACTCTTCACAGGAGGCTGTGGAAGTTTCTCTATCTCCTCAAGGGTATCAACAATCTGTCACAACTACACAAGAAGCTATCGGCCGTTCCCCATCTGCACAAAGGGGCCTTAGTATTTCCACATGCCCACAAGTGACTCCAGAACATTCAACAAATACTCCAAAGGTTCTGAATTCTACCTTATCTTCCCAAGGGCCCTTGGAATCTGTTTTCTCCACCAAACTGTCTCTAGAACCTAACATCCCTATACAAAAGGCTTTATTGTCTTCTACACCTGCAGAAAGTGTTCCTAAAACTCCCACATTTACACAAGGATCTCCAGTAACTTCCTTGACTGACCATGGGGATTTTAGACCTACAACATATGCACAGGAAACTTTAGAGGATACTACACCTACACAGGTTCTAGAAACATTCCCTCATTCTGAAACTGTAGTAAAAATACGCACATGTACACCTGACACAGTAGCACCTTCCCCTTCTGAGCCAGAGCCTCAAGAATCTACCACATCTCATGAAGGCACTTTACCATCTTCCCCAACTACACAAGAGAGTTTCATGCATATCCCTTCTCAGGAGGGAAATAGTAAACATGTTCCCGCTACCCAAGTGGGCCCTGGATGTTCCATTTCTACCAAAAAGAGGTTGAGAGATGAGCCTTCTGATGAAGGGGACTTCGGAACTTCCTCATCTGAGGAAGGCAGTTGCATACTTCTCCCTTCCTCAAAAAGGGTATGTGCATCTTTTACTGCTCCAAAAGAAACATCAATCACTACAAGTACACCTCAGGTAAGTACTATGCCTTCTATATCTGTCCAAAAGGACCTGCAAAGTTCCACATCTGAACAAAAGACTGTGGAACCTTGCCATTCTAACCAAGGGTTTCGTGAACATTCCATATCATCCCAAGAGGCTCAAGGGCCTTCGCTGTCTGTCCTAAACGGTCTATGTCATTTACCATCTGTCCCAGGCCTTCAGGGACATTCTCCATCTCTATCAAAGTCTCAAGAAAATTCTACCTGTACCCAAGGGGAGCTGTCAATTTCTAAATCTGACTTGGGAGTCTTGAAATCTTCCTTATCTTCCAAAGGGTCTAAGGTAAAGGCCAAATGTAAACAAAAACCTCTTGAACCTTTGCCATTAGCACAAGAGGACCTGGCATCTCCTATGTCCTCCAAACCATCTAAAGATCCTTCTGCCTCTTCCTGCCTTCTTGCTGCAGAACACTTTCCATCTTCCCCAGTGTCTCCAAAACCATCAACATCTAAGCAGTGGTATCTAGGAACTTCATCATCTTGCCAAGGGTTTCTTGAACATTCACCATCTGCCCCAGGAGACCTGTATTGTTCCCAGGCTGCCCAAGGAGAAAAAGAACTTTTGCCATCTGCCCAAGGGCCTCAGGAAAAATTTCCACCTTCATTAAGTTATTCAGGACATTTGCCCAACCTCCCAGAAGATGAGGATGATTCCTCACCAGAACAAGGGATTTTAGAACATGTCCCTCCTGTTCAGGGTTCTTTGGAAACTTCATGCTCACCTGAGCTGCCTTTGCAAAAGCCCTTGTTGTCCCTAGAAAGGCCTCTGGATCTTTCCATACCTACTCAGCTGAATGCTGGTACTTCCCAATCTGCACAAGGCTTGAAAAAATTTCTACCATCTACACATGCACATCTGGAAAATTCCCCTTCAGCCTTTGAGCCTCTTGAGCACTTACCTGTGGCTCCAAAGGCTCAGGGACTTTCAACTCTGTCTCAGGAAATCCCTTCCACATTGTTGCCAGTTCATGGAACTCTAGAATTACCTCAATATGGCTCAGAGGCCATACCATCAATACCATCTGTTCAAGGGCTTCAGGGAAGTCTCTCACCCTCAGAAGGTAGCATAGCCCCTGTGCTCTCAGTCCATGGAACTCTAGAATTACCTCAATATGGCTCAGAGGCCATACCATCAATGCCATCTGTACAAGGGCTTCAGGGAAGTCTCTCAGGTAGCATAGCCCCTGTGCTCTCAGTCCCTGGGTCTGTGGGACATTCCCTGTCTGCACAAGAGCCTATAGAAATTTACAAGTCCACAAAAACAACTTCAAGGCATTCTCTGTCTTCTCTAGATGATATGTCACCTTTTATATCTTCCCAGGGGACCCTGGGACTATTGTCCTCTGTGAAAGTGGATGTGAGAACATATTCACACAACACAGGATCTCCAGGACAATTGAAAAATATCTCAGGGTTTCCAGGATCTATGATATCTGATCATGATCCTGTTTTAATTTCCTTACCTGCACAAGGGACTCTCAGAAATTTGCGATCTGCTAAAGAGGATGTGGGACTTTCCCTGTCTGCCCAACAAGCTCCAGAACTGTCCACATTGGAAAAAGGGTCTATCCAACATGTGGAAGCAGCAAAAGTGGCTCTGGTAAACCCATCATCTCCCAAAAGGGCTACCGGAAATCTTCAGTGCGCCAAATATGCTTTAGAACATTTGCCACCTAGTGAAGGAGCTCTTCAACATTCTTCAACCCACCAGGCAACTCGAGAAAGTTTGAAATCTTCACTAGAGTCTCTTGAAATTTTGTCATCTAACTCTGAACATGTCAAAAATTCTCTTTCTGCCACAGGTGGTCTGGAATCCTCTCTATCTGGTTCAAGGGTTCTTGGATATGAGCTAGCTGACAAACACCCTGAACAACATTGTATATATAAACAGGGGTCTCTGGGTAATCCACTGTCTACCCTAGCTGTTCAAGAACACTTAGTGCCTTTAAAAGGGAATTTGAAATCTTGCCAATCTGCCAAGGAGGGGCAAAAAACCTTGATACATTCACAAATTGTTCTGGAAAGGGTTCCAAGTGTTTCAGAGGATCTAGGAGCTTTAGCATCTGCTCTGGAGCATATGGGACTTTCCTCATTAGCAAATGAGTCACTAGAGAACTCCCAATATGCTGGAAGTGTTGTGGAATCTTCTTTCTCTGCCACTGGAACTCTAAGAACCACATTTGCCCAAAAGTCTTTGGAAAATTCTTTGCCTGGAAAGGGGATTAGGGAAATATTATCATCTTCCCAAGGGGCTTTGGAAATATTATCATCCACAAAAGGGAGAGTTGAAAATGTATCATCTCCTGAAAGGTCAATGAAACCTCCTACTTCTTTACAGGAGCCTTTGAGACCTTCTTCATTGATCCAAGGCCCTCACCAACATCCACTACCTGCACAAGAGCCTCTAGGACCTGTCCAAACTGACTCTGGCATTCAAGGACCTTTATTATCTCCAGAGGCTGGAGGAAATTTATCAAGGGAACCAGGCTCTTGCAAATCTTTCCCATTGACGCCAGAAACTCTAGATCATTTGCGATCTGCTGAAGGACATGATGATCTGTCCATATCAGCACATGGGATGTTTGATTCTTTACCACCTACCCAAGAGACTCTAGGAATTTTGGTATATTCTTCGGGGCTCATGGAACCATCAAAATCAGAACATAGGAAACTTGGGCATGTGTCGTATGTGGGAAAAAATGTAGAAATTTCTCCATTTGAGAAACCAGCCAAATCAACTTCTCCATTGACTCCACATAAACCTTTCATCACAGAGGTTTTGGAATCTTCCTCATGTGGTCTGGGAGCTCTGGAGTCTCTGACATCTGCCAGAGAAAATGCAAGAGACACTGCCTCTGCACCACAAGCAAAGGAACCTTCTTTATCTACTTCCCAGGCCCTAGAACATTTTGTAACTACCCAAGAGCCTCTGCAAATTAACACACCTAACAAAGAGACTCTGTGCTTTTTGACATCTAGAGTAGAGGATGTAGAACATTCCACTTTTTCTCCAGAGGTTAGAAAAGAATCCCAAATTCTCCCAAATGTTCTTGACCATCTGTCCAATAGAGGAGAGTCTCAAGAATTTTCTTTCTCTGCTCCAGGAACTAAAAACATTTCCTTACTTGCTCCAAAGACTTTAGAACATTCCTCGCTACAAAATCCAACTCAAGCCACATCCCATTGTCCTCAAGAGGTAGTCCGATCTTTGCTATCTGTACAAGGGTCTTTGGGACAGTCTCCATCTGATCATGGTTCTCTGGGACCACTGGCATCTACACTAGGAGCTGGGCGACCTACCCTATCTGAAGCAGATACTATACAGCTATCTGCATCTGCACCAGTGACCAAAGCACATTTGACCTCTTCCCTTGGGCCTTCAGCATCTAAATATTATGACCAGATGGAGGAGGGAATTTTGCCAGCTCTCCATAGAGATCTTGAAGCTTCTCAGTCTGATCAAAGGACTGGAGAAATGACCGTGTTTGCAGAAGGGGCTCTAGAAAATGTATCAGTTGCTCAAAGAACTACAAAACTTTCAACTTGTACCCAGGAGGCTAATAAATCTTCTCTATCTGACCAACATCATCTATTACATTCAGCACATGTCAAAGAGGCTTTGATGCCTGCTCTGTCTGATCAGGAAACTGAAGAATCATTGCTATCCCCCTCAAAAGATACAGAACTTACACCATCTTCAGTTAGTGTCCAGATGCAGGAACCATCTCTATCTACCCTAGAGCCTCAAGACTCTTTGCTTACTCCACCAATGCCCCAGAAACTTTCCATATCTGTCTCTGACTCTCTGTGTCCTGTTCCATCTTTCCAAGAGTCTGATACTAAGACTGTAGCACTTTCCACATTATCTCCAGAGTACCTGGAACCATCCCACTCTGTACAAGGCGAACTAGAATATTTTTTAACTGTAGAACAGTGTAAAGAACAATCTTCAACAGCCTCACAAACTACAAGAAAATTGTTCTCACCCCAGGAGTGTGGAGGGCATTTATCATCTGACCCAAGTGTTCAGGAACCTTTCCAATTTAGCCCAGTGGTTCTAGCAACTTTGCTTTCTTCCCAAGGGCATCAGAAACCCTTAAAATTGACTGAAGCATTGTTGTATCCTTCAACATCTGGCCAAGAGTCTCAAGAACATTCTGAATCTTCCCAAGATGATATGGGAACTCATGAATCCTCTGAGAGAATTCATGGATATATTTTACCTGAAGTAGAGCCTGTGGAAACTTTTACAGCAGTTTCAGGGACTACAGTGACTTCACCATCTGCTCCACAACCTCTGGAACTTTCTTCATTACTACATGTGACTTCAGCAACATCTCTAACTGACCAAAAGTTAGTGGGACCTAGACCACCTTCACAAAGAACTCTAGAAGTGTTGTCATTGGCACAAGGGACCCTAGAACCGTTGGCATCTCCCCAAGGGAATGAGAGAAATTCTCAGTTAGAAAACGATACTGTGGAACAGTCTTTTTCAGTACAGGGCATTTTAGGATCATTGCCATGTACAACAGGAGTTCTACAATCTATTCCATATGCCCATAAACTACCAGAAATATTGCCATCTACCCATAAGGACTCCCCGTCTCCTAAAGAATCTTTGTTACTGCCCATATCTACCAATAAGACACTTGAGAATTTGCAATCTGATTGTGAACTTACAAAACATTCCAATTCTTTTCAGGAAGCGTCTAGACATTCTCTATTGGTCCAAGGTCCTCCGCAAGAGTCACCATCTGCTTCAGAGACTCTGAGCCCATCTTTTAACCAAGGAATTAAAAAGTCTTTGCTGTCTTCCCCAGTTGCAGTGAAACCATCATCTGCACCAGATGCTAATAAACCTCTCCAAACTACTCTAAAGAATCAACCAACTAGCCTATCTAATCAAGGGAATCAGGAAAATTCTATGTCTCTCCAAAGTACACTGGGTTCTTTCTCATCCAGATCAGGGTCTGTAGAACATTCAGCATCTTCCCCATTAATTCTGGGGCCATCAGCATCTTTCCAAAGTAAGCTAGGACACTTGTTTTGCACAGATACATCACCATCTTTCCAAGGCCCTACAGGGCCTGTGTCATTTCCTTCAGGGACTACAGGACATTTGCAACATGGCACAAGATCTCATGAATCTTCTTTATCAGCATCCAAAGATCTCCGACATTTTCTATCCGACCAACTTTACACATCTACTCAGGGAACTCTAGCTTCTTCACCATATAGCCAACAATCATTACAACAGTCACCATCTTCCCAAGAAAAGTTGGAACCATCCAAGTTTGACAAGTGCACACATAGCCATTTGTCTTCTGTCCCAGATGAGTTGGGAATGCCTCCATTTGTCCCAGTGATTACAGGCACATTGACACAAACCCAAATGACTCCAGGACTTTCCTCTCTAACACAAGAAAGTCCAGTTCCTTCCTCATCTTTGCAAAAAGATGATGAATTTTGCCTATCTTCACAAGCAACTCTGGAAGTGAACACATCAGGGCAGGAGACTGTGAATCCTTCACCAACTACTCAAGTTCCTAAGAAAGCTTCTCTTTATACAAAACCCAGTTTGGTAAAGCCCACACAGGTACAGGGTACTGAAGGACATCCAGATTCTAAGTTGGGGACTATTCAAAGTACCAAAAAAGAACTGGGATTTTCTCCACATGCCCAAAAGCCGCTGATAATTTCTTTATCTACACAAGGAACTCTAGGATCTTGTTCATCTGACCAAGGGGATCAGGGGAATTCCCTATCTGTTCAAGGGTCTCTAAAACTATCTACTCCCACACAGGGAATTGTAGAAACTGTGCCATCTGTGCAAAGTATATTGACACATCCCATTTCTTCCCAAGTAGCTCCAAGATTTTCTCCATTGGCCCAACATACTGTCCCAGATTCAGAATCTTCCCCAAGGACTACAGGACTTTTTCAATCTAGCAAAAAACCTCAAGGATCTCTTTTGTCTTCAGTAGAGCACATAGAACATTTGCCATCTGCTCCAGGTGCTCAGGAAAATCTTTTATCTAATCCATGGACTCTAGGACCTTTGCTATCTTCTAAAGTGCCTAAGGAACTCTCCACAGCTACAGAGGAAACTTTGCCTGTCCTAAGTTCTTTGTCATCTAGTCAACAGTCTTCAAAACACTCAGTATATTCTTCAAAGGTTTTGAGACAACATCAATATTCCCAGAATACGTTGGGGCATTTGTCATGTGGGAGAGAGGGTATGGAAACTTCTCAGTATGCTACAAGGACTATAGAAGCTTTGCCATCACCTCTAGTGCCTAGAGGACATTTAACTTCTATCAAAGGATCTGAAGAATCTTTCCCTGCTGGCCAAGGGAATCTAGATCCTTATAAACCTTCCCAAGGGCCTCTGAAACATGTTAGGTCACCACAGGAAATGCTGCATTCAGCACAATTTGCTGAAGGAACTCTACAACTTCCTGCACATTCCAAAGCAGTTCCAAAGCCATATACAAATTCCCAATGTATACAAGTGACTAGAGGAACATTCCCATCTGTACCAGAGCATCTGGATCTCCTGTCATCAACACAAACAACTCCACCATCTTCTTGTTCTGATGTAACGACTGTGGGAACTTGCCCATCCTCAGAAGAAACTCTGAAAATGTCCAAATCTACACAAGGGACCCTAGAGTCTTCTTCTGCTTCCCAGAGCACTGGAGAGTTTCTCTTATCTGCCAAAGGCACAATGAGAAATTTGGCACCTGCAAAACAAAGTGTAGGACCTTTCCCATTAAAAACAGAACCTCTGAGGTCTATCCAAAATACACAGACACTATTAGGATCTTTGCAATCTGGTCAAAGTTCTCTGGGAATGTCTTGGACTGAAGAAGAGCCTGTGGAACCTTCTTTATTTCCCCAAGGGTTTTTGGACTTATCTATGTCTGCACAAGGAACTCTAGCAACATTGCTGTGTAATCAAGGAACTAGGAAACATCCTGCTTCATCCCAAACCCCTCAGAAAACTTCTCAGTCTGTGCAAAATTCTCTACAGTATCTACCATCTGTCCCAGGATCTCTGAAACCTTCTCAATCTGAAAAGAGAACACTAGGATCTTTGTCCTCTCCTGCAGGTACTGGAATATCTGCCCCTGGTTCACAGGATATGTCCCAACTTTCTGCACGTTCAGGATATCGATTGCCTCTGGAACTTTCCATGTGTGCACCAGGAACTCTGTATCCTTTTTCATCTCCCCAAGGAGAACTTGATCCTTTCCATTGTTTCTCTGGTAATCTAGAATCATCTCAACGTGCCCAAATGAATCTTAGGCATTTGTCATCTGTCAGAGAGCCTGTGGAAAACTCTCCCTCTGTCCCAGGTCCCAGAGAGCCTTCACCATTTATCAAAGTGCCTAGAGGAATTTCATCACATGTCCCAGTTGATCCAGAATCTCTACTCTCTGACCATCTCCCTCTAGAACTTAATGTATCTGCTCAGTGTTCACTGAGTCCATCAGCATCTTCAAAAGGAACCCCAGGGTCCTTGGTATCTTCTGAAAACATCCAAGGAAAAGGTCAAAATACACAAAGTTATCATGGGCAATTGTCACATATAAGAGAGACATTGGAAACTTCTCCATCTCATGTAAGGAGTTCAGTATATGAACCTTGTCCTCAGGAAACTCTGGGACTTTACTCCTTAGGCCAGGGGAGTCAAGCAACTTCTCAATGTGCTCAAGGAACTGTGGTTTCCTGCCTATCTCCACAAGAGTCTATGGGACTTTCCACATCTGCACAAAGGAGTCTAGGACATCCTCCACCTGCCCAAGGGCTCTCGGGCACTTCCTCACATACACAACATACATGCTCACAGTCCACGTCTGCACAGAACACAGCAGCATATTCATCATCTACCCAGTATCTCAGTCAGCATGCCGAAAAGACAGTAGAAACTTTGAAATATGAACCAGGGTTTCCAAGAATTTCTATCACAGCACAAGCATATGTAGAACCTTTACTAACTCCCCAGGAGTCCCCAAGATATTCATCATCCATACCAGGTGCATGCAAAACTTCGACAGCTACCAGAGGACATGTGCTATTTGATGATGGGCCTCTGGAACTTTCCATATATGCCCAGGAAAACTTGAGTCCTTTCTATTCTTCCCAATGCCTTTTGAAACCTTCCCTGTCTGTAGAAGGGACTTTGGGTCTCTCTACACCTACGCATGGCACTCTAGGACCCTCTGTTTCTTCCCTGGGACATCTTGGATCATGGCAGTCTGGCCAAAGGGTTCAACAAACAAATCCATCTGCTTCAGACTCTTTAGGATCTGTGCATTCTTCAAAAGGGCAAACAGTCATTTCTTTATCTGGGCAAGGGACTCTATCATCTTTCCTAGAGCCATTGAAAATTTCCTTATCTGTTCAAGTGAGTTCCAGACCTTCATTGTCTTTACAAGAACCTGGGGGATCTTGCCTTTCTTCACATGGAGAAAATACTCTAGAAGTTCCTACCTGTGCACATAGCAATCTAGTGTTATCCAATTACTCAAGAGGAGATTTGGGATCTTCATCATCTACTCCAGTGACCCTAGGATCTTCTCCACCTGCCAAAGTGGATTTAGGAATGTCTCCATCTGTTTCGCGGACTCTGACACCTCCTGTTTCTGCCCAGGGTGTTCAAGGGACATCTGCATCTGTGCAAGAGGTTAGGAAACCTTCATTAGATAGTCAGGGGAGAACAGAACCTTTGCCATATGCCAAAGATGATCTGGGACTCGGATCTCTTTCCCTGGGAACTGAGGCAAATTCCCAATTTTCAAAGGAGGAATTAAAAGTCTTGCCATCTGCCCAAGGGGGTTTTAAACCTGCTCTGTCTACCCCAGGGTCTGTAGAAAAATTGCTATCCTCCTCAAGGACACAAAGACTTTTCAATTCTACACTCCAAGATGCTGAGAGCTTTTCTCTTTCCTCCAAAAATAACTCAGAACTGTCTATATCTTCAAAGAAGCATCTAGAATCTTCACCAACTACCAAACCTTCTCTGAAACATTCTCCATCTTCCCAAGTGTCTTGGGTACCTACCATATCTACATCAGATACTCTGGAACGTTCCCTACAAGACCAAGAGTGGCAGAAACTGTCTGTACCCACAAAAGTGACTCTAGGACAAATACCACATCAGAAGGGTTATGAAGGAAGTTCATTATCTGTTCAAGGAACTGTGAAATTGTCTATATCAGGACAAGAGACTCTAGGACCTTGCTCATTCGAACAAGGGTCTCCAGAATCATCCACAGCTTCCCAGAAAGTGCAGGGCCCTTCTTATAATCAAGGGTCTGCAGAACAATTCCCATCTGTCCCAGGAGATACACCTTCTCTCTCTGCCCAGGGAATACTGAAAAATTTGTCATCTTCCAAAGTTACTCTAGAAGCATCTTCTTCTCTCCAGAAAGATATAGAAGGTCTATTAGATGTGCATGGTGCTCAGCAACTTCAACGTCATTCCCCAGAATATCTGGGACATTCCCAATATACTCGAGAGTCATCACAAACTTTGACATCTCCCCAAATGGTTTTTAAATGTTCAGAATCTTCATCTCTGACTCTAGAAACGTTGCCACCTCTCCCAGGAACTCTAGAACATTTGCCATCTTTGCAAAGTGCTGTGTTCCCTTCTGATTCTGACCAACAGATTCAGGAATCATCATCATCTCTCAAAAAATCTGTTCAATTTTCTCCATCTTCCAAAGGTTCACTGAGACCTACTCCATCTGCTCTAGAGACCTCCCAATCTTTATTATCAGCCCAGTTGTGCCCAAAATTGTCTATATCTGCCCAAGGGTTTCTAGGATCTTCACCACCTCAGCAAGGGTGTTTAGGAGATTCATTATCCACGCAAAGGGCTCTGGGAACATCGATATCAGCACAAGAGTTTGTAGGACATTCAAAATCTGATCAAGAGTCTCCAGAAATGTTCACATCTTCCCAAGAGAATCTAGGCCCTTCTTTATTCCAAGAGGCTTTAGTACATTCATCATCTATTCCACAAGATTTTGGACTTTCTCAATCTTCAAAAGATATGTTAGGAACATCACTATCTACACAAGATGCTAGGAAAATTCTATCATCTGTCCAAGGGTCTATTGTAACTGTGCCATCAGCTCAAAGTGTTCTAGAATTTCAAACTTCTTTGGAGCAGCCTCTGGGTACTTCCCAATTTGCTCCAGAGACAACAAAACCTTTGCCATCTTCTGAAGAGGTTTATAGTATTTTGAAATCTGTCTCAAGGTCTATAGAAACTTTGACATCTATTTTAAAGACACTGACATTTTCAACATCTGCCAAAGGTGCAGCAGGCCCTTCTAAAAGTGACCAAGTGATACTGAGATCACCAACAGTTTCCCACAAACCTCTGGAATTTTCTCTATCTGACCAACAGTCTGTGAAAACTGCCTCATTTCAAATGGGGCCTGATAGAACTTCACTAACAGACAAAGGTTTACAGGAAATATCTTCAGGTGAAAAGGTGCCTTTAGGAGATTCACCACTGCAGCAAAACTGTTCAGGAAATGCATTGTCTACACAAGGGGCTCTAGGACTGTCCATATCAGCACAAGAAGCTCTTGGATATCCACCATCTACTCATGGGTCTCTAGATGCTTCTATGTCATCTGAAGAGACTTCAGGCACTTGTTTGGACCAAAGGCATTCAGGACAGTCATTATCATTATTGTTATCTAATCTAGGAGATCTTGAACTATCTGAATATTCACAAGGGCTACTAGAAGCACCACCATCTACTCATCACACTCTAGAAATACCATCTTCTAGCAATCAGATTTTAGAAACATCACCACCTGCCCAAGATTCTCTAGGGCATCTGCCTCCTTCAGTGCAGATTCTACAACAGGCTTCCCTTATGCCAGAGACATCAGAACTTTTGTCATCTGCCAAAAGAGGCTTATAATATATCAGACTCTTCCCCAGGAACTTCAGAAACTTTTCCATCTATACCAGGATCTCTGGAAATTCCATTCTCTGCCCAAAGTACTATGGGACCGTCTGTATCTGAAAAAGGAAATTTTAGGACCATCAGTATCTCTGGAGGAATCTCTGGGACCAACTTTTCCTGACCAAGCGTCTCTGAGAAGCACTCTACCTGCATCTGGGGATGGGTCACTCTCCCCCTCAGAACAAGGTTGCCAGAAAATATCTTCATGTGTACAAGGACATTCACCATCTCAACAGTGCTATACAGGAAATTCATTACATTCACAAGAGGCTCTGTGTCTGTCCATATCAGCAAAGGAATCACTTGAATATTCACCATCTGCTCAAGGGTCTCCAGATATTTCTTTGTCATCCCAAGAAGCTTTAGGCCTTTCTTTGGACTTTGTCTCTTTAGGACATTCATCATTTGATCCAGGAATGCTTGGACTTTCTGACTCTGATGACAAGACACTAGAAACTCCACCATTTACCCAAAGCTTTCTAGAAATACAATCTTCTAACAATGGTGTTACAGAAACTTCAACAACTTCCCAAGATTCTTTAGAATATCTGCCTCCTTCAGTGCAGAATCTGCAACCTTCTCTTATACCACAGACCTTAGAACCTTTGCCAACAGCCAAAGAGGTTTGTAAGAATACAGAATCTGTATTAGGTGCTCTGGAATCATTACCATCTTTTTTAGAGGCTCTGAGACATTTGAATTCTGACCAATGTTCTCTGGGCCCTTCAGTATATGACCAAGGGAATCTGGAGCCATCAACACCTCTCCACGATACTCTTGGAAACCCCAAACCATCCCAAAGTGTTCTAGAATGTATACCATCTACCCAATAAGGTGTAGGAACTTTCTTTTCAACGGAGGTTTTGGGACTGTCCACTTGTGCACATGACGACTTTATTCCTATTCCTTCTCATGGTGACTGCCTGAGATATTCCTCTTGTCCCAATAAAAGTCATAGACGTACCAATTCTACCAAAAAAAATAGCGAGTCATGCTCCATTTCCTGAAGGAGATATCAGATATTCACTTTCAGAACTTGATGCCTTAAGATCACTCCCTTCTGCCAGAAATAGACTCACATCTTCCATATATATCAGAAAGGACTCAAGTTCTACCTCTACTTCTCCAAGGAGTTACTCACCCCCAGCATCATCAGAATTGACCTTTAGATCTAGTTCCCCTCCTAAAGAAGATCTCAGATGTTCTCTTCTCCACGAGGTGGCTCCAGACATTCAAAATCAAAGAAAACAAAATTGAAACATGCTCCTAAAGAATCATGCCTCAAATCTGTCCCATCAGAAGATGAAGGCTTGAAATTTCACCATTCTCCCACAAGGGTGGGTAGAGATTTGGTTTCTAACAAAGTTGGTGCAAGGCTTAAAACTGAGCCCAAAGAGAGCCTCACTACTACTTCTGCAAAGGGAGGTTGTAGATCCTCACAATCTCATGAGGAGGGCCTCAGATGTTCTCCATCTCCTCAAGGCAGCCCTAGATGTTCCAGATCTACCAAAATCAAATTGGAACAGGTCCCCTCTAACAAAGCAAATGTTCCTGTTTCCAATTCAGAACACGAGGGATGCAAACTACGCTCTTTGTCCAAAATACAGTCTAAGCATTCATCCTCCAAAAGGGACCAGAAACCAAAAGCTACTCATCAAGAGTGCATAGAACCTTCCATCTCTAAGGGAGGCTTCAGATCCTCACGATCTCATGAGAAGGGTGGAAGAAGCTCTGCATCTCCCCAAGCCAGCCATAAATATTCCAGGTCTATTAAAACTAAATTGGAACAGGCCCCCTCCAACAAAGCAGATGTTCATGCTTCCCATACAGAACATGAGGACTGTAAACATCTGTCTTTGTCGCAAAGAGGATTTAGTCATACTTCATCTGCCAAAAGGGACAAGAAACCAGATACTACTCCCAACAGAGCATAGAAGCTCCAATTCTACAGAAGAAGACATAGGAACTACTCCCTCTCATGAAGAGACCCTCAGATATTCTACCTCTCCTCATGGGACTTCCAGCCTTACTTCTACTTCTACCAGAAAAAGACTCAGGCATTTCCCTTATACTCAAGAAGCCATCAAAACTTCCACTGAAGCCCAAGAAAGCTTCAGGTCATCTCCAGATTGAGACAGTCCCAGGCGGAGTGTCAAGTCTTCCTCTTTGTCCCAAAGCAATGATGTCAGGCATCCTGTTTCTACAAAGGAGGACTTTAAACACACTCTTTCCATTCAAGTGGGACACAAACCTTCCACTGGTGCCAGAGAGGGGAGTGGGACTTGGATTCCTGTACAATGGGGACTCATATATCCACCAATTCCAAAAGGGAGTGGCACATCATTCCCTGTTGTACAAGGAAATTTCAGACATATCCGACCTCAACTAGCGAACCTAAGATCTTCCCTCTCTTGCCAAGGCAGAGACACAGCCTTCCAGTATGAACATGGGACCCCCATATGTAACCCTTCTGTCCTAGGAGGGCACAGATATTCACATTCAGTTTCATGCAGACTCCAAAGGATCCCGCTGCAAAAAAGGAGCCTGAGTTCTTACCTCTCCACTCAAGAAGACATCAGACCTTCTCAATGTGACCAAAGGGGCCTCAGACTTTCCTATAACCACCCTGTCCAAGGCAGCTTTAGAATCTTTCAATCGGAAAGAAAGAGCCTCAAGAATAGCCCAACTAAATCACTGAGCCTCACATTTGCTCCTTGTGACCAAAGGGAATCCAGAAATGTGTCCTCTAATGTAGAGTGGGTTAGAACTTCAACTTCTGCTCCAGGAAGCCTCCAACATAATCCTTCTGCCCATGGAGGCTTCAAACCTTACAAGCTTGTCAAACCGAAGTTCTAAAGATGCTCATCTCAAGAGGGGATCCTGGGTCCTACTCTCTCTTATCATGCCATCTTTAGATCTTCTTATTCACAGGCCAGCCCCATATTTTCCTACTCTGTGCCCCACATGAACAACAGGAGTTTATAACTTTCCCTTTTCATCAAACACCTGTTAAACATTTGATTTCCATTCCTGGCTATCTCAGATGCACATTGAGGCATCAGATTGGTCCACCTGACTATAAAGAAGGCAGGCATTTTCCATCTGATTATTAATAGGTCACAGTTTCTACATAGAACATGATATACAATCTATTACCCATGGAGAATAGCATGTGCTTCTTCTGACTAATGTGGCCCTAGACTTACTTCATATGGCTTGGTGGGTGACAGATCAACTCCCTCTGTCTAAGAGTGTATCTTATTCTAATCATCTGACTTCAAAGCCTCTGTCCAAAAATAAAACTACCCTGGTGCCTAAATTTCTAGAATGTTAGATCACCCAGCAGTGCCCTAAACCCAGTATATGTGCCTTAACTTGATCAGCAGAAATAAAGAAATCACACCCATCATGTTCAGATGTAGATAGCTGAATTGGCACAAAGACCTAGCTGAGAATTGCCTCCTAGCAGGTTGGAGACTGATCACACTGTTGCCTGCCCTGCACGACATGGATATTCTATATTCCCATGAAGATTTGTGTTCAGACTTCTCTAATTCCCAAATTAACAGTTCCCACGCTTTCCACAAGAGTCTTTGACCTTTCTGTATTTCTCAAAAGAACATAAGACTTTCTGTCTCTGAAGACGGAAAATTTTGTACTCAAAATTCCCTGTTTGTCTATGGATGCTTTATTCTCATTCTGTACAGGGGTTCTCCATTGTTTTTCTGACAAAGGGGCCCCAGCCTTATTCTTTCAGTCCCAGGAGGACTCATCCTTTTTCCCAGTGACTGAAGTGGAGCTCAAATTATTTTCAAGGGCTTACCGGGTGCTCAGGCACATCTCTTCTGAATCAGGATGCAGAATGCACTCCACTAATTCTCAAGCAGGCTTTAGTCCTATCAATACAGAACCAGAGCTATTGCAAATGGATGTATGGATGAAGGGAGCTTCTGACCTTTCCTTCAGTACTGGGGGGTCTCAGATCTTTCCCAATGCCCAAGGTGGCCTCAATCTTTTCTGTCTAGAACAAAAGAAACTCACAACTTTTACCAGTAAACCAATAACCCATCAACAACAAAAGCTTCAGTCATTACCTGGTGTTCAAGGGAAGATTGACACACCATTCCATTGAGAACCAGGAGACCCCAGACATTCACTAATTGCCCAAATGGGCCTCATACTTACAACTTCAGAACAAGGGTGCCATGCATATCCTCAATGCTGAAGGAAGCCTGAGACATAACTTGGGAAGCAAAGAGTCCTCAGACTTCCACAAAGCCTCCAAGAAGGCCATGAATACAAACCCTTTAAAATTAATGAGCCATAGAATATTTCTGCTAAGTTACACTGGGGATTCTGATTTATTCCAGAATCAGGACAGTTTAGGCCTCCAGCTACCAACTCCATCATGTCTGAGATATTCCCTTCAAAACTAAATTAATTTCACTAGTTGAGGAAGCTTACACCTTGGTGCACTGTCTTATGAAGAGGGATTTTAAAGTTATTTCCTTCAACCACAGTAGCCCCTGATTTTCATACTTTGCCAGAGGGGGGTTTTTGTGACATGCTGCTTCCTTTGTCTTTCCTGGGGGGATCTGAGACATGCCCGTTTGATGAAGTAAGCTACAGAACTGGCCCTGTGACTAAAAAATGACTCAGATATTCAGACTTGATTTACAGGTACTTGAGATTGATTCCCTATTACTAGGTAAACATCACAGCTTCTCTTTGTGTTCATGGCCCACTCATGTCTACCAAATAACTAATCAAGACTAGAGCTTCTCCCTCAGAACTGAATGGCTAGGAAATATGCTTCTGACCACCAAAGGAATCTCATGGAACTCTAGATTGAAGTTGCATGGCAGAAGAATAAAAAGTACCCCGGATCTAAGATCATCTGTTTTCAAGCTGCACACCAGATATATGCCTGTCCTCCATGTCTACACCTGTGCAGCTTATCCAAGTTTAAATAGGGAACAGACCTAGGGACTATAATTCAACTTGTAAGAAGAACCCACTGATTGCCGTTAAGCCTCAAAAGGAGTCCTCAGAGATAAGAATTTTCTAGAGTTCACTGAAGAGTTGGAGAAGGACTAGGGAGTGCCTGGATCTTCTTCTCTACAAAAGGTAAGCAGTGGCATTCCCATTTGCCCAACAAGGTCTGGGATCTTTCTCCTTTCCAAAACCTTATAATTATTATTATTTGCTCTGAAAACTTAGGCCTAAAAATATCCCCTTTAGCCCAAATGGCCTTCATAAATTTCCCTCTGAGGAAGGGCACATGGAATATTTCACCATTGAACAAAGAGCATTGGTCACTGTGGTTAGTTCACAGAAGTCAAGAAGAGTAGACAAAACCAGGAACCCATGCCAAATAAAGTAGCCATGGTATAGACTTCTCAGTCATACCCAGTCCTGTTTGCCTGCACAGAATTCTTAGGCATCAACCACACTCTGCCTTCCACCAAGTATCTTAATGAATCCTGATATTGATGCTTGGTCTCTTACAGATTCAGCTAAAGATATGGACATCCTAAACTATGAAGAAGACTTAGATGGTGAGGCAATTCTAGGAGCTTATGAGGTATCAAAGTCAACTGAATTTTTGATCATGGTTATATGGGATTTTCACATTCTGATCATATCTCCCCTGCCGCATGGGTCTCAGAAACTCCTTTATTCACAGGGCTACTCACTCTTCCCTTTGGTCAACGAGATATCTGATCTTCATCCTGGAATAAAGGGAGTCCTACATCTTTCCAGTTTGTTCAAAGGAGGTTTAGATGTTCCTTTTGTGTGAGGGGCCCATATAATTCCTGATATTATGGAATGGACCTCAGACATTATTCTTAATGAATGGATCACAGATTTGCACTTCAGTAAACTGTAGACACAATATTGATCCAATGAGAGCCTCTGACAATAAATACCCTGTGAAGGATGATGGTTATATTCTACTTTCCTTGAAAGGGGGGACTTTAGACACACTATTTACCTTCATGGGTACTGATAGAAACTCATCTGATTAAGGGGATACAGGCCAGACCAGTGACATGAAGACTTACTCAGATGTTCATCTTCTTGTCATGTAAACTCCAAGTAAGCATTCCCTGACCTTGGCTTCCTCAGAAAAACCACTTTTATCTGCAGAAACCTTAGCTCTATTTCTCTCACTGAGAAGATGTTAATCTTTTCCCTTCTGACCTGGGTGTCCAGGCATGCCCAAATGACCAAAGGGATGTCAGAGTACTCTGAACTGATATCCTGAGACAAAACGGTAAAAACCTTTTCCCTGATTAAACCCTTTTACTTTTAAGATTCTTACCAGAAATGGAGTGGTCTCATCTTGTCTCATATGCCTGTGCTACTGATGAAAGGCTTGTGGAGGACATAGAGCTAGGAGCTGCCAACCAATGACTTCATCTTCTCCCTGAGGGTTTCTGGAACTTAGGGCTCTTTCCTACCTTCCCAAAACACTCTCCCTTTCAAACATGGGGCCTGAAGCCTTCCGTTAATGGCCTACTAGGTCTTCTATCAAGCTGTTCAGGAATAGGTCTCTGGGAGACTCTCTTTATAAACAAAGGACAATAGTCCACTCTGGTTTGAGGTCCCATAGGCATGTTTGGGAATCAGAGCATAGAAACCCCATGCCATCTGCCTTCATATCAGTCAATATAAATGGAATGACTTCAACATCTCTGCCGAGATCAGGACTGCTGAACACAAACTACAGGAAGTAACCTAGCCAGGAACAATCATCCAGGTCTTTGGAAGAAGACATAGATTGTTACTGCCTTGTCTCTCTCAGAAGGAACGCAAACTATGAATAAGAGTTGGAAGCTCATGATCAGTGCTGGGAACTTTCTCCACTATATGAGGTGCCCAAGATATTCCCCTTCAACAGAAATGTGTATGACACTTTCACACTCTACCCAAAGGCGATTCTGTCCTCATTTTTCAATGGGGTCTCAGAGGTTTCCTCTCTTACATTGGGCTCAGAATTTTCACTTTCTTCTTCTTCTTCTTCTTCTTCTTCTTCTTCTTCTTCTTCTTCTTCTTCTTCTTCTTCTTCTTCTTCTTCTTCACCTATTCCTTCTCAATACATGGAATAGGATGTCAGAACTCTCCTAAGAAGTATATTTTCCTAAACCCCATTTTCCAATGAGCCCTACCCTAAAATATTTGTTTGCTGTTGTATGGTCCTTATATATTCCCATTCCTCCCAAGTGACTCTGTCTTTTATCTTCTCATTACAGGGGTGTCAGACCAAGAGTACATTATACCACCAAGTAAAACAAGTATCAGACATTCATGATCTTCCCTGAAGGTTTGTGAGCCAATTATCTACTTTCATCTAGGAAGAGGATTTCAGAAGTTCAGTTTCCACACAAGGAAATCTGAAAAATCAAACCTTATTGAATGGTCTCTCGAAACTGGCCCCTGTATACAAGGGATGTCTCAGACTTCCATCCTCTGATCTTCAGCACTTCAGTACACTCTAAGACTAAAGAACCATCAAGCTTCCCTTCTTTAGTTGGTGACCTCGCATGTTCCCCTACTAACTAAGATTGCTTTGGAGCTGGCCCCTCTGACCAAGACAACCATACAAACACATATGAGAACAATGGGATCTCATAACTTTCTGCTTTAAGATTACAGGACAGAAGCTCTCAAGCCATCTGTCTCCAAGTTTGGTTATCAAAAAACGCACTGTTTCTTTTATTCACAGATATGTAGAGCTGAACACAACCTTGAGGAAACATCAATGCTTGCATAACCACTTATCCTGTTGGAAGATTGTTAGGAGATTTGCCTTAGACTCTCAAAGATTTCACACAAAGTATGTGTTTGCATTCGGAAAAATAGCTGATGTTAGTGCACAGCCAGAACCTTTTCCCATTATTCAAGATGCCTTGGGACCTTCCTGTTCTGATCATGATTGAAGTGCATAGTAGTATTCTACCAAATGTGACTGGAGCCCTCCTCGTTGTGAATAAAGACATTTGGGATTTCTCATTTGCTGAAGGTAGTCTCAGAACTTCCCATTCTGAGAAGAGGTTGTCAGAACTTCCCTGTTTACAAGAGACCTCATGTATACTTTGTTTATTGAAGTTTTCATGAGAAATCCCTGGGTCAGACTGGGCCATCCTCCTTCCCTCCATTAAAAAATGTGTACTTACATCTTATCCACCTGTACAAGGGAGACTAGGAAGCACTGTCTTTGACTCCAGGAAACTCGTGCATTTCTTTTATTCACAAGGTGACATTAGAGATGTTATTTTGAATAATACTGCATCCTACCTTGTAGGATTCTATCAAAAAATCCTCAAACATTGCATTCTGTCTTTGAAGTACCTCCAAAATATGCTTCTCTAAACAAAAATGATTTAAACCTTTTATATATGGTGCTGGTGGCTAGGGAACTGCATTGCTCCACTCTAGGTTGTGGGCCCCTGTCATAACTTTAGAATTAGAAACTGAATCCTACGCTATGTTTTTCAATCCAATCACTAGAAATCAACTGACCCCATCACTGCTGCCCAGACATGGACCATGAAAACAACCTGAAAAAAAGAGGAGACCTAGCTCTTGACAGCCATCCAGATATATTGAAGAAGGCTTTAGTTGCTGCCTGAACTCTCTAAGACTCAACCAAGATGAGGAAGCACTAAAGAAGAGTTGGAAGCTGAAGTGCAGTAATGGTACCTTCCTTCACTGAGTAAGGTAGTAAGGGCATTCACCTTCAACAGGATGGTACATGACATTTCTCCTCTCTGTGCAAGGGTTTTCCAACTCATACCCTTGCCCTAAACAGGTCTCACAAAGGGCCAGTGCTTCCACTCTCCTCAAGTTATCTTATTCCTTTTACTACACTGATAAAAATGGTAGAACTCCCTCCTAGGTCAAAGCCTACTGCAGACCTTCTCCATTTTCCTAAGGTGGTCGCAAGTATTCATTTTGTGGCAAAGACCCTCAAACTTTACCTTTGAATAAAGAGGCCCCATATTAAATATTCCTTACACCACTCACACTGTAACAGTGAGAGTCAGATTTGCCCATATTCAGTCCAGTGTAGTGAAAGGGGGAACTACAATTACAAATTTCAACCACAAAAATTACAAAGATCCCATTTTTTGCCAAGAGGTGTCTGGGCTATTCCACACTGATGAATAAGAGCTCAGAATTGCAACCAAAGGGGTTGCAAATCATTCACTCTGTATTTAATTGAGCTACAGATCTAGCCACTGACCCTGGGAGGCCCTAGAGCATCCCCTTCCTTTCATGGACACATTTCACTTGACCCTTGGACTCATATTACCTTAGTGCCAATCCCAGGGGCTAAGATTCGTAAGAAAACACTTTTGTAACCATGGGACCTCACAAGATTCTAGGTAGAGGGAAAAATATAAAAAGCTAAAACTAATAATTATGTCATCTGCCTAGAATGTAGCTGTCAGAAATGCAAAATGTTCTCATCTTTTATGTAAATGAAGACTGTACTTATGTTTCCCAACTGCCCAAGCACAAATAATTACACAGAAAATATATTAATTACAATTCCACATAACCTATTAGCTCAGGCTTCATATTAACTAACACTTACATCTTAAATTAACCCATTTTTATTAATCTATGTATCACCATATGGCTGTGGCCTACTGGAAAAGTTCTGGTGTAGTTCTACTTCAGTAGCTACATGTCCTCTCCTGGACTCCACCTAAATTCTTTTTATATCTCTTCCAGCCTGGCTATATTCTGCCCTGCCATAGGTCAAAGCAGATTTAATCATTAACCAAAAACGAAAAGAAAAGCATATACAGCAGGACATTCCACATTACTTACATTGATGGATAAACACAGATTAATACAATCCTGAGGAAGCATCAAAGTTTACACAACCACTCATCATGTTGAAAGAGTGTTGTAATTTCTTCTTGTACTCTTCCCAACAGTTGATGTAATATATCGATCATGGAAGTTGGGAGCACAGTAAGAATCAAATGATGCTGAACCAAACCACTCAAGTAGAACTAGCATTTTCCGTTTCTGCACAATGGGGTGATTGGATCTTGCTGTTTGGTCAAACATAGTCAGGCACTTTTTCTCTAAGCAGGACAGTTCAAAATGACCTCAGAAGTTTCCCCTCTGAATATAATATAGGCTTCCCAAGCAGTTCCTATTCTCAAGGCATCTCACACTGCGCCTTTTTGGTGACTGGTTATCAGAAGATCCCTTTTATTAAAGTAGATGTCAGGCCTTTCTGTTATTATAAATAACACCCAAGGCCATCCTTTTCTGTTTAAGGAAATTCATAAGAATAACTGACTTTTTAATTAAAGTTATCTCAGAATTTCTATTTTCTCAAGGTGACCAAGATCAAAGTATCCTCGGATCACCCCCTATAAGCATGTGGGCCTCAGAATTATCCCCATAATGGAGATCTTTCCCCTCTTACTACATCCACTATGAAAATACATATGTGGCCAAAGGGACTTCATCTTGCTCTGCTTTGAGGTGACAGAGCCTGAGACTTAGGTCATCTTTGCTTCATTAAAGTCACCAGAATGAAGAGGTCTCATCCTTGATACACACACCAATGTAGCTGATGAGAACTTCAGCCTGCCAATCATGACTGATAGATGATGCTCAGATTACTGCCAGGCCTGCCACAGTGTGCCTGAAGATGTGGATCTTCTAAACGGTGATGAAGTCCTTCCTCCACTGCACAAGGTAGACTGGGATACTCCCTTTTGCCTAAGTGGTTTGTGACTTTGCTTCTCTCTTTAAGTCTGCCAAAGTCTTCCATTCCTAACCACCATCTATATCTGTCAATTAGACTTCAAATGCACACTCTGTAACCAAGAGGGCCTGATATCTATCCTGCATGACTGAGGGGGCCAGGGAAGATCTATACCTGCCCAAGGCCCCAAAACTTTCAAATTCCAATCAAAAAGGCCTTCAAAACTTACACTCACTTAGTAAGCATCCAATCATTCCCTTTTGATGAAGGAGGGCTCAGACATTCTCCCGCTATACTTAAATATGCTTCACCTACAATACATCATCTGAAAGGGTTATCATTATCCTCTTTTTGTCAGGGTCCTCAAATTCCTCCCCTCTGACCAAAAGGTCTGAAAATGTCTTTCTTTCATAGAGGAGATTCAGAGCATCATATTATAGCATCAGACACTATTCAGAAATACTTGGCCTTTCCCCTCTATCCAAGGGGAAGTAAAACTTTCTCTCAAAGACCAAGGTGGCTTGTAATATGTTCTCTTTTGCCCAAGGATGACTCAGGCCTACCATATCTAATATGGGGCTTATAGATCTTGTTCTCTTGAATATGTATGTCTGCTATATTCCCAACAGTCTAGGATTGCTTCAAACTTTCTTCCTGCTACATATATGGGATTATCTTATCTGACCAATAACTTCTTAGACTGAAAATGACCATCCAACCACTTGGAAAACATGCAATGATTACTTCCCGGCCTTTCACAAGTCCACAAAGGTATGGATATTCTCAATACTGGAAAAGATTTGGAAGCTGACTAGGCCAAACCAGACCTTCCTCTGCTACACAAGGTGTTTACTTTATACTTAATGGAAAATTGCAGTTCCCATTTTAATGAACATTGCCATATACTTTACACCCCTGACAAATAGGTGTAGACCTTCGTTTATGCACAAAATGTCTCAGAAATTCCAGTTATGGCCAGAGTGCATTAATATTTCTCATTATTCCCATGAATTTTGCCACATAACATTTTTGATGAAGGGTATAATAATCCTTCTATTTCTGTCCCAAGTACCAAGGCCCTACCCCATCTTACAAAGTGGATTTAGACATTCACATCAATAAAGAGTGCCTCAGGCCTGCCCTGTGTAATCAAGGAAATTTCACAGTTGATTCCATACCTATAACTTCTAATTTGGGTGGCCTGGGAAGTACTGTTCTGACTAAAGAGAACTGAGATCTCTCTGGACCGAGGTCCCTGAACACAAGAACAGCAAGATGAGGATAACTCATAATACTGCCTTCATTCTAGTCCCTTAGACAGAGAATTCCTTTCCTACATGAAGAGGAATTTGTGGATGGACCTATACCAGATAAAGAAACTGAGTCACCGACTTCTGTTGTGTAGCCTCTTAGAAGACTTCTAAGACTGCTGACATGCCTGACATGGACATTCAGAAAATGTGTATTCTAGATTGTAATTTCAAGTTTGGTGCCGATGAAGAAGTGAGTGTCTGGGACTTTCTATAATTCTCAGGGTATCATTCAAGTTTCAGCTTCTGCCCAATAGGTACACAGACATATGACCAAGGGAGGCTGAGATTATTCCACCTAGTCCTAGGGAGCTCCTGACTCCTCCTTCTAGGTTAGAGGATTTTAGATCTTTCATCTGATGCCAAAGTGGTAGCAAGAATTCTTCTTCTGCCCACATAGGCTTTCTCTGCCTACCTAAGTTCGGCCTTGCTATAGGTCCAAAACAGTATCTTATTTATTAATGGTGATCATAGCACACAGAGGGGACTCCCTCATCATGGATATGCTCCACCTACCCTGAGAAGTCTGAGAGTATCCTCTCTTTCTTACTGAAGTGGCTTTTAGACTATCCCCTCTCCCAAGTATACCCCCAAGTTTTGTCTTGTGACTAAAGGGTTTCAGACCTGCCTGCTCTACTAGAGAGGTACATACAAGAGTTCTCAGATCTTCTGAACATGACCCTGTGGGTGGACAATTACTAGGACCATATAATTGGGCCACATACCATTCTGATGTGACCAAAGGAGTTTCAGTTTACTGCCTATGATTTACCAGACAGCCTCAGATCTATTCATTCTGCAAGTTGTCTTCAAATAGGCCCTTTGGTCCAAGGAGAGCCTCACACTCTTCTCCTTGATTCAGTGGCCTCAGACATTCCCCTACCCAAACCTGAGACCATAGAATACTTTTCTTCACACAATGACTTCTCCAGACATCCCAGGCTTAAAGACTCCAAGCCGATGTGTAGGAAGTAGAGTCTGGAACTGAAGCCCACTGCCTCAAAGCCAAAATCAATATAATGTGGTCCCCATCATTCAAACTTAGATCTGAGCAGCTGAACATATGCTTGAGAAGGAGAATAAGCTTGGGACTCTCATGAAGACTTTTGGAAAATACTCAGACTGCTGCCTCACCTACCACACATTCTCTACAGTGGACAGATATCCAAGTATCTGATGAAGAGCTGGAAGCTGATAAGGCAGTTCCTGGAATGTGTTCCATTGTATGAGGTGGGCTGGGACTTTGATCTCATATCAAGCAGTGGGTATGCTGATTTCCAACTTTACCCAATCCAACATGCTATTCAATATCTATAATAACCCCCAGATTTCCACACTCCTCATAAGACACCATCAAACATTTCCCCTCTGACCCTGGGGTCCTTGTATTTCTCTAGGGCTCTTGTTTCCTCCCTTCTTCCCCATGCACCTTGGCAAGCTTCTGACCTCTCATTGCTGACCCTTTGATCCCTATTTGTATATTTCTGACTTATGTGGGGGGCATTCAAGGTGTGAATATGAGGCCTTCAATAGTGTTCCCATTGACCAAGGGTGTCTCACACATACTCTTTTCCTTTAATGGAGTATTCAAACTCCACATCTGGCCAAGAGAATTTCAGATCTTCCTTTTCTGTAACGTATGGTGTCTATACTAACATGCTTATCCAAAGGGCCTCTAATTTTACCTTCTGACCAAGCAAGTCTCTGACATTCCCACTCTGCTCAAAGACACACGTACATGAGGTAGACAGAAGTCTTGGGCACACTCCTTCTAATCAATAACATTCTTCCCCTCAAGATTGGGGCCTCAGAGTGCAAGAGTAACAAGGAGAGTCTGGAAAACAGCCATCAGTCTTCAGGGCATTCATCAGAACATCAGAAGTGGACTTCTTCCAACCTTAGTGCCCTGAGCAGGATGACTGAACACCAACCCGTGAGGCTTCAAAAGTGACAGACACCAGCCACGCTCTTGCAATAATGTTCACATTACTGCATATCCTTCTGCAGATGCCACAGATGATAGTGTTACTTTGTTGTTATGAATGTTGTTCTCTTCTTGGTGTTATTGTTTACTTTTAAGTTTAGAAGAGGACATCTTGATATTTTCTTTGTATGTTAATTATCTACTGGCATTAAAATCCGGCAACCAATTGCATAAATGTTTCACATGTTCTAATCTATTTGGAAACCATAAAGTATGCACATCTTCCAACTTTTTGTATCAAATACATACTGCTATTCAATTCTATTTTACAAATGCAATCATTTTAGCCAACATTCATATATGTGTGTGTGTGTTTTCAAAACTGTTTCCTGTGCTATGATTTATTTTTTAAATACTAAATTCATTTATTTATTTACTTTACATCCCAGATGCAACCTCCACCCTCCCCTCCTTGTCCTATTCCATCCCCTTCAGTTCCCACCTACAATCCACTCCTCCTCTGTTTCTGTTCAAGAAAGGACAGGTAACCTATGGAAATCAACAAAACATAGCAAACAAAGTTGCAGTAAGACTAAGCACCTCCCATGCACTAAGGCAGTGCAAGGTGACCCAAAATGAGGAGTAGGTTTCTAAAGCCTGTAAAAGAGCTGGAGATAGTACCTGTTCCCATAGTCAGGAGGCCCACAGTAGGATCAAGCCACACAACTGTAACACATCTGCAGAGAAAATCTCATTTGATGCCATTTGGAAGATCCTTTCTTACATGTGCTGGCCTCTCCTCCTGCAATTTCACAGTGATTGGAAGGATGTTATGAGTACCATATTCAGAAATAAGCCCAATACAACCCGGACAGCATCATCTGACTAAGAAAATATTTCTGATAAATGTCAGTCCTTTCTTGTGAACTGAGAACAGCTTTCCTCTCTGGATTCAAGCATGGCTTTGTGCAAGGAAATTTGTTTTAGGGTGAAACTGGTTTAAGCCTTCATGGGGGCACAATGAGGTTGTCATCTCTGAGACCGAGTAGACCAATAGTGACATAGAAGCACTGAGAAGAACCAAAAGAGAGAGAGGAGGAACATTGCATGGAGTAGAAAACTCTTGGATGACAGAAAGAGCAGGTTTGACCAGGGTCTCAGAGGGAATAAGCAGAACTTGCTGGGGCAAAGATACTGTGTGTAGCTATCATGAGGAGAAACCAAAGTATGATTTGATAAGGAAGGTCATGGGAGGAGAGGGGTGAAGTAGCTCTCCAGGGCTGAGGGACTACTGGATGCTGTCCAGAAGAGAGGCTAGGAAGACTTTGTACCTATGGGGCTTCATTTGCATCCTGTCCTACAAAGAGCTCTATTGAGGTAGGCTTTTTTTAAGAAGTAACTCTAAAAAATTGTGTTCCTGATAAAGGTGGGCTTAGAAACAATGGAACCTCAAACTTCCCCATGTTAATAAAGGGTGATACAGAAATTCCACCTCTGTGCAATATAGCCTCTGTGGTTATCTCTGTGGCTATAAGAGCCCCATAGATCCTCCCAGGAGGTGATGGTCCTCAGGCATTCCCATTCTTCCCTAGGAAGCTTATTTTTTGCCAAGAGAATTTAAAAAATAACCCTGATAGCCAAGGTTCCACAGATATTTTCCAGCTTTGCCTGAAGTTTTGTATATAATCCCTATGGTCAAGAAGGTCTATGATTTTCTTCCTGTGACCACTGATTTGGAATATTTTCATTGGAAAACACATTTTGGATCACACTGGTTAGAGGTATTGGGTGTCAAGCTTACTTTCTGTGAACAATGAGAAATACAATCACATAATGAATTGTTCAAGAGTGTCCTTATTTCTGTGAATCCGTTCTATGAACCCAGAAGGCAATTGACATCACAGGTTTGAACCCTATTACACACAATTCTCCAATACTTACATCCTGATGCTAAACTTTAACTAATCATGTTGGTGCAATAGATAATTAGCAGACACTAACAATCCATAGAAGAATTATATTGTAAAAACATAAAATAAGAATTGTTCTATGTCACCTATAAGTATTCATTTTAATACAGTTAATACTATATTTTGTGCTTCGGATAAACTGAAACATGAGCTAGTTTTTCCAACATAATGAAGAAGAAAGAAACATTTTTATGGATCCTGTGTATATTTTCTGTATGCTGCTTTTTCCCCTTAAAATATCTCTAAATATGGCTTATTAAAGAGCCATGTGACCTTCCAGATGCAGGATGACATTAAAAGGATATTCTGGAGTGACACTCTACACATGCAAGTTTATCTTTGAAAATCCATGCCTCTTTGACTTATTTCCCCATTCCTTCTGATTGAGCTTCATTAAGTTGTATATATATATATATATATATATATATATATATATTTTGTTTTAAAGGCAGTTAAGTAGAATCCTTTCCACGATAAAACAGAAAACAGTCTCTGCTCAGGTGAGATGCATTTAGAGGGGTGACAGCAGCAGATGAACATGAATGTGTCCTTGTCAACACACTAATAATATCACCGCCACAGACAGGAGCTTTCTGATTTGTTGAGCACATTTCTCATGGAGGCAATGGCAAAGTAGGAGCTATAGATATTGCGGAAGTTAAAGGAAGTCTAAATGAATAAGGGATTGTTGATTCTTGATCTGCATGGCTCCCCTTTCCAGTCCCCATATCCATCATCACCACTTCCTAGAGATCTCCCATCAGCATTTTGAGACTTCAAATTTGCACAGTTCCCCCTGCCTCCACTACTAGTGCAGTCCAAAGGCTAAGGAAAGTGGATCTCAAGACACATGAATTCACCCCTGTCCCTAGACCAGCATATCATACACAAAGACCAGTGCTTTGGTCAGTGTTTTACTACTGTGAAGAGACACATGACCATAGCAACTCTTGGAAAGCATTTAATTGGGGCTCGATTATTGCTTCGGAGATTTAGTCCATTGTCATCATGGCAAAGAAGGAGCATGCGATGCATAGGCAGACATGGTGGCTGAGAGTTCTACATCCAGATCCAAGGACAGCACAAAGAGAGAAACTCCAGGTTTGGAAAGGTATCAAAAGTCAGCAGAGTCCAGCTTTGCTGACTTCCTCCCAGGGTTCTGTCAGGTTGCCTCAGCATAAAGAAAAGTATCTTAGGATAGCTCTAATTTGAGGGAAAAGACTCATGCTTTCAGCTCCAGTTATGTTGCTTTATTGTTCAGTATTAATTCTAATTTTCTTGCCCTAAGTATCAATAATTTTTTAGCTTCAGTTTTCTCTCAATTCTAATTCCAATTCTCTATTACAAATTTCTGTTCCAATTCATTATTGTTTTAATTACTCTATATTCTTTCTTCTTCTTTTTCTTCTTCAGTTTTCTGCATTCTTTAATCTTTCAATCTTATTTTTTTCTGCTGCTGAAAATTCCCAAATGTGTGTGTGTGTGTGTGTGTGTGTGTGTGTGTGTGTGTGTGTGTATCCACTCATTAGCAATTTGTTAGTAATAAAAAACTACAAGGAAAATTCTTAGAGACACATGCATTCTTTGAAAATATGTAACAAAACTTACCAGCTAGTTTGTAGCTAACTGCAGCTGCAGCTGTGTGGAGATCTTTGCCCTCTCTTAAAGGGAACCTCTACAGGTTACAAAGAAAGGGAACTAAGCCATTGAGAGATCTCAGAAAGAGAAAAAGAGTACATGTACTATTTTACATTTCTTTATTTTTAATTGAGCTATACATTTTTCTCTGTTTCCCTCCATTCACCCTTCCCTTTTACTCACTCCCATTATCCCCATGTTTCCAATTTACTCACATGATCTTGTCTTTTTCTACCTTCCATGTAGATTAGATCCATATATATCTCTCTTAGGGTCCTCTTTGTTGTCTAGGTCCTCTGGGATTATGAATTGTAGGCTGTGTTTTTATCTGCTTTATGTCTAAATGTCACTTATGTCTGAATACATATGATATTTATCCTTCTGGGTCTGGGTTACCTCACTCAATATGGTGTTTTCTAGATCTATCCATTGGCCCACAAATTTCAAGAAGTCATTATTTTTTCCACTCTGTAGTACTCCATTGTGTAAATGTACCACATCTTTTTTATCCATTCTTCAGTCAAAGGGCATTTAGGTTATTCCCAGGTTCTGGTTATGACAAATAATGCTGCTATTAACATAGTTGAGCACATGTCCTTGTGGTACGATTGAGCATCCTTTGGGTTTATAACCAAAAGTAGCATTGCTGGGTGTTGAGGTAGGTTGTTTCCTAATTTTCTGAGAAATCATCATACAGATTTCCAAAGTGACTATATCAGCTTCCACTCCCATCAACATTGGAGGAGTATTGTCTTTACCCAATGACCTCTCCAGCATAAGTAGTCATCAGTATTTTTTAAATATATATATATATATATATATATATATATATTCACACAATATTCTGTCTGTGTGTATGGCCAGAAGAGGGCACCAGACCCCATTACAGATGGTTGTGAGCCACCATGTGGTTGCTGGGAATTGAACTCAGGACCTTTGGAAGAGCAGGCAATGTTCTTAACCTCATAGCCATCTCTCCAGCCCAGTCATCAGTATTTTTGATCTTAGCCATTCTGACAGGTTTAAGATGGAATCTTAGAGTTGTTTGATTTTCATTTCTCTGATGGCTAAGGATGTTGAGCATTTCCTTAATGGCTAAAAAGCCATTTTAGATTTATCTGTTGAGAGTTCTGTGTTTAGGTCTATACTCCATTTTTATTACATTATCTGTTCTTTGCATGACAAATTTCTTGAGTTCTTTATATATTTTGGAGTTCAGTCCTTGTCTGATATGAGTTTCCCATTCTGTAGGCTGCTGTTTTGTCTTTTGCTTTACAGAAGCTTCTCAGTCTCCCATGTTCTTGGGTAGGTAGAATAAACATAATAAAAATGGCAATCTTACCAAACGCTATCTACAAATTCAATGCAATGCCCAGCAAAATTCTTCACAGACCAAAAAAGAACAATACTCAACCTCCTATAGAAAAGCAAAAAAAAAAAAAAACCCAGGATAGCCAAAACAATTTTGTACAATAAAGGAACTTCTGAAAGCATCACATTCCCTGACTTCAAACTCTACTCCAAAGCTACAGTAATGAAAAGACCCTGGTATTGGCATAAAAACAGACAGGAGGCCAATGGAATCAAATAAAAAAACATGGATATCAATCCACACACCTACCAACTCCTGATTTTTCACAAAAAAAGCAAAAATATAAAATTGAAAAAGAAACCGTATCCAGAAAATGATGCTGGTATAACTGGATATTAATGTATAAAATAATGAAAATAGATCCATACCTACCACCATACACAAACTCAAGTTCAAATGAATCAAATACCTCAACATAAAACCAACAACACTGAACCTCATAGAAGAGAAAGTGGGAAGTACACTTGGATGCATTGACACGGGAAATCACTTCCTAAATATAACCCCAGTAGCACAGACACTGAAGGCAACAATTAATAAATTGGATCTCCTAAAACTAAGAACTTCCATTTTACATTTCTTAAGTGTGATTAATAATATCTGGACATGGTTAGTTAGTTAGGTGCTGTTGATCTTTTGGAGGACTAAGATATAGAAAGGACAGATACCTGCAATACAGTTCTAATTCATCATAAACCTTTGAATGACATAGATCTAGCAAGGCCAGACACCTGCAGTTTCTCTTTGTGAAAGTTCCTCCTGTAATCATTCCACAAGGACTTCGGTCTGGCTGAATCAAATCATACTCTTAGGGAGTTAATTATAGAGAACAGGCTTCTAAGGCATTTTTTTCTTTTTCTTTTTTTCTTTCTTTCCTCTCTCTCTCTCTCTCTCTCTCTCTCTCTCTCTCTCTCTCTCTCTCTCTCTGCAGTTTAGGACTAAAGGTTTGGCTGTCTTATTTTATTTGCCAGAATACACAGTTTGGGTAAAAAGTTATCCTAATTCCAAAATACAGGAAGACTGTGCCTGACATATGAGGAATACAATGGTTAAGAGTCCCAAAGCTAAGCTAGAGTGGGAACATGTTATCTATCACACAAGGGAATTTGTAGAGACAGTATTTTTCATGGGTCATGCCTAAGTGAATTTAACCTCCATCAAATATGTCAATCTCTGATGGATTGGTCTTCTAAATGCTAGATGATCTACTGTGTAACCTTGCAGATCCCATGAGAATGGCTTCTTTGAAACTTCAAAGCACACCCCAATGACACACTTCTCCAATAAGGCCACACCTTGTAATAATTTCAATAGTGACATTCCCTGGAGACCAAATATTCAAATCTATAAGCATATAGGGAACATTCTTATTTCAACCACCATTACCAGCATGTCTTGAACACCAATGTTTCATTCCTCTAACACGGTCTTATGGCTTCCCCTTAACTTGGAAACTCTACTACCTCAATAAGGCTGTCTCCACTCAAGTGGCACTGAGCATTTGCAGCAGCAGGCTGTCCTTGGGCAGTGACAATCTTGCTGGTGGGCCAGCTCTTGCAACCGCTCAGCTGGAGGATTCCCAATAGTACTAGGCTCCTGCCGTACTTTGTTTCTTAGCCTGCATACTTGCAGGATCACTTCAGTAACTAGTTGGGCTGCCATGAGACCCAGTGTATACTGTATTCAGGCATAGAGTCCACTGAACCCAGAATGGTATGAGAGCACAGCTTAACTGCTAATTTTTCAAGGCTAAAGTGAGCCAATGTGGTGGGGTAGTGATGAGAGTAATAGCCACCTCTAATTCCAGTAGGGCATGAAAACACACCTCACCTGTTATTATCTCATGTTGTATAGTGCCTGCTGGCTTGCTCAGTGACCCAAGCTGTAACAGTCCTTTTCCAATCCTTACTCCCATTCTATCTCTGACCAAAAAGCAGGGAATGAAGGCACATGGTGGAATATTCCAGATTGGCCACAAGGGTTCACAGTTTATGTGTGGGGCCCACAAATTGATGTTCACCATGAGCTAATGTGAATGGCTAAAGTTCTGGCACATGCTCAGTGAGCCTAAGAGGTTATACCCTCTGTCAGGAATGAGTCAAGTCAGATTACAAGATGATGTGAGGGTCCATGGTGAAGTATTTCTGGCAACTGGTTCACAAGGTGGCCCCAACTCGTTGGCATCCACTCTGAGACAATATATGTGGCCCTAGTACTGATGTGTGTTCAGTAACCTCACCAGAAAGTTGCCTGTTGCATTGGCTCCTGTCTGCACTTCTAAAATAGAAGAATAGATGTCTGAGTCCATTTACTTCTTTGGCAACTGTGAAGAACTAAAAGTTTGGCAAATGAAAACTGTTTGAGAAGTTTAAATACACACATTTAAAAGGGATAAAAATTAAAGAATGAGAAATATTTTTCTAGACATCAAATTACCAAGTAATCCAATAAAAAAGGGGTACAGATCTAAACAGAGAATTCTCAGCAGAAGAATTACAAATGGCAAAAAGACACATAAGATATTACTCAGTATCCCCAGCCATCAGGGAAATGCAAATCAAAATGACTCTGAGATACCATCTTACACTGGTCAGAATTACTAAGATCAAAAACACCAAAGAGAGTTTATGCTGGAGAGGATGCCGAGTAAGAGGAACACTCCTCCATTGCTGGTGGGAATGCAAACCTATACAGACACTTCAGAAATCAGTGTGGCAGTTTCTTAGAAAATTGGAAATCTATCTACTTCAAGACTCAGCAATACCACTCTTGGACATATACCCATAGGATGCAAACTCATAACACTCGGACATTTGCTCAACTGTGTTCAGAGCAGCACCTTATTTGTAATAGCCAAAATCTAGAAACAGCCTAGGTGTCCCTTGACTGAACAATAGATAAATAAAATGTGGTACATTTACACAATGGAGTATTATTCAGCTGGAAAATACAATGACATATTGAAATTTGGAGGCAAATGGATAGAACTTGAGAAAATCATCCTGAGTGAGCTAACCCAGACCCAGATAGACAAACATGGTATGTTCTGACTCGTAAGTGTATATTAGACATAAAGCAAAAGATAACCAGCCTACAGTCTCAGAGATCTAGGTAACAAGCAGAACCCTAACAGATACATTCATGGATCCCTCTGGGAAAGGGACACAGACAAGATCTCCTGAAAAACTGGGAGTATGGAGGAAGAAAAGGGACAGAGCAAAGGAAGGGGAGGGGATAAGAGGAGAGAGGAGGAAACATGAGGAAACAGAATGCTCAAGAAGGGGAAGGACAGAGAGGGAGAACAAGGAAAGAGGTATCTTGATTGAGGGAACTATTAAAGCACTAGCAAGAAATGTGGCCCTAGGGAAATTCCCAGGAATCTACAAGGATGACTCCAGCAAAGACTCTAAGGAACAGTGGAGAGGACACCTAATCTGGCCTTCCCCCTGTTATTAGACTGATGACTACCTTAATTGTCCATCCAGCAACTGATGGAAGCAGATACAGAGATCTACAGCAAAGCCCTGGACCGAGCTACCTGAGACCAATCCAAGAGAGAGAGGAGTGATGACATGAGCAAAGGGGTCAAGACCATGACAGTGATACCCACAGAATCAACTGACCTGAGCTAATGAGAGCTCAGACTCTAGACTGATAAGTGGGGGAACCTGCATAGGACCAATCTAGGACCACTGAATGTGGAGGACAGTTTTGAGGCTTAGGAAGTCTATAGGGCCACTGGCAGTGGGGCCAGGCGTAGTTATTACTAGTGTTTGAACTGGCATCTTGGAACACATTCTGGCTGGAGAAATATCTTGCTCAGCCTAGATATAGCAGGATGGACTTTGGTCTTGCATTGAAGTGAAGTGTCAGACTTTTTGTCTCCCCATGAGAAACTTTACCCTCTCTGATGAGTGTTTGGATGATGGGTAAAGGGGAAGAGAAGGACTGGAAATGGGGATAGCTATAGCTATGCAAAATGAGAAAAGTTTGTATTAAAAATTCTTAATAAGAAGCAATATATATTATTTTTCCTTTTTTGATTGTGTCACTGAATTTTTTAATAGAGCAGTGGTGTGACAGGTCTCTTTGGATAGAGCGTTTTTTTTTTCTTTCAACATTTATTTATTTATTTATTTATTTACATTAAAAATTTCTGCCTCCTCCCAGCCTCCCTTTTCCCTCCCCCTACCCCCAGTCCCCATGCCTCACTCCCATCCCCCTCCTTCTCCAGTCCCAAGGACAGTCAGGGTTTCCTGCCCTGTGGGCAGTCCAAGGTCCTCCCCCTCCATCCAGGTCTAGGAAGGTGAGAATCACACAGGCTAGGCTCCCACAAAGCCAGTACATGCAGTAGGATCAAAACTCAGTGCCATTGTTCTTGGCTTCTCAGCAGCCCTCATTGTCCACCATATTCAGAGAGTACGGTTTTATCCCATGCTTTTTCAGTCCCCGTCCAGCTGGCCTTGGTGAGCTCCCAATAGATCAGCCCCACCATCTCAGTGGGTGGTTGCCCCCCTCGCGGTCTTGACTTCCTTGCTCATGTTCTCCCTCCTTCTGTTCCTCATTTGGACCTTGGGAGCTCAGTCCACTGCTCCAATGTGGGTCTCTGTCTCTATCTCCATCCGTCGCCAGATGAAGGTTCTATGGTAATATGCTAGATATTCATTAGTATGGTTATAGGATCCGGCCATTTCAGGCTCTCTCTCTTCAGCGGCCCAAGGACCTAGTTGGGGACATCTCTTTGGACCCCTGGAAAACCCTCTAAAGACAAGGCTCTTGCCAACCCTAAAATGGCTCCCTTAATTAAGATATATACTTCCTTCCTCCCATATCCATCCTTCCGTTATCCCAATAATCCCATTCCCCCAAGCTCTCCCCATCCTCCTCGTCTCACTTGTCTCTCCCCATCTCCCCTATCACCTATCCCACTCCACAGCCCAGTTCCCAATTTTTGCTCAGCAATCTTGTCTACTTCCAATATCCAGGAGGATAACTGTATGTTTTTCTTTGGGTTCACCTTCTTATTTAGCTTCTCTAATTATAGGCTCAATGTCCTTTATTTATGGCTAAAAACCAATTATGAGTGAGTACATCCCATGTTCATCTTTTTGGGTCTGGATTACCACACTCAGGATAGTGTTTTCTATTTCCATCCATTTGCATGCAAAATTCAAGAAGTCATTGTTTTTTTACCACTGAGTAATACTCTAATATGTATATATTACACACTTTCTTCATCTATTCTTCCATTGAAGGGCATCTGGCTTGTTTCCGGGTTCTGACTATTACAAATAATGCTGCTATGAACGTAGTTGAAGAAATACTTTTGTCGTATGATAGGGTATCTCTTGGGTATAATCCCAAGAGTGGTATTACTGGATCCTGGGGTAGGTTGATCCCAAATTTCCTGAGAAACCACCACACTGCTTTCCATAGTGGTTGCACAAGTTTGCATTCCCACCAGCAATGGATGAGTGTACCTTTTACTCCACATCCTCTCCAGCAAAGGCTATTATTGGTGTTTTTGATTTTAGCCATTCTGACAGGTATAAGATGGTATCTCAAAGTTGTTTTGATTTGCATTTCCCTGATTGCTAAGGAGGTTGAGCATGACCTTAAGTTAAGCCATTTGAACTTCTTCTGTTGAGAATTCTCTGTTCAGTTCTGTGCCCCATTTTTTAGTTGGGTTAATTAGCATTTTAAAGTCTACCTTCTTGAGTTCTTTATATAAGTTTAACAGATGTGTGTGGAGGCTTGCTTCCCACTACTGGTGGATGAAATTCAATAGATAACAGTATTGCATGCATTCTCTATTTTTAAGTCTTCTATGAATCTGCAGGTTGGATTCGGGTCCCAGGACCAAATTGATTTTACATCCTTGAGAGTCAAGCGCCACTCTTTACCCTGTCATTTTGCAGAACTTGGCCTCTTGGTTTAATGAAGCAATACTAACTGTTTCATTTTTTAATAGTTATTAAGATTTATATTTGCTATTATTTTCATAATAATGATCAGTATGATGGATATCCTTGATTTTCCACTTAACACCATCCTGAAGTAGCTACAACTGAAGTGGCTGTGTACACCTATGAGGAATTTTTCATAATATCATTTTAAGCGGGAAGATGTACTCTAAATCCAGATCTTTTGAGATTGGAATATACACCTTGTTTCTAGGCCACACCTTCTGGTGGCAGTCTCTATACAGGAAATGGAAGAAAGACACTCTTGTCCCATATATATGTAGAAAGTCATTCTGACTAATGCACTCAATTTAGGCTTTTTTTTTAAATGCCTGTATTAGTATAGTATGAAATAGAAATACAATACAAATGATGAATTAAATGAGGTAATTCACCTTATTTGTAATACAAGGGAAACTGTCTTGACCTCAGGTGGCAGACCAGACCTTAGACAACTTCATGGTCCTTGGTGGTAACAGGAGCTATGGACATCAACTCAGACCCTGCCTGGCATAGGGACACAGACACACACATGGCACTCAGCAGCTACTTGGGCCTGTATGACACCAAGGCCCTGGGTGGCAGCATGGGTTACTCAGATCAGCATGGCTCTGGAAGCTTGCACACCAACAAGGTCCCAGATTTCAGCACAGGCCCTGAGCATCCCTGTGGCCTTTGGTGACAACACAGGACATGGGCCTCAACACAGACCCTGGCTGCAGTTCTGACATGGACCCAGAATGGTCCTCAGCAGCAGGAACACATGGAAACCACCAAGACCCTAGGTAGTAGCACAGGTACTCAGATTGGCATGGTTCCATCAGCAGCATGACCCAGTGACAACAACACGTTTCCAGGTGGTAGACCAGATGCCAGGCACATGCATGGCCTTCAGTGATAGCAAGAGCCATGGACATCAACACAGAAATCCTGGCCACTCTCACAGACATGGCCTTCAGCAGCATCTCAGTCCCCAATATCACAATGGTACAATGGCCGGGTCTGGGTACCACCTAGACCCTGGGTGGTTAACAGGTCGCCCACGGCAGACTGCTCCTCATGCCCTTTGCTCCTTCTGTTCTGCCTCTTTCTACAGCACATGAACCATTCTGATTCATTCCTTCCAATTTCTCAACCACACTTTTGCTCATCACAGTGACCCTCTCCTGCCCATGAATGTCTTCAGCACGTCCAGGAAGGCCTGTGGGCAGCTTCAACCTACCTGAGCTCAGGGGCAGAAAGAGGAATGTATCCAAATGGGAGAATATGTGGGGAAGACCTGGGAGAAGTAGGGGGAAGGGAAACCATAATCAGGTATGACAAAAAAAATCTAATTTCTTTAAGAATAAAAATGTATTGGTACAATCCCCCAAATAAAAGTTTTCATCACCACCAATATCATCTGTGGCAACTTCTCCTTAGATTTCTTGTTTGCAGGATTACTTCTGAATCACTTGCTCAGAGGATCTACTAAGCCTGAATCAAGAGGGCCCATGTGACCCACTGTTTTCCAGTTGCCATGTATTGGAAATATTCATCTATGCAAACAACAGTCATGACTTAAAATGCTAAGTTATGTAACTAGACTTTGTCGTTCTGTTTAAATGGAATTTCCTGAAATGTGTACATCTTATCCTACAAAATACCAGAAAGCATGTGGAGATTATGTGCTTATTGTTAACATGAGGGTTCAATTTATTTAATCTTGGCAATGGGCGCATGGGTCACCAATCAGCCATTTGGCTCCTGAATGAAGGATGATGCCATTCTAGGAAGAATCTTCTTCAGTGTCCCACAGCATGATGATGGCTTCAATAGGAGGTGTTGTCTCTATCAGTACACGTTTTTCCTTCCTATCTTTCACTCTCCGTTTGGCGAACCAGACCTAAAATCAGAGGGAGACAAGATTGTTTTAGCATTGGCTTCCACCCCCAAACCCTGAATTCAAGGACAGCAAGGGTTACACAGAGAAACCCTGTGCCAAAAAACCAGCATTCAAACAGGGAAAAAAGGAAATGAAATCGATTCATTGAAAAGTGCCTAGGACAAGGCTAGGTAATGCCTAAAGAAGGCTATAGATTGTCTGTCCAATTGCTTTGTTTGGATTCACTGACCTTCAGTTTCGCTTCAGGCACCTTCAGAGCTCTTGCAAGTTCTTCCCTGTGTAAAGACAACCATGGATGTTTATCATGCAGTGGTTTAATGCAATAGAACGTCATATATGAATTCTATGCCTTTTAAAATATCACCGTCCTCCCTCACAATTGGCATCAACATTCATTCTCAGAGTCAGTATTATTTTCGAAATGAATTCATCTCCTGAAAAAGTTTCTAAATGATAGGCCAAATAATTTTAACAAAGTATCAAAAATTAATAATAAATGTCAAAGTCTCTGCTGAGCAAAGTATGCTTATTTGAAAACAGTACTAGGGGCTTGGCAGGGATGGCCCATGCCTTCAATCCCAGCACTTGGGATGCAGAGGCAGCAGATCTCTATGAGTTTGGGACCAGACTGGTCTACAAGAGCTAGTTCCAGGATAGGCTCCAAAATCGACAGAAAAACCTTGTCTCAAAGCCTCCCCGCCCCAACCAAAAAAAAGACAAAGAAAACTAAAGAAAACAAAAAACAGAACAAAAAGACAGCACTAGGGTAGGGGAAAGAGAAACCAAAAGGAGTTGATGGTTAGGTACATAGTCCCTGAAAAGATGAGGAGACTACTGGTGAGGAGGTCACCCAACAAACTATGAACCCCTAGCACTCTTGAACTTGATGCTAGTAAGTTGTTTGGGCCCACAAATATCTATACTTCACAGAAATTAATATATCACCTGGAATGAGAGGTGTTGACTATGGACATTTGATTCACGCCTGCACTACATGTTGGTACTGAGCTCGGGCCCCACACAGGTCATCCTCCTGTGCCCACCACCAAAGGAGAAGACCCCTGTGACATGGAGATGAGCAACAGGGAATACAGGGCCTCGAAGAACAAAAGGACACCTCAACATGAGCCAGAGGTCAGGGATGTTGGGGAGCTCTTGGTCCAAACCACATACCTGGCAGCCAAATTTGGGTAGTGGGAAATTTTAAAGAAGCTTTCCATTTCCCTGATCTGGCACGGTGTGAAAGGGAAGTGTTTTCCACGACCCTGGTGCCTCCTACGAATCCTCGCCAGACCAGCCCCTGAGGTGTTCAGTTCTTTTGTGTCTAGCTCCAAAGAAGAATCCAGGTGGCTACTGCTTTCTCCCACGTTAGCATCACTTTCATTACTGTACCTCTCGCTATCCTGGTTACTCTCATTGTTTCTGAAATATAGGTGGCCTATGTGGCCTCCACTATGGCCACCATCTGCCTCCATCGCCCCTGCTGGGGTGGAGGCCACAACTCCTTTCTCAAAAACTATTTCCTCCTAATAATCTTTCGGAGTATAACATTTACGCTCATTACCCTTGGCCATAACTACAACTGTGGACCACAAACAGCACTCGGGCTCTGGGAATGACTGACCTCGAGATCTAGAATCTCGGCAGGGCTACCGACCAAACAATAAGAGGACAGGAGCAAAGGGTGACGTCAATGCGTCAATGCGCAGGTCCACGCATGCTCCCCAGTTCTCCAGGGTCCTCATGCAAGACTTCCAGGTGCTTGCTTGCAAAAAGAAGCTGTTCACTTGCATGCCCTTCACTCACTGCTGTCCTGACTGACTGCACTGGCCCTTGTGCCCACTTGCTGAGGTAAGTGCTGTCTGTTTTAGCTCAAAAAGAATGGGTGTGGCCCAAATGAAGAGGACCTGAGGGAGACTGATGGGGGTGTGAAAAGGTGGCATGGAGTTAAATCTTGCTCCTAGGGCATGCTTCCAGAATGAGCTTTAATGTGTGTCAGCATGCTGCCTGTTCCTCCTAGGTTGTAGGGAGGAGATGATGGGTAGATTGTGTGGAAGTGCAAGATCATTTGGAATGGAGCATGGGAGAGAGGCACACGCTTGACTCCAGGATGCTCGAGTGAACTCGAATGTAAAAATTTCTGTGATGCTCACCAGCCACCCAGCACTAGCGGCTCAGAGATTCGGTTTAGAACTAAGTGGACATGGTCAGCTTTAGTGGCTGCTAGTTCAGGAGTGCCTGTTAGCACACTGAATGCTAGCAAGACATTGCTTTTCAAGTACAACATCAAGATATTAGGAGTGGGTTGGAATAGAATTCTAGCTAACAACACTGTCCAATTAAAACAAACGGTGTGCTCATCCAAAACAAAAATAATCTGCTTAAGAAGTAATTACATCACCGGGCAATTGTGGCTGAGGCAAGCAGATCTCTGTGAGTTCTAGTCTAGCCTGGGCTACAAGAGCTGATTCCAGGACAGGCTTCAAAGCTATGGAGAAACACTCCCCCTCCCCCCCCACTCCATTACCTCTCCCTCTCAAGAATGAAGAGCAGTCCAGATTCCCTGCCCCGGGGGAAGTCCAGGGTCCTCCCACTTCTATCCAGGACCAGGAAGGTGAGCATCCAAACAGGCTAGTCTCCCACAAAGCCAGTTCATGTATTAGGATCAAAACCTAGTGCCATTTTCCTTGGCTTCTCATCAGCCTTCATTGTCCGCCACATTCAGAAAGTCCGGTTTCTTCCCATGCTTTTTCAGTCCCAGTCCCGCTGGCCTCGTTGAGCTCGGAATAGATCAGTTCCACTGTCACAGTGGGTGGATGCACCCCTCATGGTCCTGACTTCCTTGCTCATGTTCTCCCTCCTTCTGCTCCTCATTTGGATCTTAAGAGCTCAGTCCGGTGCTCCACTTTGGGTCTCTGTCTCTACCTTGATCCATTGCCAGATGAAGAAAAAAACAGAAAAACAAAAAAAAGGGAAAAAAGAGCTAGTTCCAGGACATCTAGGATTGTTACACAAAGAAATCATGTTTCAAAAAGCCAAAATAATAATAATGATAGTAATCACCTGATATATTTTATAATTTCTGTTAAATATCAGGGGTAATATTTGCATCAACTCTTATCACTGAGGGTATTGATGTGGTCGGTCCCTTACTCCTGATCTACTGATGGTAAATACACAAATATGCAGGCAACATTTAGAATAATAATAATATAGCATGTGACACATTTTCAACAAAAGAAAAGGTGTCAGAGTTATTCAAGGTTGGAAGTCGGGGAGGTTCAGTCCATTCTTCCTGACAGATTCCTTAGGGTTTTTCTTGCTCTTAGAATTTTTGGGATCAGTAGTCATATACATTTACACTGTATACACAATATAGATAAAAACTGAATGGCTAAATCTGTTTACAGTTATTAATTAGGGAATCATTTGATTTTTTTCTTTCTCTTTTTTTAAGCATTGGTGTCTTTATTATGGCATAATGCAGTACTTTATAAAGGGAAGAGGCTAAAATCTCTTTTTAAATTAACATTTCTCTTTATTTTACATATGAATCACGTTTTTTTTCCTTCCTCTCTTCTCAACCTCTCCCCCTCCCTAACTCCCATCTATTCCCCTTCCCTTCTACCCACTGTTCCTCGGTCTCCATCTAGAAAGGGGAGGGCCTCCCATGGACGTGAACATAGCAGGGCCCATCAAGTTGAGAGAGGACCAAGGTCTTCCCCCTGTACAAAGGCTGGGTAAGGTAATCCAGCATGGGGAATAGGTTCCAAAAAGTCAGCTAAGTACCAGGGACAGGTCCTGATCTCATAACTAGGAACCTTACAAACAGAGCAAGCTACACTGTTTTCCCACACATGCAGAGGGCCTAGGTCAGGTCCATGCAAACTCCCTAACTGTGGGTCCAGAGCCCATGTGGTCCCACGAGCTTAGATCAGCTGTGCCTTTGGTTTCTCCATCATGACCTTGATCCACCTGGCTCATAAAATCCCTTCTCCATTCCTCAGGAGGACTCCCAGAGCTCAGTCTAGTGCCTGGCTGCAAATGTCTTTGAATCATTTGATTTTTTTCTCTAATGAATTTCTGTAAATCATTAGATTTTGGAGAGAGGTTTCTTTTGAGTAAGTGCAACGATGGTAGTCTTTAATTGACTACCCAAAAATTTTGCTAAAAACGCACAATTGGGGACTGGATAGATAGATGTTTCAGTGATCAAGAGCCCTTGCTGCTCTAGTAGAGGACCAGAGTTGGGCTCCCAGAGCCCACATAAGAAAGCTCACAACCATTTGTAACTCAAGCTCCAGGGCATCCAGGGAATCTGTCAGGAAGAAGGGTAGTGACCCTTCCCTATTTCCCACCGTGGTAAACTCAGGCACCGATTATTTTCCCGAAAAGTTGTCACATGCCTTATTTTGTGTGTCTATACAAGTTGATTACTTGACTGTGGATTTGGCAGTGTAGATGAAGAGACAGGGATCCTGAGTCTGCAGTATGCCAGTGCAGGAAGCTGAATCTTTCTGATGACATGGAATGACACTTGACATTTATACTTGGGCCTCAGAACAGTTTCCCTATCTCACTGACTACTAAGCACTTTCTAGGAGACCTCTGGATTATAACTTCAGAGGAAGAAGAGAGTAGATGGCAAAGAAAGAAGCAGCATAAGAAAAAGAAAATGGGATGGGCAGTGCCAGCTTTGTCTAATAGGAAGCTCAATCCCAAAGCCTGAGCTCTACATATGTTGGGACCCTGAATGAAATGCTTCATTCACAGCTTCCAAAACCATGGATGGGGATAACATCAATGGCACAGGACCGGGATACCATCCGGGTTCAAGAATTACTTGCAGAATTTTGGCATCCTTTTACTTCAGCTTCTCAAACCAGTGTACCAGCAACTACAGTTTCCTTCCCCTGGGGAGCACATCCTCAAAGCTCTTGATGTCTTCCACAAAGCCTAGTAACTCGCCACCTAGATAGATTTTATATTAGCCTCCGTTTTCTGGCTTGGACCTTTTCTTCCTTGCACCACCTTCTATTCAAGAGTGGTGGAGGATGGGCCTAGGGATTCAGCCCTGCTGCTGCACCTTATTACATTTTATGATGTTTGTCTTTGGCTTGTGCTCGGGAGAGGCACTTAATATTTGCAGCGGAGTTTGGCCTCATCATTTTCATGGATATAATAAAACATGTAGTAGGGCACAAAAGCAACTGTACCAAGCGTGTCAAAGAGATGACTTCCTGGCAGAGTTTCTGGCAGTGCTCACTCCTAGAGCAGCTAGGTAGAAGGATGAGGCAGAGGAAGCATTGAAAGTCAGCCAGTTCTGTTGCAGGAGCCCTGCTCAGGTAACCCCCCCGAGCTTTGGGAGTCAGCCTACAACCGGAAGTGCCCTAATGGAACACAGATCAGGTCATATGCTGTGGGACACAGAGCTCATGCAGTGTGGGTATTGGTGGATGCATGAAGCACCATGCTGAGGTCCACACGTGCACTGCAGAGTGGCAGACATTGCTCCCAATCAGAGTACCTAACCTGAATGACAGTCTCAGCACTAGGATAATACTTTCAGAGCTCTCGTCAGCCTGGAAGCTGCTGACTTCTGTAGTACTGTAAATAGCCCAATGAAAGTGACTTTACCAATTCATTGTCCCTCATACTCAGCACTAATGGGATGTCTCCACCAAATCCCTCCCGACAGACCTCAGGGAACACCATGGAAGAGGAGGTAGGAGGGGTGTGAGAGCCAGAGGGGATGGAGGACACCAGGAAAACAAGTCCCTCTAAGTGGACTGAGAACAGCTCATAGGAACTCTCAGAGATTGCGACAATAAGCTCAGGTCCTTACACTGTCTCTGCTAGTCCTCTACATATAAACTATAGCTTTCAGTTTAGTGTTTTTATGGGACTCCTGAGTGTGAGAACAAATGGTATCTGACTCCTGGGCTCTTTTCCTTCTGTTAGTTTGCCTTGTCCAACTTCAATGTGATAAACCTTTTCAGCATATTTTATTTTATTTCATTAAAAGGAAAGATAATGTACTATAGGCCAATCTGGTGAGGGTACTCTCTCAGTTCAAGTTTCCTTTTCCAAAATGACTCTAGCTTGTGTCAAGCTGACATAAAACTAGCCGGCACAGCAGTCAAGACTGTAGTTTATCTGTATTGTATTCATTTATATTACACAAGGATTTTTAAATTCTGTTTGTTTGTTTGAGAAAAGATCTCATTATGGATTGCTTTCTGACCTGGAATTTCCTACATTGAACAGGAGATCCTCAAATATGTGATGGTATTGTTGTGTTTGCTTTCTTAGCTGTGATTATAGGTATGTGATACCATGTCTAAAATTATTGAATATTTCTTATAAAAGTATGAAATACTAGAATTGAATTTATATATGAAAATTAGAATTATAATTAAATTTCTGATACAGTTGGAATGACCAGAGACCAGATCCCCCATCCGTCTTCATGAACGGCATTGCTAGTTCATGAAGGCTTTCTTCTCGCCCATGGAAGCATCAGTTCCTCATCACAGAAAGGCAGTCCCTTCATCTAGGGATAGTAAATATATTTGGAACCTGTAGCAGAGATGCTGACACCAGAAACAGACATGTCAAGAGGGGCAGCTCCTACAAAGGAAAAAACCCCTAGACCCACATGACAATGGCTGAGGACCAAAGGACATGCTTTTTGGAGGCAAATGCTGTGTTCACCACATTCAGGCCATGGATTCTGCACAGTTAAGTGAGAGCTGATGCATGGATGTCCATCTGAGCAGGAAAGAGGACATGGGAATGCTCAGAGCCAGGATGATGGCAGTTGCCCCAGTAAAGTCCCAGATATTACATTTCTCTGGGGATAGCTCAGTATTCTTCTCCTGTTCTAAATCTGCAGCTTTTGGTTTCTCATCACCCACTCTGGGACCCAGGGCTCCAATACCTCCCACAGCCAGTGTGTGTGTGTGGGGGTGTGGGTGTGTATTGTCTTCATTTTCTTTTTCTTTTTTATGGATTTTTGAGACAGGCTTTCTATGTAGCTTTTGGTACCTGTCATGGAACTAGGTCTTGTAGACCTGACCGTCCTCGAACTCACAGAGATCTGCCTGCCTCTGTCCCCTGAGTGTTGGGATTAAATGCATGTGCCACCATTGCTGGCAATGTGTTCGTTTTCTGTATGATGAACTGTTCATGGATGACTGGAGAGACCATGAGTGTAAACCCTGTCAGGAAGAGAGAGCCCTGCCATAGTAGCTGGAGCAATGGAACATAATGGAAAGAGGAAGTGGCCAGGAGCACAGGTAACCCAGGGTCAGTCCAGAAGCCCTGGGACTTCATGCTTTCAGCTTTTGATTCCAGGGCTGGGAGATTTTTTCCCTAATCTTCCGAATGTTCCTAATCCTTATGTTTGTGGGATAAGCACCAATCTTATGGCCTGAGCAAGGGCTGAGCTCAGACCTTATTCCCCACTCTTTGGCTCATTTCATGCTTCTGACATCACACATCTGAGTCTTGATATTTGTGTTCCCCTGCCTTCTGCCCCTTTCCTTACCTCCCTTCACTCCATCTGGGTACAGCCCTTTCTCCACCCTACTCCTGAACATTCTCAGCTCTTCTCTCTCTCTCAGGATGTGTCCCGCTCCCCCTGATCTCCCTCACAGTCCTGTCTATGCAGCCATGTCTATCACCTCAGACTCACAGGAATGTTCTTCCAATTTTACTCCAGTGTTCTTTTGTCTCACTGCTATCAATCTTGAGATCATTGAGGAAAGAAGCCTGACATCCAGACTCTTCTGAGTTTTTTGAGACAGGGCGTGTTCTCTGGACTTATGAGTTTGTGTCGGCCTGGTGCAGGTTTAGCAAAGCTCACACTCATTCAGTTGAGCTGTCCCACATAGCCTAGAACTGTCGATGTCTTCTCTGCATCCACATCCTTGTGCACACCCAGCAGAAGTCTGCACAGCCTGGCCTTACTTCGTCAAAGTCTTATTGTCTTTAGTCAACCTAATTCTTCCTTATTGAAAGGATTTCTGTGAATAGAGTTTCCAGACACTACTCTAACCCTCTCTTAAACTGTGAATTCCCACATTCCCAGGTTGCCATTGTTCTTAGATCTATTTCTGTTAGTTTATGTGTGTGACTGTTTGGGCTTCCTGTATGTATGTGTACTATGTTCCTTTCTAATGTCCGTGGAGCTCAGAAGAAGTTAGTGGATACCCTGGAAATGGGGATCTAGACAGCTGTGTCCCACCATGTTGGTAACAGTAACTGACCTGGGTCTTCTGCAAGAACACCAAGTGCTCTTAAGCACGGCATCATCTCTCTAGTCCCAACCAGGCTTCATTGTAGTGACAGTAAACTCAGATATAGCCCTAAATGCATGACATAACTGAAGAAGAAGCTAAGCTTCTCTTTCTCCACCACAGACAGGATCAGAGCCCTGGTAGTTTGATGTTTAGACCAAAAGGACAATTGACTACAAGCTGTGTTGGCTTTGTCACACCCTGAACCTGATCTCAGCTCCTTTTCCTATTTCTGTCTTGATGACCCTCCCCCCCCGCCCCTACCTGGGAAAAGCCTCTCTTTCTATCGCTTGAGAATTCAGTCAATGTTTTCCTTTCATAGTTGTGATGTTGGAACTTCACCATCCCTGAGGTCCTAGTCCTCTCCTCTGGGACCCCAGGTACTCATACTTCCACGGTGAGCCTTCACTCCTGACCTATATACTTGAAATCGATCATGAATCATATTCCAGAAACCTTGCTTCAGGCAGCTTCTGTGAAGCTGGTCAGGGTGGACTTAACTCTGGAGTCTTAAGACAACTGGGAGGCTGGCTCTCCGAGGATGGATTAGAATGCTAAGCTTCTTTTAATAGACTCCTCCTGGGCGCAAACTTTTTCCTCTTGTAGCTTTACCTTGTGTGGGCATCAGTACCAGAATCCTTGTTCTTGGAAGCCTTTTTGGTGAAAAAGGGGTATTTTTGTTCTATGACATTGTAGGAGTGATCTCATCTAAATGGAACCCTATTCTTGAGCCCCTTCTGACACGGACATACTTTCTGGCAGGATTTGTTGAAGGCAACTTGAACATTCATTGCAGAAATTGAGATACAGAAGTTGTCCCATTGGATATAGCGGGTTCTGTTCTCTGTTTATGTCCACTTTCCACAGCTGGTCATCCTCAATCTATTTCTTTTCCATTCTTGAACCCGTCAATGCTCCTTGTAAAACCTTCCATTCTCCATCTACCCTACCCTGCCATACTATTTCCTTCCCACATCAGATCCTGTGCTGTCTACAGTCCCTGGCCATGCAGGCCCTCTTTTCACTAAAGGGATTCCTATTGTCTATAGCAAAAGCATAAACCTCTAATGGAAGAAATCCCATTGGTCAAATACAGAGCATTTCATAACCTCAGATGGGCTTAGAAGATATTCAAATGCAGCCTTGATCCCTCACCTAATATATAGTCTACAAATTACAGAAAATTTCCTATTATCATCCAAGTAAGTCTGAATAGGTTTTTCCACACATATTCATTGTGTGTCTGTGTGAGTGTCCGTGTGTGTATAAAGAGTGCGAGTGTACCATTGGCTTTTGTTTATGTTTTTATGTATGGTTTAACACTTAGAAGGACAAGTTTACAATCTGTCTCTCCAGTTATATGTTTGTTTAGTAGCACATACATAATACATACTAGATAATTCTTATATGTGGTATCAAGTATTTATTGAGTGCACCAACTCTCTTAAGGGATTTCCACTTACATTGGCTTAGAAATAAATAAGTCCTTAAATAAATTAAATATTCACACACCTCACAGAAACAAGGAAAGGAAACTATATTTTTCTCAAGTACACATTTTTTTACTGTGTTTTGCAATGAGAACTGATGGGTAGTTAACTAGGTGTGCATTAGAAAATATTTCAACTGGATACTGTTGGCAGTACCCAGAAAACTATTGGCTTCTTCTGAAAGAACAATTGTACTTCTGACTCCTAAACTTGTTTTGAATGTTCCATGAGCACAATAGGCAGCATCAAACATGTATTTGATTAGGGACATGGAACTTTGAAGTGGACTGTGGTGTCGTATGTGCCAGATGCCCCCAAATTCCCTGAAAATAGCTTGAGCAAAACCAGATACATATAACTCAGATGAAATCTGCCTTTGCTTAGAATAGTGGTTCTCAACAAGTGGTGACCCACTTGGGGTTGCTTCTCAGATATCCTGCATGACAGATATTTACATGATAATTCATAACAATAACAAATTAAAGTCATAAAGTAGCAAGAAAAAATTTTATGTTTGTAGGTCAACCACCACATGGGGAACTGTATAAATGGTTGAATCTTTATGAAGGTTAAGAACCACTGCTTTAGAATCATCTAGAAAGCTGTTCTCTCTGTGCCTGGTCAAATGGACTTAGTGGCATTGCAGTCAACGTCTACAACAATTCTACCTGCAAAATCCTCAAATGAAATCCTAGGGAAATTCTGGATTATTGACCAACATTGGCCTCTCCACATGTTTAGATGTTCTGTGGCCTGGGATCCTTTTGTGAACCCGGGGAAGTGTATCCCTACCCCTGTGTCTTCTTCTGCACCCCAACTGTCTTGTTCTGTAAATATGACCTGATTAGTTGCCCAGGAACAACAACAAACTCTCTTATATCCAAAATGTGTCAGAAACATGTATGTTTAAAGAAGATGACAGAAGTTCCTCTGTGGCCTGCTCTTCTCTGTCCCCAGGTACATGAGAGCTATAAGGCCACATGGATTTCCAAGCATCATGTGACTTCAAGGGGAGAGTGTCATGAGGATTATGACAGGCTCAAGTGCACATTTCTGTCATTGTCTCTTGTTACTACAGTTTCTTAGCAGTGTCCTCTAGAGTTAAAGCATTCAGTCCAGCAGAATAGCTCTGTAAGAAGGAGTAACCCATTGTGAGTAACTTCAGGGAAAGTCCCAAACTGAATGGATCCAGTAGTCTCCATACTCCCAAGAGTAGATAAATAGTAAAGACTGCTGGGAGTCAGTCTCAAATCAGCAGAGCAGTCTGGAAGGGACCAGCAGAACTGTTCAGCAGGAGCAGAGACTAGGTGAGCTGCCTGGAAGAGGCTCAGAGGAGCTGATCTGTCTGGAAAGACTGCAGCCTGCTGTCCTGTCTGTGGACTGCACAGTGTGGCTCAGGTTTCCAGATTTGGTGAGCCATCAGTCCTACCATGGTAGGCTTTGGTGACAAAGCTGACTTGGAGTCATTTCTCTCCTGTAAGCAACCCCTCACCAATATTCCTGTAAGGAAGTCTGGTAAATGCAATTTGTTCTCCAGGTGGACTCTGGTATTGTTGTTCCTTCTGTCTGGGGCAGGATTCCATTCAGCAGTAGAAAATGTGTGTTGTTTCCTTAGAAAAAGTGTGTTTCGCAACAGCAGATGAGAGAAAGATGTTGCCAGAGGCAAAAGGAGTAGGTGAAGCAGCAATAGAGAAGGCCAGTGTAACTGATAATCAGACAGTCGTCTAGGGTCCTAAGACACAAAGCTCAGGCTTTGGAGCTGGCCACCATGTGTCACCTCCCACTGTCAAGCATCTCCCTGCTTCATACCACCCTGCCCTTTCCACTCCTTTTATGCCCATTCTTCTGTCTTTTCCCCTCTCTTCCTTCTCAGAGGTTAGAATCCAAGGATTTCCTAGCAGTGAGTGAAAAGGGAAGGTGAGTGTGTCCTGTTCTGCTGATGCTCACAAAATGCACATATTAGGGGCTTTTCTATGTGAGGCATCACCCTTGAAGACCTCAGCTTCTGGCATTAGCGGGATGCAGGCCCAGACGCTCTGCTTTTTTATTTTTATGGTTCAAATCTACAAAGAACTCATCTTTATAAAAACACATAGTATATTAAAAAGGGTGTAATACAACTTCAGGAAGGATAGTATTGTCTTCAGAGTGGATATTCTATCCTTTCTCTTGATAGGGTGTTTAGAAGAGATTTGATGGGATTTACTTAGGTCAAGAATTCTTGGGGGAAACTCTTAAGGCTTATGAACCACTATAGTGTATGTAGGGCTCAATGTTCAGTAAGCTGAATATTCAAAAGATTTTTTTTTTCGAGACAGGGTTTCTCTGTAGTTTTTGGAGCTTGCTCTGGATCTTGCTCTTGCAGACTAGAATGGCCTTTAATTTAAAGATATTCAGCTGCCTCTATGCCCCAAGTGCTGGTAAAAAAGGTTTGTGCCACCTTATCTGGGTAAAAGTATTTTTAATGATGTTTGAAGATTTTGATCAAGCATAATGTTATGGGATCATGACTGTACCTCACTCCTTATACATAAAAATGAAGCCATGGGAGTGGTTTTCTGCAATGATTCAGTGGTAAAGATGCTTGCTGGCAAGCCTGATTGTTGTAAGGGGGGATGCTTGTTCTTCTCGGCTGCCTAGCTAGATTAGCCCTGAAATAACCACACAGAAAATGTATTAATTAAATCACTGATAGGCCCATTAGCTTTAACTTCTTATTTGCTACTTTTCTTTTTTGTTTCTTCGAGACATGTTTTCTCTGTAGCTTAGGAGCCTGTCCTGGAACTAGTTCTAGTAGACCAGGCTGGCCTAGAAATCACAGAGATCTGTCTGCCTCTGCCTCCCCTGTGCTGGGATTTAAGTTGTATGCCACCACTGGCCAGCATTATTGGCTAAGTCTTATATTAGTTTAATCCATTTCTATTAATCTGTGTATCACCATGAGGTATTGGCCTACCAGCAAGGTTACAGCACATCTATTTCTGGTGGCAGTTCCATGGCGTTTCTCTCACTCTGCTTTCTCCCTCCCAGCATTCAGTTCTGTCTTCCCTGCCTACCTAAGTACTGTCCTTTCAAAATGCCAATGGAGTTTCTCTATTCATTTACCAATGAAAGGAGCACATAAACAGAAGGATCTCCTATACCACAGATGACCTGAACCTGATCTCTGAGATGTGCATGATGGAAAGAGAGAACTGATTTTCATAAGTTGTCTTCTGACATCCAAACATGTGCTGTGACATGCACAAAATGGTAAAGGTCCATACTCACATAACAAATAAATTCAACAATTAGAAGGAATCCTAATTTACTTAGCTACTAACTCTACGGGTATTTGACAATGATTTTGTGTTTACAGATGTTGATTTTCACATTTATAAGTCAAAATATTTATGCTACAACTCTTCGGGAATCTTGCTACCTGTCCTGATTTCACAGCACTCTAGGATTCTACAATTAAAAGGAAGAAAGAAAAAGATTGCATTTGTGTGAGGAGAGTGGACAGACGACTAAATGGCTAAGAGATTTTGTTCTTTCAGAGGACCAGAGTACAGTTCCCAGGATCCACCTCAGTAACCATCTATGTCTAAGTAGAGCTTCAGGAGATCCAGTGCTCCCTGTAGGCATGCATAAGTACAAGCACACCAACTAATAATGATCTTCTGTCTAAAAGAGGCTTTTAAAAAATCTGAAAATCACAATTTGTGATTTCTTGACCTGTAACTTCAATAAATTTAATATTAATTTTTGGATTGTTTTATTTTTTATGTGTACAGAGTTTTACCAGCATGCATGCCTTCACGCCAGAAGAGGGCACCAGATCTCATTATAGTTGGTTGTGAGCCACCATGTGGTTCATGGGAATTGAACTCAGGACATCTAGAAGAACAGGCAGAGCCCTTAATATTAATTTTAATAATTTTAATAATTAATATTCCCTTAATATTAATTTTAATAATTTTAATAATTAATATTCCCTTAATATTAATTTTAATAATTTTAATAATTAATATTAATTTTAAAAAGCAATGTTAAACTCTACTTTTCTTTTTATTAATTAGTTATTTTCCCAATCACATTTCCTCTCCATTCTTTCTCTCTTCCCAGACCCTTCTACTAACCTGCCTCTTTCCCCCATCTACTTCTTCTCTTTTCAGAAAAAGCTGGGTCTCCCATGTATATCAGCCATCTGTGGCATATCAAGTTGCAGTAAGACTAGGCATGTCATCTCCTATTAAGGTTGAATAATATAATCCTGTAGGATGATAAGTTCCCAAAGCAGAACACAGGGTCAGAGTCATCCACACTGTTCAGAGACCTACCAGAAGACCAAGACCATAATTTATACAACTGTAAAACATGGATAGAGGGCCTAGGTTAGTGATTGTAGTTCTACATCTGTTTCCATCAGTCGCTGGGTGAAGAATTACATTTTCTTAACTATATCCTCTTGATATTTTCCAACATCTCAGCACACTGAGGAAATTTATTTGAGAATATTAATTATTTGAATGGAAGCTAGCCCGGAGTTATTTCACTTTTGTATACTTACTGTATATATGGTGCTTTCTCAGCTCAAGTGATGTTCCAGAGCACTTTCAGCTTCAGGAGTTTGCTGACACTGTGAAAAGGGCAGAGACCCACACAGTGTCAGCCTAGTCAGACATGAGAAGTACTGGGCAAGACATTGTACAGTGACTCTGATGGAGAGTCCCAATAAACCATCTGGAGAATTTTCATTGTTTCAATGGTGACGTCAAGTGTTTTGCAGCTACTTGTCCTCCCAGAATGCTACATAAACTCCACATCACAAGCATGACACTCCTGCAGGTAGAGGACAGTGTTGGTGTGTTTTCAACGTCCTCTCAAGGAAACTGGGACAAACAGTAGCTGACATAACCATGTCCACTTAATTCCCAGATCTTGCAGTGTGCACCCAGTGAGATACAGAAGCTAGAGTTCTCCAGAGGTTCACCCAGAGGCCATGTGCTCAGTGTAAATGCATGTCCTCATCCCTCCTTGTGCACCCGCAACAGCTTTCTTGCTCTTCCCATCATTCCTCAAGGCTTTGGTGGACTTTGTTAAAATCTAATTTGGTTACATTCAGCACATGCTCCCTAGAGCCTCTTTCACTTGACACTTATCTCCTATAGGGATTGTGGGATGGAAAGAGGACAGATGTGAAACTTGCTAAAACCTACATGCTGCAAAGTCATTTCAATCCACAAAGCATTTATGGAGATGACACTACTCTCTTTTAGGTCTCATCATGGCTTTCCAATCCTAACATGTGGTACACAGTTTCTACAAACTGAATGAAAATAAGATTGAGATGAGCCTTGATTTTGACCATGAGGCCACTGCAGCTACAGAAATTGTCATCTATGGTGAAGGTAATCTAAAAGGTTCCGACAAATCAAAGAGCCAGGGAATCCCACACCGCAAGGATGATGTGACCCACGTTGTTAACTTCAACTACGTCGGTGAGGACATCAGGCATGAGAGTCATGGGAGCCACCAAGGGTACAGAAACCCACAGTTGAAGGAGCAGGAGAATGTGGCTGCTGGCAGAGTGCCACAGGTCCTGCGCACAAGGCCATGGATCCAGTTGGTCTCACACCCAGGCAGCTGAATGAGTTGGATGATGTTTTTGAAAAAACTAAGTACCCCAATGAGATCATAAGGTATGTGACTTGTTTTAGTTGCTGTTTCAGCTCCCATCCATCAGCATCTCATTAGGAGGTGTGTTCTTCACACTATGGGCCCTATCTGCTTTGAGCCCAAGCACAAGGTCTTTGTTTAGTTGCTGAGTATGGAAAAGATGTTTGGGAGTTCAAATATGTGTGTGTGTGTGTGTGTGTGTGTGTGTGTGTGTGTGTGTATGTATAAATGTATATACACACATGCATACGTATATATATATGTATATATATGTGTGTGTGTATGTATATATGTATAAGTGTACACACACACACACACACACACACACACACACACACACACACACACACATATATATATATATATATATATATGCAGTGTGGATACTAGAAACTCCTTGGTGCCTCTCAATTTCTTCTTTAAGTTTCCTTTTTGTTTTTTTTTCCTCCTTCTTAACCTCTTCTTGATGACTCCATTTTATAGTGGGAATTGTATTCAAGAACTGGTGGTTTCTAAGCAATCCCTCTACTAATATAGCATATTCACCTTGTGTCAATTCATGTGGTTATTTTTCCAATAAAATAAAGATCAATGGAAAGCCGCTTTCATACTTTAGAGCTTACCATCTCTACATAGTTTTGTGTTTGCCTGTGATGCATCTCCAGAAGTTTATTCATCTTGCCAAGCTGAAATGCTGTATTTCATTAACAGCTCCAATTTCCATCTTCTTCTCCCAGAAAGGACATTGCAAAGCTCTTGTTCCTGGGAGAATCCAGAGTGCAGGTCACTAAATCTGAAAAGACTTTGGGCAGGGCACTCTGCTTCAGGACATAGTCCATGTTCTTGTACCCATTATGAAAAGCATGTGTGGGTGAGAGGTGTCCTTGTCTGGGTTATAATAGTAACTGAGCACTGAGTCTTGAAGTTGTCCAGAAGTAAAAATGGAACGGGCACACATTAAGAGTTCTTTCCCATTATTTGAAACAGCATAGTCTCTTATCTGAAAAAAATCTTAAAAAGCTCATTTCTAATTTTTATCATTTTTATCATATTTGATTATCTTTATTGAGCTATATATTTTTCTCTGCTCCCCCTTCCCTTTCCCTTCTTCCCGACTACACTCTCCTGTAACCCCCACACTCCCACTTTACTCAGGAGATCTTGTCTTTTTTTAATTCCTATGTAGATCCATTTATGCCTCGAAGAAGGTCCTCTTTGTTGTCTCGGTTCCCTGGGATTGTTGATTTTCTTTGCTTTATGACTAAAAACCACTTATGAGTGAGTATATATTATATTTGTCTTTGTGGGTCTGAGTTACATCACCCAATATGGTGTTTTCTAGATCCATCCATTTGCCTGCAAATTTCAAGATGTCATTATTAATTTACTGCTGTGCAAATGTTCATTTTCTTTTTTTGTTATTTATTTATTAAAGATTTATGCTCCTCCCCGCCACTGCCTTTTATTTCGCTCCCCCTCCCCCAATCAATTCCCCATCCCTCGTCAGCCCAAAGAGCAATCAGGGTTCCCTGCCCTGTGGGAATTTCAAGTCCCACCCACCTCCTTCCAGGTCTAGTAAGGTGAGCATCAAAACTGCCTAGGCTCCCACATAGCCAGTATGTGCAGTAGGACCAAAAACCCATTGCCATTGTTCTTGAGTTCTCAGTAGTCCTCCTTGTCCACTATGTTCAGCGAGTCTTGTTTTATCCCATGCTTTTCCAGGCCCCTGGCAGCTGGCCTTGGTGATTTCCCGATAGAACATCCCAATTATCTTAGTGTGTGGGTGCACCCCTCGCAGTCCTGATTTCCTTGCTCATGCTCTCTCTCCTTCTGCTCCTGATTTTGACCTTGAGATTTCTGTCCAGTGCTCCAATATGGGTCTCTGTCTCTGTCTCCTTTCATCACCTGATGAAGGTTAATATTCAGGAAGATTCTATATGTTTTTCTTTGGGTTCACATTCTAATTTAGCTTATCTAGGATCACGAATTATAGGCTCTATGTCCTTTATTTATGGCTAGAAACCAAATATGAGTGAGTACATCCCACGTTCCTCTTTTTGGGTCTGGGTTACCACACTCAGGATAGTGTTTTCTATTTCCATCCATTTGCATGCAAAATTCGAGAAGTCATTGTTTTTTACTGCAGCATAGTACACTAATGTGTATATATTCCACACTTTCTTCATCCATTCTTCCATTGAAGGGCATCTAGGTTGTTTCCAGGTTCTGGCAATTACAAATAATGATGCTATGAACATAGTTGAACAAATGCTCTTGTCATATGATAGGGCATCTCTTGGGTATATTCACAAGAGTGGTATTGCTGGGTCCAGGTGTAGGTTGATCACTAATTTCCTGAGAAACTGTAACACTGATTTCCAAAGTGGTTGCACAATATTGCATTCCACCAGCAATGGATGAGGGTACCCCTTCCTCCACAGCCTCTCCAGCAAAGGCTATCATTGGAGTTTGTTTTTTAGCCATTCTGACTGGTGTAAGATGATATCTCAAAGTTGTTTTGATTTACATTTCCCTGATCGCTAAGGAGGTTGAGCATGACCTTAAGTATCTTTTGGCCATTTGAAATTCTTATGTTGAGAATTCTCTGTTCAGTTCAATGCCCCATTTTTTAGTTGGATTAATTAGCATTTTAAAGTCTAGTTTCCTGAGTTCTCTATATATTTTGGAAGTCAGACCTTTGTCTGTTGCGATCTTGGTGAAGTTCTTCTCCCAGTCAGTAGGTTGCCCTTTTGTCTTAGTGACAGTGTCCTTTGCTTTACAGAATCTTCTCAGTTTTAGTAGGTCCCATTAATTCAATGTTGCCTTTAATATCTGTGCTGCTGGGGTTACACATAGGAAGCTATCTCCTGTGCCCATCTGTTGTAGGGTATGTCCCACTTTCTCTTCTATCAGGTTCAATGTGTTCCGACTGATATTGAGGTTTTTAATCCATTTGGAAGAGACTCTACAAGTTTCTACACTTTTCAAAGCAGTTCCGGTGCCATGTACAAATTCTCCATCTACCCAAGTGACCAGGAGAACATTCCATCTGTATCAGGGCATCTGGGTGTTTTGTCATCAAGATAAACAACTCCAGCATCTTCTTGTTCTGATGAAATGATTGTGGGAACATGCCCACCATCACAAGGAACTCTGAAAATGTCCAAATCTGCACAAGGAACTCTTAGTGTCTTCGTATGCTTCCCAGGACACTGTAGATATTCTCATACTTGCCAAATGCACAATTGGATTTGACATCTGTAAAACAAACAGTAGTACATTTTGCATCATGGACAGAACCTCTGAGGTTTATTCAAAATACCCAGACACTGTTAGAATCTTTGCAATCTAATCATATATCTTTCTGAGTATCAGGGTGTAGAAGTGCTTTTTTGGACCCTTCTTTATTTCCCCCAACGGTCTCTGGACTTATCTGTGTCTACACAAGGAACTCTAGTGACATTGCTGTGTAATCAAGGAACTAGGAAGCATACTGCTTCATCTCAAATCCCTCAGAAAACATCTCATTCTGTGCAAAATCTTTACAGTACCCACCATCTATCCCAGGATCTCTGAAACCTTCTCAATCTGAAAAGAGCACACGAGGATCTTTGTCCTCTCCTCGAGCCCTGGTTTTTAGGAAACATTTCAAATTTCTGCGATTTCAGGATATCCTGAATAGTTTCTATATTTTGGATCACCTCTGGAAATTTCCTTTGTGCATAAGGAACTCTGAGATTTTTTTCATTTCCTCAAGGAGAACTTTATCAGTTACATTTTTTCTGGTAATCTAGAATCATCTCAACTTGTCCAATGAATCTCAGCCATTTGTCTTCAGTCAGAGAGCCTGTTGTAATCTCTCCATCTATCCCAGGTCCTACATAGTCTTCACCATTTAATAAAGTGCCAAGAAGATTTTTATCACATGTCCAAAGTGATCCAGCATTTCTAATCTCTGCTCATCTCCCTCTAGAAGTTAATGTATCTGATCACTGAGTCCATCAGCATCTTCAAATAGAGCTCTGGGGCCTTTGTTATCTTCTGCAGACATCCAAGGAAAAGTCCAAAATATACATAGTTATCATGGGCAATGTCACATAAAAGAGAGACATTGGAAAACTCTCCATCACATGAAGGAAGTTCAATGATCCTTGTCCTCAAGAGACTCTGGGACTTTACTCCTTTTGCCAGATGTGTTAAGCAACTTCTCAATGTGCTCAAAAAGGAGGTTCCTGTGTATTTAACAAGAGTCTTTCCACATCTGCAGAAAGGAGTCTAGGACATCCTACATGCTCAAGGGCTCTGAGGAACTTCCTCACATACAAAACATACATTATCATATTTCACCTCTGCACAAAGTACATTAGCATATGCATCATATACCACAGAGTCTCAGGGATATAGCCAGCATGCCAAAAAAAATGGTAGAAACTTTTAAATCTGTTCTAGGGTCTCCAAACTTTTGTAGAACCTTTGCTAACTCCCTGGGACTCCCCAAGCTATTCATCATCTTCCCACATGTATGCAAAAGTTCTACAACTACCGGATGACATGTGCTATCTGATGAGCAATGGGAACATTCTGTTTGTGCCACAGAAATCTTGAGTTATTTCCATTCTTTCCAGGGCCTTTTGAAACCTAAACTGTCAGAAGAAGAAACTTTTCATTACTCTAAACTTATGCAAGGCGATCTAGGGCCCTCTGTTTCATTGTACAGGACCTCTTGGATATTGGAAGTCTGCACAAAGGGTTCAACAAAGAGATCCATCTGCTCCAGACACTTTAGGAACTTTGACTTCTTGAAAATGGCAAATGATGGTTTCTTTATCTGGGCAATGCATTCTATCCTCTTCCCTAGAGACTTTGGAAATTTCCTTATCTATTCAAGAGAGTTTCAGACATTCATTATCTTTACTAGAAATTGTGGAATCTTTCCTTTTTTTCATGTGGAAAAAAGACTCTGGAAGTTTCTACCTGTGCACATGGCAATCTAGAATTATCCAATTACTCAAGAGTGGATTTGGGAACTTCTTTATCTACTCCTATCACTCTAGGATTTTTTCCACCTACCAAAGTGGATTTAGGAATGTCTCCATCTGTTTCATGGACTTTCAGACATCCTTTGTGCCAGGAACACCTACATCTTCCCAAGAGGTATAGGAATCCATCGTTTATCAGAGGAGAAGAGAAACTTTGACATATGCCAATGATGATCTCTTTCCCAAGAAACTGAGGGAAATTCTTAATTTTCAAAGGAAAAATTAAAAGATTGGTCATCTGCCCAAGGGGTGTTTAAAACTGCTCTGTCTATTTCAGGCCCTGTAGAAAAATTTCTATTTGCCTCAAGGACACAATGGCTTTTCAGTTCTACACTACAACATACTGTGAGCTTTTCTCTATTTTCCCAAAATGAATCAGAACTGTACACATCTACTAGATGCATCTAGAATCTTCACCAAACGTCAAAATTTCTCTAAAACTTTCTAGATCTTTGCAAGGGACTCCGGGACCTACCCCACCTCACCAGGTACCCTGGAATATTCCCCACATGATCAGTTGTGGTAGAAAATTTCTGTATCCCCCAAAGTGAATCTAGGATAAACAACACATCAGAAGGCATATGAAGGATGTTCATTATCTCATCAAGGAAATTTGTGATTGTCTATATCAGGACAAGAGTCTCTTGGACATTGCTCATTTGTTCAAGGGTCTGCAGAATCATCCAGATCTTCCCACAAAGTGCAAAACACTTCTTATAATCAAGGGTTTGTAACAAAGTTTCCATCTGTCCCACAAGAAACACATATTTCCTGCCCAGGGAATATTGTAATATATTTCACCATCTCAAGTTATTCTAGAAACATCTTCTTCTCTCCAGAAAGTAGAAGGTTCTTTAGATGTGCACGGTGCTCGGCAACTTCAACCTGATTCACAGAGTAGTTGGGAAATTCCCAATGGATTCCAAAGTCATCAGAAACTTTAACATCTCACCTAATGGTTTTTAAATGTTAAAGTCTTCATTTGTGAGTCTAGAAACTTTGACACCTCTCCCACTAAATCTTGGACATTCAAAATCTGCCCAAAGTACTCTGTTTCTTTCTGTTTCTGACTAATAAATTCAGGAATCATCATCTCTCCAAAAATCTTTTCAATTTTCTCCTTCTTCAAAATGTTCACTGAGACCTACCCCATCTGTACTAGGGACCTCCCAATATTTATTATCAGCTCAATTGTACTCAAAATTGTCTAGAGCTGCCAAAGGTATTCTCAGATTATCACCACTTCTGTAAGGGTGTTTAGGAGATTCATTATCCATGCAAAGGGCTCTTAGAACTTCCATATCAGCACAATCATTTGTAGGACATTCAAATTCTGAAAAAAAAATTCTAGAAATGTTCATATCTTCTCAAGAGGACCTGGGACCTTCTTAGCCCAAGAGGCTGTTGTACATTTATATTCTATTCCACAAGATTGTAGACTTTCTCAATCTTCAATAGATCCTTTAGGAACATCAATATCTACACAAGGTGCTCTCCTAAATTCTGTAATAACAGCACCATTATTAGCTCAAAGTGTTCCAGAAATTCAGGCTTCTTTGGAGTGGCCTCTGGGTTCTTCCCAGTATTGCTTAAGAGACAACATATCCTTTGCCATGTTATATAGAGATTTGTAGTATTTTGAAATCTCTCTCAAGGTCTATAGACACTCTGACATCTATTTTAGAGACAATGAGATTTTCAATAATTGCCAAGGGTGCACAGGCCTTCTATAACTGAACAAGAGACATTGAGATCACCAACAATTTCCTATAGAGCTATGGGATTTTCTCCATCTAACTAACACTTTGTGAATACTACTCATCTCAAATGGGGCCTGATAGAATTTCATTAATGGACAACGATTTAAAACAAATATATTCATGCAAACAGGTGACTTTATGAAACCACTGAAGCAAAACTGTCCATAAATGCTTTGTCTGCACAAATGGCTCTAGGAATGTCCATATCAGCAAAAGAATCTCTTTGAAACTCACCATATTTTCTGGGTTCTTCAGATACTTCCCTGTCACTAGAAGAGGCTTCAGGAACTTGTTTGGAACAATGGCATTAAGGACAGTCATTATCATTATCTGTTCTAGGAAATCTTGTACTATCTGAATATACAATAGGCCACGAGAAACATCACCATCTACTCATAGCACTCTAGAAAGGCTTCTTCTACCCAGATCTTTATAGATACTTCAGCACCTGCCCAAAATGTTGTCTCACATATGTTTCTTTCAGTACAGAGTCTAAAATGGCCCCCCTTATGCCAGAGACATCAGAAATTTGGCATCCTCCCAGAAGTTTGTAATATATCAGACTCTTCCCTCGGAATTTTAAAAACTTTTCCCTCTACCTTAGAAAGTCTCAAAATTTCATTCTCTGCCTAAAGTACTATAGGACCATCTGTATCTGCAAATGAAATTCTTGGGCCATCAGTATCTCTGGATAAATCTCTGGGACCTCCTCCACCAGACAAATGTTTTCTAAGACCCACACTACCTGCTTCTGGGACTTGGTCATTATCCCCTTCAGCACAACATTGTCAGGAAATATCTCAAGTTGTACAAGAAGATTATCCTCTCAGCAAGGCTATACAGGATATTCATTGCATTTCCAAGAGGCTCTGGGGCTGGCCATATCAGCATATGAATCACTTCATCGTCCGCTCAAGAGTCTCCAGATTATTTTTGTCATCCCAAGAGGCTTCAGGCCCTACTTTGATCCTTGAGCCTTTAGGACAGTCATCATCTGATACAGGAATGTTTCATCTTTCTGACTCTCATTTGGGTACAAGAGAAACTCCACCATTTCAATAAAGTTTTCTAGAAATAACATCTTCTTACAGTAAGGTTACAGAAACTTCAACAACTTCCCAAGATTCCTTAGAATATCAACCTCTTTCAATGTAGACTCTGCAACCTTCCCTTACACCAGAGACCTAAGAAACGTTGCCAACAGCAAAAGAGCTTAGTAAGAGCTCAGAACCTGTGTTAGGTGCGGTAGAAACTTTACCATCATTTTTAGAGGCTCTGAGACATTGGAATTTTGAAAAAATGTACTCGAGGCCCTTCAGTATATTGCCACAAGAATATGGAGCCTCTAAGACTTATTTATGATACCTTTGGAAATGCCACACCATACCAATGGCTTCTAGAACCTATACCATCTACCCAAGAAGGAGTGGGAACTTTCGTTTCAATGGAGTCTTTAAGAATGTCTACTTGTGCACATGACAGTTCATTCCTATTCCTTCTCATGGAGACTGTCTAAGATATTACTCTTAACCCAATAAAATCCATAGAAGTTCCAATTCAATCAAAAAATAGTGAAGCATGCTTCATTTATTAAATGAAGTATCAGATATTTACTTTTAGCATTGGATGCCTTAAGATAATTCACATCTGCCAAAAGTAGGCTCACATCTTCCTTATATGTCAGAAAGGACTCATGTTCTACCGCTACCCCTCCTAGGATTGTTTCCAAACAAAGTATCATCAGAATTGAACTTCAACTCTTGTTCCACTCAAATATCAGGATATACAAAATATCAAAGATGGTTTCCCTCTTAACTAGGTGGTTCCAAATATTTGTAAACAAAGAAAACAAAATCAAAACTTGATTCTAAAGAATCATGCCTCAAATCTGTGCCAACAGAAGATGAAGACTTGAAAGTTCACCATTCTCTCAAAAACAGGGCAGAGATTTGGTTTCTAACAATGTTGCTGCAAGGCTTAAAACTGAGCTTAAAGAGAGCCTCACTACTACTTCTGCAAAGGGAGTTTGAGATCCTCACAACCGTATAAGGAGGGTCTCAGGTTTTCTCCTTCTTCCCAAGGATTTCGTAGATATTTCAAATCTACCAAAATCAACTTGGAACAGGTCCCCTCTAACAAATAAGTTGTTCATGTTTCCCATTCAGAACATGAAGGATGCCTAATGTGCTCTTTGTCCAAAACAGAGTTCAAGGATTCACCATCCAAAAGTTAGCCAGAAACAAAATGCTACTCCTCAGATGTGCATAGAACCTTCCTTCTCTAAGGGAGGCTGCAGATCCTCGCAATCTCACGAAAAGTGTGGTAGAGGTATTCCTTCTCCCAAAGGCAGCCATAGACATTCAAGACTTATCAAAACTAAATTGGAATAGGCTATAACAAGGCAGATATTCATGCTTCCCATACAGAACATGGGGGCTGTAAGCATCTCTCTTTGTCACAAAGAGGATTTAGACATGTTTAACCTGCCATTAGAGAAAAGAAACCCCTCTGACAAAGATAATCATACAAACACATATGTGATCCATGGGATCTTACAACTTTCTGCTTTTAGATCACAGGACAGAAGGTGGAAAGAGAAAATTGGCTCTCAAGCCATCTGTCTTCAATTTTGTTTTTCAAAAATGCACTGTTTCTTAATATTATTTCTTTAACCTGTGTATTTCATGTTTTGATTATTATATGGTGAGGGGATGTTTTTCTTTGATCCAGTCTGTTTGGTGTTCTGTATGCTTCTTGACTGTTCAAAGAAATCTCAATGTCCAAATCAGGAGCAAAATGAAAGAGTGTATGAGCATGGAACTCAGGGCAGAGAGGTGGCCACCCACACACTGAGACAATGGGGATGTTCTACCAGGGAATCACCATGGCCAGCTGGCGTGGGTCTGAAAAAACCTGGCATAAAACTAGACTTGCTTAACATAGCAGACAATGAGGACTACTGAGAACTCAAGAACAATGTCAGTGGCTTTTTGATCTGACTGCACGTTCTGGCTTTGTGGGAGCCTAGGCAATTTGGATGCTCAACTTGCTAGACCTGGATGGAGGTGGTGGTCCTTGGACCTCCCACTGGCCAGAAAACCCTCATAGCTCCATATCTGACATGGGAGGGGAACTTGATTGGGGGAGGGGAGGGAAATGGGAGGAGGTGGCAGCTAAGAGACAGAATTTTGTAATAAATAAATAAAAGGGAAAAAAACAAAAAATGCACTGTATCAATATGCACAGATATGTACAGCTGAACACAACCTTGAGAAAACATAAATGCTTGCATTACTACTTATTCTCTTGGAATATTGTTATGAGATATTCCCTAGACTATCAAATATTTCTCATTGGTATGTATATTTGCATTGTGAAAATTAGCTGGATGCTAGTGCGGAGCCAGACTCTTACTCATTACCCTTGATGCCTTGCAACTTTCCACTTTTGATCCTGGATTCATTGCATACTACTATTTTACCAAATATGACTGGAGCCCTCCTCCCTGTGAATAAAGACAATTGGGATTTCACATTGGCTGAAGATAGCTTCATAACTTTCCATTCTAAGAAGAGGTTTTCTGAAGTCCTGTTTTCAAGAGCCCTCATATATACTTTGTTTAACGAAGGTTTCTTGAAAACTACCATGGGGCAAACTGGACATTCTCCTTCTCTCCATTAAGAATGTGTACTTACACCTATTTCACCTATCCTGGGAAGACTAGGAAGCATTGTATTTGACACAAGGAAACTCATACATTCCTTTTATTCACAAGGTGCCATTAGAGCTGATATTTTGAATAATACTGCATCCTACCTTGTAGGATTCTGTCAAGAACTCTCAAGAATTTTATTCTGTTTTAAACTACCTTCAAAATATGCTGCTCTAAATAAAAATTATTTAACCTTTAATATTTGGTACAGGTAGCTAGTGAAATGTCTTGCTCCACTGTGGGTTTTGGGTTCCTGTCATAACTTTAAAATTAGAAACTGAATCCTAAGCTATGTTTTTAAATCCAATCACTAGAAATCAACTGGCCCCATCACTGGTGTCCATACATGGAATAATAAAACAACCCGAGAAATAGAAGAAATCTTCTGATGACAGGCACCAAGGCACAATGAAGAAAGCTCTTGCTGCTGCCTAACATTCCAAGAGTCAACAAAAGATGGGAATGCTCTAAAGAAGTATTGGAAGTTGAAGTGCAATAATGGGACATTCCTTCTCTGAGTGGGTTAGTAAGAACATTCACCTATAACAGGATGGTGCATGATACTTCTCCCCTGTGTGCAATGCTTTTCCAACATATACACTTGCCCTAAAGAGGCTTTAAAATTTACCCTTTCTCACGAAGAGCCAATCCCTTGACTCTCCTCAAGTTAGCTTTCTTCAAATATTTCACTGAAGAATCTGTAACACATCCCTACTAGGACAAAGCTTACTCAAGACTTTCATCATGTGTGAAAGGTGGTCTTAAGGATTCATTTTTTTTTTTGCTAAAACCGAAAGCTTTACCTTTTAATACAAAGGGCCCAGATTAAATAATCCTTACACCACTGACACTGTAAAAGTGAGAATCAGATTTGGCCATATTAAGTTAGTGAAAGGGGGAACTATGATTACAAAGCCCTTAAGAGGTCCTGCCACAAAACATTTAAATACTGTTGATAAAAGCCAACTGAATGCTTGTATGTTTTCAGCAGTAGCAGGAAAAAAAAACCTTGTTGTTTTAAAATGCCGGCTTTATGGGCCATCATGCCTGTGCAAACTCTTGACTGTTTGAGGCAGGAGGGCCAGCTACAGAGAGAGGGCTTGAGTGTTGTCTGTTGCAGCCTCTTTGATGGCAAGGACCTTGAAACACTGTAGACTTGTGGCACTGAATGCGGCTCTGTTCGGTACCTCAGACACAAGGTTGGAATGGCAGAAAGCTAAGGAATGGGCTACATCTGGCCAGCAAAGCCACGACTTTAGTCCTACTGAGATTGCTTGGTAAAAGAAAGACTCATGTGGTCAGAAAAACAGAGAGAGAAATAGAGTAAAGAGAGATTCAAAGACAAAGAAAATTTTTAAATGATTTACAGTGTGTTAAAAATATGTGCAAGCTAAAATTTGAAGTTCTTAAAGTTAAAAAAAGGAAGAGAGTTGTTGGGTGTGGTAGTACACACCTGTAAACCCAACCCTTGGAAGGCAGAGGGAGATTGACCTCTGTACCTTCAAGGTGAGGTAGCACATGCCTTTAATCCCAGTGCCTTGAAGGCAGAGACAAACAGATCTTTGTGAGTAAACTTGTAGTAGCATACACCTTTAATCCCAATACCAGAAAGGCAGAGACAGGCAGATCACTGAGAGTTCAAGGACAGACAGGTATACAGAGTTATTCCAGGTCAAAGATACAGAGAACCTGTCTCACAAGGAAAAAAAATAAAAAGGAAAAATAAACAAAATAGAGGTTAAATTGAAGTGCACACAGATGGAGAATTCTCAGCGAATTTTGATATTGTATGCTATTATGCTCTTTTTGAATCATTTGAATTTTGAGGCAGTAGCAATAGCTGCTAAAAGATGTTCCTTTACAAAAGCTGCTGAAATAATCCAACATAGATATTTTGAAAATGCCTTGACTTTGAAATTTGGATCTAAGGACATGATGCTTTGGAAAGGAGTTTCTATTTTGTTTTCAAAGAGGGTGATAGTCTGTGGATGCCTCTATCCTAATATGGTAGGATGGACCACGCCCTATTTAAAGGTTGCTGTGAACACCTTTAAAAAATTGCTTCGCTCAACTGCCAACTGAGATAAATCAATAATGATACCACCATTCAGCAGGAAGCATTTTGGAGAGAAAAAAACTGCACCCACATTCCCAAATATGGCTTATAAATGTTCTTTTACATTTAAAGTGGGATGTGATATAGATATGAATATTTGCATTAGTATAGATTTTGCTTTACTGATAGAGATTTTACGTCAATTTTGTTATATGTATATGCATTTTTGATCTCAATTAAGGTATTGTGATTGTGTAGTTCATTTAAAAATATAATGTATATAGGTTATTAATGGATAATCATTAATAATAGTCAAGTTTGTAGTCATGTTAGTTAGATTTTCTAGCTACATAGATATATATATTTCAGTTAGATAGCCATTATTCATATCTCTCTAGACTACAAAATAGGCTATTTAATGTTTTAGTACCTTAGGGTTTTTCATGACAGTGAGACACTCTACTCTTGGCAGCACATGTCTACTTCAGGAAGAAGATGGGCATCAAAGAGGATCCTTATGGAGTTTGATAGCCATTTGGGGAAGAAACTGCTCTTGCCTGGATTGTTGCATAAACTGTACACAGAAAACACTCAGAGAGAGGACTACTGAACTTGCCTAAAGGTGAGATGATCTTTTCGTGTTCCTGATTCAGGAAAGGGTCAGCAAAACATTCTTCCAGACAAGCAGATAGTGACTGCCTTTGAAATTTCCTGCTTCATGGAAATGTCTGCTGGAAACTATGGGCCTGTAGGCTGAGGATGGAAACACCAATGGTACAGAGGAACTTTGGGTGAATGTCCAGGCAGCGAGATGTCTCTGTCATTTCTAGAGTTTGAAAATGGCTTACTTTTTCTTTGCTTAGGTAACACTGTATTATTCTGGAGTCTCTGAAGAGTTGATAGTTATAGTTTTCCATTGTTATGATAAAAGATAAAATAGATATAAATATTGTAACTGTAATTCTTGCTTGATAACTGTTTTGTTATATGTAAATTTGCTATGTTAAAGTTAAAGATTCCGTTCTTGTTTAAACAGAAATAGGAGTAACGATGGAGTATAGGTCATTGGTTAATTAAATAAAGAAACTGTTTGGCCTAAAAGGTTAGAACATAGGTGGGTGGAATAAACATAAGAGAATGCTGGGAGGAATAGGAATTGAGCTTAGAGATGCCATGCACCTCTCCCATGGGCAGAAATGGTAGCTCTGAACTCTGAGGCAGATGGCGATACAGCCAGCCACCAGGTCAGACATGCTAAATCTTTCCTTCTAAGCGCACCTCGTGCTGCAACATACATTATTAGACATGGGTTAAGAGGCTGAAAATAATGGGGCAGGCAGTGTTTAAATGAATAGTTTTGTGTTGTTATTTCGGAGCATAACCTTACAAAGCGGCCCCATGGGGATGCAGCCCTGCTGCTCAAATTTCTACAATCAAGGGGGAAATGGAAGAAGGGAAGAAAGAAGAGAGAGAGACAAGGAAGAATGGATGAATTCAATCATTCATTGGAAAAATGAGTGAACCAATGAATGAGGAGACCTAGTAGGAAAAAATGTGCTGCATTCCCTCAGAGAGTCAGGTCAAATTAAGGATTGACAAGGTTTTCCACTAAGGAGGAGGCTTATTCCATTTTACCTTCTTTGTGCTCCAGGCCCACCCATGAGAGTGATGATGAGGACAGGAAGAAGAAGAGGAGAGGGTGTACCAGAATTCCCTGGTACAATTTCTCACCCAAATTGTAGCCAAATCACCTGACCTGGGACAGCTGATCTACATGCTGGACCCTAACTCCCAGTTTGACAACTCTAACATTTTAACCAAGTTTGTGAAGATGAAGGAACCAAAAATAGCCCAGTTACAGGATGGCAGGTTCCTTACAGGATGGGAGTCAGACATTAGTACCATACTGGTATTTGGCAGTTTGATGGGTGTGTGGGGTCTTTGCCAGACTCCACCTAGCATCATGGATTCCCTACTTTACTGATATTATGGAGTTCGGTGCATTCATCATATGTGTGCATGTCACACAATAGTGGGCATCATATGTACATGTTTATCCTGTGTTTGGGTGAGTGTGTTCATGAGTGTTATAGCGCAAGTACTACAGAACATGATCAATGCTAGGGAACACTGTTTTCCAGATATGGCAGGGCAATTATTTAAATGAACTGACAAGGGTTGGATGGCATGGATAAGACCTATGAGAGTTCAAGCCATACCGAATCCAGGCATGACAAAGTAGGTGGCAGACAGAATTCTGGCAAAACTAAGTAGGTAGCTTGATGTCCAACTTACTGGAGAAGAGCAACTGAGCGGAGACACTTTTCACTAAGCAACATGCTCTAGTGGAGATCAAACATCCTTTGACTTACAGCCAGTACGAATTAAACCATTCATCAAATGAAACCTAATTTTCTCTGATTTTGAGTATACATTTGTGTCCCTTCCTGATTAATCTACTCTTTATCCTCTTAAGTCCCAATACCTCACGCTGATAGCGGTCACATCTTTCCATTTGACATGGTTTTCCCTCAAGCTTCATACCGCCCCGAGAACATACAACTTTTTGTCCCCTCTCCACTGCTTCCTTGACAGCCATCTTGTCCTTTACCACACCACGCATCCCCAGTCCTTTACTCTCCAAGCGGAAAAGAACATAAATCCTGCTTTGTTTTGAGGCACGTATTTCTGTGATGCCCCATCCACCAAACACAATCCATCATTGACCAAATAACACAACATGTTAACAAATTTTTATTTTTCGAGAAAGAATATTCCACTGGAAAAGATAGCAGGATTTATAGAAGACCTGAGGTATCTCAGAAAAAAAACAAATTCCCAAAGAGAGATTTAAGTCTGCTTCAAAATTTTAGAATTTCACTTTAACAGATCTTCACCAAATCATAGACATAGATATGGAAGTCATTATCAAACTTGATGAAATACACAGAAGGTTTGTTGGGAACTTGGCAAATAATTTTACCTATCTCTTGGGTTCCATCTTTTTTGTTGTACTGCACTCTTTTGCCCTCCAAGGAATCCCTGCCTAATTCCAAAGTCACCTCTACTGGAGGACATTTAGGCGTGATGTGGAGGTTGCCTTCAATGGAATCATCATGATGGTGGTAAAGGTACAGGACCGGATCATTCTCGTTGACAATGTAGTAACAGGTCGCTATGGTCTGCACCTCATCTGGGACCACGCCACTCCACTCTTCCTTAGAGCCTGGCATGATGTGGAGGTTGCCTTCCAGGTAGTCATCCAGGAGGTGGTAAATGTACAAGACGGGAACTTTCTTGTAGGTAATATAAAACCAGGTCTTCATGATTGGCACCTCCTCTAGGACCATCCCGTTCCAGTCATTCTTAGAGCCATTTGTGCCCATGAATGTATGTTTCACTGCTCTGCCAACTATGGTGTTTGAGAGATGAGTGTCTGTCACCTGAGGAAATGACACATTATTAGGCAGGAACTTCAGGTTTAAAATCCTTTCATCACTATGAAGCTCCAAGCCATAGACACAATCAATCCTATCATATTTCAACAAATAGAGAGAGGGATATGTTGGCAGTTGATCTAGAATGATGGCTTTCCAATGGGTGATCCAAAGATGTTCTCCCTCTCAACTAGGTGGTTCCAAATATTTGTAAACAAAGAAAACAAAATCAAAACTTGATTCTAAAGAATCATGCCTCAAATCTGTGCCAACAGAAGATGAAGGCTTGAAAGTTCACCATTCTCTCAAAAACGGGGCAGAGATTTGGTTTCTAACAATGTTGCTGCAATGCTTAAAACTGAGCTTAAAGAGAGCCTCACTACTACTTCTGCAAAGGGAGTTTGAGATCCTCACAACCTTATAAGGAGGGTCTCAGGTTTTCTCCTTTTTCCCAATGATTTCTTAGATATTTCAAATCTACCAAAATCAACTTGGAACAGGTCCCCTCTAACAAAGAAGTTGTTCATGTTTCCCATTCAGAACATGAAGGCTGCCTAATATGCTCTTTGTCCAAAACAGAGTTCAAGGATTCACCATCCAAAAGTTAGCCAGAAACAAAAAGCTACTCCTCAGATGTGCATAGAACCTTCCATCTCTAAGGGAGGCTGCAGATCCTCGCAATCTCAGGAAAAGTGTGGTAGAGGTATTGCTTCTCCCAAAGGCAGCCATAAGCATTCAAGACTTATCAAGTTGGGCGCTGGGTCCTAACCCCAAGCGTAGGGTAAAGGGGAGCTCGGGGGCTTCTTTGTCCCCATAGCCTGCCTGCAGCAAGCAGGGTGGGCCCTTTGTCTGCGAGCGAACCAAGCCAATGCAAGAATTCACCCAACATTCTGAAGAACAACACGAAACCACCAGAAGCCAGCGACCTCACAACAGGAGGACATGAACACCTTAATCATGAAGAAGGAGAAAAAACTGACTTCATGACAGTGATTGACACCCTTAAACAGCATATAAAAAAACGCCCTTATAGAAATGGATGAGAAGTATAACAGAAAGTTCGAGGAATTGAGTAAATCAGTGAATGATACCCTAGGAAAGCAAGGAAAAACAATCAAGCAGATAATGGAAACAGTTCATGATTTGAAAAATGAAATGGAGGCAAAGAAGAAAACACAAACAGAGGGCCGGCTGGACATGGAAAATCTAGGTAAACGAATAGAGACTACAGAAACAAGCATAACCAGCAGAATACAAGAGATAGAAGAAAGAATCTCAGAGTCTGAGGATAACATAGAGAAAATAAACGCACTGATCAAAGAAAACAGCAAGTCCAACAAACTCTCATCACAAAACATTCAGGAAATATGGGACACAATAAAAAGACGAAACCTAAGAATAATTGGAGTAGAAGAAGGAGAAGAAGTGCAGCTCAACGGTCCAGAAAATATACTTAACAAAATTATAGAAGAAAACTTTCCCAACCTGAAGAAGGATGTACCTATGAAAGTTCAAGAGGCATACAGAACCACAAATAGGCTGGATCAAAAAAAAAAAAAACATCCCCTCACCATATAATAATCAAAACACAAAATATACAGAATAAAGAAAGAATATTAAGAGCCGCAAAGGAAAAAGGCCAACTTACTTATAAAGGTAAACCTATCAGACTTACACCTGACTTCTCTATGGAAACCATGAAAGCCAGAAGGTCCTGGATAGATGTACTGCAAAAACTAAGAGACCATGGATGCAAGCCCAGACTACTATATCCAGCCAAGCTTTCGTTCACCATAAATGGAGAAAACAAAATTTTCCAGGATAAAAACAAATTTAAGCAATACATAGCCACAAATCCAGCCTTACAGAAAATAATAGAAGGAAAATCACTAACCAAGGAGTCCAACAATAACCACAATCACTCAGACATCTAGAGACACTTCACCAGCGCAACTCAAAGAAGGGAAACACACAAACCCTACTACTTGAAAAGTGACCGGAGTTAACAACCACTGGTCATTAATATCACTTCACCTATAAAAAGGCACAGGCTAAGAGACTGGATACGAAAACAGGATCCAACATTCTGCTGTCTACAAGAAACACACCTCAACCACAAAGACAGGCACCTACTCAGAGTAAAGGGCTGGGAAAAGGCTTATCAAGCAAATGGACCTAAGAAACAAGCAGGTGTGGCCATACTAATTTCTAACAAAGTTGACTTCAAACTTAAATCAATCAAAAGAGATGGAGAGGGACATTTTATACTCATAACAGGAAAAATTCATCAGGAAGAAATCTCAATCCTGAATATCTATGCCCCTAATATAAAAGCACCCACGTATGTAAAAGAAACATTGCTAAAATTCAAGGATGCCATCAAACCGCACACACTAATAGTAGGAGACTTCAACACTCCTCTCTCACCAATGGACAGGTCAATCAGACAGAAACCTAACAGAGAAATTAGAGAATTAATGAATGAAGCAAATGGACTTAACAGACATCTATAGAATATTCCACCCAAATAGGAAAGAATATACCTTTTTCTCTGCAGCTCATGGAACCTTCTCAAAAATTGACCACATACTTGGTAACAAAGCTAACTTACACAGCTACAAAAAAATATTACTAACCACCTGTGTCTTATCAGACCACCATGGATTAAAGTTAGAATTCAACAACAATGCTACCCCCAGAAAGCCTACAAACTCATGGAAACTGAACAGTCAACTACTGAACCATACCTGGATTAAGGAGGAAATAAAGAAAGAAATTAAAGTCTTCCTTGAATTCAATGAAAATAAAGAAACAACATACTCGAACTTATGGGACACTATGAAAGCAGTCCTGAGAGGAAAGTTCATAGCACTAAGTGCCCACTTAAAGAAAACAGAGAAAGCACATATTGGAGACTTAACAGCCCACCTGAAAGCTCTAGAAAAAAAAGAAGCAGACTCACCTAGGAGGAGTAGAAGACTGGAAATAATCAAACTGAGGGCTGAAATCAACAAAATAGAAACACAAAAAACAATCCAAAGAATCAATGAATCAAGAAGCTGGTTCCTGGAAAAAATCAACAAGATTGACAAACCCCTATCCAAACTAATCAAACGGCAGAGAGAAAATTTGCAAATCAATAAGATCAGAAATGAAAAGGGGGACATAACCACAAACACAGAGGAAATTCAGAGAGTCATTAGATCTTACTACAAAAGCTTGTATGCCACTAAACTGGAAAATGTAAAAGAAATGGACACTTTCTTAGATAAATACGATTTACCAAAATTAAATCAGGACCAGGTGAACAAGCTAAACAGACCTGTCAGTCGCGAAGAACTAGAAGCTGTTATCAAAAACCTCCCTACCAAAAAAAGCCCAGGGCCAGATGGTTTCAATGCGGAATTCTACCAGAACTTCCAAGAAGACCTAATACCTATACTCCTCAATGTATTCCACAATATAGAAACAGAAGGGTCATTACCAAATTCCTTTTATGAAGCTACAGTTACTCTGATACCAAAACCACACAAAGACTCAAACAGGAAAGAGAATTACAGGCCAATATCACTCATGAATATCGACGCAAAAATCCTCATCAAACTTCCGGCAAACCGAATCCAAGAACACATTAGAAAAATTATCCATTATGATCTAGTAGTCTTCATTCCTGAGATGCAGGGCTGGTTCAACATACGAAAATCTATCAATGTAATCCACCATATAAATAAACTGAAAGAAAAAAAACATATGATCATTTCATTAGATGCTGAAAAAGCATTTGACAAAATTCAACATCCATTTATGTTAAAAGTCTTGGAGAGATTAGGGATAAAATGTCATACCTAAATATAATAAAAGCTATATACAGCAAGCCGACAGCTAACATCAAATTAAATGGAGAAAAACTCAAAGCCATCCCGCTTAACTCAGGAACACGACAAGGCTGCCCACTTTCGCCATACCTCTTCAATATAGTGCTGGAAGTTCTAGCAATAGCAATAAGACAGCATAATGGGATCAAGGGGATTCGAATTGGAAATGAAGAAGTTAAACTTTCGTTATTCGCAGATGATATGATAGTGTACATAAGCGACCCCCAAAATTCCACCAAAGAAGTTTTACAGCTGATAAACAGCTTTAGTAATGTGGCAGGATACAAGATCAACTCCAAAAAATCAGTCGCCCTCCTATACTCAAAGGATATGGAAGCAGAGAGGGAAATCAGAGAAGCTTCTCCATTCACGATAGCCACAAACAGCATAAAATATCTTGGGGTAAATCTAACCAAGGAAGTGAAAGATCTATTTGACAAGAACTTTAAGGCATTGAAGAAAGAAATTGAAGAGGATACCAAAAAATGGATGGACATCCCTTGCTCTTGGATTGGGAGGATCAACATAGTAAAAATGGCAATTCTACCAAAGGCAATTTATAGATTCAATGCAATCCCCATCAAGATCCCATCAAAATTCTTCACAGATCTGGAGAGGACAATAATCAACTTTATATGGAAAAACAAAAAACCCAGGATAGCCAAAACAATCCTATACAATAAAGGATCTTCTGGAGGCATTACCATCCCTGACTTCAAACTCTATTACAGAGCTACAGTAATGAAAACAGGGTGGTACTGGCATAAAAACAGAGAAGTCGACCAATGGAATCATATAGAAGACCCGGACTTTATCCCACAAACCTATGAACACCTCATTTTCGATAAAGGAGCTAAAAGTTTACATTGGAAGAAAGAAAGCATCTTCAACAAATGGTGCTGGCACAACTGGATGTCAACCTGTAGAAGAATGAAAATAGACCCATATCTATCACCGTGCACAAAAATCAAGTCCAAATGGATTAAAGACCTCAATATCAGCCCGAAAACACTGAATCTGATAGAAGAGAAAGTGGGCAATACCCTACAACAGATGGGCACAGACGATTGCTTCTTAGGTATAACCCCAGAAGCACAGACATTAAGGGCAACATTGAATAAATGGGACCTACTAAAACTGAGAAGCTTCTGTAAAGCAAAGGACACTGTCACTAAGACACAAAGGCAACCTACTGACTGGGAGAAGATCTTCACCAACCCCGCAACAGACAAAGGTCTGATCTCCAAAATATATAGAGAACTCAAGAAACTAGACTTTAAAATGCTAATTAACCCAATTAAAAAATGGGGCGCTGAACTGAACAGAGAATTCTCAACAAAAGAAGTTCAAATGACCAAAAGACACTTAAGGTCATGCTCAACCTCCTTAGCGATTAGGGAAATGCAAATCAAAACAACTTTGAGATATCATCTTACACCTGTAAGATTGGCTAAAGTCAAAAACACCAAGGATAGCCTTTGCTGGAGAGGCTGTGGAGGAACGGGTACCCTCATCCATTGCTGGTGGGAATGCAATCTTGTGCAACCACTGTGGAAGTCAGTGTTTCGGTTTCTCCGGAAATTAGGGATCAACCTACCCCTGGACCCAGCAATACCACTCTTGGGAATTTACCCAAGAGATGCTCTATCACATGTCAAAAGCATTTGTTCAACTATGTTCATAGCAATATTATTTGTAATAGCCAGAACCTGGAAACAACCTAGATGCCCTTCAATGGAAGAATGAATGAAGAAAGAATGGAATATATACACACTAGAGTACTACGCTGCGGTAAAAAACAATGACTTCTCGAATTTTGCATGCAAATGGATGGAAATAGAAAACACTATCCTGAGTGAGGTATCCCAGACCCAAAAAGAAGAACATGGGATGTACTCACTCATAATTGGTTTCTAGCCATAAATAGGGGTCACGGAGTCTACAATTGGCGAACCTAAAGAAGCTAAGTAAGAAGGTGAACACAAGGAAAAACATATAGTTATCCTCTTGGATAAGGGAAGTAGACAAAATTGCTGGGGGGAAAAGTGAGATCTTGGGGGTGGGGTGGGATGGGGTTAGGGGAGATGGGGAGAGAAAAGGTAGAAGGGAAGGAGGGTGGACTTGGGGAAACAGGAGGATCGGGATAAAGGAAGGTTGGATAGGGGAGCACGGAACCACAATTCTTAGTTAAGGGACCCACTTTAGGGTGGGCAGGAGACTTGACCCTAGAGGGGCTCCCAGGTGCCCAAGCTGAGGTCCCCAGTTAGTTCCCTGGGCAGCTGAGGATAGGGAACCTGAAATGACCCTACCCTAGAGCAATACTGACGAATATATTGCATATCATCCTAGAACTTGCATCTGGCGATGGATGGAGATAGAGACAGAGACCCACACTGGAGCACTGGACTGAGCTCCCAAGGTCCCAATGAGGAGCAGAAGGAGTGAGAACATGAGCAAAGATGTCGGGACCACGAGGAGTGCACCCACCCACTGAGACAGTGGAGATGATCTACTGGGAGCTCACCAAGGCCAGCTGGACTGTTACCAGAAAAAGCATGGGATAAAACTGGACTCTCGGAACATGGCGAACAATGAGGGCTGATGAGACGCCAAGGACAATGGCACGCGGTTTTGATCCTATGCAATGTGCTGGCTTGGTGGGAGCCTAGCCAGTCTGGATGTTCACCTTCCTAGATATGGATGGAGGGGGGAGGACCTAGGACGTACCACAGGGCAGGGAATCCTGACAGCTCTTTGGACTGGAAAGGGAGGGGGAGAGGAGTGGGGGGAAGGGGAGAGGGGTGGGAGGAGGGGGAGAAGAGTGGGAGGAGGGGGAGAAGAGTGGGAGGAGGGGGAGGGAAATGGGAGGCTGGTGGGAGGAGTTGGAAATTTGTTTTTTTTTCTTTTCTTTATCCTCCTTTTATCAATAAAAAAATTAAAAAAAAGACTTATCAAAACTAAATTGGAACAGGCTATAACAATGCGGATATTCATGCTTCCCATACAGAACATGGGGGCTGTAAGCATCTCTCTTTGTCACAAAGAGGATTTAGACATGTTTCATCTGCCAAAAGCAAAAGAAACCCCTTTGACAAAGATAATTATACAAACACATATGTGATCCATGGGATCTTACAACTTTCTGCTTTTAGATCACAGGACAGGAGGTGGAAAGAGAAAATTGGCTCTCAAGCCATCTGTGTCCAGTTTTGTTTTTCAAAAATGCACTGTTTCTTAATATTATTTCTTTAACCTGTGTATTTCATGTTTTGATTATTATATGGTGAGGGGATGATTTTCTTTGATCCAGTCTTTTTGGTGTTCTGTATGATTCTTGAATATTCAAAGAAATCTCCAGGTCCAAATCAGGAGCAGAAGTAGAGAGAGAGAACGAGCATGGAACTCAGGACCGAAAGGGGTGCACACACAATGAGGTAATGGGGAAGTTCTATCGTGAACTCACCAAAGTCAGCTGGCTTTGGTCTGAAAACACCTGGGATCAAACCGGTCTCACTGAACATAGCGAACAATAAGGACTACTGAGAACTGAAGAACAATGTCAGTGGGTTTTTGATCCTACTGCATGTTCTGGCTTTGTGGGAGCCTAGGCAGTTTGGATGCTCACCTTACTAGACCTGGAAGGAGGTGGTGGTCCTTGGACCTCCCACTGGCCAGGGAACCCTGATAGCTATATGGGCTGACATGGGAGGGGAACTTGATTGGGGGAGGTTAGGGAAATGGGAGGAGGTGGCAGGTGAGAAATTTTTAATAAATAAATAAAAGGAAAAAACAAAAAATGCACTGTTTCAATATGCACAGATATATACAGCTGAACACACCCTTGAGGAAACATAAATGCTTGCATTACTACTTAGTCTTTTGGAAGATTGTTATGGTATTTGCCCTAGACTATCAAATATTTCTCATTGGTATGTATGTTTGCCTTGTGAAAATTAGCTGGATGCTAGTGCAGAGCCAGACTCTTACTCATTACCCACGATGCTTTGCAACTTTCCACTTTTCATCCTGGATTCATTGCATACTATTTTACCAAATATGACTGGAGCCCTCCTCCCTGGGAATAAAGACAATTGGGATTTCTCATTTGCTGAAGATAGCCTCATAACTTTCCATTCTAAGAAGAGGTTTTCTGTAGTACTGTTTTCAAGAGACCTCATATATACTTTGTTTAACGAAGGTTTCATGAGAACTACCCTGGGGCAAACTGGGCCATCATCCTTCTCTCCAATAAGAATGTGGAAACTTTAACATATGCCTGTAGAAAAGGGCCTGTAGAAAAATTTCTATCTGCCTCAAGGACACAATGGCTTTTCAGTTCTATACTCCAACATACTGGGAGTTTTCTTATTTTCCTCAAATAAGTCAGAACTGTACATATCTTCTAGACCCATCTAGAATCTTCACCAAATGTCCAAACTTTTCTAAAACTTTCCCGACATTCCCAAGAGACTCTGGGACCTACCCCACCTCACCAGGTACTGTGGAACATTCCCCACTTGATGAGTTGTGGTAGAAAATTTCTGTATCCACAAAAGTGACTCAAGGATAAACAACACATCAGTAGGCATATGAAGGATGTTCATTATCTCTCCAAAGTAATTTTGATTGTCTATATCAGGACAAGAGTCTCTAGGACATTGCTCATTTGTCCAAGGGTCTGCAGAATCATCCAGATCTTCCCACAAAGTGCAAGGCACTTCTTATAATGAAGGGTTTGTAACAAAGTTCCCATCTGTCCCACAAGAAACACATATTTCCTGCCCAGGGAATAGGGTAATATATTTCACCTTCTCCAGTTATTCTAGAAACATCTTCTTCTCTCCAGAAAGTAGAAGGTTCTTTAGATGTGCACGGTATTCAGCAACTTCAACCTGATTCACAGAGTAGTTGGGAAATTCCCAATGGATTCCAAAGTCATCAGAAATTTTAACATCTCGTCTAATGATATTTAAATATTCAGAGTCTTCATCTGTGAGTCTAGAAACTTTGACACCTCTCCCAGTAAATCTGGGACATTCAATATCTGCCCAAAATGCCCTCTTCCTTTCTGTTTCTGACTAATAAATTCAGGAATCATCATCTCTCCAAAAATCTGTTCAATGTTCTCCATCTTCTAAATGTTCACTGAGACCTACCCCATCTGTACTAGTGATCTCCCAATATTTATTATCAGCTCAATTGTATTCAAAATTGTCTAGAGCTGCCAAAGGGATTCTCAGATTATCACTACTTCAGTAACGGTGTTTAGGAGATTCATGATCCATGCAAAGGGTTCTTGGAACTTCCATATCAGCACAATCATTTGGAGGACATTCAAATTCTGAAAAAGAACCTCTAGAAATGTTCATATCTTCTCAACTGGACCTGGAACCTTCTTTAGCCCAACAGGCTGTTGTACATCCATCATCTATTCCACAAGATTGTGGACTTTCTCAATCTTCACAAGATCCTGTAGGAAGATCAATTTCTACACAAGGTGCTCTCCAAAGGTCTGTAGTAACAGCACCATTATTAGCTCAAAGTGTTCCAGAAATCCAAGCTTCTTTAGAGTGGCCTCTGGGTTCTTCCCAATATTGCTTAAGAGACAACATATACTTTGCCATGTTATATAGAGATTTGTAGTATTTTGAAATCTCTCTCAAGGTCTATAGACACTCTGACATCCATTTTAGAGACAATGAGATTTTCAATAATTGCCAAGGGTGTACAGGCCTTATATAACTGAACAAGAGACATTGAGATAACCAACAATTACCTATAGAGCTCTGGGATTTTCTCCATATAACCAACACTTTGTGAATACTGCCTCATCTCAAATGGGGCCTGATAGAGTTTCATTAATGGACAATGATTTAAAACAAATATGTTCATGCAAACAGGTGACTTTATGAAACCACTGAATCAAAACTCTCCAGTAAATGCATTGTCTGCACAAGGGGCTCTAGGAATGTCCATATCAGCAAAAGAATCTCTTTGACACTCACCATATTTTCATGGTTCTTCCGATACTTCCCTGTCACTTGAAGAGGCATCAGGCACTTGTTTGGAACAATGGCATCAAGGACAGCCATTATCATTATCTGATCTAGGAAATCTTGGACTATCAGAATATTCAATAGTCCATGAGAAATATCACCATCTACTCATAGCACTTTAGAAAAGGCTAATTCTACCAAGACATTTATAGATCCCTCAGCACTTGCCCAAAATGCTGTAGCACATATGTTTCTTTCAGTACAGAGTCTAAAACGGGCCCCCGTTGTGCCAGAGACATCAGAACTTTGGCATCTTCCAAGAAGCTTGTAATATATCAGACTCTTACCTAGGAATTTTAAAAACTTTTCCCTCTACCCTAGAAAGTCTCAAAATTTCATCTCTGGCTAAAGTACTATAGGACCATCTGCACCTGCAAAAGAAATTATTGGACCATCAGTATCTTTGGATGAATATGGGACCTCCTCCACCGGACAAAGATTTTCTAAGACCCACTCTACCTGCATCTGGGACTTGGTCATTATCCCCTTCAGCACAACATTGTCAGGAAATATCTCAAGTTGTACAAGATTATCCTCTCAGCAAGGCTATACAGGAAATTCATTGCATTTCCAAGAGGCTCTGGGACTGTCCATATCAGCATAGGAATCACTTCATCGTCTGCTCAAGAGTCTCCAGATTATTTTTGTCATCCCAAGAGGATGGCCCTACTTTGACCCTTGAGCCTTTAGGACAGTCATCATCTGATACAGGAATGATTCATCTCTGTCTCTCATTAGGGTACAATAGAAACTCCACCATTTCACAAAAGTTTTCTAGAAATAACATCTTCTTACAGTAAGGTTACAGAAACATCAACAACTTCCAAAGATTCCTTAGAATATCAACCTCTTTCAATGTAGACTCTGCAACCTTCCCTTACACCAGAGACCTAAGAAATGTTGCCAACAGCAAAAGAGCTTAGTAAGAGCTCAGAACCTGTGTTAGGTGCTGTAGAAACTTTACCATCCTTTTTAGAGGCTCTGAGACATTGGAATTTTGACAAAAATGTACTCGAGGCCCTTCAGTATATTACCACAAGAATATGGAGCCTCCTAGACCTATTTATGATACCTTTGGAAATCCCACACCATCCCAATGGCTTCTATAACCTATACCAACTACCCTAGAAGGAGTGGGAACTTTCTTTTCAATGGAGTCTTTAAGAATGTCTACTTGTGCACATGACAGTACATTCCTATTCCTTCTCATGGAGACTAAGATATTTCTCTTATCCCAATAAAAGTCATAGAAGTTCCAATTCAATCAAAAAATAGTGAAGCATGCTTCATTTATTAAATGAAGCATCAGATATTTACTTTTAGCATTGGATGCCTTAAGATAATTCACATCTGCCAAAAGTAGGCTCAATCTTCCATATATGTCAGAAAGGACTCACGTTCTAACGCTACCCCTCCTAGGATTGTTTCCAAACAAAGTATCATCATAATTGAACTTCAACTCTTGTTCCACTCAAATATCAGGATATACAAAATATCAAAGACATTCTCCCTCTCAACTAGGTGGTTCCAAATATTTGTAAACAAAGAAAACAAAATCAAAACTTGATTCTAAAGAATCATGCCTCAAATCTGTGCCAACAGAAGATGAAGGCTTGAAAGTTCACCATTCTCTCAAAAACGGGGCAGAGATTTGGTTTCTAACAATGTTGCTGCAAGGCTTAAAACTGAGCTTAAAGAGAGCCTCACTACTACTTCTGCAAAGGGAGTTTGAGATCCTCACAACCTTATAAGGAGGGTCTCAGGTTTTCTCCTTCTTCCCAATGATTTCTTAGATATTTCAAATCTACCCAAATCAACTTGGAACAGGTCCCCTCTAACAAAGAAGTTGTTCATGTTTCCCATTCAGAACATGAAGGCTGCCTAATATGCTCTTTGTCCAAAACAGAGTTCAAGGATTCACCATCCAAAAGTTAGCCAGAAACAAAAAGCTACTCCTCAGATGTGCATAGAACCTTCCATCTCTAAGGGAGGCTGCAGATCCTCGCAATCTCAGGAAAAGTGTGGTAGAGGTATTGCTTCTCCCAAAGGCAGCCATAAGCATTCAAGACTTATCAAAATAATTGGAAAAGGCTATAACAAAGCAGATATTCATGCTTCCCATACAGAACATGGGGGCTGTAAGCATCTCTCTTTGTCACAAAGAGGATTTAGACATGTTTCATCTGCCAAAAGGAAAAGAAACCCCTCTGACAAAGATAATCATACAAACACATATGTGATCCATGGGATCTTACAACTTTCTGCTTTTAGATCACAGGACAGAAGGTGGAAAGAGAAAATTGGCTCTCAAGCCATCTGTCTCCAATTTTGTTTTTCAAAAATGCACTGTTTCTTAATATTATTTCTTTAACCTGTGTATTTCATGTTTTGATTATTATATGGTGAGGGGATGATTTTCTTTGATCCAGTCTTTTTGGTGTTCTGTATGATTCTTGAATATTCAAAGAAATCTCCAGGTCCAAATCAGGAGCAGAAGTAGAGAGAGAGAACGAGCATGGAACTCAGGACGGAAAGGGGTGCATGCACACAATGAGATAATGGGGAAGTTCTATTGTGAACTCACCAAGGCCAGCTGGCTTTGGTCTGAAAACACCTGGGATCAAACTGGACTCACTAAACATAGCGAACACTAAGGACTACTGAGAACTCAAGAACAATGTCAGTGGGTTTTTGATCCTACTGCATATTCTGGCTTTGTGGGAGCCTAGGCAGTTTGGATGCTCACCTTACTAGACCTGGATGGAGGTGGTGATCCTTGGACCTCCCACTGGCCAGGGAACCCTGATAGCTATATGGGCTGACATGGGAGAGGAACTTGATTGGGGGAGGTGAGGGAAATGGGAGGAGGTGGCAGGTGAGAAATTTTTAATAAATAAATAAAAGGAAAAAACAAAAAATGCACTGTTTCAATATGCACAGATATATACAGCTGAACACACCCTTGAGGAAACATAAATGCTTGCATTACTACTTAGTCTTTTGGAAGATTGTTATGGTATTTGCCCTAGACTATCAAATATTTCTCATTGGTATGTATGTTTGCCTTGTGAAAATTAGCTGGATGCTAGTGCAGAGCCAGACTCTTACTCATTACCCACGATGCCTTGCAAATTTCCACTTTTCATCCTGGATTCATTGCATACTATTTTACCAAATATGACTGGAGCCCTGCTCCCTGTAAATAAAGACAATTGGGATTACTCATTTGCTGAAGATAGCCTCATAACTTTCCATTCTAAGAAGAGGTTTTCAAGAGACCTCATATATACTTTGTTTAACAAAGGTTTCCTGAGAACAACCCTGGAGAAAACTGGGCCATCATCCTTCTCTCCATTAAGAATGTGTACTTACACATAATCCACCTATCCCAGGAAGACTAGGAAGTACTGTCTTGACTCAAGGAAACTCATACATTCCTTTTATTCACAAGGTGACATTAGAGATGATATTTTGAATAATACTGCATCCTACCTTGTAGGATTCTGTCAAGAATTCTCAAGAATTTTATTCTGTTTTAAACTACCTCCAAAATATGCTGCTCTACATAAAAATGATTTAAACCTTTAATATTTGGTACAGGTAGCTAGTGAAATGCATTGCTCCACTGTAGGTTTTGGGTCCCTGTCATAACTATAAAATTAGAAACTGAATCCTAAGCTATGTTTTTAAATCCAATCACTAGAAATCAACTGGCCCCATCACTGGTGTCCATACATGGAATAATAAAACAACCCGAGAAATAAATGTAACAGTCAGAAATGCAAAATGTTCATGTCATTCATGTAAATGAAGACTGCCCTTATGTTTCCCAACTGCCCCAACCCAAATAATCACACAGAAATTTACAATATCACTTAACCTATTAACTCAGTCTTCTTTTTACCTCACTTTTACATCTTAAATTAACCCATTTCTGTTAATCTTTGTATCACCTTATGGCTGTGGCCTACAGGAAAATTCTGGTATACTTCTACATCAGCAGCCACCTAATCTCTTTCTATATCTCTTCCAGCCTGAATGAATTCCACCCTACCATAGGTCAAATCAGATTTATTCATTAACCAGGAAAGAAAAACACATAAACAAGGGCATCCTACATCACTTACATTGATGGATATGCACAGAACAATACAACTCTTAGGAAGCAGAAAAGTTTGTAACAAGACTAATCATGAGTAAAAGATCATTGTAATTGTTTCTTGTAATCTTCCCAATATTTGATGTAATATATGGGTCATGGAAGTTGGAAACACAGTAGGAAGCCAATGATGACTAAAATAATCTTACTCGAGTTAAACTTGTTCTTTCCCTTCTACACACTGGTGTGATTGTTGATATTTCGTCATACATGGTCAGGCATTTTCTCACAAAGCAAGACTATTCAGAATGACCTCAGAAGTTACTCCTCTGAATAACATCTCCCCAAAATGTTCCTTTTCAAGGCATCTCACACTGTGCCGTTTTGATTACTGGTTATCTAAAGATCTTTATGATTAAAATAGCAGTTAGGCCTTTCTGCTATTACAAATAACACTCAAGGTTTTCTCATTATGTTTAAGGAAATTCATAAAATTATGCTGTTTTTACTAAAGTCATCCTAGTATTTCCATTTTTCTCAAAGTGACCAGGATCAAAGGATCCTCAGATCATCCCCTATATGCTTGTGGGCCTCAGAAATATCCGCATAATGGAGATCTTTCCCCTCTAACTACCTCCACTTTGAAAATACATGTGTGACCAAAGAAGTTTAATCTTTCTCTGCATTGAAGTGACATAGTCTGCAATTAGGACATCTTTGCTTCATTAAAGTCACCAAAATGAAGAGGTCTCATCCTTCATTCACAAATCAATGTAGCTGATGAGAACTGGAGCCTGCCAATGACTGATACATGATGTTCAGGTTGCTGCCAGCCCTGCCACAGCTGCCTGAAGATGTGAATCTTCTAGACTGTGATGCAGTCCTTCCTCCACTGCACAAGGTAGTCTAGGATACTACCTGGTACTTAAGTGGTTTGGGACTCTGCTTTTCTCTTTATGTCTGCCGAAGTCTTCCATTCATCACCACCATCTATTTAGTCAAATAGAGCTCAAATGCACACTTGGTCATCAAGAGAGCCTTATATTTACCCTGCCTGACTGAGGGGGGCAGAGAAGGTCTATACCTTCTCAAGGCCCAAAACATTCAAATTCCAATCAAAAAGGCCTTCAAAACTTACTGTCACTTAACAAGCATCCATTCATTTATTTCTTGATGAAGGATGGCTAGACGATCTCCCATTTTACTAAAATATGCTTCACCTCCAATACATCACCTGTAACAATCATCATTATCCTCATTTTCTCCAGGGTCCTCAAACTCCTGCGCTCTTGCCAAGAAGTCTGAAAATGTCTTCCTTTCATAGAGATTAAGAAAGTCTTACTCAGAATATTATAGCATCATACACTATTTGGAAATACTTGTGTTTCCACTCTATCTATGGTAAAATAGAACTTACTCACAAAGACCAAGATGACATGAAATATGTACTCTTTTGCCCAAAAATGACTCAGGCCTACCACCTCTACCATGCAGCCTATAGCACTGTTTCTTGACAATGTATGCTTGGTATATATCCAACTTTCTAGGATTCTTCAAACTTTCTTTAATCTACAAATGTGGGATTATCTTATCTGACCAATGGTTTCTTAGACAGAAAACCAACATACATCCACTTGGAAAATACTTTCCAGCATTTCACAAGCCCAGAAGGGATATTGTCAATACAGGAAAAACCTTTGGGAGCTCATTAGCCCCGACAAGACCTTCCTCTGCTCTACAAGGTGCTTATTTTACACTTGATGGAAAATTGCTATTCCTGTTTTATTGCACATTGCCATAGATTTGACATCTCTGACAAATAGGTGTAGACCTTACCTGTGCCCAAAATGCCTCATAAGTTGCAGTTCTGGCCAGAGTGCATTAATATTTCTCATTATTCCCATGAATTCAGCAACATCTCATTTTTGATGAAGATTGTAATTGTCCTATTATTTCTGTCCAAATCACCAAGGCTTTATTCTATCTTACTTAGTGATATTTTTTTTTATTTATTTTTTATTTTTTTATTTTTTTTGGTTTTTTCGAGACAGGGTTTCTCTGTGGTTTTGGAGCCTGTCCTGGAACCAGCTCTTGTAGACCAGGCTGGTCTCGAACTCACAGAGATCCGCCTGCCTCTGCCTCCCGAGTGCTGGGATTAAAGGCGTGCGCCACCACAGCCCGGCTTACTTAGTGATATTTAGACATTCATATTAATAAAGAGTTCCTCAGGCCTGCAAAGTGTGATCAAGGTAATTTTCATTTGATTTCCTAACTATAACTTCTAATTTGGGTGGCCTGTTTAGTACTGTTCGAACTCAAGAGATCTCAGCTCTCTGGACCAAGGTTCCTGAACACAACAGCAAGCCGAACATAACACAGACTAATATCTTCACTCTAGCCCTTTGGACAGAAATTTCCTATCATATAGGAAGAGGAATTTGTGGATAGACCTAAATCAGATGAAGAAACTGAGTCACAGACTTCTACGACTTCTGACATGCCTGGCGTGCACATTCAGAAAATATGTATTATCGATTGTGATTTCAAGTTTGGTGCCAATGAAAAAGTAAGTGCCTGGGACATCCTCTATTTCACAGGGTAGTATTCATGTTTTAGCTTCGGGCCAATAAGCTCATAGAAATATGACCAAGGGAGGCTGAGATTTTTCCACCCATTCCTAAGAAGCATCTGCCTCCTCCTTCTAAGTAACAGGGTCTTAGCTCTTTCACCTGATCCTAAAGTGGAAGCAGGAATTGTTATGCCCACTTAAGCTTCCCATGTCTACCTAAGTTCTTCCTTGCTAGAGGTCCAAAACAGTTTGTTTTTATTTATTTATCATATTCTCAGAAGAGAGAAAACTCCAACATCATGGATATGGTCCACCTACCTAGAGAATTTTGAGAGTGTCCTATTTTTCTTCCTGAAGTTGCTTTTAGACTATTCCCTCACACATGTATACTCCATGGTACTGTCTTCTGAATAAACGGTTTCAGACCTGCCTGCTCTAATAGAAGGACAGCCCAACAACCTAAAATGTGTTCCCAGATCTTCTGAATATATGGGAGTACACTTTCTAGGTAAATCTAATTGGGCCATATACCATTGCGATGTCATTTACAGAAAGCCTCAGATCTTCTCATTCTGAAAGTTATCTTCAAATAGGCTTTTCCATCTCTAGCTTCCATTGAAGCGAGAGGATTTTTTTTTCAGAACATTTTATGTTATTTTCCAGGTTTTACATCTGCTAGCCCCTCCTTCTGCAATTTCCCAGAGGTTAGAAGCATGCTATAGTAGACTTATTCAGAAATAAGACCAATAAAACACAGACAACATTTATGACTAAGAAAATCTTTCTTATAATCACCAGTTCATTCTTGGGAAAGCCAAGGACAGCTTTCCTCTCTGGATTTAAACATTACCTTTTTTTTGGTGTTTTGAAACAGGGTTTTTTTGTAGCTTTGGTGCCTGTCCAGGAACTAGCTCTTGTAGAACAGACTTGCCTCCAACTCCCAGAGATTCTCCTGTACCTAGGGTGCTGGGATTAAAAGTGTGCACTACCACCGCCCAACTCAAACATTCCTTTGTGCAAGGAAATTTGCTTTAGGGTAAAACTGGCTTAAGTCTTCTTGGGGCTGGACTGAGCTTGCCAGCTCTGAGACCAAGTGAAACAAGGATGGCATGGAAACACTAAGCAGAACAAAAGGAGAGAGAGAGTGAGATAGAGAAGCATTGCGTGAAGTAGAAAGTTCTTACATAAATGAAAGAACAATTTTGACCAGGGTCTAAGAAGGGATAGGCACAATGAATTTGCTGGGGCAGCGATACTGTATGTAGCTATCATGAGGAAGAACCAAAGTATGATTTGATAATGAAAGTTGTGGGAGGAGAGGGGAGAAGAGGCTCTCCAGGGTGGTGGGACTACTGTATGCTGTCCAGAAGAGAGGCTAAGAAGATTTTGTACCTATGGAGCCTCTTTTTTGTCATGTCCTACACAGAGGTCTATTGAAGTAACCCATTTTAAAAAGTAACTCAAAGGAATTGTGTTCCAGATAAGGGTGGGCTTATAAAACATGGAACATCAATCTTGCCCATGTTAATAAAGGGTGATACAGAAATCCACCTCCGAGCAATATTGCCTCTGTGGTTATAAGAGCCCCATAGATCCTTCCAGGAGGTAATCATACTCGGAAGTTCCCATTCTGCCCCAGGAAGCTTATTTTTTGCTAAGAGAATTTCAAAAAAACCCTGATAGCCAAGGTTCCATGGGTATTTCCCAGCTTTGCCTGAAATTTGGTATACCATCCATATGACCCAGATGGTCTACGAATTTCTTCCTGTGACCACCAAATTGGGATATTCTCATTGGACAAGCAAATATTAGACCACACTTGTTAGAGGTGTCAAGCTTACTTTGTCTGAACAATGAAAAATATAATCACATAATGAATTGTTAAAGAGTGTCCTTATTTCTCACGAATCCCTTCAGTGACCATAAAAGGCAATTGACACCACCAGGTTGAACCCCATTAGACACCATTCTACATTACATATATCCTGATGTTAAACTTTAAATAATCATGTTGGGGCAATAGATGATAAGCAGACACTAACAATCCACAAAAGAATTATATTGGAAAAATATTAATAAAAACTTTTCTATGTTACCAATCAAGTATTCATTTTCATACAGTTAATCCTATATTTTGTGCTTCTAAGAAAATGAAACATAAAATAGTTTTTCAAGCATAACAGAGAAGAAAGAAACCATATTCCAGATCCTGTGTATATTTTCTGTGTGCAGTGTTTTTCCCTGAAAATATCTCTAAATATGGCTTAATAGAGAGCTGTTTGGCCTTCCAGAGGCAGGATGATATTAAAAAGTAGATTCTGAAGGGATACTCTGAATGTGCAGGTTTATTTTCAGAAATCTACTCCACATGGTAACCACCTTTGACTTGTTTCCCATTCTTTTTGAATGATCTTCATTAAGTTTTTTTAAGGCAGTAAAGTGGAATTCTTTTTATGATAAAAACAAAAAAAAGTCCCTGCTCAGGTGAGATGCATTTACATGGGTGAGAGCAGCAGATGACCATGTGTGTCTCCTCCTCTTCAAGACACTAACAATGTCATCACCACAAACAGGCGCTTTCTAATTTGTTGAGCACATTTCTCATGGAGCCCATGGCAATTGAGATGGAATCTCAACAAATCACCTTGAATGGGCAGTGAGCTCAGAAACGCCATTCTCCCCTCTTCCTGGCAGACACAATAGCTCTGCTCTCTGAGGCAGATGGTGATACATCCAGCCACAAGGTCAGACATGCTAAATTTTTACTGGTAAACTTACCTCGTGGTGCTACGTAGATTGTTAGTAATGGGTTAAGAGGCTCAAATTAATGGCCCAGGCAGTGTTTAAAAAATACAGTTTTTGTGTTGTTATTTCGGAGCATAAGCTAGTGAGTCGGCCATGGTGATGAAGACGCAGCCCCCACTTCTCTAATTAACACAATAAAGGGGGAAATGGAAGAGGGGAAAGAAGAAGAGAGAGAGAGACATGGGAGAATGGATGAATTCGATCATTCATTGGAAAAATGAGTGAGCCAATGAATGAGGAGACCTAGTAAGATAAAATGTGATGCATTCCCTCTGAGATTCAGGCCAAATTGAGGATTGACCAGGTTTTCCACTAAGAAGGAGGCTTATTCCATTTTACCTTCTTTGTGCTCCAGGCCACCCACGAGAGTGACGATGAGGACAGGGAGAAGAAGGGGTGAGGGTGTACCAGCATACCCTGTTATAAGTTTTCACAAAATTGTAGCCAAATACCTGACCTGAGACAACTGATATACATGCTGGACCCTAACTGGCAGTTTGAAAACTCTAACATTTAATCAAGTTTGTGAAGATGAACAACCAAAAATCACCCCGTTACAGTATGGCAGGATCCTTACATGATGGGAGTCAGATATCAATACCATACTGGTATTTGGGAGTCTGATGGGTTTTTGGGGTCTCTGCCACCCTTGACTTAACATCCGGGTGTTCCCTAGTTAACTGATTTTATGGAGCTCGGAGCATACATCATACGAGTACATGTCACAGACCAGTATGCAACAATGTGTACATGTTTATCCTGTGTGTGTGTGTGTGTGTGTGTGTGTGATTCTGTTCATTAGTTTCATAGCCCAAGTTCTACAGAACATGATAAATGAAAGGGAACACTGTTTCTGTGCTTCGGCTTCATAGCTGCCAATCTCTGCATTGGAAGATCTCTTCAGTTTAAATCAGACACAAAGTGGTTTCCTCCACCATAAGTGACTGCAAGGATAAGAAGGTGAGGATGTGAGGTCAAGACTCTTTTCAGGAATAACTTTGCAGCAGGTAATAAAGGCCATGCTAAATTGATTTGAGCTGCCTAAATGTAATTTGTTCTTAAGAAATTAATAGGAAAATTATCAAACTATTGTCTAGAGCTCAGTATGTGTATCAGAGACACATTCCTGCTGGCCCAAATAATTGACCTCTACTGGGAAACCTAATTCCTGACTGACTACATCAATGAGAGGAGATTGTATGCCTATCCCCAATGTGTGAAAGAAAAATCTGAACAGATGGCAAATAATTCAAAGTACAGCCACTTCTCTCCTTCCCACTCAAGCTATTGGTTAGGTGGCTGATCCAAAACCACCTGCCCAAATTCATGGCACTCCAGTCCACTGGCTCTCTCTATTGTGTCTCCTGATCCAGACCCAGGTTTATTATATAAAGCCATTCTGTATCTTCATTAGAAAAGTGAGTACTGTGAGACAAACTGTAAAAACAAGACCCAATAATCGGAACAACAGCACCATTTAGAAATAATTTATATCTTTTAAAACACATATAGACAAAGAGGATCTTTGCCACTTTAGTGAACTGATGAATTGGACATTGATAGCAAAGATAAAGAGGGAAGAATACATGGCATTCACCGTCCCCACAGATATCAAATTTAGTGGCTGTTAACAATATAAATTTAAGACTCACAGGAGATTTGAAGGAAACCTTTCTGGGACTACAGAGGTCCCAGTTGCTTCCTAAACATACATACTAAAGGAAAATGTCTTGGCTCTCCAGATTCCATCTTCTGGAAATGTTCAGCTGCCTAATTCGGTTGAACAGTTGTAGAGCCCATAGCTGAACTGACCTCCTCAGCCACCGTGAAGATAGTAAGCCACCTTCACAGAAGATTAGTGCTTCAGGTGGAACAGAGTTGCCACCCCCAACCACAGCTTTGTGACATCGACAAGGCTCTACTTATGTCATAAAACCCCTCATAGGCAAGTTTCTTCCCTACTAACCCCCAGAAGACCCAAAATAAAAACCCCACTCATCTTCCCAATTACATGAGTCATATTTTTCCAAGGAACTCAATTCCTTTATGTGTTTTTTTCTGTAAAATAATTTTTGGTGTCTGAGTCAACAACTCACATGAATATTTTTTTTCCTAGCCCCAATCTCTTCATTGGTTATCTTTTGTAGATTTTTCTATTACTTCATAATAATAAATATCAAACTTTCCACCTCCTTTCCTCCTCCCACATTATTCTCGCTCCCCCACAAAACTCTGCACTCCAAATCCAGTCCAAATAGAGGGCAGGCTACCTTGACCTGTTTGAAGTCCAAGCCCACCCTTCATCCCTCCAGATTTAGGAAGGTATGCATCCAAATAAAATATGATCACAAAATAGTCTGTATATGAAGTACAGACAAATGCTAGTGCCATTATCATTGACTTCTCAGTCTGCCCCAATTGTCAGCCACATTCAGATCTTCCAGTTTGATCCCATGTTCTTTCATTCCCAGGGGTACTATTTTAGATGAAATCCCCTTAATTCAGGCACAGTGTCTCAGTGTGTGGACCAAGCCCTTGTATTCCTGACAGCCTTGCTCTTATTCTCCATCTGTCTGCTCTTCCACTAGAGCTCGGGAGCTCCATCTAGTTTTCTTATTTTTACCCTGACTTTATCTCGATCATGTGCCAAGCAAATAAGTCTGACTATAGGACAAGGCAGCCATAGTGCCTTCGGACATGGCAGAGTGCACTAAACCTCGTCTCACCTGATCACTTCTTAAAGGGGATCACCCCATGGCCTTCTAAGAACCCCTCGAAAAATAACAATATTCACACCCCAGAAAGGCCACCTAAATTGAAATATCATCAGTGTATGTGCATTAACATTTGTGTGGGTGTGTATTTAAATCAATATAAAAACAAATGGATAGTAATATTGAAGTCTCTTCTCATCTTGAGAATATTTGCTAAAGAAACACTGTCAATGTAGTACTGAGAGTGTAAGCTGTCTCAGCAAGGAGAAGTAACTGGAGGAATCCCCCAGGAGTTAGTCTAAGTGTCCCAGGAATTACGCCCAAGGAAAGTCAATGTACTCAAGGATGGAAGATAAAACTCAGCCTAAATAACACCCTAAATCATTTAGGTGGATTCTCTTGCAACAGGTACGAGATGTCTAAAATTGCTGTACCAGAACGCAATGATGTGAAGCTGAGAGTGCATGGCAAAACTGATTGGATCTGGCAAAAATTATGTAAGCATACAAAAGAAACCACCTTGAGACAAAACCCTAAGAAATCTGTATGACAACATATCATCTTGACAATTCTGAGATTTATAGACAAAGGAAAGATCTTAAATATGTCTCTCTCACACTGATGATAATTAACCAGTTCCATCGTAGTGTGACTCCCTGATATGTTTAAGATAACCTGTCAATCCTGTCTATTCAGTTACAAGGAAATTTGCATTAGTTGCACAGATTAACTATCAGCATCATTTACTGCACAATCAAAGGCAAGGCAAAGAAATCATAGACAAGTTGTTGAATGCTGATGATGTTATTGGGAGTTTTGATGGGATTTTTCTTAAAGGGAAATAATCAGTGACTCTCCTGCATGAAGCAGATCCTTTCTCTGTGATGTTTCCTGAATAGCCACTGAGATACCAGCCCATTGAGTTGTGGTCTCTCTCTCTTTTAAAATGCAACTTCTACCTTCAGCTTGATCTCTTGCTTCCAGTTTCCCTTCCGGCTACTAGGCTCCTTTTCTGATCCCACATAGGGCTTTTGTCAGGGATTGTGATCTGTAAGTTTTTTCCCTTTAAAGAACTGATCATTCAATTAATCACAATTCTAAACTGCTGTGGGGAGATTGCTTGTGACTTATGCCTTCATATGTGAAACAAGTGACCTGGATGTGTAGGGTGTTCTCTCTGTTCATGTGGGGAAGGCATGGCAGCAGGAGTAGATGGCTGCTCATTCTCTGTAAGGAAATCAGTAAACAGTGGGGACCAAGTACAAGGATGTCTTGAAATATTAAGTCTTGTTCTTTCAAGGCCCCAAAGACTCCAGCTAGGTTCAGGGTCACGACAATCTCCAAACCCACTGTGAATGAAGTATTCAGAACCAGAAGCCTGTGTGTGCCATATCACATGAAGTCATCGTGAGTACACCAATCTCTTTATAAGTGCTACATTATTATGTCCCATCAGAACGATCTATATTACCAATAAACCAAATTTGCTGCATATTTGGTGTCCTAGAATTGCTAAATTGTTGCTGGGACAGTCTTACAAAACTTCCTGTGTTGTTTTGAGACCTTAAGAGGACAGCACTTATTTCAGAAATCAAAGGCAGTTGGGTTCAAACCTATGGTTAGCTGTAGATCGACATTGGTTTGCCTATAGCTACTCACTGGAAGGATGGATTTGACTAAGAAAGGGAGACAGCATACATGGAGGCAGGTAACCTTTCCTTTGCAAATTGACCCATTTTGAGGCCTTACTTCATGCTCCTCTTTTGTCCTAATCTTGGTTTTTTGATTAGTTTAGGAGAAGAATTAAAACTCCATTAATAGGATCTGTGAACCTGAATGAGTTACGTATGTGTGACCAACTTGATGTCTGCCTGTCTGTCAACAGGGCCAGAGTTCAGGGGCATCTGATGCATAGCACAAGAATGTCAGCCATCAATCTCTGGTCCACCTAACTCTACAGCATTAGAGTTGTCATGGTTGCTCATCTGATCTTCCTCATATGATCTCCATCCACAGAGATGTCAGAAAAATCCTCCCCTGAGAGAGCAAGTTCTTTACAAATGAAAGATTATACAACAGAAGACACATGGGAGATTTATATGGGCAAGCTGTTGAAAGGTTAAAGTGATGGAAGAATGTCATTGCTTAATTAAGGAAAGAAACTGCTTCCGCTGATAGGTTAGAACATAGGTAGGTGGAGTAAACAAAATGGAATGCTGGGAGGAAGAGGAAGTGAGCTCAGAGAAGCTATGCTCCCCTCTCCCCAGCAGATGCCATAGGTCTGCTCTCTGAGGCAGATGTCGATGCAGCCAGCCACCATGTCAGACATACCGAATCTTTCCTGGTAAGCGCACCCCGTGCTGCAACATACATTATTAGACATGGGTTAAGAGGCTGAAAATAATGGGGCAGGCAGTGTTGAAATGAATAGTTTTGTGTTGTTATTTCGGAGCATAACCTTACAAGGCGGCCCGATGGGGACACAGCCCCGCTGCTCAAATTTCTACAATCAAGGGGGAAATAGAAAAAGGGAAGGAAGAAGAGAGACAAGGAAGAATGGATGAATTCAATCATTCTTTGGAGAAATGAGTGAACCAATGAGTGAGGAGACCTAGTAGGATAAAATGTGCTGCATTCCCTCACAGAGTCAGTTCAAATTAAGGATTGACAAGGTTTTCCACTAAGGAGGAGGCTTATTCCATTTTACCTTCTTTGTGCTCCAGGCCCACCCACAAGAGTGATGATGAGGACAGGTAGAAGAAGAGGAGAGGGTGTACCAGAATTCCCTGGTACAATTTCTCACCCAAATTGTAGCCAAATCACCTGACCTGGGACAGCTGATCAACATGCTGGACCCTAACTCCCAGTTTGACAACTCTAACATTTTAACCAAGTTTGTGAAGATGAAGGAACCAAAAATAGCCCAGTTACAGGATGGCAGGTTCATTACAGGATGGGAGTCAGACATCAGTACCATACTGGTCTTTGGTGGTTTGATGGGTGTGTGGGGTCTTTGCCAGACTCCACCTAGCATCATGGATTCCCTACTTTACTGATATTATGGAGTTTGGTGCATTCAACATATGTGTGCATGTCACACACTAGTGGGCATCATGTGTACATGTTTATCCTGTGTGTGGGTGAGTGTGTTCATGAGTTTTATAGCCCAAGTCCTACAGAACATGATCAATGAAAGGGAACACTGTTTTCCAGATATGGCAGGGCAATTATTTAAATGAACTGACAAGGGTTGGATGGCATGGATAAGACATATGAGAGTTCAAGGCATACCGAATCCAGGCATGACAAAGTAGGTGGCAGACAGAATTCTGGCAAAACTAAGTAGGTAGCTTGATGTCAAACTCACTGCAGAAGAGCAACTGGGCGGAGACACTTTTCTCTAAGCAACATGCTCCAGTGGAGATCAAACATCCTGTGACTTACAGCCAGTACGAATTAAACCATTCATCAAATGAAACCTAATTTTCTCTGATTTTGAGTATACATTTGTGTCCCTTCCTGATTAATCTACTCTTTATCCTCTTAAGTCCCAATACGTCACTCTATATCGGTCACATCTTTCCATTTGACATGGTTATCCCTCAAGCTTTATACCGCCCCGCGATCATACAACTTTTTGTCCCCTCTCCACTGCGTCCTAGACAGACATCTTGTCCTTTACCACACCACACATCCCCAGTCCTTTACTCTCCAAGGGGAAAAGACCATAATTCCTGCTGTGTTTTGAGGCATGTATTTCTGTGATGCCCTGTCCACCAAACACAATCCATCATTGACCAAATAACACAACATGTTCACAAATTTTTATATTTTGAGAAAGAATAATCCATTGGAAAAGACACCAGGATTCATAGAAGACCTGAGGTGTCTCTGAAAAAACCAATTCCCAAAGAGAGAATTAAGTCTGCCCCTCAAAATTTGAGAATTTCACTTTAACAGATCTTCACCAAATCATAGACATAGATATGGAAGTCATTATCAAACTTGATGAAATACACAGAAGGTTTGTTGGGAACTTGCAAATAATTTTACCTATCTCTTGGGTTCCATCTTTTTTGTTGTACTGCACTCTTTTGCCCTCCAAGGAATCCCTGCCTAATTCCAAAGTAACCTCTACTGGAGGACATTCAGGCGTGATGTGGAGGTTGCCTTCAATGGAATCATCATGATGGTGGTAAAGGTACAGGACCGGATCATTCTCGTTGACAATGTAGAAACAGGTCCTTATGGTCTGGGACCACACCACTCCACTCTTCCTTAGAGCCTGGCATGATGTGGAGGTTGCCTCCCAGGTAGTCATCCAGAAGGTGGTAAATGAACAAGACTGGATCTTTCTTGTAGGTAGTATAAAACCAGGTCTTCATGATTGGCACCTCTTCTAGGACCATCCCGTTCCAGTCATTCTTAGAGCCATTTGTGCCCATGAATGTATGTTTCACTGCTCTGCCAACTATGGTGTTTGAGAGATGAGTGTCTGTCACCTGAGGCAATGGCACATTATTAGGCAGGATCTTCAGGTTTAAAATCGTTTCATCACTATGAAGCTCCAAGCCATAGACACAATCAATCCCATCATATTTCAACAAATAGAGAGAGGGATATGTTGGCAGTTGATCTAGAATGATGGCTTTCCAATGGGTGACTGGTTCATTGGCTTCCTTCCAGCCATGAGAAATTCTGCGGCCAACAATATTCTCCAGGGCCTCAAAAGGCTTACTAAGTTTTTGCTTCTGGAGCGATGGCCCATTCTTCTTCTGGAGAGGTGGCATGCAACTCATACTAAGAGGCATCTTCAACATGGCGGGAGACTTACTGAGGTAGGCCACAGCACTCCTGTTTCACTGTCTCCTGGCTCTGTTTCTGTGCTTGAGCTTCATAGCTGCCAATCTCTGCATAGGAAGAACTCTTCAGTTTAAATCAGACACAAAGTGGTTTCCTCCACCATAAGTGTCTGCAAGGATAAGAAGGTGAGGATGTGAGGTCAAGGCTCTTTTTAGGAATAACTTTGGAGCAGGTGAAAAAGGCAGGGCTGAAAAGATTTGGATACCTAAATGGAATATGTTCTTAAGAAATTAATAGGAAAATTATCAAACTCTTGTCTACAGCTCAGTATATGTGTATCAGAGACATATTACTGCTGCAAAATGCAATTGACCTCTACTGAGAAACCTACTTCCTGACTTACTACATCAATGAGAGAGGAAGCTATGCCTATACGTAAAGTGAGAAAGAAATATCTGAACAGATGGCAAAGAATTCAAAGAACAGCCACTCCTCTCCTTACCACTCAAGCTATTGGTTAGTTGGCTGATCTATAACAACCTGCCCAAGGTCATGGCACTCCAGTCCACTGGCTCTCTCTATTGTGTCTCCTGATCCAGATATAGGTTGATTATATAAAGATATTCTGTGTCTTCATTAGAGAAGTGAGTACTGTGAGTCAAACTGCCAAAAGAAAGACACATTAATCTGTGCAACAGCACCTATTAGAAATAATTATCTTTTAAAACACATATGGACAAAGAGGATCTTTGACATTTAAGTGGACTGAGGAATTGGACATTTTTAGCAAAGATAGAGTGGGGAGAATACCTGACATTAACCGTCCCCCAGCTATCAAATATAGGAGCTGTTAACGACATAAATTTTGGACCCAGAGCAGATTTGAAAGAAACCTTTCTTTGACTACAGTGGTCCTAGTTGCTTCCTAACAAATTTACCAAAAGAAAATATCTTGGTTCTCTAGATTCCAACTTCTGGAAATGTTCAGCTGCCTAATTCGGTTGAACAGTTGTGGAGCCCAAGAGCTGAACTGACCTCCTCAGCCACCGTGAAGATAGTAAGCCCACCTTCACAGAAGACTAGTGCTTCATGTGGAACAGAGTTGCCACTCCCAACCAAAGCTTTGTGACATCATCAATGCTCTACTTATGTGATAAAACTCCCCCTAGCCAGGATTCTTCCCTACTAACCCCCAGAAATTTCCAGCATACAGGTCCTAAAATGCTGCTCATACAGCCCCATGAACCCAAAATAAAAACCCCAATCTTCTTCCCAATTACTTGAGTCATATTTTCCAAGTAACTCAACCCCATTATGTGTTTTTTTTTCTGTAAAATAATTTTTGGTCTGAGTCAACAACTCACATGAATGTTTTTTTTTCCTAGCTCCAATGTCCTCATTGGTTATTTTCTATACATTTTTCCATTACTTCATAATAATAATTATCAAACTTTCCACTTCTCTTCCTTCTCCCACATTCTTCTTGCTCCGCAAATAAACCTCTCCACTCAAACACCAGTCCTAATAGAGGGCAGGGTACTTTGAGCTCTGGGAAATCCAAGCCAACCTTCATCCATCCAGATTTAGCAAGGTATGTATCCAAAAAATATGATCAAAAAAAGCCAGTGTATGATATGCAGACAAATGCCAGTGCCATTATCTTTGGCTTCTCCGTCTGCCCCAATTGTCAGCCACATTCAGAGCTTCCAGTTTGATCCCATGTTTTTTCATTCCCAGGTCACTGGGTTAGTTGAAATCCCCTTAGTTCAGGCACAGTGTCTCATAGTGTGGACCAAGCCATTATATTCCTGACATCCTTGCTCTTTTTCTCCATCCATGTGCTCTTCCACTGGAGCTTGGAAGCTCCATCTAGTTTTCTGATTTTGACCCTGACTTGATCTCCATCATTTGCCAAACAAAAGTTCCATGGTGGTTTTCAAGATAGTCAGTCATCAGTCTGACTATGGGACAAGGCACGCATAGTTCCTAGGGACATGTCACAGTGCAGTCAACTTCTGCTCCCTGCTTAAGTACCTAGAGAGTGTCACCCTATGGCCTTCTGAGAACCACTCGAGAGATATCGATCTTGACATCCCCAGAATGGCCCCATAAATTGAGATATCATCAGAGTATGTGCATTAACTTGTGTGTGTTTGTGTGTGTATTTAAATCACAATAACAAATGGATTGTAATATTGAAGTTTCTTCTCATCTTGAGAAGAATATTTGCTACAGAATACTGTCACAGTAATAGTGAGAGTGTAAACTGTCTCAGCAAGGAGAAATAACTGGAGGAATCCGCCAGGAGTTAGGCTCAGTGTCCCAGGAATTACGCCCAAGGAAAGTCAATGAACTCAGTGATGGAAGATAAAACCCAGCCTAAATAAAACCCTAAATCATTTAGGTGGAACATGACATAATCTTACAACAGTTACAAGAGGTCTAAAATGCCTGGACTGGAACATAAGGGGAACACAATGACGTGGAGCTGAGAGTGCATGGCAAAACTGATTGGATCTGGCAAAAATTATGTAAGCATACCAAGGAAACCACCAGTGGGACAAAACCCTAAGAAATCTGTATGACAACATATCATGTTGAACATTCTGATTTATAGACAAAGGAAAGATCTTAATTATGTCACTGTCACACAGGTGATGATTAACCAGTTCCATCGTAGAGTGACTCCCTGCTGTGTTTAAGATAACCTGTCAATTCTGTCTAGTCAGTTACAAGGAAATTTGCATTAATTGCACAGATTAACTATCAGCATCATTTTCTGCACAATGAAAGGCAAGGCAAAGAAATCTTAGACATGTTGTTGAATGGTGGTGATGTTACTGGGAGTTTTGATGGGTTTTTTCTTTTGGGGGGTGGTGGGTTTCTTAAAGGGAAATCATCGGTTACTCTCATGCATGAAGTAGATCCTTTCTCTGTGATGTTTCCTGAATAGCCACTGAGATACCAGCCCATTGAGTTGTGGTCTCTCTCTCTTTTAAAAAGCAACTTCTACCTTCAGCTTGATCTCTTGCTTGAGCTTCCCTTCCGGCTACTAGGCTCCTTTTCTGATCCGGCAGAGTGCTTTTGTCAGGGATTGTGATCTCTAAGTTTTTCCCCTTTCAAGAACTAATCATTCTATTAATCACAATTCTAAACTGCTGTGGGAGTTTGTTTGTGACTTATGCCTTCATATGTGATACAAGCGACCTGTGTATATAGGGTCTTCCCTCTGTTCATGTGGGGAAAGCATGGCAGCAGGAGTAGATGGCTGCTCATTCTCTGTAAGGAAATCAGTAAACAGTGGGTACAAAGTACAAGTATGTCCTGAAATATTAAATCTTGTCCTTTCATGGCCACAAAGCCTCCAGCTAGGTTCAGGGTCACGACAATCTCCAAAACCCACCGAGCATGAAGTATTCAGTACAGAAGCCTGTGTGTGCCATATCACATAAATTCATCGTGAGTACACCAATCTGGTTTTTACTGCTACATAATTTTGTCCCATCAGAACGATCTATATTACCAATTATCCAAATTTGCTGCATCTTTGGTGTCCTAGAATTGCTTTAAATTGTTGCTGGGACAGTCTTACAAACCTTCCTGTGCTGTTATGAGACCTTAAGAGGACAGCACTTATTTCAGAAATCAAAGGCAGTTGGGCTGAAATCTATGGTTAGCTGTTAGCTAGACACTGGAAGGATGTATTTGATTAAGAAAGGGAGACAGCATACATGGAGGCAGGTAACCTTTCCTTTGCAAAATGACCCATTTTGCGGCCTTACTTCAGGCTCCTCTCATCTCCAAATCTTGGTTTCTTTATTAGATTAGGAGAATTAAAACTCCATTAACAGTATCTGTTAACCTGAATGAGTTAAGTATGTATGAACAACTTGATGTCTGCCTGTCTGTCAAAAGGGCCAGAGTTCAGGGGCATCTGATGCATAGCACAGGAATGTCAGCCATCAATCTCTGGTCCACCTAACTCTACAGCATTAGAGTTGTCATGGTTGCTCATCTGATCTTCCTCATATGATCTCCATCCACAGAGATGTCAGAAAAATCCTTCCCTGAGAGAGCAAGTTCTTTACAAATGAAAGATTATACAACAGAGGACACATGGGAGATTTATATGGGCAAGCTGTTGATATGATAAAGTGACAGAAGTAGGCCATTGCTTAATTAAAGAAAGAATCTGCTTCCGCTGGTAGGTTAGAACATAGGTAGGTGGAGTAAACAAAATAGAATGCCGCGAGGAAGAGGTAGGGAGCTCAGAGAAGCCATGCTCCCCTCTCCCCGGCAGATGCCATAGCTCTGCTCTCTGAGACAGATGTCGATGCAGCCAGCCACCATGTCAGACATGCTGAATTTTTCCTGGTAAGTGCACCTCGTTATACTACAATGATTATTAGAAATTGGTTAAAATACTTAATCTAATGGGCCAGCAGTGTTTAAAAGAATACAGTTTTGTGTATTTATTTCAGGCATAACCTTCATGTGGCCATGGTGCTAGAGACGCAGCCTCGCTGCTCAAATAACTAAGGAATGGCGCGCAGCCTTGTGGACAACTGAATCCACTGTAAGCCTGAGAAAGCTTGGGAAAGAGTAAATCATGTTTTCTTGGTAGCAGCGATTTCTCGGTCTGCTCTGCTTGCTAGAAGAAAGCAAGGGCTCTCATATAAAAGAGGCTTGCTGACTCAGCTTCAGCTGCAAAACCCTGCAGCCCTTAAGAGGTCCTGCCATAAAACATTTAAATGGTGTCGATAAAAGCCAACTGATTGCTTGTATGTTTTCAGCAGTAGCAGGAAAATAACTGTGTTATTTTAAAATGCTGGGTTTCAGGGCCAACCTGCCTGGGCAAACTCTGACTGAGGCAGGAGGGCCAGCTACAGAGAGAGATCTTGAGTGTTGTCTGTTGCAGCCTCTTTGATGGCAAGGACCTTGAAACACTGTAGATTTGTGGCACTGAATGCAGCTCTGTTCGGTACTCAGCCACAAGGTTGGAATGGCTGAAAGCTAAGGAATGGGCTACATCTGGCCAGCAAAGCCATGGCTTTAGTCCTACTGAGATTGCTTGGTAAATGAAAGACTCATGTGGTCAGAAAAACAGAGAAGGAAATAGAGAAAAGAGAGATTCAAAGACAAAGAAAATTTTTAAATTATTTACAGTGTGTTAAAAATATGTGCAGGCTAAAATTTGAAGTTCTTAAAGTTAAAAAAAGGAAGAGAGTTGTTGGGTGTGGTAGTACACACCTGTAAACCCAACACTTGGGAGGCAGTGGGAGATTGACCTCTGTACCTTCAAGGTGAGGTAGCACATGTCTTTAATCTCAGGACCTAGAAGGCAGAGACAAACAGATCTTTGTGAGTTCAATGTGTAGTAGCATACACCTTTAATCCCAATGCCTGAAAGGCAGAGAGAGGCAGATCTCTGAGACTTCAAGGACAGACAGGTATACAGAGTTATTCCAGGTCAAAGATACAGAGAACCTGTCTCAAAAAGCAAAAAATAAAAAGGGAAAATAAACAAAATAGAGGTTAAATTGAAGCGCAAAAAGATGGAGAATTCTCAGCGAATTTTGATACTGTATGCTATTATGCTCTTTTTGAATCGTTTGAATTTTGAGGCAGGAGAAATAGCTGCTAAAAGATGTTTCTTTATAAAAGCTGCTGAAATAATCCAACATAGATATTTTGAAAATGCCTTGACTTTGAAATTTGGATCTAAGGACATGATGCTTTGGAAAGGAGTTTCTTATTTTGTTTTCACAGAGGGTGATAGTCTGTGGATGCCTCTATCCTAATATGGTAGGATGGACCACGTCCTTTCAAAGGTTTCTGTGAACACCTTTAAAAAATTGCTTCGCTCAACTGCCAACTGAGGTAAAACATTAATGATGCCACCATTCAGCAGGAAGAATTTTGGAGAGAAAAAACTGCACCCACATTCCCAAATATGGATTATAAACATTCTTTTACATTTAAATTGGGATTTGATATAGATATGAATATTTGCATTAGTATAGATTTTGCTTTACTGATAGAGATTTTAGGTCAATTTTGATATATGTATATACATTTCTGATATTAATTAAGGTATTGTGATTGTGTAATTCATTTAAAAATGTAATATATATATAGGTTATTAATGGATAATCAATAATAGTCAAGTTTGTAGTCATGTTAGTTAGATTTTCTAGCTACATAGATATATATTTCAGTTAGATAGGCATTCTTCAATCTTTCTAGACTACAAAATAGGCTATTTAATGTTTTAGTACCTTAGGGTTCTTCTAGACAGTGAGACACTCTACTCTTGGCAGCATAAATCTACTTCAGGAAGAAGATGGGCATCAAAGAGAATCCTTATGGAGTTTGATAGCCACTTGGGGAAGAAACTGCTCTTGCCTGGACGATTGCATAAACTGTACACAGAGAACACTCAGAGAGAGGACTACTGAACTTGCCTAAAGGTGAGATGACCTTTTGGTGTTCCTGATTCAAGAATGAGTCAGCAAAACATTCTTCAGGACAAGCAGATAGTGACTGCCTTTGAAATTTCCTGCTTCATGGAAATGTCTGCTGGAAACTATGGGCCTGTAGGCTGAGGATGGAAACACCAACGGTACAGAGGAACTTTGGGTGACTGTCCAGGCAGCGAGATGTCTCTGTCATTTCTAGAGTTTGAAAATAGCTTACTTTTTGTTTGCTTAGGTAATACTGTATTATTCTGGAGTCTCTGATAGAGTTGAAGAATAGATAGATAGTTATAGTTTTCCATTGTTATGAAAAAAGATAAAATAGATATAAATATTGTAACTGTAATTCTTGCTTGATAACTGTTTTGTTATATGTAATTTTGCTATGTTAAAGTTAAAGATTCCATTCTTGTTTAAACAGAAATAGGAGTAATGATGGAGTATAGGTCATTGGTTAATTAAATAAAGAAACTGTTTGGCCTGAAAGGTTAGAACATAGGTGGGTGGAATAAACATAAGAGAATGCTGGGAGGAATAGGAATTGAGCTTAGAGATGCCATGCACCTCTCCCATGGGCGGAAATGGTAGCTCTGCACTCTGAGGCAGATGGCCATACAACCAGCCACCAGGTCAGACATGCTAAATCTTTCCTGGTAAGCGCACCTCGTGCTGCAACATACATTATTAGAAATGGGTTAAGAGGCTGAAAATAATGGGCCAGGCAGTGTTTAAAAGAATAGTTTTTGTGTTGTTATTTCGGAGCATAACCTTACAAGGTGGCCCCATGGGGACGCAGCCCCACTGCTCAAATTTCTACAATCAATGGGAATATGGAAGAAGGGAAGGAAGAATAGAGAGAGACAAGGAAGAATGGATGAATTCAATCATTCATTGGAAAAATGAGTGAACCAATGAATGAGGAGACCTAGTAGGATAAAATGTGCTGCATTCCCTCAGAGAGTCAGGCCAAATTAAGGATTGACAAGGTTTTCCTTTAAGGAGGAGGCTTATTCCATTTTACCTTCTTTGTGCTCCAGGCCCACCCACGAGAGAGATGATGAGGACAGGTAGAAGAAGAGGAGAGGGTGTACCAGAATTCCCTGGTACAATTTCTCACCCAAATTGTAGCCAAATCACCTGACCTGGGACAGCTGATCAACATGCTGGACCCTAACTCCCAGTTTGACAACTCTAACATTTTAACCAAGTTTGTGAAGATGAAGGAACCAAAAATAGCCCAGTTACAGGATGGCAGGTTCCTTACAGGATGGGAGTCAGACATCAGTACCATACTGGTATTTGGCGGTTTTATGGGTGTGTGGGGTCTTTGCCAGACTCCACCTAGCATCATGGATTCCCTACTTTACTGATATTATGGAGTTCGGTGCATTCATCATATGTGTGCATGTCACACAATAGTGGGCATCATATGTACATGTTTATCCTGTGTGTGGGTGAGTGTGTTCATGAGTTTTATAGCGCAAGTCCTACAGAACATGATCAATGAAAGGGAACACTGTTTTCCAGATATGGCAGGGCAATTATTTAAATGAACTGACAAGGGTTGGATGGCATGCATAAGACCTATGAGAGTTCAAGGCATACCGAATCCAGGCATGACAAAGTAGGTGGCAGACAGAATTCTGGCAAAACTAAGTAGGTAGCTTGATGTCCAACTTACTGGAGAAGAGCAACTGAGCGGAGACACTTTTCACTAAGCAACATGCTCCAGTGGAGATCAAACATCCTGTGACTTACAGCCAGTACGAATTAAACCATTCATAAAATGAAACCTATTTTCTCTGATTTTGAGTATACATTTGTGTCCCTTCCTGATTAATCTACTCTTTATCCTCTTAAGTCCCAATACCTCACGCTGATAGCGGTCACATCTTTCCATTTGAAATGGTTTTCCCTCAAGCTTTATACCGTCCCGCGATCATACAACTTTTGGCCCCTCTCCACTGCTTCCTAGACAGCCATCTTGTCCTTTACTATATCACGCATCCCCAGTCCTTTACTCTCCAAGGGGAAAAGACAAAAAGTCCTGCTTTGTTGTGAGGCATGTATATCTGTGCTTTCCCATCCACCAAACACAGTCCATCGTTGACCAAATAAAACAACATGTTCACAAATTTTTATATTTTGAGAAAGAATAATCCATTGGAAAAGACACCAGGATTCATAGAAGACCTGAGGTGTCTCTTAAAAAACCAATTCCCAAAGAGAGAATTAAGTCTGCCCCTCAAAATTTGAGAATTTCACTTTAACAGATCTTCACCAAATCATAGACATAGATATGGAAGTCATTATCAAACTTGATGAAATACACAGAAGGTTTGTTGGGAACTTGCAAATAATTTTACCTATCTCTTGGGTTCCATCTTTTTTGTTGTACTGCACTCTTTTGCCCTCCAAGGAATCCCTGCCTAATTCCAAAGTAACCTCTACTGGAGGACATTCAGGCGTGATGTGGAGGTTGCCTTCAATGGAATCATCATGATGGTGGTAAAGGTACAGGACCGGATCATTCTCGTTGACAATGTAGAAACAGGTCCTTATGGTCTGCACCTCATCTGGGACCACGCCACTCCACTCTTCCTTAGAGCCTGGCATGATGTGGAGGTTGCCTTCCAGGTAGTCATCCAGGAGTGGTAAATGTACAAGACCGGATCTTTCTTTTGGTAATATAAAACCAGGTCTTCATGATTGGCACCTCTTCTAGGACCATCCCGTTCCAGTCATTCTTAGAGCCATTTGTGCCCATGAATGTATGTTTCACTGCTCTGCCAACTATGGTGTTTGAGAGATGAGTGTCTTTCACCTGAGGAAATGGCACATTATTAGGCAGGATCTTAAGGTTTAAAATCCTTTCATCACTATGAAACTCCAAGCCATAGACACAATCAATCCCATCATATTTCAACAAATAGAGAGAGGGATATGTTGGCAGTTGATCTAGAATGATGGCTTTCCAATGGGTGACTGGTTCATTGGCTTCCTTCCAGCCATGAGAAATTCTGCGGCCAACAATATTCTCCAGGGCCTCAAAAGGCTTACTAAGTTTTGCTTCTGGAGCGATGGCCCATTCTTCTTCTGGAGAGGTGGCATGCAACTCATACTAAGAGGCATCTTCAACATGGCGGGAGACTTACTGAGGTAGGCCACAGCACTCCTGTTTCACTGTCTCTTGGCTCTGTTTCTGTGCTTGAGCTTCATAGCTGCCAATCTCTGCATAGGAAGAACTCTTCAGTTTAAATCAGACACAAAGTGGTTTCCTCCACCATAAGTGTCTGCAAGGATAAGAAGGTGAGGATGTGAGGTCAAGGCTCTTTTTAGGAATAACTTTGGAGCAGGTGAAAAAGGCAGGGCTGAAAAGATTTGGATACCTAAATGGAATATGTTCTTAAGAAATTAATAGGAAAATTATCAAACTCTTGTCTACAGCTCAGTATATGTGTATCAGAGACATATTACTGCTGCAAAATGCAATTGACCTCTACTGAGAAACCTACTTCCTGACTTACTACATCAATGAGAGAGGAAGCTATGCCTATACGTAAAGTGAGAAAGAAATATCTGAACAGATGGCAAAGAATTCAAAGAACAGCCACTCCTCTCCTTACCACTCAAGCTATTGGTTAGTTGGCTGATCTATAACAACCTGCTCAAGGTCATGGCACTCCAGTCCACTGGCTCTCTCTATTGTGTCTCCTGATCCAGATATAGGTTGATTATATAAAGATATTCTGTGTCTTCATTAGAGAAGTGAGTACTGTGAGTCAAACTGCCAAAAGAAAGACACATTAATCTGTGCAACAGCACCTATTAGAAATAATTATCTTTTAAAACACATATGGACAAAGAGGATCTTTGACATTTAAGTGGACTGAGGAATTGGACATTTTTAGCAAAGATAGAGTGGGGAGAATACCTGACATTAACCGTCCCCCAGCTATCAAATATAGGAGCTGTTAACGACATAAATTTTGGACCCAGAGCAGATTTGAAAGAAACCTTTCTTTGACTACAGAGGTCCTAGTTGCTTCCTAACAAATTTACCAAAAGAAAATATCTTGGTTCTCTAGATTCCAACTTCTGGAAATGTTCAGCTGCCTAATTCGGTTGAACAGTTGTGGAGCCCAAGAGCTGAACTGACCTCCTCAGCCACCGTGAAGATAGTAAGCCCACCTTCACAGAAGACTAGTGCTTCATGTGGAACAGAGTTGCCACTCCCAACCAAAGCTTTGTGACATCATCAATGCTCTACTTATGTGATAAAACTCCTCTTAGCCAGGATTCTTCCCTACTAACCCCCAGAAATTTCCAGCATACAGGCCCTAAAATGCTGCACATACAGCCTCATGAACCCAAAATAAAAACCCCAATCTTCTTCCCAATTACTTGAGTCATATTTTCCAAGTAACTCAACCCCTTTATGTGTTTTTTTTTTCTGTAAAATAATTTTTGGTCTGAGTCAACAACTCACATGAATGTTTTTTTTTCTAGCTCCAATGTCCTCATTGGTTATTTTCTATTGATTTTTCCATTACTTCATAATAATAATTATCAAACTTTCCACTTCTCTTCCTCCCTCCACATTCTTCTTGCTCCGCAAATAAACCTCTCCACTCAAACACCAGTCCTAATAGAGGGCAGGGTACTTTGAGCCCTGGGACATCCAAGCCAACCTTCATCCATCCAGATTTAGCAAGGTATGCATTCTCAAAAAATATGATCACAAAATGCCAGTGTATGATATGCAGACAAGTGCCAGTGCCATTATTTTGGCTTCTCCATCTGCCCAAATTGTCAGCCACATTCAGAGCTTTCAGTTTGATCCCATGTTCTTTCATTCCCAGGTCACTGGATTAGTTGAAATCCCCTTAGTTCAGGCACAGTGTCTCATAGTGTGGACCAAGCCCTTATATTCCTGACACCCTTGCTCTTTTTCTCCATCCATGTGCTCTTCCACTGGAGGTTGGAAGCTCCATCTAGTTTTCTGATTTTGTCCCTGACTTTATCTTCATCATTTGCCAAACATAATTCCATGGTGGTTTTCAAGATAGTCAGTCATCAGTCTGACTATGGGACAAGGCACGCATAGTTCCTAGGGACATGTCACAGTGCAGTCAACTTCTCCTCCCTGCTTAAGTACCTAGAGAGTGTCACCCTCTGGCCTTCTGAGAACCACTAGAGAGATATCAATCGTGACATCCCCAGAATGACCCCATAAATTGAGATATCATCAGTGTATGTGCATTAACTTGTGTGTGTTTGTGTGTGTGTATTTAAATCACAATAACAAATGGATTGTAATATTGAAGTTTCTTCTCATCTTGAGAAGAATATTTGCTACAGAAATACTGTCACAGTAATAGTGAGAGTGTAAACTGTCTCAGCAAGGAGAAATAACTGGAGGAATCCCCCAGGAGTTAGGCTCAGTGTCCCAGGAATTACGCCCAAGGAAAGTCAATGAACTCAGTGATGGAAGAAAAAACCCAGCCTAAATAAAACCCTAAATCATTTAGGTGGAACATGAGATACTCTTACAACAGTTACAAGAGGTCTAAAATGCCTGGACTGGAACATAAGGGGAACACAATGACGTGGAGCTGAGAGTGCATGGCAAAACTGATTGGATCTGGCAAAAATTATGTAAGCATACCAAGGAAACCACCAGTGGGACAAAACCCTAAGAAATCTGTATGACAACATATCATGTTGAACATAATGAGATTTATAGACAAAGGAAAGATCTCAATTATGTCACTGTCACACAGCTGATGATGAAACAGTTCCATCGTAGAGTGACTCCCTTCTGTGTTTAAGATAACCTGTCAATTCTGTCTAGTCAGTTACAAGGAAATTTGCATTAATTGCACAGATTAACTATCAGCATCATTTACTGCACAATCAAAGGCAAGGCAAAGAAATCATAGACATGTTGTTGAATGCTGATGATGTTATTGGGAGTTTTGATGGGTTTTTTTTTCTTAAAGGGAAATCATCGGTGACTCTCATGCATGAAGCAGATCCTTTCTCTGTGATGTTTCCTGAATAGCCACTGAGATACCAGCCCATTGAGGTGTGGTCTCACTCTCTTTCAGAAAGCAGCATTAGCCTCCAGCTTGATTTCTTGTTTCAAGCTTCTCTTCCGGCTACTAAGCTCCTTTCCTGATCCTGCAGAAGGCTGTTGTTTGGAATGGTGATGTATCCTTAAGGACTGAAATAAAGAAACTACAATAGTTTTTTTTCTCACATACTAATAACATTTTTGTTGCTCTATCCAAATATGTGTGCCGCACAAGCTCCTTCATCTCCTTCAGCTAATAGCCATAGAGATACCAGCCCATTGAGATGTGGTCTCTCTCTCTTTCACCAATCAACATCTACATTCAGCTTGATCTCTTGCTTCCAGCTTCTCTTCCAGCTGCTAGATTCCTTTCCTGATCCCGCAGAGGGCTTTTGCCATGGATGGTGACCTGTAAGTTATTCCCCTTTAAAGAACTAATCATTCTATTAATCACAATTCTAAACTGCTGTGATATTTTTTGTGACTTATACCTTCATATGTGATAAAAGCAACCTGGGTGAGGAGGATATTCTCTCTGTTCATGTGGGGAAGGCATGGCAGCAGGAGCAGGAGGCTGCACGTTCTCTGTAAGGAAATGAGTAAACAGTGGGGACCAAGTACAAGGATGTCCTGAGATATCAAGGCTTGTCCTTTCAGCCCCAAAGCTTCCAGCTAGGTTCAGGGTCATCACAATCTCCAATACCCACTGAGCATGAAGTATTCAGAACCAGAAGCCTATGTGTGCCATATCATGTGAAATCATAGTGATTACACCAATCTGTTTTTAAATGCTACATTCTTTGGTTCCATCAGAGCCATCTTTAATACCAATAAACATAACTTGCTGCATCTTTCGGGTCTTGTAATTGCTTTAAAGGGAAATCATCGGTGAAACTCACGTATGAAGCAGAAACTGTCTATGTGATATATCCTGTAGGAATGAAAAAAAAATCATGAACCAAAATATGTTTTTTTCACCTACTGGTATTTTTTTTTTTGCTATGATCAATTATGTGTGTTGCAGGAGCTTTTTTTATTCCTTCAGTTAATATCCGATGAAATACCAGCCCATTGGCGTGTGGTCTCTCTCTCTTTCAGAAAGCAGCATTAGCCTTCAGCTTGATTTCTTGCTTCAAGCTTCACTTCCAGCTACTAACCTCCTTTCCTGATCCTGCAGAAGGCTGTTGTTTGGAATGGTGATCTTTAAATTTTCCCCTTTATTGAAATAACCATTCTATTAATCACAAATCTAAACTGGTGTGGGAGACTGTGACTTATGCCTTCATATGTGATGAAAACAACTATGGTGTGGAAGGGGTTCTCTCTTTTCTTTTTGGGGAAGGCATGGCACCAGTAATTGGAGGCTGCTCATTCCCTGTATGGGAATCGGTAAACAGTGGAGACCAAGTGAAAGGATGCCCTGAAACATCTAGGCTTGTGCTTTCATAACCCAATGCCTACAGCTCAATTCTGGGTCTCAACAACCTCCAAAACCTGCTGAGGACCAAGTGTTCAGAGTCAGAAACCTGTGTGGGCCATATCACATGCAATCATATTGATTACGCCAATCTGTTTTTCAATGCTACATCATTTTGTCCCAACAGAACCATCTTTCTTACCAATAAACATAACTTGCTGCATTTTTGGGACTTAGAATTAGTCTAATGTGGTGCTGGAGAGTTCTTATGTAACTTTTTGTGTTGTTATGAGACCTTAAGGGGACAGCAATTGTTTCAGAAATCAAAGGCAGTTGGGTTCAAACATGAGGTTAGCAGATGGCTGGACATTTGTACTCTAACGAAGCACTCTATAGCTACTCTATGGAAGGATGGATTTGACTAAGATAGGGAGGCAGCACCTGAGAAGGCAGGTTGCCTTACTTTGCAAATGACCCATTTTGAGGCCTTACTTCAGGCAACTCTGTTCTCTTCATCTTGGTTTCTTCATCACATTAGGACAAGAATTAAACCTCACTCTCCAGGATCTGTGAACACTGACTGAGTTAAGTGTGTGTGAACACAGTGATGTCTGCCAGTCTGTCACCAGAGGCATTGCTCATGGACCTCTGACTCACTGTACAGGAATGTTAGCTATCATTATATGGTCTGTCTAACTTTACAGCACAAGAGTTGTCATGGTTGCTCATATGATCTTCCTCATATGGTCTCCATCCATAGAGAACCAAAAACAAATGCTTCCCTGAGAGGATAAGATCTTTACAAATGAAAGTTTCTAGAACAGAAGAGACTTATAAGATTTATATAGGCAATCTGTTGACAGAATACAGGGGGAAATGGAAGAGGGATTGAAGGAAAGAGAGAGACATAGAAGAATGGATGAATTTTATCATTCATTGGATAAGTGAGTGAACCAATGGATGAGTATGCCTTTTAGGATAATATGTGCTGCATTTCCTCTGACAGTCAAGCTAAACTGAGGATTTACAAGGTTTTCTATTAAGGAGGAGGCCTATTCCATTTTTCCTTATTTGTGCTCCAGGCCCACCCAGGAGAGTGACGATGAGGACGAGGATAAGGGCTGAGGATGTACCAGTGTTGCCTGGTACAGGTTCTCACCCACTTTGTAGCCAAATTACATGTCCAGGGACAACTGATCTACATGCTGATTGCTGACTGGCTGTTTGATACCTCCAACTTTTTAACCAAGTTTGTGAAGATGAAGGAACCAAAAAATTCCCCATTAAAGAGGGCGGGACCCTTGCATAATAGGAGGCAGGCGTCAATATAACACTGGTATTTGGGGGTATGATGGGTTTGTGGTGTCTTTCCCACACTCCACCTAACATCACAGATTCCCTAGTTATGTAATTTTATGAAGATCCGTGCATTCACCATAAGTGTTCATATCACACAGCAGTGTGCATCAATGTGTACATATTTATCCTGTGTGCCGGTGATACTTTTTATGAGTTTTATAGCCCAAGTCCCACAGAACATGATCAATGACAATGTAACAGTGTTTTCCAGATATGGTAGGGCAGATATTTAAATGAACTCACCAGATGCTCATATACCTCTTCAAACAACTCTAAGGAATCAACCAACTTGCATGTGTTATGAAAGGCATTGGGAAAATTCTATATCTCTCCAAAATACACTGGGATTTTTCTCATCAAGATCAGGGACTCTAGAATATTGAGCATCTTCCACATTAATTCTGGGTCCACCACAATCTTTCCAAAATAAGCTAGCGCACTTGTTTTCACAGATTTATCACCATATTTCAAAGGGCATACAGGGCCTTAGTGATTTCATTCTGGAACTACAGGACATTTACAACATGGCACCAGACCCCATAAAACTTTTTTATCAACATCCAAAGATCTAGCACATTTTCTATATGACCAACTTTACATATCTACTCAGGGATCTCTACCTTATTCACCATATAGCCAACAATCAGTACAAGAGTCAGCATCTTCCCATGAATAGTTGGGACTATATAAGATTGACCAGTGCACACATAGCCATCTGTCTTGTATACCAGATGATTTGGGAATGTCTCCATATGTCCCAATGATTACAGACACATTGCCACCAACACCAATAACTCAAGGACTTTCCTCTCTAAAACAAGCAAGTCTAGTTCCTTCTCCATCATTTATTTTTGTTTATTGTATATTTTTTAGTTTTTGAAAAAGAAAAAATTTCCACCACCTTCGCATTTCCCATTTCCCTCCCCCTCCTTGCACACATTACCCCCTTCCTTCACTCTCATAACACTCTCCCCCTCCCTCCATACCATTCTCCATCCCTCTCAAGAATGAAGAGCAGTCCAGATTCTCTGACCTGCTGGAAGTCCAAGGTTCTTCTACTTCTAACAAGGACCAGGAAAGTGAGCATCCAAACAGGCTAGGCTCCCACAAAGCCAGTTCATGTATTAGAATCGAAACCTAGTGCCATTGTTCTTGGCTTCTTATCAGTCTTCATTTCCCGCCAGATTCAGAAAGTCCTGTATCATCCGATGCTATTCAGTCCCAGTCCCACTGACCATGGTGAGCTCTGAATAGATCTGTTCCAATGTCATAGTGGGTGGGTGCACTCCTCATTGTCCTGACTTTCTTGCTCATGTTCTCCCTCTTTCTGCTCATATTTTGGATATATTTTTTTTTAAATTGAAAAAAAAATTCTTCCTTCTTCCAGCCTGCCATTTCCCTCACCCTCCTCCCACCCTTCTTCCCCTCTTCCTACTGCTCTACCTCTCTCTCTCCAGACTGAAGAGCAGTCAGGGTTCCTGCCCTTTGGAAAGTCCAAAGATCTCCCCCCTCAATACTGGCATAGGATGATGAATATCCATAATGGCTAGGCTCCCACACAGCCAGAATATGAAGTAGGATCAAAACCGAGTGCCATTGTCCTTGGCTTCTCAGCAGCCCTATTGTCCACCATATTCAGAGAGGCTGCTTTTATCCCATGATTTTTCAGTCACAGTCCAGCTGGCCTTGGGATCTTAAGCTCAGTCTGGTGCTCCAATTTGTGTCTCAGTCTATATCTCGATACATTGCCAGATGAAGGTTCTAAGGTGATATGCAAGATATTCCTCAGTATGGCTATAGAATAGTGTCATTTCAGGTTCCCTCTCCTCAGTTGCTAAAGGTACTAGCTAAGGATATGACGCTGGACACCTGAGAGCCCCTCTAGAGTCAAGTCTTTTGCCAACCCTAAGATGGCTCCCTTAATTAGGATATAAATTTCTCTGCTCTGGTGTACACCCTTCCTTTATGACAACCATCCCATTCCCCTAGTCTCCCCTTCTCACATTTCTTACTCCATATCCCCTTAGCCCCAAGCCATCTCACCCACAATATCCCAGGTTTTGCCCTTCAATCTTGTCTACTTCCTATATCCAGGTGGACGACTATATGTTTTTTTGGGAGGGGGGTTTATCCTTCTTATATAGCTTCTCTAGGGTCATAAATTATATGTTCAATGTCCTTACTTTATGGCTAGAAACCAATGATGAGTGAGTACATCCCATGTTCATCTTTTTGGTTCTGGGATACCTCACTCAGGATAGTGTTTTCTATTTCCATACATTCTCTTGCAAAATTTGCAAAGTCATTTTTTTTTTACCACTGAGTAGTACTCTAATATGTATATATTCCACACTCTCTTCATCCATTCTTCCATTGAAGGTCATCTAGATTGTTTCCAGGTTCTGGCTATTACAAATAATGCTACTATGAACATAGTTGAAGAAATGCTTTTGACATATGATAGGGCATCTCTTGGGTATATTCCCAATAGTGGTATTACTGGATCTTGGGGTAGGTTGATTCCAAATTTCCTGAGAAATCCCAACACAGATTTGCAAAGTGGTTGCACAAGTTGCATTCCCACCTGCAATGGACGAGTGTGCCCCTTACTCCACAACCTCTCCAGAAAAAGCTATGGTGTGTGTTTTTGATTTTAGCCATTCTGACAGGTGTAAGATGATATCTCAAAGTTGTTGTAATTTGCATTTCCCTGATCACCAAGGAGGATGAACATGAATTTGAGTATTTTTTGGCCATCTGAACTTCTTTTGTTTGGAATTCTCCTTTTAGTTCAGTGCCCCAATTTTGAATTGTTTTTATTAGCTATTTAAAGTCAAGTTTCTTTATATATTTTGGAGATCAGACCTTTGTCTGTTGCGGGTTGGTGAAGATCTTCTCCCAGTCAGTGGGTTGCCTTCTTGTCTTACTGACAGTGTCCTTTGCTTTACAGAAGCTTTTCTGTTTCAGGAGGTTCCATTTATTCAATGTTGTCCTTAATGTCTGTGCTGCTGGGGATAGGCCTAGGAAGTGAAAACCTGTGCCCATATGCTGTACAGTACTTCCCACTTTCTCTTCTATCAGGTTCAATGTGTTCAGCCTGATATTGAGGTCTTTAATCCATTTGGACTTGATTTTTGTCCATGGTGATAGATATAGACAGATTTTCATTCTTCTGCAGGTTGACAACTAGATCTGCCAGCACCATTTGTTGAAGATGCTTTCTTTGTTCCATTGAATAGTTTTAGCTCCTTTATCAAATATCAGGTGTTCAAAGGTTTGTGGGATAAAATCCAGGGCTTCTCTATTCCATTGATCAACTTCTCTGTTTTTGTGCCAAAACCAAGCTGTTTTCATTACTGAACATCTGTAATAGAGTTTGAAGTCAGGGATGGTAATGTCTCCAGAAATTCCTTTATTGTATAAGATTCTTTTGACGAACCTGGGTTCTTTGTTTTTCCATATAAACTTGATTAATGTCCTCTCAAGATCTGTGTAGAATTATGATGGGATTTTAATGCAGATAGCATTCAATTTATAAATTACCCTTTCATAGTGTCCCATAGGTTTAAGTATGTTGAGTCTTTATTTTCATTGCATTCAAGAAAGACTTTAATTTCTTTCTTTATTTCTTCCTTGATCCAGGTGTGGTTCAGTAGTTGACTGTCAGTTACCATGAGTTTGTAAGCTTTCTGGGGGTAGCACTGTTGTTGAATTCTAAATTTAATCCATGGTGATCTGATAAGATACAGGTTGTTCCTAATACTTTTTTTGTAACTGTGTAAGTTTGCTTTGTTAATGATTATGAGGTCGATTATCGAGAAGGTTCCATGAGCTGCAGAGAAAAAGGTACATTCTTTCCTATTTGGGTGGAATGATCTATAGATGTCTGTTAATTCCATTTGATTCATTACCTCCCTTAGTCCTCTTATTTCTCTGTTAGTTTTCTGTCTGATTGACCTGTCCTTTGGTGAGAGAGGAGTGTTGAAATCTCCTAAAACTATTGGTTGTGGATTGATGACTGCCTTGAGTTTTAGTAAAGTTTCTTTCACATAATTGGGTGCTTTTATATTAGGGGCATAGATATTCAGGATTGAGACTTTGTCCTCATGAATTGTTTCTGTTATGAGTAAAAATGTCCTTCTCTATTTCTTCTGATTGATTTTAGTTTGAAGTCAACTTTGTTAGAAATTAGTATGGCTACACCTGCTTCTTTCTTAGGTACATTTGCTTGATAAACCTTTTCCCAGTCTTTACTCCGAATAGATGTCTGTCTTGGTGTTGGAGGTGTGTTTCTTGTAAACAGCAGAATGTTGGATCCTCTTTTTGTATCCAATCTCTTAGCCTGTGCATTTTTATAGGTGAGTTGAGTCCATTGGTATTAAGTGATATTAAAGAACAGTGGTTGTTTACTCTGGTCACTTTTTCTCTATTTTTGTAATAGAGTTTGTCTTTTTCCCTTCTTCTAGTTGTGCTGGTGAAGGGTCACTAGATGTCTGAGTTATTGTGGGCATTGTTGGACTCGTTGTGTTGTGATTTTCCTTCTATTACTTTAGGTAAGTTTGGATTTGTGGCTACGTGTTGTTTAAATTTATTTTTATCCTGGAAAATCTTGTTTTCTCCATTTATACTGAATGAAAGCTGGGCTAGGTATAGTATTCTGGGCATGCATCCAAGTTCTCTTTTTTTTTTTTTTTGCAGTACATCTATCCAAACCTTCTGGTTTTCATCCTTTCCATAGAGAAGTCAGGTGTATGTCTGATAGGTTTACCTTCATAAGTAACTTGGCTTTATTTCTTTGCAGATCTTAATATTCTTTCTTTATTCTGTATGTTTTATGTTTTGATTATTATATGTCAAGGAGATATTTTTTTTTTGGTCCAGCCTATTCGGTGTTTTGTATGTTTTTTGAACTTTCAAAGGTATATCTTTCTTTAGGTTGGGAAATTTTTCTTCTATAATCTTATTAAATATATTTTCTGGATTGTTGAGCTGTACTTCTTCTCCTTCTCTACCCCGATAATTCTTCGGATTGGTCTTTTTATTGTTTCCCAGATTCCTGAATGTTTTGTGATGAGAATTTGTTTGTTTTGCTGTTTTCTTTGATCAGTGGTTTTATTTTCTCTATGTTATCTTCAGTGTCTGACATTCTTTCTTCTATCTCTTGTCATCTGTTGGTAGTACTTGTCTTGGTAGTTCCTGTTTGTTTACCCAGATTTTCCAACTCCATTCTTTCCTTGGTTTGTGTTTTCTTCATTACCTCCATTTCATTCTTAAAGTCTTGAACTACTTCCCTTACATTTTTGATTGCTTTTTCTAGTTTGTCTTGGTTTTCTTGGGTATCTTTGAGCGATTTATATATTTCCAACCTTTTTGTTTGGAATCTCTAATTGTTTATGGCAGTTTTTCACCTCCTGTTTAAGGTCCTCTATTATTTTCATATAATTCATCTTTGAGTCGATTTCTACTAATTCTTCTGGAGTATGCTATACAATTCTTATTTCAGGATCGCTGGATTCTGGTGATGTTATGTTGCCATTCAGGTTGTTGGAGGAATGCTTGCATTGGCGCTTTCCAATCTCTTCCTTCAAATGGAGCCAGGAAAGGCCTGGTGTCTTGATGTTTCTTTGCTGTGACTGACTCTCTGGGTGTATCTCCTCAGTGTAGAAGCAGAAAAAATTTCCGTCCAGATGAAACTCCTCAGCACCAAAACATGAACACCAGGTAATCCAATGACCTGCAGACAAATGGGCAAACTTGGGGGGCAGGGCGGGGTCCAGTAGAGCACAGGAGACCCTGCCACGAAGCGAAATTGCCTGTGCTATCTTTGGGGGTTGTAGAGGCCTGCCCAGGAGGCAGTCACTCACCTCTCTGGGTGGGTAGCCTTAGTGTAGGAGTAGAAACCTGTTCTGAGCAAAGGACCTTGTAGACCACACAGGATTTGGGGGGGTGTTAAAAAGACAGCCCTGCAGAAGAGGCTGGGGGAGAAGGGTTTGTGCTCTCTTCTGGGACAATCCTCCCCTGAATAGCTCTCACCAGTCCAGATGGAGCTCCTCAGCACCTAAACAGGGACAGCTGGTAACCCAATAAGCCTGGGACAAAAGGAAAAACGTGACCAGCAGGGCATTGTACAGAAGAGCACAGGATACCCTGCTGCCAAACTGAAGGTGCCTGTGCTACCTTTGGGGATCCTTAAGGCCTGGCCAGTAGGCAGACACTCACCTATCTGGGTGGGTGGCCTTAGTTTAGGAGCAGAAACCTGTTCCTGAGCTAGGATCATTAAGAACAAGCAGGTTTGGGGGGATTGTGTGTAAGAAAGACAGCCCTTCAGAAGCAGCTGGGGGAGGAGGCTTTATGCTCTCTTCCGGAACAATCTTCCCATGTATAGCACACACTCACCACAACAGGTGGATCTCCTCAGCACCTAACAGGGACAGCTGGTAACCCAAAGAGCCTCCTTCTCCATCTTTGAAAAAAGATGATGGATTTTGACAAGAAACTGAAAGAGAAAACATAAGGGCAGGTGATGCTGAAAACTTCACCTACTACTCAAATGCCTGAAAAAGCTATTCCTTATACAGAACCCACTTTGGTAAAGCACTCAAAGGCACAAAGCACAGAAAGACATCCACCTTCTAAGTTAGAGACTAACCAATGTGCCCATAAGGAACTCAGTGTTTCTCCACCTGCTCAAACGCTACTGGTAATTTCTTTACCTACAAAAGGAACTGTAGAATTTTGGGCATTTGAACAAGAATCTAGGATATTCACTATCTAAACAAGGGTCTCTTAAAGTATCTATATCAACACAAGTTATTGTAGGGACTCTGGTACCTTCTAATACAGCTTATAAACATCTAAATTCTTCCCAATAATCTAAAATTATTCCTTCATCTATCCAACATACTATAAGGATTACAAGGACTATGGGACATAACAAATCTAGCCAGTAACCTCAGGGAAATTTTGCCTTCACTAGAGCACATAGAACATTTATCATTTTTTCTAGATGCTCAGGAAAATCTTTTATATAATCTATGGTCTCTAGGAAATTTGCTATTTTGAAATTTCCTAAAGTAGTCTCGACAGCTACAGAGGTGACTTTGCTAGCCCAAATTCTTTGTCATTTATGCAAAGGTCTTCAAAACATCCAGTATATTCTTCAAAAATTTGGAGACAATAGCAATATTCCCAGAATACCTTGGGACATTTTTCAGGTGTGAGAGTGTGGAAACTTCTCTATCAGCTAAAACATAATAGAAGCTTTGTAACAAACTCTAGTGCCTAGATGATTTTTAAGTTCTGTTAAAGAATTGCATTATTTTTTCACTTCTGGCCATGGGAATATAAGAGCTTTGAAACCAGCAAATGGGCCTCTGGAATATGTTATGTCATCTGAGGAAAGGCTGAATTTAGCACAATTTGCTGAAGAGACTCTACAAGTTTCTACACTTTTCAAAGCAGTTCCAGGGCCATGTACAAATTCTCCATCTATGCAAGAGACCAGGGGAACATTCCATCTCTACCAGGGCATCTGGGTGTTTTGTCATCAAGATAAACAACTCCAGCATCTTCTTGTTCTGATGAAATTATTGTGGGAACATGCCCACCCTCACAAGGAACTCTGAAAATGTCCAAATCTGCACAAGGGACTCTTAGTGTCTTCCTATGCTTCCCAGGACACTGTGGAGATTCTCATACCTGCCAAAGGCACAATTGGATTTGACACCTGGAAAACATACAGTAGGACATTTTGCGTCAAGGACAGAACCTCTGATGTTTATTCAAAATACCCAGACACTGTTAGAATCTTTGCAATCTAGTCAGATAGCTTTGTGAGTATCAGGGCGCAAAAGGGCTTTTTTGGACCCTTCTTTATTTCCCCAATGGTCTTTGGTCTTATCTGTGTCTGCAAAGGGAACTCTAGCAACATTGCTGTGTAATCAAGGAACTAGAAAGCATACTGCTTCATCTCAAATCACTCAAAAAACATCATCTCAAATCACTCAGAAAACGTCTCATTCTGTGCAAAATTCTTTACAGTATCCACCGTCTGTTCCAGGATCTCTGAAACCTTCTCAATCTGAAAAGAGAACAGGAGGATCTTTTTCCTCTCTTCGAGCCCTGGTTCTCTGGAAATGTTCCAAATTTCTGTGAGTTCAGGATATCCTGGACATTTTCTATATTTTGGATCACCTCTGGAAATTTCCTTTGTGCACAAGGAACTCTGTGATTTTTTTTTCATTTCCTCAAGGAGAACTTTATCATTTACATTTTTTTCTGGTAATCTAGAATCATCTCAACTTGTCCAAATAAATCTCAACCATTGGTCTTTGGTCAGAGAGCCTGTGGTAATCTCTCCATTTATCCCAGGTCCTACATAGTCTTCACCATTTAATAAAGTGCCAAGAAGATTTTCATCACGTGTCCCAAGTGATCCAGCATTTCTAATCTCTGCTCATCTGCCTCTAGAAGTTAATGTATCTGATCACTGAGTCCATCAGCATCTTCAAAAGGAACTCTGGTGCCTTTGTTATCTTCTGCACACATCCAAGGAAAAGTCCAAAATACACATAGTTATCATGGGCAATGTCACATAAAAGAGAGACATTGGAAAATTCTCCATCACATGAAGGAAGTTCAGTCAATGATCCTTGTCCTCAAGAGACTCTGGGACTTTACTCCTCTTGCCAGATGTGTTAAGCACCTTCTCAATGTGCTCAAAAAATGTAGGTTCCTGTGTATTTACACAAGGGTCTGTTCCCATCTGCAGAAAGGAGTCTAGGACATCCTACATGCTCAAGGGCTCTCAGGAACTTCCTCACATACACAACATACATGATCACATTTCACCTCTGCACAAAGTACATTAGCATATGCATCATATAACACAGAGTCTCAGGGATATAGGCAGCATGCCAAAAAAAATGGGGAAATTTTGAAATCTGTTCCATGGTCCCCAAAATTTTGTAGAACCTTTGCTAACTCCCTGGGACTACCCAAGTTATTCATCATCTTCACCATGTGTATGCAAAAGTTCTACAACTACCAGATGACATGTGCTGTCTGATGAGAATGGGAACATTTTGTATATGCCCCAGAAAACTTGAGTTATTTCCATTCTTTCCAGGGCCTTTTGAAACCTAAACTGTCAGAAGAAGAAACTTTTCATTACACTAAACCTATGCAAGATGATCTAGGGCCTTCTATTTCATTCTATGGGACCGCTTGGATATTGGAAGTCTGCACAAAGGGTTCAACAAAGAGATCCATCTGCTCCAGACACTTTAGGAACTTTGACTTCTTGAAAAGGGCAAATGATGATTTCTTTATCTGGGCAATGCAGTCTATCTTCTTCCCTCGAGTCTTTGGAAATTTCCTTATCTGTTCAAGTGAGTTCCAGACATTCATTATGTTTACTAGAAGTTGTGGAATCTTGCCTTCATTCATGTGGAAAAAAGACTCTGGAAGTTTCTACCTGTGTACATGGCAATCTAGTCTTATCCAAAGACTCAAGAGTGGATTTGAGAACTTCATTATATACTCCCATGACTCTAGGATTTTTTCCACCTAACAAAGTGGATTTAGGAATGTCTCCATCTGTTTCATGGGCTCTCAGAGTTCCTGTGTCCAACCAGGGTGTTCCAGTAACACCTACATCTTCCCAAGAGGTATAGGAATCCATCATTTATCAGAGGAGAACAGAAACTTTAACATATGCCTGTAGAAAAGGGCCTGTAGAAAAATTTCTATCTGCCTCAAGGACACAATGGCTTTTCAGTTCTATACTCCAACATACTGGGAGTTTTCTTATTTTCCTCAAATAAGTCAGAACTGTACATACCTTCTAGACGCATCTAGAATCTTCACCAAATATCAAAACTTTTCTAAAACTTTCCTGACCTTCCCAAGGGACTCTGGGACCTACCCCACATCACCAGGTACTCTGGAACATTCCCCACTTGATCAGTTGTGGTAGAAAATTTCTGTATCCACAAAAGTGACTCTAGGATAAACAACACATCAGTAGACATATGAAGGATGTTCATTATCTCTCCAAAGTCATTTTGATTGTCTATATCAGGACAAGAGTCTCTAGGACATTGATCATTTGTCCAAGGGTCTGCAGAATCATCCAGATCTTCCCACAAAGTGCAAGATACTTCTTATAATGAAGGGTTTGTAACAAAGTTCCCATCTGTCCCACAAGAAACACATATTTCCTGCCCAGTGTATAGTGTAATATTTTTCACCTTCTCCAGTTATTCTAGAAACATCTTCTTCTCTCCAGAAAGTAGAAGATTCTTTAGATGTGCACGGTATTCAGCAACTTCAACCTGATTCACAGAGTAGTTGGGAAATTCCCAATGGATTCCAAAGACATCAGAAATTATAACATCTCGCCTAATGATATTTAAATATTCAGAGTCTTCATCTGTGAGTCTAGAATCTTTGACACCTCTCCCAGTAAATCTGGGACATTCAATATCTGCCCAAAATGCTCTGTTCCTTTCTGTTTCTGACTAATAAGTTCAGGAATCATCATCTCTCCAAAAATCTGTTCAATGTTCTCCATCTTCTAAATGTTCACTGAGACCTACCCCATCTGTACTAGGGACCTCCCAATATTTATTATCAACTCAATTGTACTTAAAATTGTCTAGAGCTGCCAAAGGGATTCTCAGATTATCTCCACTTCAGTAAGGGTTTTTAGGAGATTCATGATCTATGCAAAGGGTTTTGGAACTTCCATATCAGCACAATCATCTGGAGGACATTCAAATTCTGAAAAAGAACCTCTAGAAATGTTCATATCTTCTCAACAGGACCTGGAACCTTCTTTAGCCCAAGAGGCTGTTGTACATCCATCATCTATTCCACAAGATTGTGGACTTTCTCAATCTTCACAAGATCCTGTAGGAAGATCAATTTCTACACAAGGTGCTTTCCAAAAGTCTGTAGTAACAGCACCATTATTAGCTCAAAGTGTTCCAGAAATCCAGGCTTCTTTGGAGTAGCCTCTGGGTTCTTCCCAATACTGCTTAAGAGACAACATATTCTTTGCCATGTTATATAGAGATTTGTAGTATTTTGAAATCTCTCTCAAGGTCTATAGACACTCTGACATCTATTTTATTTTATTTTATTTTTTTTAGGAGTTAATAAAAATAATACTTTAATGTAAGAAATCAAAGACATGAAAGACAGGAACTATGGTAGAAAGACAAAAAAGGTAAAGTCATATATGAAACCTGGTCGTATACATAACACAAAATAAATGAAAGCAAACTAAAATACACAACTTTATCATCATATTGGCAAGACCTAATAAATTACATTTGAAAGTTATTAGATCGACCTATTACATGTGAAAACTTATGGACATCACCAATACAGCATTATAATATAAGGAAAGATGTCTTAAGAAATAGATAGCTGGATTTGTAAGTGTATATATGTACGAGAATGTGGATATCTATATGTACCCAGTGTCAATAAAAGAACATATATCTATACATCAGTTGCTCTCTGGTGCTGCCCACATTTAAGGTTGGTTGTGCTACCTTAGTTAACCTAATATAGAAGCTGTCTCATTGACAATCCAAACTATTTGCTTCCAGGGCAATTATTGGTCCTGACAAGTTAATAGTCTGTATTGACCACCACATGAAACTACTTTCTGCAGTTTTTCAGTATTCTCTCTTCTGTTGTATTTTCATTTTTTATATCAGGAATAGATCACAGAGAGCATCTGACATCTATTTTAGAGACAATGAGATTTTCAACAATTGCCAAGGGTGTACAGGCCTTATATAACTGAACAAGAGACATTGAGATAACCAACAATTTCCTATAGAGCTCTGGGATTTTCTCCATCTAACCAACACTTTGTGAATACTGCTTCATCTCAAATGGGGCCTTAAAGAATTTCATTAATGGACAAAGATTTAAAACAAATATGTTCATGCAAACAGGTGACTTTATGAAACCACTGAAGCAAAACTCTCCAGTAAATTCATTGTCTGCACAAGGGGCTCTAAGAATGTCCATATCAGCAAAAGAATGTCTTTGACACTCACCAATTTTCATGGTTCTTCAGATACTTCCCTGTCACTTGAAGAGGCATCAGGCACTTGTTTGGAACAATGTCATCAAGGACAGTCATTACCATTATCTGATCTAGTAAATCTTGGACTATCAGAATATTCAATAGGCCATGAGAAACATCACCATCTACTCATAGCACTATAGAAAAGGCTTCTTCTACCCAGACATTTATAGATCCCTCAGCACCTGCCCAAAATGCTGTAGCACCTATGTTTCTTTCAGTACAGAGTCTAAAATGGGCCCCCATGTGCCAGAGACATCAGAACTTTGGCATCTTCGAAGAAGCTTGTGATATATCAGACTCTTACCTAGGAATTTTAAAAATTTTTCCCTCTACACATAAGCATTCAAGACTTATCCAAACTCAATTGGAACAGGCTATAACAAAGCGGATATTCATGCTTCCCATACAGAACATGGGGGCTGTAAGCATCTCTCTTTGTCACAAAGAGGATTTAGACATGTTTCATCTGCCAAAAGGAAAAGAAACCCCTCTGACAAAGATAATCATACAAACACATATGTGATCCATGGGATCTTACGACTTTCGGCTTTTAGATCACAGGACAGAAGGTGGAAAGAGAAAATTGGCTCTCAAGCCATCTGTGTCCAGTTTTGTTTTTCAAAAATGCACTGTTTCTTAATATTATTTCTTTAACCTGTGTATTTCATGTTTTGATTATTATATGGTGAGGGGATGATTTTCTTTGATCCAGTCTTTTTGCTGTTCTGTATGATTCTTGAATATTCAAAGAAATCTCCAGGTCCAAATCAGGAGCAGAAGTAGAGAGAGAGAACGAGCATGGAACTCAGGACCGAAAGGGGTGCACACACAATGAGGTAATGGGGAAGTTCTATCGTGAACTCACCAAAGTCAGCTGGCTTTGGTCTGAAAACACCTGGGATCAAACCGGACTCACTGAACATAGCGAACAATAAGGACTACTGAGAACTCAATAACAATGTCAGTGGGTATTTGATCCTACTGCATGTAGTTTTGATGCTCAACTTACTAGACTTGGATGGAGGTGGTGATCCTTGGACCTCCCACTGGCCAGGGAACCCTGATACCTATATGGGCTGACATGGGAGGGGAACTTGATTGGGGGAGGGGAGGGAAATGGGAGGACGTGGCAGCTAGGAGACAGAAATTTTTAATAAATAAATAAAAGGAAAAAAACAAAAAAATGCCTTGTTTCAATATGCACAGATATATACAGCTGAACACACCCTTGAGGAAACATAAATGCTTGCATTACTACTTAGTCTTTTGGAAGATTGTTATGGTATTTGCCCTAGACTATCAAATATTTCTCATTGGTATGTATATTTGCCTTGTGAAAATTAGCTGGATGCTAGTGCAGAGCCAGACTCTTACTCATTACCCACGATGCCTTGCAACTTTCCACTTTTCATCCTGGATTCATTGCATACTATTTTACCAAATATGACTGGAGCCCTCCTCCCTGTGAATAAAGACAATCGGGATTTCTCATTTGCTGAAGATAGCCTCATAACTTTCCATTCTAAGAAGAGGTTTTCTGTAGTCCTGTTTTCAAGAGACCTCATATACTTTGTTTAATGAAGGTTTCATGAGAACTACCCTGGGGAAAGCTGGGCCATCATCCTTCTCTCCATTAAGAATGTGTACTTACACATAATCCACCTATCCCAGGAAGGTTAGGAGCATTGTCTTTGACTCAAGGAAACTCATACATTCCTTTTATTCACAAGGTGACATTAGAGATGATATTTTGAATGATACTGCATCCTACCTTGTAGGATTCTGTCAAGAATTCTCAAGAATTTTATTCTGTTTTAAACTACCTCCAAAATATGCTGCTCTAAATAAAAATGATGTAAACCTTTAATATTTGGTACAGGTAGCTAGTGAAATGCATTGCTCCACTGTAGGTTTTGGGTCCCTGTCATAACTATAAAATTAGAAACTGAATCCTAAGCTATGTTTTTAAATCCAGTCACTAGAAATCAACTGGCCCCATCACTGGTGTCCATACATGGAACAAGAAAACAACCTGAGAAAGAAGAAGAAATCTAGCTGCTGACAGGCACCAAGGCATAAGGAAGAATGCTCTTGCTGCTGCCTAACTCCCCAAGGGTCAACGAAAGATGAGAAAGCTCTAAAGAAATATTGGAAGTTGAAGTGCAATAATGGGACCTTCCTTCTCTGAATGGGTTAGTAAGAGCATTCACCTATAACAGGATGGTGCATGATACTTCTCCCCTGTGTGCAAGGGTTTTCCAACTCATACAGTTGCCCTAAAGAGGTCTCAAAATTTGCCCATTCTCATGAAGAGTCAATGCCTCGACTCTCCTCAAGTTAGCTTACTCCATTTATTTCACTGAAGAAACTGTCAAACATCCCTCCTAGGACAAAGCTTACTCCAGACTTTCGTCATGTGCCAAAGGTGGTCTTAAGGATTCATTTTTTTTTGCTAAAACCCTCAAGCTTTACCTTTGAATACAAAGGGCCCAGATTAAATAATCGTTACACCACTGACACTGTAAAAGTGCGAATCAGATTTGCCCATATTCAGTCCAGTGTAGTGAAAGAGGGAACTATGATTATAAACTTCAACCACAAAATTTACAAAGATCCCATTTTTTCCATAGGGTGTCTGGAATAGTCCACATGGTGAATAACATGTCAGAATTGGATTCCATGCCAAAGTGATTTCAAATCATTCACTTAGTATAAATTGAGATTCAGATCTCGCCACTGACCCTGGGAGGCCTTAGAGCATCCCCCTGCTTCCATGGACACATTTAACTTGACCACTGGACTCATATTACCTTAGTCCCAATCCCAGGGTCTACAACTGCTAGGGAAACACTTTTGTAACCATGGGACCTCACAAGACTTTAGGTAGAGGGAAAAATATAAAAAGCTAAAACTAATAATCATGGACTCTGCTTAAAATGTAACAGTCAGAAATGCAAAATGTTCATGTCATTCATGTAAATGAAGACTGCCCTTATGTTTCCCAACTGCCCCAACCCAAATAATCACACAGAAATTGACAATATCACTTAACCTATTAACTCAGTCTTCTTTTTACCTAACTCTTACATCTTAAATTAACCAATTTCTGTTAATATTTGTATCACCTTATGGCTGTGGCCTACAGGAAAATTCTGGTATACTTCTACATCAGCAGCCACCTAATCTCTTTCTATATCTCTTCCAGCCTGAATGAATTCCACCCTACCATAGGTCAAAGCAGATTTATTCATTAACCAGGAAAGAAAAACACATAAACAAGGGCATCCTACATCACTTTCATTGATGGATATGCACAGAACAATACAACTCTTAGGAAGCAGAAAAGTTTGTAACAAGACTAATCATGAGGAAAGATCATTGTAATTGTTTCTTGTAATCTTCCCAATATTTGATGGAATATATGGGTCATGGAAGTTAGAAACACAGTAGGAAGCCAATGATGACTAAAATAATCTTACTCGAGTTAAACTTGTTCTTTCCCTTCTACACACTGGTGTGATTGTAGATATTTCGTCATACATTGTCAGGCATTTTCTCACAAAGCAAGACTATTCAGAATGACCTCAGAAGTTTCTCCTTGGAATGACATCTCCCCAAAATGTTCCTTTTCTCAAGGCATCTCACACTGTGCCATTTTGATGACTGGTTATCTAAAGATCTTTATGATTAAAATAGCAGTTAGGCCTTTCTGCTATTACAAATAACACTCATGGTTTTCTCATTATGTTTAAGGAAATTCATAAAATTATGTGGTTTTTACTATAGTCATCCCAGTATTTCCATTTTTCCCAAAGTGACCAGGATTAAAGGATCCTCAGATCATCCCCTATATGCTTGTGGGCCACAGAAATATCCGCATAATGGAGATCTTTCCCTTCTAACTACCTCCACTTTGAAAACAAATTACAGAACAAATTACATTTAGGTATCCAAATCTATTCAGCCCTGCCTTTTTCACCTGCTCCAAAGTTATTCCTAAAAAGAGCCTTGACCTCACATCCTCACCTTCTTATCCTTGCAGTCACTTATGGTGGAGGAAACCACTTTGTGTCTGATTTAAACTGAAGAGATCTTCCAATGCAGAGATTGGCAGCTATGAAGCCGAAGCACAGAAACAGTGTTCCCTTTCATTTATCATGTTGTAGACTTGGGCTATGAAACTAATGAACAGAATCACACACACACACACACACACACACACACACACACACACACACACAGGATAAACATGTACACATTGTTGCATACTGGTCTGTGACATGTACACATATGATGTATGCTCCGAGTTCCTTAAAATCAGTTAACTAGGGAACACCCTGATGTTAAGTCGAGGGTGGCAAAGACCTCAAAACCCCATCAGACTCCCAAATACTAGTATGGTATTGATATCTGACTCCCATCATGTAAGGATCCTGCCATAATGTAACAGGGAGATTTTTGGTTGTTCATCTTCACAATCTTGATTAAATGTTAGAGTTTTCAAACTGTCAGTTAGGGTCTAGCATGTATATCAGCTGTCTCAGGTCAGGTATTTGGCTACAATTTTGGTGAAAACTTATAACAGGGTAGACTGGTACACCCTCACCCCTTCTTCTCCCTGTCCTCATCGTCACTCTCGTGGGTGGCCTGGAGCACAAAGAAGGCAATATGTAATAAGCCTCCTTCTTAGTGGAAAACCTTGTCAATCCTCAATTTGGCCTGAATATCAGAGGAAATTCAGCACATTTTATCTTACTAGGTCTCCTCATTCATTGGCTCACTCATTTTTCCAATGAATGATTGAATTCATCCATTCTCCCATGTCTCTCTCTCTCTTCTTCTTTCCCCTCTTCCATTTCCCCCTTTATTGTGTTAATTAGAGTAGCGGGTCTGAGTCTTCATCACCATGGCTGACTCACTAGCTTATGCTCCGAAATAACAACACAAAAACTGTATTTTTTAAACACTGCCTGGGCCATTAATTTGAGCCTCTTAACCCATTACTAACAATCTACGTAGCACCACGAGGTAAGTTTACCAGTAAATATTTAGCATGTCTGATCTTGTGGCTGGATGTATCGCCATCTGCCTCAGAGAGCAGAGCTATTGTGTCTGCCAGGAAGAGGGGAGAATGGCGTTTCTGAGCTCACTGCCCATTCAAGGTGATTTGTTGAGATTCCATCTCAATTGCCATGGGCTCCTTTAGAAATGTGCTCAACAAATTAGAAAGCTCCTGTTTGTGGTGATGACATTATTAGTGTCTTGAAGAGGAGGAGACACTCATGGTCATCTGCTGCTCTCACCCATGTAAATGAATCTCACCTGAGCAGAGACTGTTTTTTGTTTTTATCATAAAAAGAATTCCACTTTACTGCCTTAAAAAAACTTAATGAAGATCAGTGAAAAAGAATGGGAAACAAGTCAAAGGTGGTTAACATGTGGAGTGGATTTCTGAAAATAAACCTGCATATTCAGAGTATCCCTTCAGAATTTACTTTTTAATATCATCCTGCCTCTGGAAGGCCAAACAGCTCTCTATTAAGCCATATTATAGATATTTTCAGGGAAAAACGCTGCATACAGAAAATATACACAGGATCTGGAATATGGTTTCTTTCTTCTCTCTTATGCTTGAAAAACTATTTTATGTTTCATTTTCTTAGAAGCACAAAATATAGGATTAACTGTATGAAAATGAATACTTGATTGGTAACATAGAAAAGTTTTTATTTATATTTTTTCCAACATATTTTTTCTGTGGATTGTTAGTGTCTGCTTATAATCTATTGCCCCAACAGGATTAGTTAAAGTTTAACATCAGGATATATGTACTATAGAATGGTGTCTAATGGGGTTCAACCTGGTGGTGTCAATTGCCTTTTATGTTCACAGAACGGATTCGTGGGAAATAAGGACACTCTTTAACAATTCATTATGTGATTATATTTTTCATTATTCAGACAAAATAAGCTTGACACCTCTAACAAGTGTGGTCTAATATTTGCTTGTCCAATGAGAATATCCCAATTTGGTGGTCACAGGAAGAAATTCGTAGACCAGCTGGGTCATATGGATGGTATACCAAATTTCAGGCAAAGCTGGGAAATACCCATGGAACCTTGGCTATCAGGGTTTTTTTGAAATTCTCTTACCAAAAAATAAGCTTCCTGGCGCAGAATGGGAACGTTCGAGTATCATTACCTCCTGGAAGGATCTATGGGGCTCTAATAACCACAGAGGCAATATTGCTCGGAGGTGGATTTCTGTATCACCCTTTATTAATATGGGCAAGATTGATGTTCCATGTTTTATAAGCCCACCCTTATCTGGAACACAATTCCTTTGAGTTACTTTTTAAAATGGGTTACTTCAATAGACCTCTGTGTAGGACATGACAAAAAAGAGGCTCCATAGTTACAAAATCTTCTTAGCCTCTCTTCTGGACAGCATAGAGTAGTCCCACCACCCTGGAGAGCCACTTCTCCCCTCTCCTCCCACAACTTTCATTATCAAATCATACTTTGGTTCTTCCTCATGATAGCTACATACAGTATCGCTGCCCCAGCAAATTCATTATGCCTATCCCTTCTTAGACCCTGGTCAAAATTGTTCTTTCATTCATGTAAGAACTTTCTACTTCATGCAAAGCTTCCCTTTCTCACTCTCTCTCTCCTTTTGTTCTGCTTAGTGTTTCCATGCCATCCTTGTTTCACTTGGTCTCAGAGCTGGCAAGCTCATTCCAGCCCCATGAAGACTTAAGCCAGTTTTACCCTAAAGCAAATTTCCTTGCACAAAGGAATGTTTGAGTTGGGCGGTGGTAGTGCACACTTTTAATCCCAGCACCCTGGGTGCAGGAGGATCTCTGGGAGTTTGAGGCAAGTCTGATCTACAAGAGCTAGTTCCTGGACAGGCACCAAAGTTACAAAGAAACCCTGTTTCAAAACACCAAAAAAAAAGAGTGATGTTTAAATCCAGAGAGGAAAGCTGTCCTTGGCTTTCCCAAGAATGAACTGGTGATTATGAGAAAGATTTTCTTAGTCATAAATGTTGTCTGTGTTCTATTGTCTTATTTCTGAATAAGGCTACTATAGCATGCTTCTAACCTCTGGGAAATTGCAGAAGGAGGGGCTAGCAGATGTAAAACCTGGAAGATAACATAAAATGTTCTGAAAAAAAAAATCCTCTTGCTTCAATGGAAGCTAGAGATGGAAAAGCCTATTTGAAGATAAATTTCAGAATGAGAAGATCTGAGTCTTTCTGGTAAATGACATCGCAATGGTATATGGCCCAATTAGATTTACCTAGAAAGTGTACACCCATATATTCAGAAGATCTGGGAATGCTTGTTATGTTGGTGGGCTGTCCGTCTATTAGAGCAGGCAGGTCTGAAACCGTTTATTCAGAAGACACTACCATGGAGTATACATGTGTGTGGGAATAGTCTAAAAGCAACTTCAGGAAGAAAAATAGGACACTCTCAAAATTCTCTAGGTAGGTGGACCATATCCATGATGTTGGAGTTTCCTCTGTCTTCTGTGAGTATGATAAATAAATAAAAAACAAAACTGTTTTGGACCTCTAGCAAGGAAGAACTTAGGTAGAACTGGGAAGCTTTAGTGGGCATAAGAATTCCTGCTTCCACTTTAGGATTAGTAGAAAGAGCTAAGACTCTCTAACTTAGAAGGAGGAGTCACATGCTTCTGAGGACTGGGTGGAAAAATCTCAGCCTCCCTTGGTCATATTTCTATGAGCTTATTGGCCCGAAGCTAAAACATGAATACTACCCTGTGAAATAGAGGATGTCCCAGGCACTTACTTTTTCATTGGCACCAAACTTGAAATCTCAATCTATAATACATATTTTCTGAATGTGCACGCCAGGCATGTCAGAAGTTGTAGAAGTCTGTGACTCAGTTTCTTCATCTGATTTAGGTCCATCCACAAATTCCTTTTCATATATGATAGGAAATTTCTGTCCAAAGGGCTAGAGTGAAGATATTAGTCTGTGTTATGTTCGGCTTGCTGTTGTGTTCAGGAACCTTGGTCCAGAGAGCTGAGATCTCTTGAGTCCGAACAGTACTAAACAGTCCACCCAAATTAGAAGTTATAGTTAGGAAATCAAATGAAAATTACCTTGATCATACTTTGCAGGCCTGAGGAACTCTTTATTAATATGAATGTCTAAATATCACTAAGTAAGATAGAATAAAGCCTTGGTGATTTGGACAGAAATAATAGGACAATTACAATCTTCATCAAAAATGAGATGTTGCTGAATTCATGGGAATATTGAGAAATATTAATGCACTCTGGCCAGAACTGGAACTTATGAGACATTTTGGGCACAGGTAAGGTCTACACCTATTTGTCAGAGATGTCAAATCTATGGCAATGTGCAATAAAACAGGAATAGCAATTTTCCATCAAGTGTAAAATAAGCACCTTGTAGAGCAGAGGAAGGTCTTGTCGGGGCTAATGAGCTCCCAAAGGTTTTTCTGTATTGACAATATCCCTTCTGGGCTTGTGAAATGCTGGGAAGTATTTTCCAAGTGGATGTATGGTGGTTTTCTGTCTAAGAAACCATTGGTCAGATAAGATAATCCCACATATGTAGATTAAAGAAAGTTTGAAGAATCCTAGAAAGTTGAATATATACCAAACATACATTGTCAAGAGAACAGTGCTATAGGCTGCATTGTAGAGGTGGTAGGCCTGAGTCATTTTTGGGCAAAAGAGTACATATTTCCTGCCATCTTGGTCTTTGTGAGTAAGTTCTATTTCACCATAGATAGAGTGGAAACACAAGTATTTCCAAATAGTGTATGATGCTATAATATTCTGAGTAAGACTTTCTTAATCTCTATGAAAGGAAGACATTTTCAGACTTCTTGGCAAGAGCGCAGGAGTTTGAGGACCCTGGAGAAAATGAGGATAATGATGATTGTTACAGGTGATGTATTGGAGGTGAAGCATATTTTAGTAAAATGGGAGATGGTCTAGCCATCCTTCATCAAGAAATAAATGATTGGATGCTTGTTAAGTGACAGTAAGTTTTGAAGGCCTTTTTGATTGGAATTTGAATGTTTTGGGCCTTGAGAAGGTATAGATCTTCCCTGCCCCCCTCAGTCAGGCAGGGTAAGTATAAGGCTCTCTTGATGACCAAGTGTGCATTTGAGCTCTATTTGACTAAATAGATGGTGGTGATGAATGGAAGACTTCGGCAGACATAAAGAGAAAAGCAGAGTCCCAAACCACTTAAGTACCAGGTAGTATCCCAGACTACCTTGTGCAGTGGAGGTAGGACTGCATCACAGTCTAGAAGATTCACATCTTCAGGCAGCTGTGGCAGGGCTGGCAGCAAACTGAACATCATGTATCAGTCATTGGCAGGCTCCAGTTCTCATCAGCTACATTGATGTGTAAATGAAGGATGAAACCTCTTCATTTTGTTGACTTTAACGAAGCAAAGATGTCCTAATTGCAGAATATGTCACTTCAATGCAGAGAAAGATTAAACTTCTTTGGTCACACATGTATTTTCAAAGTGGAGGTAGTTAGAGGGGAAAGATCTCCATTATGCGGATATTTCTGAGGCCCACAAGCATATAGGGGATGATCTGAGGATCCTTTGATCCTGGTCACTTTGAGAAAAATGGAAATACTGGGATGACTTTAGTAAAAACCACATAATTTTATGAATTTCCTTAAACATAATGAGAAAACCTTGAGAGTTATTTGTAATAGCAGAAAGGCCTAACTGCTATTTTAATCATAAAGATCTTTAGATAACCAGTCATCAAAATGGCACAGTGTGAGATGCCATGAGAAAAGGAACATTTTGGGGAGATGTTATTCCAAGGAGAAACTTCTGAGGTCATTCTGAATAGTCTGCTTTGTGAGAAAATGCCTGAAAATGTATGACCAAATATCAATAATAACACCAGTGTGTAGAAGGGAAAGAACAAGTTTAACTCGAGTAAGATTATTTTAGTCATCATTGGCTTCCTACTGTGTTTCCAACTTCCATGACCCATATATTACATCAAATATTGGGAAGATTACAAGAAACAATTACAATGATCTTTCCTCATGATTAGTCTTGTTACAAACTTTTCTGCTTCCTAAGAGTTGTATTGTTCTGTGCATATCCATCAATGTAAGTGATGTAGGATGTCCTTGTTTATGTGTTTTTCTTTCCTGGTTAATGAATAAATCTGCTTTGACCTATGGCAGGGTGGAATTCATTCAGGCTGGAAGAGATATAGAAAGAGATAGGTGGCTACTGATGTAGAAGTATACCAGAATTTTCCTGTAGGCCACAGCCATAAGGTGATACAAAGATTAACAGAAATGGGTTAATTTAAGATGTAAAAGTGAGGTAAAAAGAAGACTGAGTTAATAGGTTAAGTGATATTGTCAATTTCTGTGTGATTATTTGGGTTGGGGCAGTTGGGAAACATAAGGGCAGTCTTCATTTACATGAATGACATGTACATTTTGCATTTCTGACTGTTACATTTTAGGCAGAGTCCATGATTATTAGTTTTAGCTTTTTATATTTTTCCCTCTACCTAAAGTCTTGTGAGGTCCCATGGTTACAAAAGTGTTTCCCTAGCAGTTGTAGACCCTGGGATTGGGACTAAGGTAATATGAGTCCAGTGGTCAAGTTAAATGTGTCCATGGAAGCAGGGGGATGCTCTAAGGCCTCCCAGGGTCAGTGGCGAGATCTGAATCTCAATTTATACTAAGTGAATGATTTGAAATCACTTTGGCATGGAATCCAATTCTGACATGTTATTCTCCATGTGGACTATTCCAGACACACTATGGAAAAAATGGGATCTTTGTAAATTTTGTGGTTGAAGTTTGTAATCATAGTTCCCTCTTTCACTACACTGGAATGAATATGGGCAAATCTGATTCTCACTTTTACAGTGTCAGTGGTGTAAGGATTATTTAATCTGGGCCCTTTGTATTCAAAGGTAAAGCTTGAGGGTTTTAGCAAAAAAATGAATCCTTAAGACCACCTTTGGCACATGACGAAAGTCTGAAGTAAGCTTTGTCCTAGGAGGGATGTCTGACAGTTTCTTCAGTGAAATAAATGGAGTAAGCTAACTTGAGGAGAGTCGAGGCATTGACTCTTCATGAGAAAGGGTAAATTTTGAGACCTCTTTAGGGCAACTGTATAAGTTGGAAAACCCTTGCACACAGGGGAGAAGTATCATGCACCATCCTGTTATAAGTGAATGCTCTTACTAACCCATTCAGAGAAGGAAGGTCCCATTATTGCACTTCAACTTCCAATATTTCTTTAGAGCTTTCTCATCTTTTGTTGACCCTTGGGGAGTTAGGCAGCAGCAAGAGCTTTCTTCCTTATGCCTTGGTGCCTGTCAGCAGCTAGATTTCTTCTTCTTTCTCAGGTTGTTTTCTTGTTCCATGTATGGACACCAGTGATGGGGCCAGTTGATTTCTAGTGACTGGATTTAAAAACATAGCTTAGGATTCAGTTTCTAATTTTATAGTTATGACAGGGACCCAAAACCTACAGTGGAGCAATGCATTTCACTAGCTACCTGTACCAAATATTAAAGGTTTAAATCATTTTTATTTAGAGCAGCATATTTTGGAGGTAGTTTAAAACAGAATAAAATTCTTGAGAATTCTTGACAGAATCCTAAAAGGTAGTATGCAGTATCATTCAAAATATCATCTCTAATGTCACCTTGTGAATAAAAGGAATGTATGAGTTTCCTTGAATCTAAGACAATGCTTCCTAACCTTCCTGGGATAGGTGGATTATGTGTAAGTACACATTCTTAATGGAGAGAAGGATGATGGCCCAGTTTTCTCCAGGGTAGTTCTCATGAAACCTTCGTTAAACAAAGTATATGAGGTCTCGTGAAAACAGGACTACAGAAAACCTCTTCTTAGAATGGAAAGTTATAAGGCTATCTTCAGCAAATGAGAAATCCCGATTGTCTTTATTCACAGGGAGGAGGGCTCCAGTCATATTTGGTAAAACAGTATGCAATGAATCCAGGATGAAAAGTGGAAAGTTGCAAGGCATCGTGGGTAATGAGTAAGAGTCTGGCTCTGCACTAGCATCCAGCTAATTTTCACAAGGCAAACATACATACCAATGAGAAATATTTGATAGTCTAGGGCAAATACCATAACAATCTTCGAAAAGACTAAGTAGTAATGCAAGCATTTATGTTTCCTCAAGGGTGTGTTCAGCTGTATATATCTGTGCATATTGAAACAGGGCATTTTTTTTGTTTTTTTCCTTTTATTTATTTATTAAAAATTTCTGTCTCCTAGCTGTCACCTCCTTCCATTTCCCTCACCTCCCCCAATCAAGTTCCCCTCCCATGTCAGCCCATATAGCTATCAGGGTTCCCTGGCCAGTGGTAGGTCCAAGGATCACCACCTCCATCCAAGTCTAGTAAGTTGAGCATCAAAACTACATGCAGTAGGATCAAATACCGACTGACATTGTTATTGAGTTCTCAGTAGTCCTTATTGTTCACTATGTTCAGTGAGTCCGGTTTGATCCCAGGTGTTTTCAGACCAAAGCCAGCTGGCCTTGGTGAGTTAACGATAGAACTTCCCCATTATCTCATTGTGTGCGTGCACCCCTTTCGGTCCTGAGTTCCATGCTCGTTCTCTCTCTCTACTTCTGCTCCTGATTTGGACCTTGAGATTTCTTTGAATATTCAAGAATCATACAGAACACCAAAAAGACTGGATCAAAGAAAATCATCCCCTCACCATATAATAATCAAAACATGAAATACACAGGTTAAAGAAATAATATTAAGAAACAGTGCATTTTTGAAAAACAAAATTGGACACAGATGGCTTAGAGCCAATTTTCTCTTTCCACCTTCTGTCCTGTGATCTAAAAGCAGAAAGTTGTAAGATCCCATGGATCACATATGTGTTTGTATGATTATCTTTGTCAGAGGGGTTTCTTTTCCTTTTGGCAGATGAAACATGTCTAAATCCTCTTTGTGACAAAGAGAGATGCTTACAGCCCCCATGTTCTGTATGGGAAGCATGAATATCCGCTTTGTTATAGGCTGTTCCAATTATTTTTGATAAGTCTTGAATGCTTATGGCTGCCTTTGGGAGAAGCAATACCTCTACCACACTTTTCCTGAGATTGCGAGGATCTGCAGCTTCCCTTAGAAATAGAAGGTTCTATTCACATCTGAGGAGTAGCTTTTGTTTCTGGCTAACTTTTGGATGGTGAATCCTTGAACTCTGTTTTGGACAAAGAGCATATTAGGCAGCCTTCATGTTCTGAATGGGATATATGAACAACTTCTTTGTTAGAGGGGACCTGTTCCAAGTTGATTATGGTATATTTGAAATATCTAAGAAATCCTTGGGAAGAAGGAGAAAACCTGAGACCCTCCTTATGAGGTTGTGAGGATCTCAAACTCCCTTTGCAGAAGTAGTAGTGAGGCTCTCTTTAGGCTCAGTTTTAAGCCTTGCAGCAACATTGTTAGAAACCAAATCTCTGCCACGTTTTTGAGAGAATGGTGAACTTTCAAGCCTTCATCTTCTGTTGGCACAGATTTGAGACATGATTCTTTAGAATCAAGTTTTGATTTTGTTTTCTTTGTTTACAAATATTTGGAACCACCTAGTTGAGAGGGAGAGTGTCTTTGATATTTTGTATATCCTGATATTTGAGTGAAACAAGATTTGAAGTTCAATTCTGATGATACTTTGTTTGGAAACACTCCTAGGAGGGGTAACAGTAGAACGTGAGTCCTTTCTGACATATATGGAAGATGTGAGCCTACTTTTGGCAGATGTGAATTATCTTAAGGCATCCAATGCTAAAAGTAAATATCTGATACTTCATTTAATAAATGAAGCATGCTTCACTATTTTTTGATTGAATTGGAACTTCTATGACTTTTATTGGGATAAGAGTAATATCTTAGACAGTCTCCATGAGAAGGAATAGGAATGAACTGTCATGTGCACAAGTAGACATTCTTAAAGACTCCATTGAAAAGAAAGTTTCCACTCCTTCTTGGGTAGATGGTATAAGTTCTAGAAGCCATTGGGATGGTGGGGGATTTCCAAAGCTATCATAAATAGGTCTAGGAGGCTCCATATTCTTGTGGTAATATACTGAAGGGCTTCGAGTACAATTTTTTCAAAATTCCAATGTCTCAGAGCCTCTAAAAAGGATGGTAAAGTTTCTACAGCACCTAACACAGGTTCTGAGCTCTTACTAAGCTCTTTTGCTGTTGGCAACATTTCTTAGGTCTCTGGTGTAAGGGAAGGTTGCAGAGTCTACATTGAAAGAGGTTGATATTCTAAGAAACCTTGGGAAGTTGTTGAAGTTTCTGTAACCTTACTGTAAGAAGATGTTATTTCTAGAAAACTTTTGTGAAATGGTGGAGTTTCTATTGTACCCTAATGAGAGTCAGAAAGATGAAACATTCCTGAATCAGATGATGACTGTCCTAAAGGCTCAAGGGTCAAAGTAGGGCCTGAAGCCTCTTGGGATAACAAAAATAATCTGGAGACTCTTGAGCGGATGATGAATGTCCAAGTGATTCCTATGCTGATATGGACAGTCCCAGAGTCTCTTGGAAATGCCATGAATTTCCTGTATAGCCTTGCTGAGAGGATAATCTTCTTGTACAACTTGAGATATTTCCTGACAATGTTGTGCTGAAGGGGATAATGACCAAGTCCCAGATGCAGGTAGAGTGGGTCTTAGAAAATCTTTGTCCAGTGGAGGAGGTCCCATATTCATCCAAAGATACTGATGGTCCAATAATTTCTTTTGCAGGTGCAGACGGTCCTATAGTACTTTAGCCAGAGATGAAATTTTGAGACTTTCTAGGGTAGAGGGAAAAGTTTTTAAAATTCCTAGGTAAGAGTCTGATATATTACAAGCTTCTTGGAAGATGCCAAAGTTCTGATGTCTCTGGCACAACAGGGGCCCGTTTTAGACTCTGTACTGAAAGATACATATGTGCTACAGAATTTTGGGCAGGTGCTGAGAGAACTATAAACGTCTGGGTAGAATAAGCCTTTTCTAAAGTGCTATGAGTAGATGGTGATATTTCTCATGGCCCATTGAATATTCTGATAATCCAAGATTTCCTAGATCAGATATGATAATGACTGTACTTGATGCCATTGTTCCAAACAAGTGCCTGATGCTTCTTCAAGTGACAGGGAAGTATCTGAAGAACCATGAAAATATGGTGACTGTCAAAGAGATTCTTTTGCTGATATGGACATTCCTAGAGCCCCTTGTGCATACAATGCATTTACTAGAGAGTTTTGCTTCAGTGGTTTCATAAAGTCACCTGTTTGCATGAACATATTTGTCTTAAATCTTTGTCCATTAATGAAATTCTATCAGGCCCCATTTGAGATGAGGCAGTATTCACAAAGTGTTGGTTAGATGGAGAAAATCACAGAGCTCTATAGGAAATTGTTGGTTATCTCAATGTCTCTTGTTCAGTTATAGAGGCATGTAAACCCTTGGCAATTGTTGAAAATCTCATTGTCTCTAAAATATTCCAATCTTGTGGAATAGATGATGGATGTACAACAGCCTCTTGGGCTAAAGAAGGTTCCAGGTCCTGTTGATAAGATATGAGCATTTCTAGAGGTTCTTTTTCAGAATTTGAATGTCCTCCAAATGATTGTCTGATATGGAAGTTCCAAGAACCCTTTGCATGGATCATGAATCTCCTAAAAACCCTTACTGAAGTGGAGATAATCTGAGAATCCCTTTGGCAGCTCTAGACAATTTTGAGTAAAATTGAGCTGATAATAAATATTGGGAGGTCCCTAGTACAGATGGGGTAGATCTCAGTGAACATTTAGAAGATGGAGAACATTGAACAGATTTTTGGAGAGATGATGATTCCTGAATTTTTTAGTCAGAAACAGAAAGGAACAGAGCATTTTGGGCAGATATTGAATGTCCCAGATTTACTGGGAGAGGTGTCAAAGTTTCTAGACTCACAGATGAAGACCCTGAATATTTAAATATCATTAGGCGAGATGTTATAATTTCTGATGACTTTGGAATCCATTGGGAATTTCCCAACTACTCTGTGAATCAGGTTGAAGTTGCTGAATACCGTGCACATCTAAAGAACCTTCTACTTTCTGGAGAGAAGAAGATGTTTCTAGAATAACTGGAGAAGGTGAAATATATTACACTATTCCCTGGGCAGGAAATATGTGTTTCTTGTGGGACAGATGGGAACTTTGTTTCAAACCCTTCATTATAAGAAGTGCCTTGCACTTTGTGGGAAGATCTGGATGATTCTGCAGACCCTTGGACAAATGAGCAATGTCCTAGAGACTCTTGTCCTGATATAGACAATCAAAATGACTTTGGAGAGATAATGAACATCCTTCATATGCCTACTGATGTGTTGTTTATCCTTGAGTCACTTTTGTGGATACAGAAATTTTCTACCACAACTCATCAAGTGGGGAATGTTCCAGAGTACCTGGTGATGTGGGGCAGGTCCCAGAGTCCCTTGGGAAGGTCGGGAAAGTTTTAGAAAAGTCTGGACATTTGGTGAAGATTCTAGATGCGTCTAGAAGGTATGTACAGTTCTGACTTATTTGGGGAAAATAAGAAAACTCCCAGTATGTTGGAGTATAGAACTGAAAAGCCATTGTGTCCTTGAGGCAGATAGAAATTTTTCTACAGGCCCTTTTCTACAGGCATATGTTAAAGTTTCTGTTCTCCTCTGATAAATGATGGATTCCTATACCTCTTGGGAAGATGTAGGTGTTACTGGAACACCCTGGTTAGACACAGGAAGTCTGAGCGCCCATGAAACAGATGGAGACATTCCTAAATCCACTTTGTTAGGTGGAAAAAATCCTAGAGTCATGGGAGTATATAATGAAGATCTCAAATCCACTCTTGAGTCTTTGGATAAGACTAGATTGCCATGTACACAGGTAGAAACTTCCAGAGTCTTTTTTCCACATGAATGAAGGCAAGATTCCACAACTTCTAGTAAACATAATGAATGTCTGGAACTCACTTGAACAGATAAGGAAATTTCCAAAGACTCTAGGGAAGAGGATAGACTGCATTGCCCAGATAAAGAAATCATCATTTGCCCTTTTCAAGAAGTCAAAGTTCCTAAAGTGTCTGGAGCAGATGGATCTCTTTGTTGAACCCTTTGTGCAAACTTCCAATATCCAAGTGGTCCCATAGAATGAAACAGAGGGCCCTAGATCATCTTGCATAGGTTTAGTGTAATGAAAAGTTTCTTCTTCTGACAGTTTAGGTTTCAAAAGGCCCTGGAAAGAATGGAAATAACTCAAGTTTTCTGGGGCATATACAAAATGTTCCCATTCTCATCACATAGGACATGTCATCTGGTAGTTGTAGAACTTTTGCATACACATGGTGAAGATGATGAATAACTTGGGTAGTCCCAGTGAGTTAGTAAAGGTTCTACAAAATTTTGGGGACCATGGAACAGATTTCAAAGTTTCTCCATTTTTTTGGCATGCTGGCTATATCCCTGAGACTCTGTGTTATATGATGCATATGCTAATGTACTTTGTGCAGAGGTGAAATGTGATCATGTATGTTGTGTATGTGAGGAAGTTCCTGAGAGCCCTTGAGCATGTAGGATGTCCTAGACTCCTTTCTGCAGATGGGAACAAACCCTTGTGTAAATACACAGGAACCTACATTTTTTTGAGCACATTGAGAAGGTGCTTAACACATCTGGCAAGAGGAGTAAAGTCCTAGAGTCTCTTGAGGACAAGGATCATTGACTGAACTTCCTTCATGTGATGGAGAATTTTCCAATGTCTCTCTTTTATGTGACATTGCCCATGATAACTATGTGTATTTTGGACTTTTCCTTGGATGTGTGCAGAAGATAACAAAGGCCCCAGACTTCCTTTTGAAGATGCTGATGGACTCAGTGATCAGATACATTAACTTCTAGAGGCAGATGAGCAGAGATTAGAAATGCTGGATCACTTGGGACATGTGATGAAAATCTTCTTGGCACTTTATTAAATGGTGAAGAATATGTAGGACCTAGGATAAATGGAGAGATTACCACAGGCTCTCTGACCAAAGACAAATAGCTGAGATTCATTTGGAGAAGTTGAGATGATTCTAGATTACCAGAAAAAAATGTAAATGATAAAGTTCTCCTTGAGGAAATGAAAAAAAAAATCACAGAGTTCCTTGTGCACAAAGGAAATTTCCAGAGGTGATCCAAAATATAGAATATGTTCAGGATATCCTGAACTCACAGAAATTTGGAACATTTCCAGAGAACCAGGGCTTGAAGAGAGGAAAAAGATCCTCCTGTTCTCTTTTCAGATTGAGAAGGTTTCAGAGATCCTGGAACAGATGGTGGATACTGTAAAGAATTTTGCACAGAATGAGACGTTTTCTGAGTGATTTGAGATGATGTTTTCTGAGTGATTTGAGATGAAGCAGTATGCTTTCTAGTTCCTTGATTACACAGCAATGTTGCTAGAGTTCCCTTTGCAGACACAGATAAGACCAAAGACCATTGGGGAAATAAAGAAGGGTCCAAAAAAGCCCTTTTGCGCCCTGATACTCACAAAGCTATCTGACTAGATTGCAAAGATTCTAACAGTGTCTGGGTATTTTGAATAAACATCAGAGGTTCTGTCCTTGACGCAAAATGTCCTACTGTATGTTTTCCAGGTGTCAAATCCAATTGTGCCTTTGGCAGGTATGAGAATCTCCACAGTGTCCTGGGAAGCATAGGAAGACACTAAGAGTCCCTTGTGCAGATTTGGACATTTTCAGAGTTCCTTGTGAGGGTGGGCATGTTCCCACAATCATTTCATCAGAACAAGAAGATGCTGGAGTTGTTTATCTTGATGACAAAACACCCAGATGCCCTGGTAGAGATGGAATGTTCCCCTGGTCTCTTAGATAGATGGAGAATTTGTACATGGCCCTGGAACTGCTTTGAAAAGTGTAGAAACTTGTAGAGTCTCTTCAGCAAATTGGGCTAAATTCAGCCTTTCCTCAGATGACATAACATATTCCAGAGGCCCATTTGCTGGTTTCAAAGCTCTTATATTCCCTTGGCCAGAAGTGAAAAAATAATGCAATTCTTTAACAGAACTTAAAAATCATCTAGGCACTAGAGTTTGTTACAAAGCTTCTATTATGCTTTTAGCTGATGGAGAAGTTTCCACACTCTCACACCTGAAAAATGCCCCAAGGTATTCTGGGAATATTGCTATTGTCTCCAAATTTTTGAAGAATATACTGAATGTTTTGAAGACCTTTGCATAAATGACAAAGAACTTGGGCTAGCAAAGTTACCTCTGTAGCTGTCGAGACTACTTTAGGAAATTTCCAAGTAGCAAATTTCCTAGAGACCATTGATTATATAAAAGAATTTCCTGAGCATCTAGAAAAAATGATAAATGTTCTATGTGCTCTAGTGAAGGCAAAATTTCCCTGAGGTTACTGGCTAGATTTGTTATGTCCCATAGTCCTTGTAATCCTTATAGTATGTTGGATAGATGAAGGAATAATTTTAGATTATTGGGAAGAATTTACACGTTTGAAAGCTGTATTAGAAGGTACCAGAGTCCCTACAATAACTTGTGTTGATATAGATACTTTTAGAGACCCTTGTTTAGATAGTGAATATCCTAGATTCTTGTTCAAATGCCCAAAATTCTACAGTTCCTTTTGTAGGTAAAGAAATTACCAGTAGCGTTTGAGCAGGTGGAGAAACACTGAGTTCCTTATGGGCACATTGGTTAGTCTCTAACTTAGACGGTGGATGTCTTTCTGTGCTTTGTGCCTTTGAGTGCTTTACCAAAGTGGGTTCTGTATAAGGAATAGCTTTTTCAGGCATTTGAGTAGTAGGTGAAGTTTTCAGCATCACCTGCCCTTATGTTTTCTCTTTCAGTTTCTTGTGAAGATGGTCAAAATCCATCATCTTTTTTCAAAGATGGAGAAGGAGGCTCTTTAGGTTACCAGCTGTCCCTGTTAGGTGCTGAGGAGATCCACCTGTTGTGGTGAGTGTGTGCTATAGATGGGCAGATTGTTCCGGAAGAGAGCACAAAGCCTCCTCCCCCAGCTGCTTCTGAAGGGCTGTCTTTCTTACACACAATCCCCCCAAACCTGCTTGTTCTGAATGATCCTTGCTCAGGAACAGGTTTCTGCTCCTAAACTAAGGCCACACACCCAGAGAGGTGAGTGTCTGCCTACTGGCCAGGCCTCAAGGATCCCCAAAGGTAGCACAGGCACCTTCAGCTTGGCAGCAGAGTATCCTGTGCTCTTCTGTACAGTACCCTGCCTGTCACGTTTTTCCTTTTGTCCCAGGCTTATTGGGTTACCAGCTGTCCCTGTTTAGGTGCTGAGGAGCTCCATCTGGACTGGTGAGTGCTATTCAGGGGAGGATTGTCCCAGAAGAGAGCACAAACCCTTCTCCCCCAACCTCTTCTGCAGGGCTGTCTTTTTAACACCCCCCCAAATCCTGTGTGGTCTACAAGGTCCTTTGCTCAGAACAGGTTTCTGCTCCTACACTAAGGATACCCACCCAGAGAGGTGAGTGACTGCCTCCTGGGCAGGCCTCTACAACCCCCAAAGATAACACAGGCAACTTCGCTTGGTGGCAGGGTCTCCTGTGCTCTACTGGACCCCGCCCTGCCCCCCAAGTTTGCCCATTTGTCTGCAGGTCATTGGATTACCTGGTGTTCATGTTTTGGTGCTGAGGAGTTTGATCTGGACGGAAATTTTTTCTGCTTCTACACTGAGGAGATACACCCAGAGAGTCAGTCACAGCAAAGAAACATCAAGACACCAGGCCTTTCCTGGCTCCATTTGAAGGAAGAGATTGGAAAGCGCCAATGCAAGCATTCCTCCAACAACCTGAATGGCAACATAACATCACCAGAATCCAGGGACCTGAAATAAGAATCGTATAGCGTACTCCAGAAGAATTAGTAGAAATCGACTCAAAGATGAATTATATGAAAATAATAGAGGACCTTAAACAGGAGGTGAAAGCTGCCATAAACAATTAGAGATTACAAACAAAAAGGTAGAGGAAATATATAAATCGCTCAAAAATACCCAAGAAAACCAAGACAAACTAGGAAAAGCAATCAAAAATGTAAGGGAAGTAGTTCAAGACTTTAAGAATGAAATGGAGGTAATGAAGAAAACACAAACCAAGGAAAGAATGGAGATGGAAAATCTGGGTAAACAAACAGGAACTACCGAGACAATACTACCAACAGATGACAAGAGATAGAAGAAAGAATGTCAGACACTGAAAATAACATAGAGAAAATAAAACCACTGATCAAAGAAAACAGCAAAACCAACAAATTCTCATCAAAAAACATTCAGGAATCTGGGAAACAATAAAAAGACCAATCCGAAGAATTATCGGGGTAGAGAAGGAGAAGAAGTACAGCTCAACAATCCAGAAAATATATTTAATACGATTATAGAAGAAAAATTTCCCAACCTAAAGAAAGATATACCTTTGAAGGTTCAAAAAACATACAAAACACTGAATAGGCTAGACCATAAAAAAATATCTCCTTGACATATAATAATCAAAACACAAAACATACAGAATAATAAAGAATATTAAGATCTGCATAGAAATAAAGCCAAGTTACTTATGAAGGTAAATTTATCAGATGTGCACCTGATTTCTCTATGGAAAGGATGAAAGCCAGAAGGTTTGGATAGATGTACTGTAAAAAAAAAAAAGAGAACTTGGATGCATGCCCAGAATACTATACCTAGCCCAGCTTTCATTCAGTATAAATGGAGAAAACAAGATTTTCCAGGATAAAAATAAATTTAAACAAAACGTAGCCACAAATCCAAACTTACCTAAAGTAATAGAAGGAAAATCACAACACAACGAGTCCAACAATGCCCACAATAACTCAGACATCTAGTGACACTTCACAAGCACATCTAGAAGAAGGGAAAAAGACAAACTCTATTACAAAAATAGAGAAAAAGTGACCAGAGTAAACAACCACTGTTCTTTAATATCACTTAATATCAATGGACTCAACTCACCTATAAAAATGCACAGGCTAAGAGATTGGATACAAAAAGAGGATCCAACATTCTGCTGTTTACAAGAAACACACCTCAAACACCAAGACAGACATCTATTCAGAGTAAAGACTGGGAAAAGGTTTATCAAGCAAATGTACCTAAGAAAGAAGCAGGTGTAGCCATACTAATTTCTAACAAAGTTGACTTCAAACTAAAATCAATCAGAAGAGATAGAGAAGGACATTTTTACTCATAACAGAAACAATTCATGAGAACAAAGTCTCAATCCTGAATATCTATGCCCCTAATATAAAAGCACCCAATTATGTGAAAGAAACTTTACTAAAACTCAAGGCAGTCATCAATCCACAACCAATAATTTTAGGAGATTTCAACACTCCTCTCTCACCAAAGGACAGGTCAATCAGACAGAAAACTAACAGAGAAATAAGAGGACTAAGGGAGGTAATGAATCAAATGGAATTAACAGACATCTATAGATCATTCCACCCAAATAGGAAAGAATGTACCTTTTTCTCTGCAGCTCATGGAACCTTCTCGATAATCGACCTCATAATCATTAACAAAGCAAACTTACACAGTTACAAAAAAAGTATTAGGAACAACCTGTATCTTATCAGATCACCATGGATTAAATTTAGAATTCAACAACAGTGCTACCCCCAGAAAGCTTACAAACTCATGGTAACTGACAGTCAACTACTGAACCACACCTGGATCAAGGAAGAAATAAAGAAAGAAATTAAAGTCTTTCTTGAATGCAATGAAAATAAAGACTCAACATACTTAAACCTATGGGACACTATGAAAGGGTAATTTATAAATTGAATGCTATCTGCATTAAAATCCCATCATAATTCTACACAGATCTTGAGAGGACATTAATCAAGTTTATATGGAAAAACAAAGAACCCAGGTTCGTCAAAAGAATCTTATACAATAAAGGAACTTCTGGAGACATTACCATCCCTGACTTCAAACTCTATTACGGAGGTTCAGTAATGAAAACAGCTTGGTTTTGGCACAAAAACAGAGAAGTTGATCAATGGAATAGAGAAGCCCTGGATTTTATCCCACAAACCTTTGAACACCTGATATTTGATAAAGGAGCTAAAACTATTCAATGGAACAAAGAAAGCATCTTCAACAAATGGTGCTGGCAGATCTAGTTGTCAACCTGTAGAAGAATGAAAATCGGTCTATATCTATCACCATGGACAAAAATCAAGTCCAAATGGATTAAAGACCTCAATATCAGGCTGAACACATTGAACCTGATAGAAGAGAAAGTGGGAAGTACTGTACAGCATATGGGCACAGGTTTTCACTTCCTAGGCCTATCCCCAGCAGCACAGACATTAAGGACAACATTGAATAAATGGAACCTCCTGAAACAGAAAAGCTTCTGTAAAGCAAAGGACACTGTCAGTAAGACAAGAAGGCAACCCACTGACTGGGAGAAGATCTTCACCAACCCGCAACAGACAAAGGTCTGATCTCCAAAATATATAAAGAAACTTGACTTTAAAAAGCTAATAAACACAATTCAAAATTGGGGCACTGAACTGAAAGGAGAATTCCAAACAAAAGAAGTTCAGATGGCCAAAAAATACTCAAGTTCATGTTCATCCTCCTTGGTGATCAGGGAAATGCAAATTACAACAACTTTGAGATATCATCTTACACCTGTCAGAATGGCTAAAATCAAAAACACAAATCATAGCTTTTACTGGAGAGGTTGTGGAGTAAGGGGCACACTCGTCCATTGCAGGTGGGAATGCAACTTGTGCAACCACTTTGCAAATCTGTGTTGTGATTTCTCAGGAAATTCGGAATCAACCTACCCCAAGATCCAGTAATACCACTCTTGGGAATATACCCAAGAGATGTCCTATCATATGTCAAAAGCATTTCTTCAACTATGTTCATAGTAGCATTATTTGTAATAGCCAGAACCTGGAAACAATCTAGATGACCTTCAATGGAAGAATGGATGAAGAGAGTGTGGAATATATACATATTAGAGTACTACTCAGTGGTAAAAAAAATGACTTTGCAAATTTTGCAAGAGAATGTATGGAAATAGTAAACACTGTCCTGAATGAGGTATCCCAGAACCAAAAAGATGAACATGGGATGTACTCACTCATCATTGGTTTCTAGCCATAAAGTAAGGACATTGAACATATAATTTATGACCCTAGAGAAGCTATATAAGAAGGTTAACCCACCCTCCCAAAAAAAACATATAGTGGTCCACCTGTATATAGTAAGTAGACAAGATTGAAGGGCAAAACCTGGGATATTGTGGGTGAGATGGCATGGGGCTAAGGGGATATGGAGTAAGAAATGTGGGAAGGGGAGACTAGGGGAATGGGATGGTTGTCATAAAGGAAGGGTGGACACCAGAGCAGAGAAATTTATATCCTAATTAAGGGAGCCATCTTAGGGTTGGCAAAAGACTTGACTCTAGAGGGGCTCGCAGGTGTCCAGGGTCATATCCTTAGCTAGTACCTTTAGCAACTGAGGAGAGGGAACCTGAAATGACAATATTCTATAGCCATACTGAGGAATATCTTGCATATCACCTTAGAACCTTCATCTGGCAATGTATCGAGATATAGACTGAGACACAAATTGGAGCACCAGACTGAGCTTAAGATCCCAAGGCCAGCTGGACTGTGACTGAAAAATCATGGGATAAAAGCAGCCTCTCTGAATATGGTGGACAATAGGGCTGCTGAGAAGCCAAGGACAATGGCACTGGGTTTTGATCCTAATTCATATTCTGGCTGTGTGGGAGCCTAGCCATTATGGATATTCATCATCCTATGCCAGTATTGAGGGGGGAGATTTTTGGACTTTCCAAAGGGCAGGAACCCTGACTGCTCTTCAGTCTGGAGAGACAGAGGTAGAGCAGTGGGAAGAGGGGAAGAAGGGTGGGAGGAGGGTGAGGGAAATGGCAGGCTGGAAGAAGGAAGAATTTTTTTTTCAATTTTAAAAAAATATATCCAAAATATGAGCAGAAAGAGGGAGAACATGAGCAAGAAAGTCAGGACAATGAGGGGTGCACCCACCCACTATGAAATTGGAACAGATCTATTCAGAGCTCACCATGGTCAGTGGGACTGGGACTGAATAGCATGGGATGATACAGGACTTTCTGAATCTGGCGGGAAATGAAGGCTGATAAGAAGTCAAGAACAATGGCACTAGGTTTCGATTTTAATACATGAACTAACTTTGTGGGAGCCTAGCCTGTTTGGATGCTCTCTTTCCTGGTCCTTGTTAGAAGTAGAAGAACCTTGGACTTCCAGCAGGTCAGAGAATCTGGACTGCTCTTCATTCTTGAGAGGGAGGGAGAATGGTATGGAGGGAGGGGGAGAGGGTTATGAGAGTGAAGGAAGGGGGTAATGTGTGCAAGGAGGGTGAGGGAAATGGGAAATGGGAAGGAGGTGGAATTTTTTTTCATTTGCAAAAACTAAAAAATATACAATAAACAAAAATAAATGATGGAGAAGGAACTAGACTTGCTTGTGTTAGAGAGGAAAGTCCTTGAGTTATTGGTGTTGGTGGCAATGTGTCTATAATCATTGGGACATATGGAGACATTCCCAAATCATCTGTTATACAAGACAGATGGCTATGTGTGCACTGGTCAATCTTATATAGTCCCAACTATTCATGGGAAGATGCTGACTCTTGTACTGATTGTTGGCTATATGGTGAATAAGGTAGAGATCCCTGAGTAGATATGTAAAGTTGGTCATATAGAAAATGTGCTAGATCTTTGGATGTTGATAAAAAAGTTTTATGGGGTCTGGTGCCATGTTGTAAATGTCCTGTAGTTCCAGAATGAAATCACTAAGCCCTGTATGCCCTTTGAAATATGGTGATAAATCTGTGAAAACAAGTGCGTTAGCTTATTTTGGAAAGATTGTGGTGGACCCAGAATTAATGTGGAAGATGCTCAATATTCTAGAGTCCCTGATCTTGATGAGAAAAATCCCAGTGTATTTTGGAGAGATATAGAATTTTCCCAATGCCTTTGATAACACAAGCAAGTTGGTTGATTCCTTAGAGTTGTTTGAAGAGGTATATGAGCATCTGGTGATTTCATTTAAATATCTGCCCTACCATATCTGGAAAACACTGTTACATTGTCATTGATCATGTTCTGTGGGACTTGGGCTATAAAACTCATAAAAAGTATCACCGGCACACAGGATAAATATGTACACATTGATGCACACTGCTGTGTGATATGAACACTTATGGTGAATGCACGGATCTCCATAAAATTACATAACTAGGGAATCTGTGATGTTAGGTGGAGTGTGGGAAAGACACCACAAACCCATCATACCCCCAAATACCAGTGTTATATTGATGCCTGCCTCCTATCATGCAAGGATCCCGCCCTCTTGTAATGGGGAATTTTTTGGTTCCTTCATCTTCACAAACTTGGTTAAAAAGTTGGAGGTATCAAACAGCCAGTCAGCATTCAGAATGTAGATCAGTTGTCCCTGGACATGTAATTTGGCTACAAAGTGGGTGAGAACCTGTACCAGGCAAGACTGGTACATCCTCACCACTTATCCTCATCCTCATCGTCACTCTCTGGGTGGGCCTGGAGCACAAATAAGGAAAAATGGAATAGGCCTCCTCCTTAATAGAAAACCTTGTAAATCCTCAGTTTGGCTTGACTGTCAGAGGGAATGCAGCACATTTTATCCTAAAAGGCATACTCATCCATTGGTTCACTCACTTATCCAATGAATGATAAAATTCATCCATTCTTCTATGTCTCTCTCTTTCCTTCAATCCCTCTTCCATTTCCCCCTGTATCCTGTCAACAGCTTGCCTATATAAATCTTATAAGTCTCTTCTGTTCTAGAAACTTTCATTTGTAAAGATCTTATCCTCTCAGGGAAGCATTTGTTTTTGGTTCTCTATGGAAGGAGGCCATATGAGGAAGATCATATGAGCAACCATGACAACTCTTGTGCTGTAAAGTTAGACAGACCATATAATGATAGCTAACATTCCTGTACAGTGAGTCAGAGGTCCATGAGCAATGCCTCTGGTGACAGACTGGCAGACATCACTGTGTTCACACACACTTAACTCAGTCAGTGTTCACAGATCCTGGAGAGTGAGGTTTAATTCTTGTCCTAATGTGATGAAGAAACCAAGATGAAGAGAACAGAGTTGCCTGAAGTAAGGCCTCAAAATGGGTCATTTGCAAAGTAAGGCAACCTGCCTTCACAGGTGCTGCCTCCCTATCTTAGTCAAATCCATCCTTCCATAGAGTAGCTATAGAGTGCTTCGATAGAGTACAAATGTCCAGCCATCTGCTAACCTCATGTTTGAACCCAACTGCCTTTGATTTCTGAAACAATTGCTGTCCCCTTAAGGTCTCATAACAACACAAAAAGTTACATAAGAACTCTCCAGCACCACATTCGACTAATTCTAAGTCCCAAAAATGCAGCAAGTTATGTTTATTGGTAAGAAAGATGGTTCTGTTGGGACAAAATGATGTAGCATTGAAAAACAGATTGGCGTAATCAATATGATTGCATGTGATATGGCCCACACAGGTTTCTGACTCTGAACACTTGGTCCTCAGCAGGTTTTGGAGGTTGTTGAGACCCAGAATTGAGCTGTAGGCATTGGGTTATGAAAGCACAAGCCTAGATGTTTCAGGGCATCCTTTCACTTGGTCTCAACTGTTTACCCATGCTCAGTGGGTATTGGAGATTGTGGTGACCCTGAACCTAGCTGGAAGCTTTGGGGCTGAAAGGACAAGCCTTTATATCTCAGGACATCCTTGTACTTGGTCCCCACTGTTTACTCATTTCCTTACAGAGAACGTGCAGACTCCTGCTCCTGCTGCCTCGCCTTCCCCACATGAACAGAGAGAATATCCTCCTCACCCAGGTTGCTTGTATCACATATGAAGGTATAAGTCACAAACAATATCACAGCAGTTTAGAATTGTGATTAATAGAATGATTAGTTCTTTAAAGGGGAATAACTTATAGGTCACAATCCATGGCCAAAGCCCTATGCGGGATCAGGAAAGGAATCTAACAGCCGGAAGAGAAGCTGGAAGCAAGATATCAAGCTGAATGTAGATGTTGATTGGTGAAAGAGAGAGAGACCACAACTCAATGGGCTGGTATCTCTGTGGCTATTAGGTGAAGGAGATGAAGGAGCTTGTGCGGCACACATATTTAGATGGAGCAACAAAAATGTTATTAGTATGTGAGAAAAAAAAAAAACTATTGTAGTTTCTTTATCTCAGTCCTTAAGGATACATCACCATTCCAAACAACAGCCTTCTGCAGGATCAGAAAAGGAGCCTAGTAGCCGGAAGGGAAGCTCAAGAAAGAGATCAAGCTGGAGGCTAATTCTGCTTTCTGAAAGAGAAAGAGACCACACCTCAGGGGCTGGTATCTCAGTGGCTATTCAGGAAACATCACAGAGAAAGGATCTGCTTCATGCATGAGAGTCACCGATGATTTCCCTTTAAGAAAAATCCCATCAAAACTCCAAATAACATCATCAGCATTCAACAACATGTCTATGATTTCTTTGCCTTGCCTTTGATTGTGCAGTAAATGATGCTGATAGTTAATCCGTACAATTAATGCAAATTTCCTTGTAACTGAATAGACAGAATTGACAGGTTATCTTAAACACAGCAGGGAGTCACTCTACGATGGAACTGGTTAATCATCACCTGTGTGACGGTGACATAATTAAGATCTTTCCTTTGTCTATAAATCTCCGAATGTTCAACATGATATGTTGTCATACAGATTTCTTAGGGTTTTGTCCCACTGGTGGTTTCCTTGGTATGCTTACATAATTTTGCCAGATACAATCAGTTTTGCCATGCACTCTCAGCTCCACGTCATTGTGTTCCCCTTATGTTCCAGTCCAGGCATTTTAGACATCTTGTAACTGTTGTAAGAGTATCTCATGTTCCACCTAAATGATTTAGGGTTTTATTTAGGCTGGGTTTTATCTTCCGTCACTGAGTTCATTGACTTTCCTTGGGCGTAATTCCTGGGACACTGAGCCTAACTCCTGGGGGATTCCTCCAGTTATTTCTCCTTGATGAGACAGTTTACACTCTCACTATTATTGTGACAGTGTTTCTGTAGCAAATATTCTTCTCAAGATGAGAAGAAATTTCAATATTACAATCCATTTGTTATTGTGATTTAAATACACACACACAAACACACACAAGTTAATGCACATACACTGATGATATCTCAATTTATGGGGCCATTCCTGGGATGTCAAGATCGATATCTCTCGAGTGGTTCTCAGAAGGCCATAGGATGACCCTCTCTAGGTACTTAAGCAGGGAGGAGAAGTTGACCGCACTGTGACATGGCCCTAGGAACTATGTGTGCCTTGTCCCATAGTAAGACTGATGACTGACTATCTTGAAAACCACAATGGAACTTTTGTTTGGCAAATGATGGAGATCAAGTCAGGGTCAAAATCAGAAAACTAGATGGAGCTTCCAAGCTCCAGTGGAAGAGCAGATGGATGGAGAAAAAGATCAAGGATGTCAGGAATATAATGGCTTGGTCCACACTATGAGACACTGTGCCTGAACTAAGGGAATTTCAACTAATCCAGTGACCTGGGTATGAAAGAACATGGGATTAAACTGGAAGCTCTGAATGTGGCTGACAATTGGGGCAGACGGTGAAGCCAAAGATAATGGTACTTGCAATTGTCTGCATATCATACACTGGCTTTTTGTGATCCTATTTTTTGTGGATGCATACCTTGCTAAATCTGGATGGATGAAGGGTGGGCTTGCACTTCCCACAGCTCAAAGTACCCTGCCCTCTATTTGGACTGGTGTTTGAGAGGAGAGGTTTATTTGCGGAGCAAGAAGAATGTGGGAGGAGGAAGAGAAGTGGAAAGTTTGATAATTATTATTATGAAGTAATGGAAAAATCAATAGAAAATAACCAATGAGGACAATGGAGCTAGAAAAAAAAACATTCATGTGAGTTGTTGACTCAGACCAAAAATTATTTTACAGAAAAAAAAAACACATAAAGGGGTTGAGTTACTTGGAAAATATGACTCAAGTAATTGGGAAGAAGATTGGGGTTTTTATTTTGGGTCTTCATGGGGCTGTATGAGCAGCATTTTAGGACCTATATGCTGGATATTTCTGGGGGTTAGTAGGAAAGAAACCTGGCTAGGAGGAGATTTATCACATGAGTAGATCCTTGATGAAGTCACAAAGCTTTGGTTAGGGGTGGCAACTCTGTTCCACATGAAGCACTAGTCTTCTGTGAAGGTGGGCTTACTATCTTCACGGTGGCTGAGGAGGTCAGTTCAGCTCTTGGGCTCCACAACTGTTCAACCGAATTAGGCAGCTGAACATTTCCAGAAGTTGGAATCTAGAGAGCCAAGATATTTTCTTTTGGTAAATATGTTTAGGAAGCATCTAGGACCTCTGTAGTCAAAGAAAGGTTTCTTTCAAATCTGCTCTGGGTCCAAAATTTATGTCGTTAACAGCTCCTATATTTGATAGCTGGGGGACGGTTAATGTCAGGTATTCTCTCCACTCTATCTTTGCTAAAAATGTCCAATTCCTCAGTCTACTTAAATGGCAAAGATCCTCTTTGTCCATATGTGTTTTAAAAGATAATTATTTCTAATAGGTGCTGTTGCACAGATTAAGGTTTCTTTCTTTTGGCAGTTTGACTCACAGTACTCACTTCTCTAATGAAGATACAGAATATCTTTATGTAATCAACCTGGATCTGGATCAGGAGACACAATAGAGAGAGCCAGTGGATTGGAGTGCCATGACCTTGGGCAGGTGGTTATAGATCAGCCAACTAACCAATAGCTTGAGTGGTAAGGAGAGGAGTGGCTGTTCTTTGAATTCTTTGCCATCTGTTCAGATATTTCTTTCTCACTTTAGGTATATGCATAGATTCCTCTCTCATATCACCCTGATGTTAAGTCGAGGGTGGCAAAGACCCCAAAACCCCATCAGACTCCCAAATACTAGTATGGTATTGATATCTGACTCCCATCATGTAAGGATCCTGCCATAATGTAACGGGGTGATTTTTGGTTGTTCATCTTCACAAACTTGATTAAATGTTAGAGTTTTCAAATTGTCAGTTAGGGTCCAGCATGTATATCAGCTGTCTCAGGCCAGGTATTTGGCTACAGTTTTGGTGAAAACTTATAACAGGGTATGCTGGTACACCCTCACCCCTTCTTCTCCCTGTCCTCATCGTCACTCTCGTGGGTGGCCTGGAGCACAAAGAAGGCAATATGGAATAAGCCTCCTTCTTAGTGGAAAACCTTGTCAATCCTCAATTTGGCCTGAATCTCAGAGGGAATGCAGCACATTTTATCTTACTAGGTCTCCTCATTCATTGGCTCACTCATTTTTCCAATGAATGATTGAATTCATCCATTCTCCCATGTCTCTCTCTCTCTTCTTCTTTCCCCTCTTCCATTTCCCCCTTTATTGTGTTAATTAGAGTAGCGGGGCTGCGTCTTCATCACCATGGCTGACTCACTAGCTTATGCTCCGAAATAACAACACAAAAACTGTATTTTTTAAACACTTCCTGGCCCTTTAATTTGAGCCTCTTAACCCATTACTAACAATCTACGTAGCACCACGAGTTAAGTTTACCAGTAAATATTTAGCATGTCTGACCTTGTGGCTGGATGTATTGCCATCTGCCTCAGAGAGCAGAGCTATTGTGTCTGCCAGGAAGAGGGGAGAATGGCGTTTCTGAGCTCACTGCCCATTCAAAGTGATTTGTTGAGATTCCATCTCAATTGCCATGGGCTCCATGAGAAATGTGCTCAACAAATTAGAAAGCGCCTGTTTGTGGTGATGACATTGTTAGTGTCTTGAAGAGGAGGAGACACACATGGTCATCTGCTGCTCTCACCCATGTAAATGCATCTCACCTGAGCAGAGACTGTTTTTTGTTTTTATCATAAAAAGAATTCCACTTTACTGCCTTACAAAAACTTAATGAAGATCATTCAAAAAGCATGGGAAACAAGTCAAAGGTGGTTAACATGTGGAGTGGATTTCTGAAAATAAACCTGCACATTCAGAGTATCCCTTCAGAATCTACTTTTTAATATCATCCTGCCTCTGGAAGGCCAAACAGCTCTCTATTAAGCCATATTTAGAGATATTTTCAGGGAAAAACGCTGCATACAGAAAATATACACAGGATCTGGAATATGGTTTCTTTCTTCTCTCTTATGCTTGAAAAACTATTTTATGTTTCATTTTCTTCGAAGCACAAAATATAGAATTAACTGTATGAAAATGAATACTTGATTGGTAACATAGAAAAGTTTTTATTTATATTTTTCCAATAGAATTCTTCTGTGGATTTTTAGTGTCTGCTTATCATCTATTGCCCCAACATGATTAGTTAAAGTTTAACATCAGGATATATGTACTGTAGAATGGTGTCTAATGGAGTTCAACCTGGTGGTGTCAATTGCCTTTTATGGTCACAGAACAGATTCGTGGGAAATAAGGACACTCTTTAACAGTTCATTATGTGATTATATTTTTCATTATTCAGACAAAGTAAGCTTGACACCTCTAACAATTGTGATCTAATATTTGCTTGTCCAATGAGAATATCCCAATTTGGTGGTCACAGGAAGAAATTCGTAGACCAGCTGGGTCATATGTATGGTATACCAAATTCCAGGCAAAGCTGGGAAATACTCATGGAACCTTGGCTATCAGGGTTTTTTTGAAATTCTCTTAGAAAAAATAAGCTTCCTGGGGCAGAATGGGAACGTTCGAGTATCATTACCTCCTGGAAGGATCTATGGGGCTCTAATAACCACAGAGGCAATATTGCTCGGAGGTGGATTTCTGTATCACCCTTTATTAATATGGGCAAGATTGATGTTCCATGTTTTATAAGCCCACCCTTATCTGGAACACAATTCCTTTGAGTTACTTTTTAAAATGGGTTACTTCAATAGACCTCTGTGTAGGACATGACAAAAAAGAGGCTCCATAGTTACAAAATCTTCTTAGCCTCTCTTCTGGACAGCATAGAGTAGTCCCACCACCCTGGAGAGCCACTTCTCCCCTCTCCTCCCACAACTTTCATTATCAAATCATACTTTGGTTCTTCCTCATGATAGCTACATACAGTATCGCTGCCCCAGCAAATTCATTATGCCTATCCCTTCTTAGACCCTGGTCAAAATTGTTCTTTCATTCATGTAAGAACTTTCTACTTCATGCAAAGCTTCCCTTTCTCACTCTCTCTCTCCTTTTGTTCTGCTTAGTGTTTCCATGCCATCCTTGTTTCACTTGGTCTCAGAGCTGGCAAGCTCATTCCAGCCCCATGAAGACTTAAGCCAGTTTTACCCTAAAGCAAATTTCCTTGCACAAAGGAATGTTTGAGTTGGGCGGTGGTAGTGCACACTTTTAATCCCAGCACCCTGGGTGCAGGAGGATCTCTGGGAGTTTGAGGCAAGTCTGATCTACAAGAGCTAGTTCCTGGACAGGCACCAAAGTTACAAAGAAACCCTGTTTCAAAACACCAAAAAAAAAAAGAGTGATGTTTAAATCCAGAGAGGAAAGCTGTCCTTGGCTTTCCCAAGAATGAACTGGTGATTATGAGAAAGATTTTCTTAGTCATAAATGTTGTCTGTGTTCTATTGTCTTATTTCTGAATAAGGCTACTATAGCATGCTTCTAACCTCTGGGAAATTGCAGAAGGAGGGGCTAGCAGATGTAAAACCTGGAAGATAACATAAAATGTTCTGAAAAAAAAAATCCTCTTGCTTCAATGGAAGCTAGAGATGGAAAAGCCTATTTGAAGATAAATTTCAGAATGAGAAGATCTGAGTCTTTCTGGTAAATGACATCGCAATGGTATATGGCCCAATTAGATTTACCTAGAAAGTGTACACCCATATATTCAGAAGATCTGGGAATGCTTGTTATGTTGGTGGGCTGTCCGTCTATTAGAGCAGGCAGGTCTGAAACCGTTTATTCAGAAGACACTACCATGGAGTATACATGTGTGTGGGAATAGTCTAAAAGCAACTTCAGGAAGAAAAATAGGACACTCTCAAAATTCTCTAGGTAGGTGGACCATATCCATGATGTTGGAGTTTCCTCTGTCTTCTGTGAGTATGATAAATAAATAAAAAACAAAACTGTTTTGGACCTCTAGCAAGGAAGAACTTAGGTAGAACTGGGAAGCTTTAGTGGGCATAAGAATTTCTGCTTCCACTTTAGGATCAGGTGAAAGAGCTAAGACCCTGTTACTTAGAAGGAGGAGGCAGATGCTTCTTAGGAATAAGTGGAAAAATCTCAGCCTCCCTTGGTCATATTTCTATGAGCTTATTGGCCCGAAGCTAAAACATGAATACTACCCTGTGAAATAGAGGATGTCCCAGGCACTTACATTTTCATTGGCACCAACCTTAAAATCACAATCTATAATACATATTTTCTGAATGTGCACGCCAGGCATGTCAGAAGTCGTAGAAGTCTGTGACTCAGTTTCTTCATCTGATTTAGGTCCATCCACAAATTCCTTTTCATATATGATAGGAAATTTCTGTCCAAAGGGCTAGAGTGAAGATATTAGTCTGTGTTATGTTCGGCTTGCTGTTGTGTTCAGGAACCTTCGTCCAGAGAGCTGAGATCTCTTGAGTCCGAACAGTACTAAACAGGCCACCCAATTTAGAGGTTATAGTTAGGAAATCAAAAGAAAATTACCTTGATCACACTTTGCAGGCCTGAGGAACTCTTTATTAATATGAATGTCTAAATATCACTAAGTAAGATAGAATAGAGACTTGGTGATTTGGACAGAAATAAAAGGACAATTACAATCTTCATCAAAAATGAGATGTGGCTGAATTCATGGGAATAATGAGAAATATTAATGCACTCTGGCCAGAACTGGAACTTATGAGACATTTTGGGCACAGGTAAGGTCTACACCTATTTGTCAGAGATGTCAAATCTATGGCAATGTGCAATAAAACAGGAATAGCAATTTTCCATCAAGTGTAAAATAAGCAACTTGTAGAGCAGAGGAAGGTCTTGTCGGGGCTAATGAGCTCCCAAAGGTTTTTCTGTATTGACAATATCCCTTCTGGGCTTGTGAAATGCTGGGAAGTATTTTCCAAGTGGATTTATGGTGGTTTTCTGTCTAAGAAACCATTGGTCAGATAAGATAATCCCACATATGTAGATTAAAGAAAGTTTGTAGAATCCTAGAAAGTTGAATATATACCAAACATACATTGTCAAGAGAACAGTGCTATAGGCTGCATTGTAGAGGTGGTAGGCCTGAGTCATTTTTGGGCAAAAGAGTACATATTTCCTGCCATCTTGGTCTTTGTGAGTAAGTTCTCTTTCACCATAGATAGAGTGGAAACACAAGTATTTCCAAATAGTGTATGATGCTATAATATTCTGAGTAAGACTTTCTTAATTTCTATGAAAGGAAGACATTTTCAGACTTCTTGGCAAGAGCGCAGGAGTTTTAGGAACCTGGAGAAAATAAGGATAATGATGATTGTTACAGGTGATGTATTGGAGGTGAAGCATATTTTAGTAAAATGGGAGATGGTCTAGCCATCCTTCATCAAGAAATAAATGATTGGATGCTTGTTAAGTGACAGTAAGTTTTGAAGGCCTTTTTGATTGGAATTTGAATGTTTTGGGCCTTGAGAAAATATAGACCTTCTCTGCGCCCCTCAGTCAGGCAGCGTAAGTATAAGGCTCTCTTGATGACCAAGTGTGCATTTGAGCTCTATTTGACTAAATAGTTGGTGGTGATGAATGGAAGACTTCGGCAGACATAAAGAGAAAAGCAGAGTCCCAAACCACTTAAGTACCAGGTAGTATCCTAGACTACCTTGTGCAGTGGAGGAAGGACTGCATCACAGTCTAGAAGATTCACATCTTCAGGCAGCTGTGGCAGGGCTGGCAGCAACCTGAACATCATGTATCAGTCATTGGCAGGCTCCAGTTCTCATCAGCTACATTGATGTGTAAATGAAGGATGAGACCTCTTCATTTTGGTGACTTTAATGAAGCAAAGATGTCCTAATTGCAGACTATGTCACTTCAATGCAGAGAAAGATTAAACTTCTTTGGTCACACATGTATTTTCAAAGTGGAGGTAGTTAGAGGGGAAAGATCTCCATTATGCGGATATTTCTGAGGCCCACAAGCATATAGGGGATGATCTGAGGATCCTTTGATCCTGGTCACTTTGAGAAAAATGGAAATACTGGGATGACTTTAGTAAAAACAACATAATTTTATGAATTTCCTTAAACATAATGAGAAAACCTTGAGAGTTATTTGTAATAGCAGAAAGGCCTAACTGCTATTTTAATCATAAAGATCTTTAGATAACCAGTCATCAAAATGGCACCGTGTGAGATGCCATGAGAATAGGAACATTTTGGGGAGATGTTATTCCGAGGAGAAACTTCTGAGGTCATTCTGAATAGTCTTGCTTTGTGAGAAAATGCCTGACAATGTATGACCAAATATCGATAATCACACCAGTGTGTAGAAGGGAAAGAACAAGTTTAACTCGAGTAAGATTATTTTAGTCATCATTGGCTTCCTACTGTGTTTCCAACTTCCATGACCCATATATTACATCAAATATTGGGAAGATTACAAGAAACAATTACAATGATCTTTCCTCATGATTAGTCTTGTTACAAACTTTTCTGCTTCCTAAGAGTTGTATTGTTCTGTGCATATCCATCAATGTAAGTGATGTAGGATGCCCTTGTTTATGTGTTTTTCTTTCCTGGTTAATGAATAAATCTGCTTTGACCTATGGCAGGGTGGAATTCATTCAGGCTGGAAGAGATATAGAAAGAGATTAGGTGGCTGCTGATGTAGAAGTATACCAGAATTTTCCTGTAGGCCACAGCCATAAGGTGAAACAAAGATTAACAGAAATTGGTTAATTTAAGATGTAAGAGTTAGGTAAAAAGAAGACTGAGTTAATAGGTTAAGTGATATTGTCAATTTCTGTGTGATTATTTGGGTTGGGGCAGTTGGGAAACATAAGGGCAGTCTTCATTTACATGAATGACATGAACATTTTGCATTTCTGACTGTTACATTTTAAGCAGAGTCCATGATTATTAGTTTTAGCTTTTTATATTTTTCCCTCTACCTAAAGTCTTGTGAGGTCCCATGGTTACAAAAGTGTTTCCCTAGCAGTTGTAGTCCCTGGGATTGGGACTAAGGTAATATGAGTCCAATGGTCAATTAAATGTGTCCATGGAAGCAGGGGGATGCTCTAAGGATTCCCAGGGTCAGTGGCGAGATCTGAATCTCAATTTATACTAAGTGAATGATTTGAAATCCCTTTGGCATAGAATCCAATTCTGACAGGTTATTCACTATGTGGACTATTCCAGACACCCTTTGGAAAAAATGGGATCTTTGTAAATTTTGTGGTTGAAGTTTGTAATCATAGTTCCCTCTTTCACTACACTGGACTGAATATGGGCAAATCTGATTCTCACTTTTACAGTGTCAGTGGTGTAAGGATTATTTAATCTGGGCCCTTTGTATTCAAAGGTAAAGATTGAGGGTTTTAGCAAAAAAAAAAAAAAACATGAATCCTTAATTCCACCTTTGGTACATGACGAAAGTCTGGAGTAAGCTTTGTCCTAGGAGGGATGTCTGACAGTTTCTTCAGTGAAATAAATGGAGTAAGCTAATTTGAGGAGAGTCAAGGCATTGACTCTTCATGAGAAAGGGTAAATTTTGAGACCTCTTTAGGGCAACTGTATAAGTTGGGAAACCCTTGCACACAGGGGAGAAGTATCATGCACCATCCTGTTATAGGTGAATGCTCTTACTAACCCATTCAGAGAAGGAAGGTCCCATTATTGCACTTCAACTTCCAATATTTCTTTAGAGCTTTCTCATCTTTTGTTGACCCTTGGGGAGTTAGGCAGCACAAGAGCTTTCTTCCTTATGCCTTGGTGCCTGTCAGCAGCTAGATTTCTTCTTCTTTCTCAGGTTGTTTTCTTGTTCCATGTATGGACACCAGTGATGGGGCCAGTTGATTTCTAGTGACTGGATTTAAAAACATAGCTTAGGATTCAGTTTCTAATTTTATAGTTATGACAGGGACCCAAAACCTACAGTGGAACAATGCCTTTCACTAGCTACCTGTACCAAATATTAAAGGTTTACATCATTTTTATTTAGAGCAGCATATTTTGGAGGTAGTTTAAAACAGAATAAAATTCTTGAGAATTCTTGACAGAATCCTACAAGGTAGGATGCAGTATCATTCAAAATATCATCTCTAATGTCACCTTGTGAATAAAAGGAATGTATGAGTTTCCTTGAATCTAAGACAATGCTTCCTAACCTTCCTGGGATAGGTGGATTATGTGTAAGTACACATTCTTAATGGAGAGAAGGATGATGGCCCAGTTTGCCCCAGGGTTGTTCTCATGAAACCTTCATTAAACAAAGTATATGAGGTCTCTTGAAAACAGGACTACAGAAAACCTCTTCTTAGAATGGAAAGTTATGAGGCTATCTTCAGCAAATGAGAAATCCCGATTGTCTTTATTCACAGGGAGGAGGGCTCCAGTCATATTTGGTAAAATAGTATCCAATGAATCCAGGATGAAAAGTGGAAAGTTGCAAGGCATCGTGGGTAATGAGTAAGAGTCTGGCTCTGCACTAGCATCCAGCTAATTTTCACAAGGCAAACATACATACCAATGAGAAATATTTGATAGTCTAGGGCAAATACCATAACAATCTTCCAAAAGACTAAGTAGTAATGCAAGCATTTATGTTTCCTCAAGGGTGTGTTCAGCTGTATATATCTGTGCATATTGAAACAGTGCATTTTTTGTTTTTTTCCTTTTATTTATTTATTAAAATTTTCTGTGTCTTAGCTGCCACCTCCTCCCATTTCCCTCACCTCCCCCAATCAAGTTCCTCTCCCATGTTAGCCCATATAGTTATCAGGGTTCCCAGGCCAGTGGGAGGTCCAAGGATCACCACCTCCATCCAGGTCTAGTAAGGTGAGCATCCAAACTGCCTAGGCTCCCACAAAGCCAGAACATGCAGTAGGATCAAAAACCCACTGACATTGTTCTTTAGTTCTCAGTAGTCCTTATTGTTCGCTATGTTCAGTGAGTCCGGTTTGATCCCAGGTGTTTTCAGACCAAAGCCAGCTGGCCTTGGTGAGTTCACGATAGAACTTCCCCATTATCTCATTGTGTGCGTGCACCCCTTTCGGTCCTGAGTTCCATGCTTGTTCTCTCTCTCTACTTCCGCTCCTGATTTGGACCTTGAGATTTCTTTGAATATTCAAGAATCATACAGAACACCAAAAAGACTGGATCAAAGAAAATCATCCCCTCACCATATAATAATCAAAACATGAAATACACAGGTTAAAGAAATAATATTAAGAAACAGTGCATTTTTGAAAAACAAAATTGGACACAGATGGCTTGAGAGCCAATTTTCTCTTTCCACTTTCTGTCCTGTGATCTAAAAGCAGAAAGTTGTAAGATCCCATGGATCACATATGTGTTTGTATGATTATCTTTGTCAGAGGGGTTTCTTTTCCTTTTGGAAGATGAAACATGTCTAAATCCTCTTTGTGACAAAGAGAGATGCTTACAGCCCTCATGTTCTGTATGGGAAGCATGAATATCCGCTTTGTTATAGCCTGTTCCAATTATTTTTGATAAGTCTTGAATGCTTATGGCTGCCTTTGGGGGAAGCAATACCTCTACCACACTTTTCCTGAGATTGCGAGGATCTGCAGCCTCCCTTAGAGATGGAAAGTTCTATGCACATCTGGGGAGTAGCTTTTTGTTTCTGGCTAACTTTTGGATGGTGAATCCTTGAACTCTGTTTTGGACAAAGAGCATATTGGGAAGCCTTCATGTTCTGAATGGGAAACATGAACAACTTATTTGTTAGAGGGGACCTGTCCCAAGTTGATTTTGGTAGATTTGAAATATCTAAGAAATCCTTGGGAAGAACGAGAAAACCTAGGACCCTTCTTATAAGGTTGTCAGGATCTCAAACTCCCTTTGCAGAAGTAGTAGTGAGGCTCTCTTTAGGCTCAGTTTTAAGCCTTGCAGCAACATTGTTAGAAACCAAATCTCTGCCCCGTTTTTGAGAGAATGGTGAACTTTCAAGCCTACATCTTTGGTTGGCACAGATTTGAGGCATAATTCTTTAGAATCAAGTTTTGTTTTTGTTTTCTTTGATTACAAATATTTGGAACCACCTAGTTGAGAGGGAGAACATCTTTGATATTTTGTATATCTTGATGTTTGAGTGGAACAAGATTTGAAGTTCAATTATGATGATACTTTGTTTGGAAACACTCCTAGGAGGGGTAGCAGTAGAACGTGAGTCCTTTCTGACATATATGGAAGATGTGAGCCTACTTTTGGCAGATGTGAATTATCTTAAGTCATCCAATTCTAAAAGTAAATATCTGATACTTCATTTAATAAATGAAGCATGCTTCACTATTTTTTGATTGAATTGGAAATTCTATGGCTTTTATTGGGATAAGAGTAATATCTTAGACAGTCTCCATGAGAAGGAATAGGAATGAACTGTCATGTGCACAAGTAGACATTCTTAAAGACTCCATTGAAACGAAAGTTCCCACTCCTTCTTGGGTAGATGGTATAGGTTCTAGAAGCCATTGGTATGGTGTGGCATTTCCAAAGGTATCATAAATAGGTCTAGGAGGCTCCATATTCTTGTAGTAATATACTGAAGGGCCTCGAGTACATTTTTGTCAAAATTCCAATGTCTCAGAGCCTCTAAAAAGGATGGTAAAGTTTCTACAGCACCTAACACAGGTTCTGAGCTCTTACTAAGCTCTTTTGCTGTTGGCAACATTTCTTAGGTCTCTGGTGTAAGGGATGGTTGCAGATTCTATATTGAAAGAGGTTGATATTCTAAGGAATCTTGGGAAGTTGTTGAAGTTTCCGTAACCTTACTGTAAGAAGATGTTATTTCTAGAAAACATTTGTGAAATGGTGGAGTTTCTATTGTACCCTAATGAGAGTCAGAAAGATGAAACATTCCTGTATCAGATGATGACTGTCCTAAAGGCTCAAGGGTCAAAGTAGGGCCTGAAGCCTCTTGGGATGACAAAAATAATCTGGAGACTCTTGAGCGGACGATGAAGTGATTCCTATGCTGATATGGACAGTCCCAGAGCCTCTTGGAAATGCAATGAATATCCTGTATAGCCTTGCTGAGAGGATAATCTTCTTGTACAATTTGAGATATTTCCTGACAATGTTGTGCTGAAGGGGATAATGACCAAGTCCCAGATGCAGGTAGAGTGGGTCTTAGAAAATCTTTGTCCGGTGGAGGAGGTCCCAGATTCATCCAAAGATACTGATGGTCCAATAATTTCTTTTGCAGGTGCAGATGGTCCTATAGTACTTTAGCCAGAGATGAAATTTTGAGACTTTCTAGGGTAGAGGGAAAAGTTTTTAAAATTCCTAGGTAAGAGTCTGATATATTACAAGCTTCTTGGAAGATGCCAAAGTTCTGATGTCTCTGGCACAACGGGGGCCTGTTTTAGACTCTGTACTGAAAGAAACATATGTGCTACAGCATTTTGGGCAAGTGCTGAGGGGTCTATAAATGTCTGGGTAGAAGAAGCCTTTTCTAAAGTGCTATGCATAGACGGTGATGTTTCTCATGGCCTATTGAATATTCTGATAGTCCAAGATTTCCTAGATCAGATAATGATAATGACTGTACTTGATGCCATTGTTCCAAACAAGGGCCTGATGTCTCTTCAAGTGACAGGGAAGTATCTGAAGAAACATGAAAATATGGTGAGTGTCAAAGAGATTCTTTTGCTGACATGGACATTACTAAAAGCAACTTGTGCAGACAATGCATTTACTGGAGAGTTTTGCTTCAGTGGTTTCATAAAGTCACCTGTTTGCATGAACATATTTGTTTTAAATCGTTGTCCATTAATGAAATTCTTTAAGGCCCCATTTGAGATGAAGCAGTATTCACAAAGTGTTGGTTAGATGGAGAAAATCCCAGAGCTCTATAGGTAATTTTTGGTTATCTCAATGTCTCTTGTTCAGTTATAGAGGCATGTACACCCTTGGCAATTGTTGAAAATCTCATTGTCTCTAAAATAGATGTCAGAGTGTCTATAGACCTTGAGAGAGATTTCAAAATACTACAAATCTCTATATAACATGGCGAAGGATATGTTTTCTCTTAAGCAATATTGGGAAGAACCCAGAGGCCACTCCAAAGAAGCCTGGATTTCTGGAACACTTTGAGCTAATAATGGTGCTGATACTACAGACTTTTGGAGAGCACCTTGTGTAGAAATTGATCTTCCTACAGGATCTTGTGAAGATTGAGAAAGTCCACAATCTTGTGGAATAGATGATGGATGTACAACAGCCTGTTGGGCTAAAGAAGGTTCCAGGTCCTGTTGAGAAGATATGAACATTTCTAGAGGTTCTTTTTCAGGATTTGAATGTCCTCCAAATGATTGTGCTGATATGGAAGTTCCAAGAGCCCTTTGCATGGATCATGAATCTCCTAAACACCCTTACTGAAGTGGTGATAATCTGAGAATCCCTTTGGCAGCTCTAGACAATTTTGAGTACAATTGAGTTGATAATAAATATTGGGAGGTCCGTAGTACAGATGGGGTAGGTCTCAGTGAACATTTAGAAGATGGAGAAAATTGAACAGATTTTTGGAGAGATGATGATTCTTGAATTTATTAATCAGAAACAGAAAGGAACAGAGCATTTTGGGCAGATATTGAATGTCCCAGATTTACTGGGAGAGGTGTCAAAGTTTCTAGACTCACAGATGAAGACTCTGAATATTTAAAAATCATTAGGCGAGATGTTAAAATTTCTGATGACTTTGGAATCCATTGGGAATTTCCCAACTACTCTGTGAATCAGGTTGAAGTTGCTGAATACCGTGCACATCTAAAGAACCTTCTACTTTCTGGAGAGAAGAAGATGTTTCTAGAATAACTTGAGAAGGTGAAATATATTACAATATTCCCTGGGCAGGAAATATGTGTTTCTTGTGGGACAGATGGGAACTTTGTTACAAACCCTTGATTATAAGAAGTGCCTTGCACTTTGTGGGAATATCTGGATGATTCTGCAGACCCTTGGACAAATGATCAATGTCCTAGAGACTCTTGTCCTGATATAGACAATCAAAATGACATTGGAGAGATAATGTACATCCTTCATATGCCTTCTAATGTGTTGTTTATCCTAGAGTCACTTTTGTGGATACAGAAATTTTCTACCACAACTGATCAAGTGGGGAATGTTCCAGAGTACCTGGTGAGGTGGTGTAGTTCCCAGAGTCCCTTGGGAAGATCGGCAAAGTTTTAGAAAAGTTTGGACATTTGGTGAAGATTCTAGATGCGTCTAGAAGATGTGTACAGTTCTGACGTATTTTGGGAAAATAGAGAAAACTCCCAGTATGTTGGAGTATAGAACTGAAAAGCCATTGTGTCCTTGAGGCAGATAGAAAATTTTCTAGAGGCACTGAAATAGACTTGGCAGTTTTAAACAACCCTTGGGCTGATGACAGGTCTTTTAATTTCCCCTTTGAAAATTAAGAATTCTACCCAAAGAGGAAAGAATAGACCTTCTTCTCTGCAGCTCATGGAACCTTCTCGAAAATTGACCACATACTAGGTAACAAAGCTAACTCACACAGTTACTAAAAAATATTACTAACCACCTGTGTCTTATCAGATCAACAATATTCCCACCCCAAGAAAATCTACAAACTCATGGAAACTGAACAGTCAACTACTGAACCATACCTGGATGAAAGAAGAAATAAAGAAAGAAATTAAAGTCTTCCTTGAATACAATGAAAATAAAGAAACAACATTCACGAACTTATGGGACACTATGAAATCAGTCCTAAGAGGAAAGTTCATAGCACAAGTGCCCACCTAAAGAAAACAGAGAAAGCACATATTGGAGACTTAAAAGCCCACCTGAAAGCTCTAGAAAAAAATGAAGCAGACTACCTAGGACGAGTAGAAGACTGGAAATAATCAAACTGAGGGCTAAATCAACAAAATAGAAACACAGAAAACAATCCATAGAATCAATTAATCAATAATCTGGTTCCTGGAGAAAATCAACAAGATTGACAAAACCCTATCCAAACTAGTCAAACGGCAGAGAGAAAATTTGCAAATTAATAAGATTAGAAATAAAAACGGGACATAACCACAAACACAAAGGAAATTTGGAGAGTCATTAGATCTTACTACAAAAGCCTATATGCCACAAACCTGGAAAATGTAAAAGAATTGGATACGTTTTTAGATAAATACCATTTACGAAATTAAACCGGGACCAGGTAAACAATCTAAATAGACCTGTCATTCGCGAAGAATTAGAAGCTGTTATCAAAAACCTCCCTACCAAAAAAAGCCCAGGGCCAGATGGTTTCAATGCGGAATTCTACCAGAACTTCCAAGAAGACCGAATACCTATACTCCTCAATGTATTCCACAATATAGAAACAGAAGGGTCATTACCAAATTCCTTTTATGAAGCTACAGTTACTCTGATACCAAAACCACACAAAAACTCAAACAGGAAAGAGAATTACAGGCCAATATCACTCATGAATATCGACGCAAAAATACTCAACAAACTACTGGCAAACCGAATCCAAGAACACATTAGAAAAATTATCCATTATGATCTAGTAGGCTTCATTTCTGAGATGCAGGGCTGGTTCAACATATGAAAATCTATCAATGTAATCCAGCATATAAATAAACTGAAAGAAAAAAAAAACATATGATCATTTCCTTAGATGCTGAAAAAGCATTTGACAAAATTCAACATCCATTTATGTTAAAAGTCTTGGAAAGATTAGGGTTAAAAGGGTCATACCTAAATATAATAAAAGCTATATACAGCAAGCTGACAGCTAATATCAAATTAAATGGAGAGAAACTGAAAGCCATTCCGCTTAACTCAGGAACACGACAAGGCTGTCCACTCTCTCCATACATCTTCAATATAGTGCTTGAATTCTAGCTATAGCAATAAGACAACATAATGGGATCAAGGGGATTCGAATTGGAAAGGAAGAAGTTAAGCTTTCGTTATTTGCAGATGATATGATAGTGTACATAAGCGACACCCAAAACTCCACCAAAGAAGTTTTACAGCTGATAAACAGCTTTAGTAATGTGGCAGGATACAAGATCCACTCCAAAAAATCAGTCACCCTCTTATACACAAAGGCTATGGAAGCAGAGAGGGAAATCAGAGAAGCTTCACCTTTCACGATAGCCACAAACAGCATAAAATATATTGGAGTAAATCTAACCAAGGAAGTGAAAGATCTATTTGACAAGAACTTTAAGGCATTGAAAAAAGAAATTAAAGAGAATACCAAAAGATGGATGGACATCCTTGCTCTTGGATTGGGAGGATCAACATAGTAAAAATGGCAATTCTACCAAAGGCAATTTATAGATTCAATGCAATCCCCATCAAGATCCCATCAAAATTCTTCACAGATCTGGAGAGGACAATAATCAACTTTATATGAAAAAAAAAAAAAAACCCAGGATAGCCAAAACAATCCTAGACAATAAAGGATCTTCTGGAGGCATTACCATCCCTGACTTCAACCTCTATTACAGAGCTACAGTAATGAAAACAGGGTGGTACTGGCATAGAAACTGAGAAGTCGACAAAAGGAATCATATAGAAGACCCGGATTTTATCCAACAAACCAATGAACACCTCCTTTTCGATAAAGGAGCTAAAAGTATACAATGGAAGAAAGAAAGCATCTTCAAAAAATGGTGCTGGCACAACTGGATGTCAACCTGTAGAAGAATGAATATAGACCCGTATCTATCACCGTGCACAAAACTCAAGACCAAATGGATTAAAGACCTCAATATCAGCCTAAAAAAACACTGAATCTGATAGAAGAGAAAGTGGGAAGTACCCTACAACAGATGGGCACAGGTGATCGCTTCTTAGGTACAGCCCCAGTAGCACAGACATTAAGGGCAGCATTGAATAAATGGGACCTACTTAAACTGAGAAGCTTCTGTAAAGCAAAGGACACTGTTACTAAGACACAAAGGCTACCTACTGACAGGGAGAAGATCTTCACCAACCCCGCAACAGACAAAGGTCTCATCTCCAAAATATATAGAAAACTCAAGAATCTAGACTTTAAAATGCTAATTAACCCAATTAAAAAATGGGGCACTGAACTGAACAGAGAATTCTCAACAGAAGGAGTTCAAATGGTCAAAAGACACTTAAGGTCATGCTCAACTTCCTTAGCAATCAGGGAAATGCAAATCAAAACAACTTTGAGATATCATCTTACACCTGTCAGAATGGCTAAAGTCAAAAACACCAAGCATAGCCTTTGCTGGAGAGGCTGTGGAGGAAGGGGTACCCTCATCCATTGCTGGTGGGAATGCAATCTTGTGCAACCACTGTGGAAGTCAGTGTTTCGGTTTCAGGAAATTCGGGATCAACCTACCCCTGGACCCAGCAATACCACTCTTGGGATTTTAACCAAGAGATGCTCTATCATATGACAAAAGCAATTGTTAACTATGTTCATCGAAATATTATTTGTAATATACAGAACCTGGAAATAACCTAGATGCCCTTCAAAGGAAGAATGGATGAAGAAAGTATGGAATATATACACACTAGTGTACTAGGCTGTGGTAAATACAATGACTTCTCAAATTTTGCATGCAAATGGATGGAAATAGCAAACACTATCCTGAGTGAGGTATCCCAGACCCAAAAAGATGAACATGGGATGTACTCACTCATAATTGGTTTCTAGCCATAAATAGGGGTCACTGAGTCTACAATAGGTGAACCTTAAGAAGCTAAGTAAGAAGGTGAACCCAAGGAAAAACATATAGTTATCCTCTTTGCTAAGGAATGTAGACAAAATTGCCAGGGAGAAAATTGGGATTTTGGGGGTGGGTTGGGATGGGGGTAAGGGGAGATGGGGAGAGAAAAGGTAGAAGGGAAGGAAAGGGGGACTTGTGGAAACAAAAGGATTGGGATAAAGGAAGGTTGGATAGTTGAGCACGGAACCACAATTCTTAGTTAAGGTAGCCACTTTAGGTTGGGCAAGAGACTTGACCCTAGCAGGGCTCCCAGGTGCCCAAGGTGAGGTCCCCAGTTAGTTCCTTGGGCAGCTGAGGATAGGGAACCTAAAATGACCCTATCAGAGAGCAATAATGATGAATATCTTGCATATCACCATAGAACCTTCATCTGATGATAGATGGAGATGGAGAAAGAGACCCACACTGGAGCACTGAACTGAGCTCCCAAGGTCCCAATGAGGATCAGAAGGAAGGAGAACATGAGCAAAGAAGTTGGGACCACGAGGAGTGCACTCACCCACTGAGACAGTGGAGCTGATCTACTGGGAATTCACAAAGGCCAGATGGACTCCTACCGAAAAAGCTTGGGATAAAACTGGACTCTCTGAACATGGCGAACAACGAGGGCTGATGAGACGCCAAGGACAATGGCACAGGGTTTTGATCCTATTTAATGTGCTGGCTTGGAGGGAGCCTAGCCAGTTTGGATGTTCACCTTTCTAGATATGGACGGAGGGGGGAGGACCTAGGACTTACCACAGGGCAGGGAACCCTGACAGCTTTTTGGACTGGAGAGGGAGGGGAAGAGGAACGGGAGGAGGGGGAGAGGGGTGGGAGGAGGGGAAGAAGAGTGGGAGAAGGGGGACAAGCGTTGGAGGAGGGGGAGGAAAATGGGAGGCTCAGAGGAGGTGTAAATTTGTTTTTTTTTTTAATTCTCATTTTACCAAAAAAAAAAAAAAAAGATCCTGCCCAATAATGTGCCATTTCCTCAGGTGAAAAGACACTCACGTCTCAAACACCATAGTTGGCAGAGCAGTGAAACATACATTCATCGGAACAAATAGCTCTAAGAATGACTGGAACAAGATGGTCCTAGAAGAGGTGCCAATCATGAAGACCTGGTTCTATATTACCAGCAAGAAAGATACGGTCTTGTACATTCACCACCTCCTGGATGACTACCTTGAAGGTAACCTCCACATCATGCCAGGCTCTAAGGAAGAGTGGAGTGGCGTGGTCCCAGGTGAGGTGCAGACCATAACGACCTGTTTCTACATTGTCAACGAGAATGATCCGGTCCTGTACCTTTACCACCATCATGATGATTCCATTGAAGGCAACCTCCACATCACGCCTGAATGTCCTCCAGTAGAGGTGACTTTGAATTAGGCAGGGATTCCTTGGAGGGCAAAAGAGTGCAGTACAACAAAAAAGATGGAACCCAAGAGATAGGTAAAATTATTTGCCAAGTTCCCAACAAACCTTCTGTGTATTTCATCAAGTTTGATAATGACTTCCATATCTATGTCTATGATTTGGTGAAGATCTGTTAAAGTGAAATTCTCAAATTTTGAAGCAGAATTAATCTCTCTTTGGGAATGTGTTTTTTCAGAGATACCTCAGGTTTTCTATTAATCATGCTATCTTTTCCAATGGAATATTCGTTCTCGAAAAATAAAAATTTGTGAACATGTTGGGTTATTTGGTCAATGATGGATTGTGTTTGGTGGATGGGGCATCACAGAAATACGTGCCTCAAAACAAAGCAGGATTTATGGTCTTTTCTCCTTGGAGAGTAAAGGACTGGGGATGCGTGGTGTGGTAAAGGACAAGATGGCTGTCAAGGAAGCAGTGGAGAGGGGACAAAAAGTTGTATGATCTCGGGGCGGTATGAAGCTTGAGGGAAAACCATGTCAAATGGAAAGATGTGACCGCTATCAGCGTGAGGTATTGGGACTTAAGAGGATAAAGAGTAGATTAATCAGGAAGGGACACAAATGTATTTCTCTAAATCAGAGAAAATTAGGTTTCATTTGATGAATGGTTTAATTCATACTGGCTGTAAGTCACAGGATGTTTGATCTCCACTAGAGCATGTTGCTTAGTGAAAAGTGTCTCCTCTCAGTTGCTCTTCTGCAGAGAGTTGGACATAAAGCTACCCACTTAGTTTTGCCAGAATTCTGTCTGCCACCTTTGTCATGCCTGGATTCGGTATGGCTTGAACTCTCATAGGTCTTATCCATGCCATCCAACCCTTGTCAGTTCATTTAAATAATTGCCCTGCCATATCTGGAAAACAGTGTTCCCTTTCATTGATCATGTTCTGTAGTACTTGGGCTATAAAACTCATGAACACACTCACCCACACACAGGATAAACATGTACATATGATGCCCACTAGTGTGTGACATGCACACATATGATGAATGCACCGAACTCCATAAAATCAGTAAAGGAGGGAATCCATGATGCTAGGTGGAGTGTGGCAAAGACCCCACAAACCCATCAAACCACCAAATACCAGTATGGTACTGATGTCTGACTCCCATCCAGTAAGGAACCTGCCATCCTGTTACTGGGCGATTTTTGGTTCCTTCAGCTTCACAAACTTGGTTAAAATGTTAGAGTTGTCAAACTGGGAGTTAGGGTCCAGCATGTAGAGCAGCTGTCCCAGGTAAGGTGATTCGGCTACAATTTGGGTGAGAAATTGTACCAGGGAATTCTGGTACACCCTCTCCTCTTCTTCTCCCTGTCCTCATCATCACTCTTGTGGGTGGGCCTGGAGCACAAAGAAGGTAAAATGGAATAAGCCTCCTCCTTAGTGGAAAACCTTGTCAATCCTTAATTTGGCCTGACTCTCTGAGGGAACGCAGCACATTTTATCCTACTAGGTCTCCTCATTCATTGGTTCACTCATTTTTCCAATGAATGATTGAATTCATCCATTCTTCCTTGTCTCTCTCTCTTCTTCTTTTCCTTCTTCCATTTCCCCCTTGATTGTAAATTTGAGCAGCCGGGCTGCATTTCCTTGGGGCCACCTTGTAAGGTTATGCTCCGAAATAAAAACACAAAAACTATTCTTTTAAAAACTGCCTGGCCCATTATTTTCAGCCTCTTAACCCATGTCTAATAATGTATGTTGCAGCACGAGGTGCGCTTACCAGGAAAGATTCAGCATGTCTGACCTGGTGGCTGGCTGTATTGCCATCTGCCTCAGAGTACAGAGCTACCATGTCTGCCAGAAGGAGGGGTGCATGGCGTCTCCTAGCTCACTTCCTATTCCTCCCAGCCTTCTGTTATGTTTATTCCACCCACCTATATTCTAACCTTTCAGGCCAAACAGTTTCTTTATTTAATTAACCAATGACCTATACTCCATCATTACTCCTATTTCTGTTTAAACAAGAACGGAATTTTTAACTTTAACATAGCAAAATTACATATAACAAAACAGTTATCAAGCAAGAATTACAGTTACAATATTTATATCTATTTTATCTTTTATCATAACAATGGAAAACTATAACTATCTATCTATTCTTCAACTCCATTAAAGACTCCAGAAGAATACAACATTACCTAAGCAAACAAAATAGGCCATTTTCTAACTCTAGAAATGACAGAGACATCTCGCTGCCTGGACAGCCACCTAAAGTTCCTCTGTACCGTTGGTGTTTCCATCCTCAGCCTACAGGCCCATAGTTTCCAGCAGACATTTCCATGAAGCAGGAAATTTCAAAGGCAGTCACTATCTGCTTGTCTTGAAGAATGTTTTGCTAACTCACTCCTGAATCAGAAACACCAAAAGATCATCTCACCTTTAGGCAAGTTCAGTAGTCCTCTCTCTGAGTGTTCTCTGTGTACAGTTTATGCAACAATCCAGGCAAGAGCAGTTTCTTCCCCAAATGGCTATCAAACTCCATAAGGATCCTCTTTGATGCCCATCTTCTTCCTGAAGTAGATTTGTGCTGCCAAGAGTAGAGTGTCTCACTGTCATGAAAAACCCTAAGGTACTAAAACATTAAATAGCCTATTTTGTAGTCTAGAAAGATATGAAGAATGGGTATCTAAATGAAATATATATTTATGTAGCTAGAAAATCTAACTAACATGACTACAAACTTGATTATTTTTAATGATTATCCATTAATAACCTATATACATTACATTTTTTAATGAACTACAGAATCACAATACCTTAATTAAGATCAAAAATGCATATACATATAACAAATTGACCTAAAATCTCTATCAGAGATGCAGAATCTATACTAATGCAAATATTCATATCTACATCACTTCCCACTTTAAATGTAAAAGAACGTTTATAAGCTATATTTGGGAACGTGGGTGCAGTTTTTTCTCTCCAAAATGCTTCCTGCTGAATGGTGGCATCATTAATGTTTCATCTCAGTTGGCAGTTGAGCGAAGCAATTTTTTAAAGGTGTTCACAGAAACCTTTGAAGGGCGTGGTCCATCCTACCATATTAGGATAGAGGCATCCACAGACTATCACCCTCTGTGAAAACAAAATAAGAAACTCCTTTCCAAAGCATCATGTCCTTAGATCCAAATTTCAAAGTCAAGGCATTTTCAAAATATCTATGTTGGATTATTTCAGCAGCTTTTATAAAGAAACATCTTTTAGCAGCTATTGCTCCTGCCTCAAATTTCAAACGATTCAAAGAGTGCATAATAGCATACAATATCAAAATTCGCTGTGGATTTTCCATCTTTGTGCGCTTCAATTCAACCTCTATTTTGCTTATTTTTCCATTTTATTTTTTGCCTTTTGAGACAGTTTCTCTGTATCTTTGACCTGGAATAACTATGTATACCTGTCTGTTCTTGAAGTCTCAGAGATCTGAATCTCTCTGCCTTTCAGGCATTGGGATTATAGGTGTATGCTACAACACATTGAACTCACAACGATCTGTTTGTTTCTGCCTTCTAGGCTCTGGGATTAAAGGCATGTGCTACCTCACCGTGAAGGTACAGAGGTCAATCTCCCTCTGCCTCCTAAGTGTGGGTTTACAGGTGTGTACATCCACACCCAACAACTCTCTTCCTATTTTTAACTTTAAGAACTTCAAATTTTAGCCTGCACATATTTTTAACACACTGTAAATCATTTAAAAATTTTCTTTGTCTTTGAATCTCTCTTTACTCTATTTCTCTCTCTGTTTTTCTGACCACATGAGTCTTTCATTTACCAAGCAATCTCAGTAGGACTAAATCCGTGGCTTTGCTGGCCAGATGTAGCCCATTCCTTAGCTTTCTGCCATTCCAAACTAGTGGCTGAGGTACCGAACAGAGCCGCATTCAGTGCCCCAAGTCTACAGTGTTTCAAGGTCCTTGCCATCAAAGAGGCTGCAACAGACAACACTCAAGCCCTCTTTCTGTAGCTGGCCCTCCTGCCTCAAACAGTCAGAGTTTGCCCAGGCAGGATGGTCCAGAAAGCCAGCATTTTAAAACAACACAGTGTTTTTTGCTGCTACTGCTGAAAACATACAAGCATTCAGATGGCTTCTATCAACACCATTTAAATGTTTTGTGGCAGGACCTCTTAAGGGCTGCAGGGTTTTGCAGCTGAACCTGAGTCAGCAAGCCCCTTTTAGATGAGAGCACTTGCTTTCATCTAGCAAGCAGAGCATACCAAGAAATCGCTGCTACCCAGAAAACATGCTTTACTCTTTCCCAAGCTTTCTCAGGCTTTCAGTGGATTCAGTTGTCCACAAGGCTGTGTGCCATTCTGTAGTTATTTGAGCAGCGAGTCTGCATCCCCAACACTATGGCCGCATGAAGGTTATGCCTGAAATAAATACACAAAACTGTATTCTTTTAAAAACTGCTGGCCCATTAGAATCAGTATTTTTACCCATTTCTAGTAATCAGTGTAGTATAACGAGGTGCACTTACCAGGAAAAATTCAGCATGTTGACATGGTGGCTGGCTGCATCGACATCTGCCTCAGAGAGCAGAGCTATGGCATCTGCCGGGGAGAGGGGAGCATGGCTTCTCTGAGCTCACTACCTCTTCCTCCCGGCATTCTATTTTGTTTACTCCACCTACCTATGTTCTAACCTATCAGCTGAAGCGGATTCTTTCTTTAATTAATCAATAAACTTCTTCCATCACTTTATCCTTTCAACAGCTTGCCCATATAAATCTCCCATGTGTCTTCTGTTGTATAATCTTTCATTTGTAAAGAACTTACTCTCTCAGGGGAGGATTTTTCTGATATCTCTTGGATGGAGATCATATGAGGAAGATCAGATGAGCAACCATGACAACTCTAATGCTGTAGAGTTAGGTGGACCAGAGATTGATGGCTGACATTCCTGTGCTATATATCAGATGCCCCTGAACTCTGGCCCTGTTGACAGACAGGCAGACATCAATTTGGTCACACATACTTAACGCATTCAGGTTCACAGATACTGTAAATGGAGTTTTAATTCTTCTCCTAAACTAATCAAGAAACCAAGATTAGGAGAAGAGAAGAGCCTGAAGTAAGGCCTCAAAATGGGTCATTTTGCAAAGGAAAGGTTACCTGCCTCCATGTATGCTGTCTCCCGTTCTTAGTCAAATCCATCCTTCCAGTGTCTAGCTAACAGCTAACCATAGGATTGAACACAACTGCCTTTGATTTTTGAAATAAGTGCTGTCCCTTTAAGGTCCCATAACAGCACAGGAAGGTTTGTAAGACTGTCCCAGCAACAATTGAAAGCAATTCTAGGACACCAAAGATGCAGCAAATTTGAATTATTGGTAATATAGATCATTCTGATGGTACAAAATAATGTAGCAAAAAAAAAAAAACAGATTGGTGTACTCACGATGAATTTATGTGATATGGCACACACAGGCTTCTGGTTCTGAATACTTCATGCTCGGTGGGTTTTGGAGATTATCGTGACCCTGAACCTAGCTGGAGGCTTTGGGGCCTTGAAAGGACAAGACTTAATATTTCAGGACATCCTTGTACTTGGTCCCCACTGTTTACTGATTTCCTTACAGAGAATGAGCAGCCATCTACTCCTGCTGCCATGCCTTCCCCACATGAACAGAGAGAAGACCCTATACACACAGGTCGCTTGTATCACATATGAAGGCATAAGTCACAAACAAACTCCCAAAGCAGTTTAGAATTGTGTTTAATAGAATGATTAGTTCTTGAAAGGGTAAAAACTTAGAGATCACAATCCTTGACAAAAGCCCTCTGCAGGATCAGAAAAGGAGCCTAGTAGCCGGAAGGGAAGCTCAAGCAAGAGATCAAGCTGAAGGTAGAAGTTGCTTTTTAAAAGAGAGAAAGACCACAACTCAATGGGCTGGTATCTCAGTGGCTATTCAGGAAACATCACAGAGAAAGGATCTGCTTCATGAATGAGAGTCACCGATGATTTCCCATTAAGAAAAAACCAATCAAAACTCCAAATAACATCATCAGCATTCAACAACATGTCTATGATTTCTTTTCCTTGCCTTTGATTGTGCAGTAAATGCTGCTGATAGTTAATCTGTGCAATTAATGCAAATTTCCTTGTAACAGAATAGACAGAATTGACAGGTTATCTTAAACACAGCAGGGAGTCACTCTACGATGGAACTGGTTTATCATCACCTGTGTGACAGTGACATAATTAAGATCTGTCCTTTGTCTATAATTCTCAGAATGTTCAACATGATATGTTGTCATGCAGATTTCTTAGGGTTTTGTCCCACTGGTGGTTTCCTTGATATGCTTACATAATGTTTGCCAGATCCAATCATTTTTGCCATGCACTCTCAGCTCCACGTCATTGTGTTCCCCTTATGTTCCAGTCCAGGCATTTTAGACCCCTTGTAACTGTTGTAAGAGTATCTCATGTTCCACCTAAATGATTTAGGGTTTTATTTAGGCTGGGTTTTATCTTCCGTCACTGAGTTCATTGACTTTCCTTGGGCGTAATTCCTGGGACACTGAGCCTAACTCCTGGGGGATTCCTCCAGTTAGTTCTCCTTGATGAGACAGTTTACACTCTCACTATTACTGTGACAGTGTTTCTGTAGCAAATATTCTTCTCAAGATGAGAAGAAACTTCAATATTACAATCCATTTGTTATTATGATTTAAATACACACACACACAAACACACACAAGTTAATGCACATACACTGATGATATCTCAATTTATGGGGCCATTCTGGGGATGTCAAGATCGATATCTCTCGAGTGGTTCTCAGAAGGCCATAGGGTGACCCTCTCTAGGTACTTAAGCAGGGAGGAGAAGTTGACCGCACTGTGACATGTCCCTAGGAACTATGTGTGCCTTGTCCCATAGTCAGACTGATGACTGACTATCTTGAAAACCACCATGGAACTTTTGTTTGGCAAATGATGGAGATCAAGTCAGGGTCAAAATCAGAAAACTAGATGGAGCTTCCAAGCTCCAGTGGAAGAGCAGATGGATGGAGAAAAAGAGCAAGGATGTCAGGAATATAAGGGCTTGGTCCACACTATGAGACACTGTGCCTGAACTAAGGGGATTTCAAGTAATCCAGTGACCTGGGAATGAAAGAACATGGGATCAAACTGGCAGCTCTGAATGTGGCTGACAATTGGGGCAGACGGAGAAGCCAAAGACAATGGCACTGGCATATGTCTGCATTTCATTCACTGGCCTTTTGTGATCATATTTTTTGTGGATGCATACCTTGCTAAATCTGGATGGATGAAGGGTGGGCTTGGACTTCCCACAGCTCAAAGTTCCCTGCCCTCTATTGGAATGGTGTTTGAGAGGAGAGGTTTATTAGCGGAGCAAGAAGAATGTGGGAGGATAAAGAGAAGTGGAAAGTTTGATAATTATTATTATGAAGTAATGGAAAAATCAATAGAAAATAACCAAAGAGGACCTTGGAACTAGGAAAAAAAAACATTCATGTGAGTTGTTGACTCAGACCAAAAATTATTTTACAGAAAAAAAAAAACACATAAAGGGGTTGAGTTACTTGGAAAATATGACTCAAGTAATTGGGAAGAAGATTGGGGTTTTTATTTTGGGTCTTCATGGGGCTGTATGAGCAGCATTTTAGGATCTGTATGCTGAAAATCTCTGGAGGTTAGTAGGGAAGAAACCTGGCTAGGAGGAGTTTTATGACATAAGTAGAGCCTTGATGATGTCACAAAGCTTTGGTTGGGCGTGGCAACTCTGTTGCACATGAAGCACTAGTCTTCTGTGAAGGTGGGCTTACTATCTTCACGGTGGCTGAGGAGGTCAGTTCAGCTCTTGGGCTCCACAACTGTTCAACCGAATTAGGCAGCTGAACATTTCCAGAAGTTGGAATCTAGAGAGCCAAGATATTTTCTTTTGGTAAATATGTTTAGGAAGCATCTAGGACCTCTGTAGTCAAAGAAAGGTTTCTTTCAAATCTGCTCTGGGTCCAAAATTTATGTCGTTAACAGCTCCTATATTTGATAGCTGGGGGACGGTTAATGTCAGGTATTCTCCCCACTCTATCTTTGCTAAAAATGTCCAATTCCTCAGTCCACTTAAATGGCAAAGATCCTCTTTGTCCATATGTGTTTTAAAAGATAATTATTTCTAATAGGTGCTGTTGCCCAGATTAATGTGTCTTTCTTTTGGCAGTTTGACTCACAGTACTCACTTCTCTAATGAAGACACAGAATATCTTTATGTAATCAACCTGGATCTGGATCAGGAGACACAATAGAGAGAGCCAGTGGACTGGAGTGCCATGACCTTGGGCAGGTGGTTATAGATCAGCCAACTAACCAATAGCTTGAGTGGTAAGGAGAGGAGTGGCTGTTCTTTGAATTTTTTGCCATCTCTTCACATATTTCTTTCTCACTTTAGGTATAGGCATAGCTTCCTCTCTCATTGATGTAGTAAGTCAGGAAGTAGGTTTCTCAGTAGAGGTCAATTGCATTTTGCAGCAGGAATATGTCTCTGATACACATAAACTGAGCTGTAGACAAGAGTTTGATAATTTTCCTATTAATTTCTTTACATTTAGGTATCCAAATCTATTCAGCCCTGCCTTTTTCACCTGCTCCAAAGTTATTCCTAAAAAGAGCCTTGACCTCACATCCTCACCTTCTTATCCTTGCAGGCACTTATGGTGGAGGAAACCACTTTGTGTCTGATATAAACTGAAGAGTTCATCCTATGCAGAGATCGGCAGCTATGAAGCCCAAGCACAGAAACAGAGCCAAGAGACAGTAGAACAGGAGTGCTGTGGCCTACCTCAGTAAGTCTCCTGCCATGATGAAGATGTCTCTTAGTATGAGTTGCATGCCACCTCTCCAGATGAAGAATGGGCCATCGCTCCAGAAGCATAAACTTAGTAAGCCTTTTGAAGCCTTGGAGAATATTGTTGGACGCAGAATATCTCATGGCTGGAAGGAAGCCAATGAACCAGTCACCCATTGGAAAGCCATCATTCTAGATAAACTGCCAACATATCCCTCTCTCTATTTGTTGAAATATGATGGGATTGATTGTGTCTATGGCTTGGAGCTTCATAGTGATGAAAGGATTTTAAGCCTGAAGATCCTGCCTAATAATGTGCCATTTCCTCAGGTGACAGACACTCATCTCTCAAACACCATAGTTGGCAGAGCAATGAAACATACATTCATGGGCACAAAGGCTCTAAGAATGACTGGAACGGGATGGTCCTAGAAGAGGTGCCAATCATGAAGACCTGGTTCTATACTACCTACACGAAAGATCCGGTCTTGTACATTTACCACCTCCTGGATGACTACCTGGAAGGCAACCTCCACATCATGCCAGGCTCTAAGGAAGAGTGGAGTGGCGTGGTCCCAGATGAGGTGCAGACCATAACGACCTGTTTCTACATTGTCAACGAAAATGATCCGGTCCTGTACCTTTACCACCATCATGATGATTCCATTGAAGGCAAACTCCACATCACGCCTGAATGTCCTCCAGTAGAGGTGACTTTGGAATTAGGCAGGGATTCCTTGGAGGGCAATAGAGTGCAGTACAACAAAAAAGATTGAACACAAGAGATAGGTAAAATTATTTGCCAAGTTCCCAACAAACCTTCTGTGTATTTCATCAAGTTTGATAATGACTTCCATATCTACGTCTATGATTTGGTGAAGATCTGTTAAAGTGAAATTCTCAAATTTTGAGGGGCAGACTTAATTCTCTCTTTGGGAATGTGTTTTTTCAGAGATACCTCAGGTCTTCTATTAATCCTGGTATCTTTTATAATGGATTATTCTTTCTCAAAAAATAAAAATTTGTGAACATGTTGTGTTATTTGGTCAATGAGGGATTTTGTTTGGTGGATTGTGCATCACAGAAATACATGCCTCAAAACAAAGCAGGATTTATGGTCTTTTCCCCTTGGAGAGTAAAGGACTGGGGATGCGTGGTGTGGTAAAGGAAAAGATGGATGTATAGGAAGCAGTGGAGATGGGACAAAATATTGTATGATCTCGGGGCGGTATAAAGCTTGAAGGAAAACCATGTCAAATGGAAAGATGTGACAGATATCAGAGTGAGGTATCGCGACTTAAGAGGATAAAGAGTAGATTAATCAGGAAGGGACACAAATGTATACTCAAAATCAGAGAAAATTAGGTTTCATTTGATGAATGATTTAATTAATACTGGCTGTAAGTCACAGGATGTTTGATCTCCACTGGAGCATGTTGCTTAGAGAAAAGTGTCTCTGCCCAGTTGCTCTTCTGCAGTGAGTTGGACATCAAGCTACCTACTTATTTTTGCCAGAATTCTGTTTTCCACCTTTGTCATGCCTGGATTCGGTATGCCTTGAACTCTCAAAGGTCTTATTCATGCCATCCAAACCTTGTCAGTTCATTTAAATAATTGCCCTGCCATATCTGGAAAACAGTGTTCCCTTTCTTTGATCATGTTCTGTAGTACTTGGGCTATAAAACTCATGAACACATTCACCCACACACAGGATAAACATGTACATATGAGGCCCACTAATGTGTGACATGCACACATATGATGAATTCACCGAACTCCATAAAATCAGTAAAGTAGGGAATCCATGATGCTAGGTGGAGTTTGGCAAAGACCCCACAAACCCATCAAACCACCAAATAACAGTATGGTACTGATGTCTGACTCCCATCCAGTAAGGAACCTGCCATCCTGTAACGGGGCGATTTTTGGTTCCTTCATCTTCACAAACTTGGTTAAAATGTTAGAGTTTTCAAACTGGGAGTTAGGGTCCAGCATGTAGATCAACTGTCCCAGGTCAGGTGATTTGGCGACAATTTGGGTGAGAAATTGTACCAGGGAATTCTGGTACACCTTCTCCTCTTCTTCTCCCTGTCCTCATCATCACTCTCGTGGGTGGGCCTGGAGCACAAAGAAGGTAAAATGGAATAAGCCTCCTCCTTAGTGGAAAACCTTGTCAATCCTTAATTTGGCCTGACTCTCTGAGGGAACGCAGCACATTTTATCCTACTAGGTCTCCTCATTCATTTGTTCACTCATTTTTCCAATGAATGATTGAATTCATCCATTCTTCCTTGTCTCTCTCTCTTCTTCCTTCCCTTCTTTCATTTCCCCCTTGATTGTAGAAATTTGAGCCGCGGGGATGCGTCCCCATGGGGCCGCCTTGTAAGGTTATGCTCCGAAATAACAACACAAAAACTATTCTTTTAAACACTGCCTGGCCCATTATTTTCAGCCTCTTAACCCATGTCTAATAATGTATGTTGCAGCACGAGGTGCGCTTACCAGGAAAGATTTAGCATGTCTGACCTGGTGGCTGGCTGTATCGCCATCTGCCTCAGAGTACAGAGCTACCATTTCTGCCCGTGGTAGGGGTGCATGGCGTCTCCTAGCTCACTTCCTATTCCTCCCAGCATTCTGTTATATTTATTCCACCTACCTACGTTCTAACCTTTCAGGCCAAACAGTTACTTTATTTAGTTAACCAATGACCTATACTCCATCATTACTCCTATTTCTGTTTAAACAAGAACGGAATCTTTAACTTTAACATAGCAAAATTACATATAACAAAACAGTTATCAAGCCAGAATTACAGTTACAATATTTATATCTATTTTATCTTTTATCATAACAATGGAAAACTATAACTATCTATCTATTCTTCAACTCCATCAAAGACTCCAGAAGAATACAACATTACTTAAGCAAACAAAAAGTAAGCCATTTTCAAACTCTAGAAATGACAGAGACATCTCGCTGCCTGGACAGTCACCCAAAGTTCCTCTGTACCGTTTGGGGGGTATCCATCTTCAGCCTACAGGCCCATAGTTTCCAGCAGACATTTCCAAGAAGCAGGAAATTTCAAAGGCTGTTACTATCTACTTGTCTTGAAGAATGTTTTGCTGACTCACTCCTGAATCAGGAACACCAAAAGATCATCTCACCTTTAGGCAAGTTCAGTGGTCCACTCTATGAGTGTTCTCTCTTTACAATTTTATCAATCCTCTAGGCAATAGCAGTTTCTTGCCCAAATGGCTATCAAACTCCATAAGGATCCTCTTTGATGCCTATTTTCTTCCTGAAGTAGATTGGTGCTGCCAGTAGTAGAGTGTCTCATTGTCATGAAAAACCCTAAAGAACTAAAACATTAAATAGCCTATTTTGTAGTCTAGAAAGATATGAAGAATGCCTATCTAAATGAAATATGTATCTTTGCAGCTAGAAAATCTAACTAACATGACTACAAACTTGACTATTATTAATGATTATCCATGAATAACCTATATACATTATATTTTTAAATGAACTACACAATCACAATACCTTAATTTAGATCAAAAATGCATACATATAACAAAATCGACCTTAAATCTCTATCAATAAAGCAAAATCTATACTAATTCAAATATTCATATCTATATCACATCCCACTTTAAATGTAAAAGAATGTTTATAAGCTATATTTGGGAATGTGGGTGCAGTTATTTCTCTCCAAACTGCTTCCTGCTGAATGGTGGCATCGTTAATGTTTCATGTCAGTTGGCAGTTGAGCAAAGCAAATTTTTGAAAATGTTCACAGCAACCTTTCAGAAGGGCTTTGTCCATCCTACCATATTGGGATTGAGGCAATCCACAGATTATCATCCTCTGTTAAAACAAGATACGAAACTCCTTTCCAAAGCATCATGTCCTTAGATCTAAATTTCAAAGTCAAGGCATTTTCAAAATATCTATGTTGGATTATTTTAGCAGCTTTTATGAAGAAACATCTTTTAGCAGCTACTGCGCCTTCCTCAAAATTCAAACGATTCAAACAGAGCATAGTAGCATGCAATATCAAAATTCGCTGTGACTTTTCCATCTTTGTGCACTACAATTTAACCTCTATTTTGTTTATTTTTCCTTTTTATTTTTTGCCTTTTGAGACAGGTTCTCTGTATCTTTGACCTGGAATAACTCTGTAGACTAGGCTGTATTTGAAGTCTCAGAGATATGCCTCTCTCTGTCTTCTAGGCACTGGGATTAAAGACGTGTGCTAACACACCTTGAAGTTACACAGGTCAATCTCCCTCTGCCTACCAAGAGTTGGGATTAAAAGTGTGCACTAGCACACCCAACAACTCTATTCCTTTTTTTCACTTAAAAAACTTCAAATTTTAGCCTGAACATATGTTAACACACTGTAAATCATTTGAAAATTTTCTTTGTCTTTTAATCTCTCTTTACTCTATTTCTCTCTCTGTTTTTCTGACCACATGAGTCTTTCATTTACCAAGCAATCTCAGTAGGACTAACGCCTTGGCTTTGCTTGCCAGATGTAGCCCATTCCTTAGCTTTCTGCCATTCCAACCTTGTGGATGAGGTACCGAACAGAGCCACATTCAGTGGAACAAGTCTACAGTGTTTCAAGTTCCTTGCCATCAAAGAGGCTGCAACAGACAACACTCAAGGCCTCTCTCTGTGGGTGGCCCTCCTGCGTCAAACAGTCAGTGTTTGCCCATGCAGGATGGCCCAGAAAGCCGGCATTTTAAAACAGCACAGGTTTTTTCCTGATACTGCTGAAAACATACAAGCATTCAGTTAGCTTTTATCAACACCATTTAAATGTTTTGTGGCAGAACCTCTTAAGAGCTGCAGGGTTGTGCAGCTGAAGCTGAGTCAGCAAGCCTCTTTTAGATGAGAGCGCTTGCTTGCCTCTAGCAAGTAGAACAGACCCGAGAAATAGCTGCTACCAAGAAAACATGCTTTACACTTTCCCAAGCTTTCTCATTCTTTAAGTGGATTCAGTTGTCCACAAGGCTACACGCCATTCTGTAGTTATTTGAGCAGCCATGCTGCGTCCCCAGCACCATGGCCACATGCAGGGTATGCCTGAAATAATTACACAAAAACTGTATTTTTAAACACTGCCCTTCCCATTAGATTCAGCATTTTAACCCATTTCTAATCATCAGTGTAGTATAACGAGGTGCACTTACCAGGAAAAATTCAGCATGTTTGACATGGTGGCTGGCTGCATAGACATCTGCCTCAGAGAGCAGAGCTATGGCTTCTGCCAGGAATAGGGGAGCATGGCTTCTCTGAGCTCACTATCTCTTCCTCCCGGCATTCTATTTTGTTTACTCCACCACCTATGTTTTAACCTATCAGCGGAAGCAGATTCTTTCCTTAATTAAGCAATGACATTCTTCCATCACTTTAACCTTTCAAGAGCTTGCCCAAATAAATCTCCCTTGTGTCTTCTGTTGTATAATCTTTCATTTGTAAAGAACTTGCTCTCTCAGGGGAGGATTTTTTGACATCTCTGTGGATGGAGATCATATGAGGAAGATCAGATGAGCAACCATGATAACTCTTATGCTGTAGAGTTAGGTGGACCAGAGATTGATGGCTGGCATTCCTGTGCTATGCATCAGATGCCCATGAACTCTAGACCTGTGTGACAGACATGCAGAAATCAAGTTGTTCACCTATATTTAACTCATTCAGGTTCAGAGATCCTTTAAATGGAGTTTTAATTCTTCTCCTAAACTAATCAAGAAACCAAGATTAGGAGAAGAGAGGAGCCTGAAGGAAGGCCTCAAAATGGGTCAATTTGCAAAGGAAAGTTTACCTGCCTCCATGTATGCTGTCTCCCTTTCTTAGTCAAATCCATCCTTCCAGTGAGTAGCTATAGGCAAACCAATGTAGAGCTAACAGCTAACCATAGGTTTGAACCCAACTGCCTTTGATTTCTGAAATAAGTGCTGTCCTCTTAAGGTCTCAAAACAACACAGGAAGTTTTGTAAGACTGTCCCAGCAACAATTGAAAGCAATTATAGGACACCAAAGATGCAGCAAATTTGGTTTATTGGTAATATAGATCGTTCTGATCGGACATAATAATGTAGCATTTAAAAACAGATTGGTGTACTCACGATGATTTCATGTGATATGGCACACACAGGCTTCTAGTTCTGAATACTTCATGCACAGTGGGTTTGGAGATTGTCGTGACCCTGAACCTATCTGGAGGCTTTGGGGCCTTGAAAGAACAAGACTTAATATTTCAGGACATCCTTGTACTTGGTCCCCACTGTTTACTGATTTCCTTACAGAGAATGAGCAGCCATCTACTCCTGCTGCCATGCCTTCCCCACATGAACAGAGAGAAGACCCTATACACACAGGTCGCTTGTATCACATGTGAAGGCATAAGTCACAAACAATCTCCCACAGCAGTTTAGAATTGTGATTAATAGAATGATTAGTTCTTTAAAGGGGAAAAACTTACAGATCACAATCCCTGACAAGAGCCCTATGTGGAATCAGAAAAGGAGCCTAGTAGCCGGAAGGGAAACTGGAAGCAAGAGATCAAGCTGAAGGTAGAAGTTGCTTTTTAAAAGAGAGAGAGACCACAACTCAATGGGCTGGTAGCTCAGTGGCTATTCAGGAAACATCACAGAGAAAGGATCTGCTTCATGCAGGAGAGTCACCGATGATTTCCCTTTAAGAAAAATCCCATCAAAACTCCCAATAACGTCATCAGCATTCAACAACATGTCTATGATTTTTTTGCCTTGCCTTTGATTTTGCAGTAAATGATGCTGATAGTTAATCTGTGCAATTAATGCAAATTTCCTTGTAACTGAATAGACAGAATTGACAGGTTATCTTAAACATATCAGGGAGTCACACTATGATGGAACTGGTTAATCATCACCAGTGTGACAGTGACATATTTAAGATCTTTCCTTTGTCTATAAATCTCAGAATTGTCAACATAATATGTTGTCATACAGATTTCTTAGGGTTTTGTCCCACTAGTGGTTTCCTTGGTATGCTTACATAATTTTTGCCAGATCCAATCAGTTTTGCCATGCACTCTCAGCTTCACATCATTGTGTTCTGGTACAGCAATTTTAGACATCTCGTACCTGTTGCAAGAGAATCCACCTAAATGATTTAGGGTGTTATTTAGTCTGAGTTTTATCTTCCATCCGTGAGTACATTGACTTTCCTTGGGCGTAATTCCTGGGACACTGAGACTAACTCCTGGGGGATTCCTTCAGTTACTTCTCCTTGCTGAGACAGCTTACACTCTCAGTACTATTTTGACAGTGTTTCTTTAGCAAATATTCTTCTCAAGATGAGAAGAAACTTCAACATTACAATCCATTTGTTTTTATATTGATTTAAATACACACCCATACAAATGTTAATGCACATACACTGATGATATTTCAATTTAGGTGGCCTTTCTGGGGTGTGAATATTGTTATTTTTCGAGGGGTTCTTAGAAGGCCATGGGGTGATCCCCTTTAGGAATTGATCAGGTGAGACGAGGTTTAGTGCACTCTGATATGTCCCAAGGCACTATGGCTGCTTTGTCCTATAGTCAGACTTATTTGCTTGGCACATGATCGAGATAAAGTCAGGGTAAAATAAGAAAACTAGATGGAGCTTCCGAGCTCTAGTGGAAGAGCAGACAGATGGAGAATAAGAGCAAGGCTGTCAGGAATACAAGGGCTTGGTCCACACACTGAGACACTGTGCCTGAATTAAGGGGATTTCATCTAAAACAGTACCCCTGGGAATGAAAGAACATGGGATCAAACTGGAAGCTATGAATGTGGCTGACAATTGGGGCAGACTGAGAAGTCAATGATAATGGCACTAGCATTTGTCTGTGTACTTCATATACAGACTTTTTTGTGATCATATTTTATTTGGATGCATACCTTCCTAAATCTGGAGGGATGAAGGGTGGGCTTGGACTTCAAACAGGTCAAGGTAGCCTGCCCTCTATTTGGACTGGATTTGGAGTGCAGAGTTTTGTGGGGGGGGCGAGAATAATGTGGGAGGAGGAAAGGAGGTGGAAAGTTTGATATTTATTATTATGAAGTAATAGAAAAATCTACATAAATAACCAATGAAGAGACTGGAGCTAGGAAAAAAAATATTCATGTGAGTTGTTGACTCAGACACCAAAAATTATTTTACAGAAAAAAACACATAAAGGGATTGAGTTCCTTGGGAAAATATGACTCATGTAATTGGGAAGATGAGTGGGGTTTTTATTTTGGGTCTTGAGGGGGCTGTATGAGCACCATTTTAGGACCTGTATGCTGGATATTTCTGGGGGTTAGTAGGGAAGAAACCTGCCTATGAGGGGTTTTATGACAGAGGTAGAGCCTTGGTGATGTCACAAAGCTGTGGTTGCGGGTGGCAACTCTGTTCCACCTGAAGCACTAATCTTCTGTGAAGGTGGGCTTACTATCTTCACGGTGGCTGAGGAGGTCAGTTCAGCTCTTGGGCTCTACAACTGTTCAACAGGAATAGGCAGCTGAACATTTCCAGATGACGGAATCTGGAGAGCCTAGACATTTTCCTTTGGTATGTATGTTTAGGATGCAACTGGGACCTCTGTAGTCCCAGAAAGGTTTCCTTCAAATCTCCTGTGAGTCTAAAATTTATATTGTTCATAGCCACTATATTTGATATCTGTGGGGACGGTGAATGCCATGTATTCTTCCCACTTTATCTTTGCTATCAATGTCCAATTCATCAGTCCACTAAAGTGGCAAAGATCCTCTTTGTCTATATGTGTTTTAAAAGACATAAATCATTTCTAAATGGTGCTGTTGTTCAGATTATTGGGTCTTGATTTTACAGTTTGTCTCACAGTACTCACTTTTCTAATGAAGATACAGAATGGCTTTATATAATAAACCTGGGTCTGGATCAGGAGACACAATAGAGAGAGCCAGTGGACTGGAGTGCCATGAATTTGGGCAGGTGGTTTAAGATCAGCCACCTAACCAATAGCTTGAGTGGGAAGGAGAGAAATGGCTGTACTTTGAATTCTTTGCCATCTGTTCAGATTTTTCTTTCACACATTGGGGATAGGCATAGCTTCCTCTCTCATTGATATAGTAAGTCAGGAAGTAGGTTTCTCAGGAGTGGTCAATTATTTTGGGCAGCAGGAATGTGTCTCTGATACACATACTGAGCTCTAGACAATAGTTTGATAATTTTCCTATTAATTTCTAAGAAAAAATTACATTTAGGCAGCTCAAATCAATTTAGCACAGCCTTTATCACCTGCTGCAAAGTTATTCCTAAAAAGAGTCTTGACCTCACATCCTCACCTTCTTATTCTTGCAGTCACTTATGGTGGAGGAAACCACTTTGTGTCTGATTTAAACTGAAGAGATCTTCCAATGCAGAGATTGGCAGCTATGAAGCCGAAGCACAGAAACAGTGTTCCCTTTCATTTATCATGTTCTGTAGAACTTGGGCTATGAAACTAATGAACAGAATCACACACACACACACACACACACACACACACACACACACACACACAGGATAAACATGTACACATTGTTGCATACTGTTCTGTGACATGTACACATATGATGTATGTTCCGAGCTCCATAAAATCAGTTAACTAGGGAACACCCTGATGTTAAGTCGAGGGTGGCAGAGACCCCAAAAACCCATCAGACTCCCAAATACCAGTATGATATTGATATCTGACTCCCATCATGTAAGAATCCTGCCATACTGTAACGGGGCGATTTTGGGTTGTTCATCTTCACAAACTTGATTAAATGTTAGAGTTTTCAAACTGCCAGTTAGGGTCCAGCATGTATATCAGTTGTCTCAGATCAGGTATTTGGCTACAATTTTGGTGAAAACTTATAACAGGGTATGCTGGTACACCCTCACCCCTTCTTCTCCCTGTCCTCATCGTCACTCTCGTGGGTGGCCTGGAGCACAAAGAAGGCAAAATGGAATAAGCCTCCTTCTTAGTGGAAAACCTTGTCAATCCTCAATTTGGCCTGAATCTCAGAGGGAATGCAGCACATTTTATCTTACTAGGTCTCCTCATTCATTGGTTCAATCATTTTTCCAATGAATGATTGAATTCAACCATTCTCCCATGTCTCTCTCTCTCTTCTTCTTTCCCCTCTTCCATTTCCCCCTTTATTGTGTTAATTAGAGTAGCAGGGGCTGCGACTTCATCACCATGGCTGACTCACTAGCTTATGCTCCGAAATAACAACATAAAAACTGTATTTTTTAAACACTGCCTGGGCCATTAATTTGAGCCTTTTAACCCATTACTAACAATCTACGTAGCACCACAAGGTAAGTTTACCAGTAAAAATTTAGCATGTCTGACCTTGTGGCTGGATGTATCACCATCTGCCTCAGAGAGCAGAGCTATTGTGTCTGCCAGGAAGAGGGGAGAATGGCATCTCTGAGCTCAATGCCTATTCAAGGTGATTTGTTGAGATTCCATCTCAATTGCCATGGGCTCCATTAGAAATGTGCTCAACAAATAAGAAAGCTCCTGTTTGTGGTGATGACATTATTAGTGTCTTGAAGAGGAGGAGACACACATGGTCATCGGCTGCTCTCACCCATGTAAATGCATCTCACCTGAGCAGGGACTTTTTTTTGTTTTTATCATAAAAAGAATTCCACTTTACAGCCTTAAAAAAAACTTAATGAATATCATTCAAAAAGAATGGGAAACAAGTCAAAGGTGGTTACCATGTGGAGTGGATTTCTGAAAATAAACCTGCACATTCAGAGTATCCCTTCAGAATCTACTTTTTAATATCATCCTGCCTCTGGAAGGCCAAACAGCTCTCTATTAAGCCATATTTAGAGATATTTTCAGGGAAAAACGCTGCATACAGAAAATATACACAGGATCTGGAATATGGTTTCTTTCTTCTCTGTTATGCTTGAAAAACTATTTTATGTTTCATTTTCTTAGAAGCACAAAATATAGGATTAACTGTATGAAAATGAATACTTGATTGGTAACATAGAAAAGTTTTTATTTATATTTTTCCAATAGAATTCTTCTGTGGATTGTTAGTGTCTGCTTATCATCTATTGCCCCAACATGATTAGTTAAAGTTTAACATCAGGATATATGTAATGTAGAATGGTGTCTAATGGGGTTCAACCTGGTGGTGTCAATTGCCTTTTATGGTCACAGAAGGGATTCGTGAGAAATAAGGACACTCTTTAACAATTCATTATGTGATTATATTTTTCATTATTCAGACAAAGTAAGCTTGACACCTCTAACAAGTGTGGTCTAATATTTGCTTGTCCAATGAGAATATCCCAATTTGGTGGTCACAGGAAGAAATTCGTAGACCATCTGGGTCATATGGATGGTATACCAAATTTCAGGCAAAGCTGGGAAATACCCATGGAACCTTGGCTATCAGGGTTTTTTTGAAATTCTCTTAGCAAAAAATAAGCTTCCTGGGGCAGAATGGGAACGTTCGAGTATCATTACCTCCTGGAAGGATCTATGGGGCTCTTATAACCAAAGAGGCAATATTGCTGGGAGGTGGATTTCTGTATCACCCTTTATTAACATGGGCAAGATTGATGTTCCATGTTTTATAAGCCCACCCTTATCTGGAACACAATTCCTTTGAGTTACTTTTTAAAATGGGTTACTTCAATAGACCTCTGTGTAGGACATGACAAAAAAGAGGCTCCATAGGTACAAAATCTTCTTAGCCTCTCTTCTGGACAGCATAGAGTAGTCCCACCACCCTGGAGAGCCACTTCTCCCCTCTCTTCCCACAACTTTCATTATCAAATCATACTTTGGTTCTTCCTCATGATAGCTACATACAGTATCGCTGCCCCAGCAAATTCATTATGCCTATCCCTTCTTAGACCCTGGTCAAAATTGTTCTTTCATTCATGTAAGAACTTTCTACTTCATGCAATGCTTCTCTTTCTCACTCTCTCTCTCTCCTTTGGTTCTGCTTAGTGTTTCCATGCCATCCTTGTTTCACTTGGTCTCAGAGCTGGCAAGCTCATTCCAGCCCCATGAAGACTTAAGCCAGTTTTACCCTAAAGCAAATTTCCTTGCACAAAGGAATGTTTGAGTTGGGCGGTGGTAGTGCACACTTTTAATCCCAGCACCCTAGGTGCAGGAGGATCTCTGGGAGTTTGAGGCAAGTCTGGTCTACAAGAGCTAGTTCCTGGATAGTCACCAAAGCTACAAAGAAACCCTGTTTCAAAACACCAAAAAAGAGTAATGTTTAAATATCACTAAGTAAGATAGAATAAAGCCTTGGTGATTTGGATAGAAATAAAAGGACAATTACAATCTTCATCAAAAATGAGATGTGGCTGAATTCATGGAATAATGAGAAATATTAATGCACTCTGGCCAGAACTAGAACTTATGAGGCATTTTGGGCACAGGTAAGGTCTACACCTATTTGTCAGAGATGTCAAATCTATGGCAATGTGCAATAAAACAGGAATAGCAATTTTCCATCAAGTGTAAAATAAGCACCTTGTTGAGTAGAGGAAGGTCTTGTCAGGGCTAATGAGCTTCCAAAGGTTTTTCTGTATTGACAATATCCCTTCTGGGCTTGTGAAATGCTGGGAAGTATTTTCCAAGTGGATGTATGGTGGTTTTCTGTCTAAGAAACCATTGGTCAGATAAGATAATCCCACATATGTAGATTAAAGAAAGTTTGAAGAATCCTAGAAAGTTGGATATATACCAAGCATACATTGTCAAGAGAAAAGTGCTATAGGCTGCATTGTAGAGGTGGTAGGCCTGAGTCATTTTTGGGCAAAAGAGTACATATTTCATGCCATCTTGGTCTTTGTGAGTAAGTTCTATTTCACCATAGATAGAGTGGAAACACAAGTATTTCCAAATAGTGTATGATGCTATAATATTCTGAGTAAGACTTTCTTAATCTCTATGAAAGGAAGACATTTTCAGACTTCTTGGCAAGAGCGCAGGAGTTTGAGGACCCTGGAGAAAATGAGGATAATGATGATTGTTACAGGTGATGTATTGGAGGTGAAGCATATTTTAGTAAAATGGGAGATGGTCTAGCCATCCTTCATCAAGAAATAAATGATTGGATGCTTGTTAAGTGACAGTAAGTTTTGAAGGCCTTTTTGATTGGAATTTGAATGTTTTGGGCCTTGAGAAAATATAGACCTTCTCTGCGCCCCTCAGTCAGGCAGGGTAAGTATAAGGCTCTCTTGATGACCAAGTGTGCATTTGAGCTCTATTTGACTAAATAGATGGTGGTGATGAATGGAAGACTTCGGCAGACATAAAGAGAAAAGCAGAGTCCCAAACCACTTAAGTACCAGGTAGTATCCCAGACTACCTTGTGCAGTGGAGGAAGGACTGCATCACAGTCTAGAAGATTCACATCTTCAGGCAGCTGTGGCAGGGCTGGCAACAACCTGAACATCATGTATCAGTCATTGGCAGGCTCCAGTTCTCATCAGCTACATTGATGTGTAAATGAAGGATGAGACCTCTTCATTTTGGTGACTTTAATGAAGCAAAGATGTCCTAATTGCAGACTATGTCACTTCAATGCAGAGAAAGATTAAACTTCTTTGGTCACACATGTATTTTCAAAGTGGAGGTAGTTAGAGGGGAAAGATCTCCATTATGCGGATATTTCTGAGGCCCACAAGCATATAGGGGATGATCTGAGGATCCTTTGATCCTGGTCACTTTGAGAAAAATGGAAATACTGGGATGACTTTAGTAAAAACCACATAATTTTATGAATTTCCTTAAACATAATGAGAAAACCTTGAGTGTTATTTGTAATAGCAGAAAGGCCTAACTGCTATTTAATCATAAAGATCTTTAGATAACCAGTCATCAAAATGGCACAGTGTGAGATGCCTTGAAAAGGAACATTTTGGGGAGATGTTATTCCGAGGAGAAACTTCTGAGGTCATTCTGAATAGTCTTGCTTTTTGAGAAAATGCCTGACCATGTATGACCAAATATCAACAATCACACCAGTGTGTAGAAGGGAAAGAACAAGTTTAACTCGAGTAAGATTATTTTAGTCATCATTGGCTTCCTACTGTGTTTCCAACTTCCATGACCCATATATTACATCAAATATTGGGAAGATTACAAGAAACAATTACAATGATCTTTCCTCATGATTAGTCTTGTTACAAACTTTTCTGCTTCCTAAGAGTTGTATTGTTCTGTGCATATCCATCAATGTAAGTGATGTAGGATGCCCTTGTTTATGTGTTTTTCTTTCCTGGTTAATGAATAAATCTGCTTTGACCTATGGCAGGGTGGAATTCATTCAGGCTGGAAGAGATATAGAAAGAGATTAGGTGGCTACTGATGTAGAAGTATACCAGAATTTTCCTGTAGGCCACAGCCATAAGGTGATACAAAGATTAACAGAAATTGGTTAATTTAAGATGTAAGAGTTAGGTAAAAAGACGACTGAGTTAATACGATAAGTGATATTGTAAATTTCTGTGTGATTATTTGGGTTGGGGCAGTTGGGAAACATAAGGGCAGTCTTCATTTACATGAATGACATGAACATTTTGCATTTCTGACTGTTACATTTTAGGCAGAGTCCATGACTATTGTTTTAGCTTTTTATATTTTTCCCTCTACCTAAAGTCTTGTGAGGTCCCATGGTTACAAAAGTGTTTCCCTAGCAGTTGTAGACCCAGGGATTGGGACTAAGGTAATATGAGTCCAATGGTCAAGTTAAATGTGTCCATGGAAGCAGGGGGATGCTCTAAGGCCTCCCAGGGTCAGTGGCTAGATCTGAAACTCAATTTAGACTAAGTGAATGATTTGAAATCCCTTTGGCATGGAATCCAATTCTGACATGTTATTCACCATGTGGACTATTCCAGACACCCTATGGAAAAATGGGATCTTTGTAAATTTTGTGGTTGAAGTTTGTAATCATAGTTCCCTCCTTCACTACACTGGACTGAATATGGGCAAATCTGATTCTCACTTTTACAGTGTCAGTGGTGTAAGGATTATTTAAACTGGGCCCTTTGTATTCAAAGGTAAAGCTTGAGGGTTTTAGCAAAAAAAAAAAAAATGAGTCCTTAAGACCACCTTTGGCACATGACGAAAGTCTGGAGTAAGCTTTGTCCTAGGAGGGATGTCTGACAGTTTCTTCAGTGAAATAAATGGAGTAAGCTAATTTGAGGACAGTCGAGGCATTGACTCTTCATGAGAAAGGGTAAATTTTGAGACCTCTTTAGGGCAACTGTATAAGTTGGAAAACACTTGCACACAGGGGAGAAGTATCATGCACCATCCTGTTATAGGTGAATGTTCTTACTAACCCATTCAGAGAAGGAAGGTCCCATTATTGCACTTCAACTTCCAATATTTCTTTAGAGCTTTCTCATCTTTTGTTGACCCTTAGGGAGTCAGGCAGCAGAACCATGAAAATATGATGAGTGTCAAAGAGATTCTTTTGCTGATATGGACATTCTTAGAGCTCCTTGTGCAGACAATGCATTTACTGGAGAGTTTTGCTTCAGTGGTTTCATAAAGTCACCTGTTTGCATGAACATATTTGTTTTAAATCTTTGTCCATTAATGAAACTCTATCAGGCCCCATTTGAGATGAGGCAGTATTCTCAAAGTGTTGGTTAGATGGAGAATATCCCAGAGCTCTATAGGTAATTTTTGGTTATCTCAATGTCTCTTGTTCAGTTATAGAGGCATGTACACCCTTGGCAATTGTTGAAAATCTCATTGTCTCTACAATAAATGTCAGAGTGTCTATAGACCTTGAGAGAGATTTCAAAATACTACAAATCTCTATATAACATGGCAAAGAATATGTTGTCTCTTAAGCAGCATTGGGAAGAACCCAGAGGCTACTCCAAAGAAGCCTGGATTTCTGGAACACTTTGAGCTAATAATGGTGCTGTTACTACAGACTTTTGGAAGGCACCTTGTGTAGAAATTGATCTTCCTACAGGATCTTGTGAAGATTGAGAAAGTCCACAATCTTGTGGAATAGATGATGGATGTACAACAGCCTCTTGGGCTAAAGAAGGTTCCAGGTCCTGTTGAGAAGATATGAACATTTCTAGAGGTTCTTTTTCAGAATTTGAATGTCCTCCAGATGATTGTGCTGATATGGAAGTTCCAAAACCCTTTGCATGGATCATGAATCTCCTAAAAACCCTTACTGAAGTGGAGATAATCTGAGAATCCCTTTGGCAGCTCTAGACAATTTTGAGTACAATTGAGCTGATAATAAATATTGGGAGATCCCTAGTACAGATGGGGTAGGTCTCAGTGAACATTTAGAAGATGGAGAACATTGAACAGATTTTTGGAAAGATGATGATTCCTGAATTTATTAGTCAGAAACAGAAAGGAAGAGGGCATTTTGGGCAGATATTGAATGTCCCAGATTTACTGGGAGAGGTGTCAAAGTTTCTAGACTCACAGATGAAGACTCTGAATATTTAAATATCATTAGGCGAGATATTAAAATTTCTGATGACTTTGGAATCCATTGGGAATTTCCCAACTACTCTGTGGATCAGGTTGAAGTTGCTGAATATCGTGCACATCTAAAAAACCTTCTACTTTCTGGAGAGAAGAAGATGTTTCTCGAATAACTGGAGAAGGTCAAATATATTACACTATTCCCTGGGCAGGAAATATGTGTTTCTTGTGGGACAGATGGGAACTTTGTTACAAACCCTTCATTATAAGAAGTGTCTTGCACTTTGTGGGAAGATCTGGATGATTCTGCAGACCCTTGGACAAATGAGCAATGTCCTAGAGACTCTTGTCCTGATATAGACAATCAAAATGACTTTGGAGAGATAATGAACATCCTTCATATGCCTACTGATGTGTTGTTTATCCTTGAGTCACTTTTGTGGATACAGAAATTTTCTACCACAACTCATCAAGTGGGGAATGTTCCTGAGTACCTGGTGAGGTGGGGTAGGTCCCAGAGTCCCTTGGGAAGGTCGGGAAAGTTTTAGAAAAGTCTGGACATTTGGTGAAGATTCTAGATGCGTCTAGAAGGTATGTACAGTTCTGACTTAATTGGGGAAAATAAGAAAACTCCCAGTATGTTGGAGTATAGAACTGAAAAGCCATTGTGTCCTTGAGGCAGATAGAAATTTTTCTACAGGCCCTTTTCTACAGGCATATGTTAAAGTTTCTGTTCTCCTCTGATAAATGATGGATTCCTATACCTCTTGGGAAGATGTAGGTGTTACTGGAACACCCTGGTTAGACACAAGAAGTCTGAGCGCCCATGAAACAGATGGAGACATTCCTAAAACCAATTTTTTAGGTGGAAAAAATCCTAGAGTCATGGGAGTATATAATGAAGTTCTCAAATCCACTCTTGAGTATTTGGATAAGACTAGATTGCCATGTACACAGGTAGAAACTTCCAGAGTCTTTTTTCCACATGAATGAAGGCAAGATTCCACAACTTCTAGTAAACATAATGAATGTCTGGAACTCACTTGAGCAGATAAGGAAATTACCAAAGACTCTAGGGAAGAGGATAGACTGCATTGCCCAGATAAAGAAATCATCATTTGCCCTTTTCAAGAAGTCAAAGTTCCTAAAGTGTCTGGAGCAGATGGATCTCTTTGTTGAACCCTTTGTGCAGACTTCCAATATCCAAGAGGTCCCATAGAATGAAACAGAGGGCCCTAGATCATCTTGCATAGGTTTAGTGTAATGAAAAGTTTCTTCTTCTGACAGTTTAGGTTTCAAAAGGCCCTGGAAAGAATGGAAATAACTCAAGTTTTCTGGGGCATATACAAAATGTCCCCATGCTCATCAGATAGCACATGTCATCTGGTAGTTGTAGAACTTTTGCATACACATGGTGAAGATGATGAATAACTTGGGTAGTCCCAGGGAGTTAGCAAATGTTCTACAAAATTTTGGGGACCATGGAACAGATTTCAAAGTTTCTCCATTTTTTTGGCCTGCTGGCTATATCCCTGAGACTCTGTGTTATATGATGCATATGCTAATGTACTTTGTGCAAAGGTGAAATGTGATCATGTATGTTGTGTATGTGAGGAAGTTCCTGAGAGCCCTTGAGCATGTAGGATGTCCTAGACTCCTTTCTGCAGATGGGAACAGACCCTTGTGTAAATACACAGGAACTACATTTTTTTGAGCACATTGAGAAGGTGCTTAACACATCTGGCAAGAGGAGTAAAGTCCCAGAGTCTCTTGAGGACAAGGATCATTGATTGAACTTCATGTGATGGAGAATTTTCCAATGTCTCTCTTTTATGTGACATTGCCCATGATAACTATGTGTATTTTGGACTTTTCCTTGGATGTGCAGAAGATAACAAAGGCCACAGAGTTCCTTTTGAAGATGCTGATGGACTCAGTGCTCAGATACATTAACTTCTAGAGGCAGATGAGCAGAGATTAGAAATGCTGGATCACTTGGTACACGTGATGAAAACCTTCTTGGCACTTTATTAAATGGTGAAGACTATGTAGGACCTGGGATAAATGGAGAGATTACCACAGGCTCTCTGACCAAAGACAAATAGCTGAGATTCATTTGTCGAAGTTGAGATGATTCTAGATTACCAGAAAAAAAATGTAAATGATAAAGTTCTCCTTGAGGAAATGAAAAAAATCACAGAGTTCCTTGTGCACAAAGGAAATTTCCAGAGGTGATCCAAAATATAAAATATGTTCAGGATATCCTGAACTCACAGAAATTTGGAACATTTCCAGAGAACCAGGGCTCGAAGAGAGGAAAAAGATCCTCCTGTTCTCTTTTCAGATTGAGAAGGTTTCAGAGATCCTGGAACAGATGGTGGATACTGTAAAGAATTTTTCACAGAATGAGACGTTTTCTGAGTGACTTGAGATGAAGTTTTCTGAGTGATTTGAGATGAAGCAGTATGCTTTCTAGTTCCTTGATTACACAGCAATGTTGCTAGAGTTCCCTTTGCAGACACAGATAAGACCAAAGACCATTGGGGAAATAAAGAAGGGTCCAAAAAAGCCCTTTTGCGCCCTGATACTCACAAAGCTATCTGACTAGATTGCAAAGATTCTAACAGTGTCTGGGTATTTTGAATAAACATCAGAGGTTCTGTCCTTGACGCAAAATGTCCTACTGTATGTTTCCAAGGTGTCAAATCCAATTGTGCCTTTGGCAGGTATGAGAATCTCCACAGTGTCCTGGGAAGCATAGGAAGACACTAAGAGTCCCTTGTGCAGATTTGGACATTTTCAGAGTTCCTTGTGAGGGTGGGCATGTTCCCACAATCATTTCATCAGAACAAGAAGATGCTGGAGTTGTTTATCTTGATGACAAAACACCCAGATGCCCTGGTAGAGATGGAATGTTCCCCTGGTCTCTTGCATAGATGGAGAATTTGTACATGGCCCTGGAACTGCTTTGAAAAGTGTAGAAACTTGTAGAGTCTCTTCAGCAAATTGTGCTAAATTCAGCCTTTCCTCAGATGACATAACATATTCCAGAGGCCCATTTGCTGGTTTCAAAGCTCTTATATTCCCTTGGCCAGAAGTGAAAAAATAATGCAGATCTTTGACAGAACTTAAAAATCATCTAGGCACTAGAGTTTGTTACAAAGCTTCTATTATGCTTTTAGCTGATGGAGAAGTTTCCACACTCTCACACCTGAAAAATGCCCCAAGGTATTCTGGGAACATTGCTATTTCTCCAAATTTTTGAAGAATATACTGAATGTTTTGAAGACCTTTGCATAAATGACAAAGAACTTGGGCTAGCAAAGTTACCTCTGTAGCTGTCGAGACTACTTTAGGAAATTTCAAAATAGCAAATTTCCTAGAGACCATAGATTATATAAAAGATTTTCCTGAGCATCTAGAGAAAATGATAAATGTTCTATGTGCTCTAGTGAAGGCAAAATTTCCCTGAGGTTACTGGCTAGATTTGTTATGTCCCATAGTCCTTGTAATCCTTATAGTATGTTGGATAGATGAAGGAATAATTTTAGATTATTGGGAAGAATTTAGATGTTTGTAAGCTGTATTAGAAGGTATCACAGTCCCTACAATAACTTGTATTGATATAGATACTTTTAGAGACCCTTGTGTAGATAGTGAATATCCTAGATTCTTGTTCAAATGCCCAAAATTCTACAGTTCCTTTTGTAGGTAAAGAAATTACCAGTAGCGTTTGAGCAGGTGGAGAAACACTGAGTTCCTTATGGGCACATTGGTTAGTCTCTAACTTAGACGGTGGATGTCTTTCTGTGCTTTGTGCCTTTGAGTGCTTTACCAAAGTGGGTTCTGTATAAGGAATAGCTTTTTCAGGCATTTGAGTAGTAGGTGAAGTTTTCAGCATCACCTGCCCTTATGTTTTCTCTTTCAGTTTCTTGTGAAGATGGTCAAAATCCATCATCTTTTTTCAAAGATGGAGAAGGAGGCTCTTTAGGTTACCAGCTGTCCCTGTTAGGTGCTGAGGAGATCCACCTGTTGTGGTGAGTGTGTGCTATACTTGGGCAGATTGTTCCGGAAGAGAGCACAAAGCCTCGTCCCCCAGCTGCTTCTGAAGGGCTGTCATTCTTACACACAATCCCCCCAAACCTGCTTGTTCTGAATGATCCTTGCTCAGGAACAGGTTTAGGCTCCTAAACTAAGGCCACCCACCCAGAGAGGTGAGTGTCTGCCTACTAGCCAGGCCTCAAGGATCCCCAAAGGTAGCACAGGCACCTTCAGCTTGGCAGCAGGGTATCCTGTGCTCTTCTGTACAATGCCCTGCCTGTCACGTTTTTCCTTTTGTCCCAGGCTTATTGGGTTACCAGCTGTTCCTGTTTAGGTGCTGAGGAGCTCCGTCTGGACTGGTGAGTGCTATTCAGGGGAGGATTGTCCCAGAAGAGAGCACAAACCCTTCTCCCCCAGCCTCTTCTGCAGGGCTGTCTTTTTAACACCCCCCCAAATCCTGTGTGGTCTACAAGGTCCTTTGCTCAGAACAGGTTTCTGCTCCTACACTAAGGCTACCCACCCAGAGAGGTGAGTGACTGCCTCCTGGGCTGGCCTCTATAACCCCCAAAGATAACACAGGCAACTTCGCTTGGTGGCAGGGTCTCCTGTGCTCTACTGGACCCCGCCCTGCCCCCCAAGTTTGCCCATTTGTCTGCAGGTCATTGGATTACCTGGTGTTCATGTTTTGGTGCTGAGGAGTTTCATCTGGACGGAAATTTTTTCTGCTTCTACACTGAGGAGATACACCCAGAGAGTCAGTCACAGCAAAGAAACATCAAGACACCAGGCCTTTCCTGGCTCCATTTGAAGGAAGAGATTGGAAAGCGCCAATGCAAGCATTCCTCCAACAACCTGAATGGCAACATAACATCACCAGAATCCAGGGATCCTGAAATAAGAATCGTATAGCGTACTCCCGAAGAATTAGTAGAAATCGACTCAAAGATGAATTATATGAAAATAATAGAGGACCTTAAACAGGAGGTGAAAAACTGCCATAAACAATTAGAGATTACAAACAAAAAGGTAGAGGAAATATATAAATCGCTCAAAGATACCCAAGAAAACCAAGACAAACAAGAAAAAGCAATCAAAAATGTAAGGGAAGTAGTTCAAGACTTTAAGAATGAAATGGAGGTAATGAAGAAAACACAAACCAAGGAAAGAATGGAGATGGAAAATCTGGGTAAACAAACAGGAACTACCCAGACAAGTACTACCAACAGATTACAAGAATAGAAGAAAGAATGTCAGACACTGAAGATAACATAGAGAAAATAAAACCACTGATCAAAGAAAACAGCAAAACCAAAAAATTCTCATCACAAAACATTCAGGAATGTGGGAAACAATAAAAAGACCAATCCGAAGAATTATCGGGGTAGAGAAGGAGAAGAAGTACAGCTCAACAATCCAGAAAATATATTTAATAAGATTGTAGAAGAAAAATTTCCCAACCTAAAGAAAGATATACCTTTGAAGGTTCAAAAAACATACAAAACACCGAATAGGCTGGACCAAAAAAGAAAAAAAAATATCTCCTTGACATATAATAATCAAAACACAAAACATACAGAATAAAGAAAGAATATTAAGATCTGAAAAGAAATAAAGCCAAATTACTTATGAAGGTAAACCTATCAGATGTACACCTGACTTCTCTATGGAAAGGATGAAAGCCAGAAGGTTTGGATAGATGTACTGCAAAAAAAAAAAAAAAAAAAGAGAACTTGGATGCATGCCCAGAATACTATACCTAGCCCAGCTTTCATTCAGTATAAATGGAGAAAACAAGATTTTCCAGGATAAAAATAAATTTAAACAAAACGTAGCCACAAATTCAACCTTACCTAAAGTAATAGAAGGAAAATCACAACACAACGAGTCCAACAATGCCCACAACAACTCAGACATCTAGTGACCCTTCACCAGCACAACTAGAAGAAGGGAAAAAGACAAACTCTATTACAAAAATAGAGAAAAAGTGACCAGAGTAAACAACCACTGTTCTTTAATATCACTTAATATCAATTGACTCAACTCACCTATAAAAATGCACAGGCTAAGAGATTGGATACAAAAAGAGGATCCAACATTCTGCTGTTTACAAGATACACACCTCATACACCAAGACAGACATCTATTCAGAGTAAAGACTGGGAAAAGGTTTATCAAGCAAATGTACCTAAGAAAGAAGCAGGTGTAGCCATACTAATTTCTAACAAAGTTGACTTCAAACTAAAATCAATCAGAAGAGATAGAGATGGACATTTTTACTCATAACAGAAACAATTCATGAGGACAAAGTCTCAATCCTGAATATGTATGCCCCTAATATAAAAGCACCCAATTATGTGAAAGAAACTTTACTAAAACTCAAGGCAGTCATCAATCCACAACCAATAATCGTAGGAGATTTCAACACTCCTCTCTCACCAAAGGACAGGTCAATCAGAGAGGAAACTAACAGAGAAATAAGAGGACTAAGGGAGGTAAGGAATCAAATGGAATTAACAGACATCTATAGATCATTCCACCCAAATAGGAAAGAATGTACCTTTTTCTCTGCAGCTCATGGAACCTTCTCGATAATCGACCTCATAATCATTAACAAAGCAAACTTACACAGTTACAAAAAATGTATTAGGAACAACCTGTGTCTTATCAGATCACCATGAATTAAATTTAGAATTCAACAACAGTGCTACCCCCAGAAAGCTTACAAACTCATGGTAACTGACAGTCAACTACTGAACCACACCTGGATCAAGGAAGAAATAAAGAAAGAAATTAAAATCTTTCTTGAATGCAATGAAAATAAGGACTCAACATACTTAAACCTATGGGACACTATGAAAGGGTAATTTATAAATTGAATGCTATCTGCATTAAAATCCCATCATAATTCTACACAGATCTTGAGAGGACATTAATCAAGTTTATATGGAAAAACAAAGAACCCAGGTTCGTCAAAAGAATCTTATACAATAAAGGAACTTCTGGAGACATTACCTTCCCTGACTTCAAACTCTATTACAGAGGTTCAGTAATGAAAACAGCTTGGTTTTGGCACAAAAACAGAGAAGTTGATCAATGGAATAGAGAAGCCCTGGATTTTATCCCACAAACCTTTGAACACCTGATATTTGATAAAGGAGCTAAAACTATTCAATGGAAGAAAGAAAGCATCTTCAACAAATGGTGCTGGCAGATCTAGTTGTCAACCTGTAGAAGAATGAAAATCGGTCTATATCTATCACCATGGACAAGAATCAAGTCCAAATTGATTAAAGACCTCAATATCAGGCTGAACACATTGAACCTGATAGAAGAGAAAGTGGGAAGTACTGTACAGCATATGGGCACAGGTTTTCACTTCCTAGGCCTATCCCCAGCAGCACAGACATTAAGGACAACATTGAATAAATGGAACCTCTGAAACAGAAAAGCTTCTGTAAAGCAAAGGACACTGTCAGTAAGACAAGAAGGCAACCCACTGACTAGGAGAAGATCTTCACCAACCCGCAACAGACAAAGGTCTGATCTCCAAAATATATAAAGAAACTTGACTTTAAAAAGCTAATAAACACAATTCAAAATTGGGGCACTGAACTGAAAGGAGAATTCCAAACAAAAGAAGTTCAGATGGCCGAAAATACTCAAGTTCACATTCATCCTCCTTGGTGATCAGGGAAATGCAAATTACAACAAATTTGAGATATCATCTTACACCTGTCAGAATGGCTAAAATCAAAAAAACAATTCATAGCTTTTACTGGAGAGGTTGTGGAGTAAGGGGCACACTCGTCCATTGCAGGTGGGAATGCAACTTGTGCAACCACTTTGCAAATCTGTGTTGTGATTTCTCAGGAAATTCGGAATCAACCTACCCCATGATCCAGTAATACCACTCTTGGGAATATACCCAAGAGATGCCCTATCATATGTCAAAAGCATTTCTTCAACTATGTTCATAGTAGCATTATTTGTAATAGCCAGAACCTGGAAACAATCTAGATGACCTTCAATGGAAGAATGGATGAAGAGAGTGTGGAATATATACATATTAGAGTACTACTCAGTGGTAAAAAAAAAATGACTTTGCAAATTTTGCAAGAGAATGTATGGAAATAGAAAACACTATCCTGAGTGAGGTATCCCAGAACCAAAAAGATGAACATGGGATGTACTCACTCATCATTGGTTTCTAGCCATAAAGTAAGGACATTGAACATATAATTTATGACCCTAGAGAAGCTATATAAGAAGGTTAACACCTCCTCCCAAAAAAAAAAAACATATAGTGGTCCACCTGGATATAGGAAGTAGACAAGATTGAAGGGCAAAACCTGGGATATTGTGGGTGAGATGGCATGGGGCTAAGGGGATATGGAGTAAGAAATGTGAGAAGGGGAGACTAGGGGAATGGGATGGTTGTCATAAAGGAAGGGTGGACACCAGAGCAGAGAAATTTATATCCTAAGGAAGAGAGCCATCTTAGGGTTGGCAAAAGACTTGACTCTAGAGGGGCTCGCAGGTGTCCAGGGTGATATCCTTAGCTAGTACCTTTAGCAACTGAGGAGAGGGAACCTGAAATGACAATATTCTATAGCCATACTGAGGAATATCTTGCATATCACCTTAGAACCTTCATCTGGCAATGTATCGAGATATAGACTGAGACACAAATTGGAGCACCAGACTGAGCTTAAGATCCCAAGGCCAGCTGGACTGTGACAGAAAAATCATGGGATAAAAGCAGCCTCTCTGAATATGGTGGACAATAGGGCTGCTGAGAAGCCAAGGACAATGGCACTCGGTTTTGATCCTACTTCATATTCTGGCTGTGTGGGAGCCTAGCCATTATGGATATTCATCATCCTATGCCAGTATTGAGGGGGGAAGATCTTTGGACTTTCCAAAGGGCAGGAACCCTGACTGCTCTTCAGTCTGGAGAGAGAGAGGTAGAGCAGTGGGAAGAGGGGAAGAAGGGTGGGAGGAGGGTGAGGGAAATGGCAGGCTGGAAGAAGGAAGAATTTTTTTTTCAATTTAAAAAAAAATATATCCAAAATATGAGCAGAAAGAGGGAGAACAAGAGCAAGAAAGTCAGGACAATGAGGGGTGCACCCACCCACTATGACATTAGAACAGATCTATTCAGAGCTCACCATGGTCAGTGGGACTGGGACTGAATAGCATGGGATGATACAGGACTTTCTGAAACTGGCGGGAAATGAAGGCTGATAAGAAGCCAAGAACAATGGCACTAGGTTCTGATTCTAATACATGAACTGGCTTTGTGGGAGCCTAGCCTGTTTGGATGCTCACTTTCCTGGTCCTTGTTAGAAATAGAAGAACCTTGGACTTCCAGCAGGTCAGAGAATCTGGACTGCTCTTCATTCTTGAGAGGGATGGAGAATGGTATGGAGGGTGGGGGAGAGGGTTATGAGAGTGAAGGAAGGGGGTAATGTGTGCAAGGAGGGGGAGGGAAATGGGAAATGGGAAGGAGGTGGAAATTTTTTCATTTGCAAAAACTAAAAAATATACAATAAACAAAAATAAATGATGGAGAAGGAACTAGACTTGCTTGTGTTAGAGAGGAAGGTCCTTGAGTTATTGGTGTTGGTGGCAATGTGTCTGTAATCATTGGGACATATGGAGACATTCCCAAATCATCTGTTATACAAGACAGATGGCTATGTGTGCACTGGTCAATCTTATATAGTCCCAACTATTCATGGGAAGAGGCTGACTCTTGTACTGATTGTTGGCTATATGGTGAATAAGGTAGAGATCCCTGAGTAGATATGTAAAGTTGGTCATATAGAAAATGTACTAGATTTTTGGATGTTGATAAAAAAGTTTTATGGGATCTGGTGCTATGTTGTAAATGTCCTGTAGTTCCAGAATGAAATCACTAAGGCCCTGTATGCCTTTTGAAATATGGTGATAAATCTGTGAAAACAAGTGCGCTAGCTTATTTTGGAAAGATTGTGGTGGACCCAGAATTAATGTGGAAGATGCTCAATATTCTACAGTCCCTGATCTTGATGAGAAAAATCCCAGTGTATTTTGGAGAGACATAGAATTTTACCAATGCCTTTGATAACACATGCAAGTTGGTTTTTTCCTTAGAGTTGTTTGAAGAGGTATATGAGCATCTGGTGAGTTCATTTAAATATCTGCCCTACCATATCTGGAAAACACTGTTACATTGTCATTGATCATGTTCTGTGGGACTTGGCTATAAACTCACGAAAAGCATCACCGGCACACAGGATAAATATGTACACATTGATGCACACTGCTGTGTGATATGAACACTTATAGTGAATGCACGGATCTCCATAAAATTACATAACTAGGGAATCTGTGATGTTAGGTGGAGTGTGGGAAAGACACCACAAACCCATCATCCTCCCAAATACCAGTGTTATATTGATGCCTGCCTCCTATTATGCAAGGATCCCTCCCTCTTGTATGTGGAATTTTTTGGTTCCTTCATCTTCACAAACTTGGTTAAAAAGTTGGAGGTATCAAACAGCCAGTCAGCATTCAGAATGTAGATCAGTTGTCCCTGGACATGTAATTTGGCTACAAAGTGGGTGAGAACCTGTACCAGGCAAGACTGGTACATCCTCACCACTTATCCTCATCCTCATCGTCACTCTCTGGGTGGGCCTGGAGCACAAATAAGGAAAAATGGAATAGGCCTCCTCCTTAATAGAAAACCTTGTAAATCCTCAGTTTGGCTTGACTGTCAGAGGGAATGCAGCACATTTTATCCTAAAAGGCATACTCATCCATTGGTTCACTCACTTATCCAATGAATGATAAAATTCATCCATTCTTCTATGTCTCTCTCTTTCCTTCAATCCCTCTTCCATTTCCCCCTGTATCCTGTCAACAGCTTGCCTATATAAATCTTATAAGTCTCTTCTGTTCTAGAAACTTTCATTTGTAAAGATCTTATCCTCTCAGGGAAGCATTTGTTTTTGGTTCTCTATGGAAGGAGGCCATATGAGGAAGATCATATGAGCAACCATGACAACTCTTGTGCTGTAAAGTTAGACAGACCATATAATGATAGCTAACATTCCTGTACAGTGAGTCAGAGGTCCATGAGCAATGCCTCTGGTGACAGACTGGCAGACATCACTGTGTTCACACACACTTAACTCAGTCAGTGTTCACAGATCCTGGAGAGTGAGGTTTAATTCTTGTCCTAATGTGATGAAGAAACCAAGATGAAGAGAACAGAGTTGCCTGAAGTAAGGCCTCAAAATGGGTCATTTGCAAAGTAAGGCAACCTGCCTTCACAGGTGCTGCCTCCCTATCTTAGTCAAATCCATCCTTCCATAGAGTAGCTATAGAGTGCTTCGATAGAGTACAAATGTCCAGCCATCTGCTAACCTCATGTTTGAACCCAACTGCCTTTGATTTCTGAAACAATTGCTGTCCCCTTAAGGTCTCATAACAACACAAAAAGTTACATAAGAACTCTCCAGCACCACATTCGACTAATTCTAAGTCCCAAAAATGCAGCAAGTTATGTTTATTGGTAAGAAAGATGGTTCTGTTGGGACAAAATGATGTAGCATTGAAAAACAGATTGGCGTAATCAATATGATTGCATGTGATATGGCCCACACAGGTTTCTGACTCTGAACACTTGGTCCTCAGCAGGTTTTGGAGGTTGTTGAGACCCAGAATTGAGCTGTAGGCATTGGGTTATGAAAGCACAAGCCTAGATGTTTCAGGGCATCCTTTCACTTGGTCTCAACTGTTTACCCATGCTCAGTGGGTATTGGAGATTGTGGTGACCCTGAACCTAGCTGGAAGCTTTGGGGCTGAAAGGACAAGCCTTGATATCTCAGGACATCCTTGTACTTGGTCCCCACTGTTTACTCATTTCCTTACAGAGAACGTGCAGACTCCTGCTCCTGCTGCCTCGCCTTCCCCACATGAACAGAGAGAATATCCTCCTCACCCAGGTTGCTTGTATCACATATGAAGGTATAAGTCACAAACAATATCACAGCAGTTTGGAATTGTGATTAATAGAATGATTAGTTCTTTAAAGGGGAATAACTTACAGTCACCATCCTTGGCAAAAGCCCTCTGCGGGATCAGGAAAGGAATCTAGCAGCCAGGAAGAGAAGCTGGAAGCAAGAGATCAAGCTGAATGTAGATGTTGATTGGTGAAAGAGAGAGAGACCACATATCAATGGGCTGGTATCTCTGTGGCTATTTGCTGAAGGAGATGAAGGAGCTTGTGCGGCACACATATTTGGATAGAGCAACAAAAATGTTATTAGTATGTGAGAAAAAAAAACTATTGTAGTTTCTTTATTTCAGTCCTTAAGGATACATCACCATTCCAAACAACAGCCTTCTGCAGGATCAGGAAAGGAGCTTAGTAGATGGAAGGGAAGCTTGAAGCAAGAAATCAAGCTGGAGGCTAATGCTGCTTTCTGAAAGAGAGAGAGACCACAAATCAATGGGCTGGTATCTCAGTGGCTATTCAGGAAACATCACAGAGAAAGGATCTGCTTCATGTATGAGAGTCACAGATGATTTCCCTTTAAGAAAAAGACCCATCAAAATTCCCAATAACATCATTAGCATTCAACAACATGTCTATGATTTCTTTGCCTTGCCTTTGATTGTGCAGTAAATGATGCTGATAGTTAATCTGTGCAATTAATGCAAATTTCCTTTTAACTGAATAGCCAGAATTGACAGGTTATTTTAAACACAGCCGGGAGTCACTTTGTGTTTGATTTAAACTGAAGAGATCTTCCAATGCAGATTGGCAGCTATGAAGCCCAGCACAGAAACAGTGTTCCCTTTCATTGATCATGTTCTGTATAACTTGGGCTATGAAACTAATGAACAGAATCACACACACACACACAGAATAAACATGTACACATTGTTGCATACTGGTCTGTGACAGGTACACATATGATGTATGCTCCGAGCTCCATAAAATCAGTTAACTAGGGAACACCCACCCTGATGTTAAGTCGAGGGTGGCAAAGACCCCAAAAACCCATCAGACTCCCAAATACTAGTATGGTATTGATATCTGACTCCCATCATGTAAGGATCCTGCCATACAGTAACGGGGTGATTTTTGGTTGTTCATCTTTACAAACTTGATTAAATGTTAGAGTTTTCAAACTGTCAGTTAGGGTACAGCATGTATATCAGCTGTCTCAGGTCAGGTATTTGGCTACAATTTTGGTGAAAACTTATAACAGGGTATGCTGGTACACCCTCACCCCTTCTTCTCCCTGTCCTCATCATCACTCTCGTGGGTGGCCTGGAGCACAAAGAAGGCAATATGGAATAAGCCTCCTTCTTAGTGGAAAACCTTGTCAATCCTCAGTTTGGCCTGAATCTCAGAGGGAATGCAGCACATTTTATCTTACTAGGTCTCCTCATTCATTGGTTCACTCATTTTTCCAATGAATGATCGAATTCATCCATTCTCCCATGTCTCTCTCTCTCTTCTTCTTTCCCCTCTTCCATTTCCCCCTTTATTGTGTTAATTAGAGTAGCGGGGCTGTGTCTTCATCACCATGGCTGACTCACTAGCTTATGCTCCGAAATAACAACACAAAAACTGTATTTTTTAAACACTGCCTGGCCCATTAATTTGAGCCTCTTAACCCATTACTAACAATCTACTATTCACCACAAGGTAAGTTTACCAGTAAATATTTAGAATGACTGACCTTGTGGCTGGATGTATCGCCATCTGCCTCAGAGAGCAGAGCTATTGTGTCTGCCAGGAAGAGGGGAGAATGGCATCTCTGAGCTCACTGCCCATTCAAGGTGATATGTCGAGATTCCATCTCAATTGCCATGGGCTCCATGAGAAATGTGCTCAACAAATTAGAAAGCTCCTATCTGTGGTGATGACATTATTAGTGTCTTGAAGAGGAGGAGACCCTCATGGTCATCTGCTGCTCTCACCCATGTAAATGAATCTCACCTGAGCGTAGACTGTTTTTTGTTTTTATCATAAAAAGAATTCCACTTTACTGCCTTACAAAAAACTTAATGAAGATCAGTCAAAAAGAATGGGAAACAAGTCAAAGGTGGTTAACATGTGGAGTGGATTTCTGAAAATAAACCTGCACATTCAGAGTATCCCTTTAGAATCTACTTTTTAATATCATCCTGCCTCTGGAAGGCCAAACAGCTCTCTATTAAGCCATATTTAGAGATATTTTCAGGGAAAAACGCTGCATACAGAAAATATACACAGGATCTGGAATATGGTTTCTTTCTTCTCTGTTATGCTTGAAAAACTATTTTATGTTTCATTTTCTTAGAAGCACAAAATATAGGATTAACTCTATGAAAATGAATACTTGATTAGTAACATAGAAAAGTTTTTATTTATATTTTTCCAATAGAATTCTTCTGTGGATTGTTAGTGTCTGCTTATCATCTATTGCCCCAACATGATTAGTTAAAGTTTAACATCAGGATATATGTACTGTAGAATGGTGTCTAATGGGGTTCAACCTGGTGGTGTCAATTGCCTTTTATGGTCACAGAAAGGATTCGTGGGAAATAAGGACACTCTTTCACAGTTCATTATGTGATTATATTTTTCATTATTCAGACAAAGTAAGCTTGACACCTCTAACAAGTGTGGTCTAATATTTGCTTGTCCAATGAGAATATCCCAATTTGGTGGTCACAGGAAGAAATTCGTAGACCAGCTGGGTCATATGGATGGTATACCAAATTTCAGGCAAAGCTGGGAAATACCCATGGAACCTTGGCTATCAGGGTTTTTTTGAAATTCTCTTAGCAAAAAATGAGCTTCCTGGGGCAGAATGGGAACGTTCGAGTATCATTACCTCCTGGAAGGATCTATTGGGCTCTAATAACCAAAGAGGCAATATTGCTGGGAGGTGGATTTCTGTATCACCCTTTATTAACATGGGCAAGATTGATGTTCCATGTTTTATAAGCCCACCCTTATCTGGAACACAATTCCTTTGAGTTACTTTTTAAAATGGGTTACTTCAATAGACCTCTGTGTAGGACATGACAAAAAAGAGGCTCCATAGATACAAAATCTTCTTAGCCTCTCTTCTGGACACCATACAGTAGTCCAACCACCCTGGAGAGCCACTTCTCCCCTCTCCTCCCACAACTTTCATTATCAAATCATACTTTGGTTCTTCCTCATGATAGCTACATACAGTATCGCTGCCCCAGCAAATTCATTGTGCCTATCCCTTCTTAGACCCTGGTCAAAATTGTTCTTTCATTTATGTAAGAACTTTCTACTTCATGCAATGCTTCTCTTTCTCACTCCCTCTCTCTCCTTTGGTTCTGCTTAGTGTTTCCATGCCATCCTTGTTTCACTTGGTTTCAGAGCTGGCAAGCTCATTCCAGCCCCATGAAGACTTAAGCCAGTTTTACCCTAGGTAGGTAGGTAGTTTTACTCTAGGTAGGTGGACCATATCCATGATGTTGGAGTTTCCTCTGTCTTCTGTGAATAAGATAAATAAATAAAAAACAAAACTGTTTTGGACCTCTAGCAAGGAAGAACTTAGGTAGACATGGGAAGCTTAAGTGGGCATAAGAATTCCTGCTTCCACTTTAGGATCAGGTGAAAGAGCTAAGACCCTCTAACTTAGAAGGAGGAGTCTGATGCTTCTTAGGAATGTGTGGAAAAATCTCAGCCTCCCTTGGTCATATTTCTATGAGCTTATTGGCCCGAAGCTAAAACATGAATACTACCCTGTAAAATAGAGGATGTCCCAGGCACTTACTTTTTCATTGGCACCAAACTTGAAATCACAATTGATAATACATATTTTCTGAATGTGCACGCCAGGCATGTCAGAAGTCGTAGAAGTCTGTGACTCAGTTTCTTCATCTGATTTAGGTCCATCCACAAATTCCTTTTCATATATGATAGGAAATTTCTGTCAAAAGGGCTAGAGTGAAGATATTAGTCTGTGTTATGTTCCGCTTGCTGTTGTGTTCAGGAACCTTGGTCCAGAGAGCTGAGATCTCTTGAGTCCGAACAGTACTAAACAGGCCACCCAAATTAGAAGTTATAGTTAGGAAATCAAATGAAAATTACCTTGATCACACTTTGCAGGCCTGAGGAACTCTTTATTAATATGAATGTCTAAATATCACTAAGTAAGATAGAATAAAGCCATGGTGATTTGGACAGAAATAAAAGGACAATTACAATCTTCATCAAAAATGAGATGTGGCTGAATTCATGGGAATAATGAGAAATATTAATGCACTATGGCCAGAACTGGAACTTATGAGACATTTTGGGCACAGGTAAGGTCTACACCTTTTTGTCAGAGATGTCAAGTCTATGGCAATGTGCAATAAAACAGGAATAGCAATTTTCCATCAAGTGTAAAATAAGCTCCTTGTAGAGCAGAGGAAGGTCTTGTTGGGGCTAATGAGCTCCCAAAGGTTTTTCTGTATTGACAATATCCCTTCTGGGCTTGTGAAATGCTGGGAAGTATTTTCCAAGTGGATGTATGGTGGTTTTCTGTCTAAGAAACCATTGGTCAGATAAGATAATCCCACATATGTAGATTAAAGAAAGTTTGAAGAATCCTAGAAAGTTGGATATATACCAAACATACATTGTCAAGAGAACAGTGCTATAGGCTGCATTGTAGAGGTGGTAGGCCTGAGTCATTTTTGGGCAAAAGAGTACATATTTCATGCCATCTTGGTCTTTGTGAGTAAGTTCTATTTCACCATAGATAGAGTGGAAACACAAGTATTTCCAAATAGTGTATGATGCTATAATATTCTGAATAAGACTTTCTTAATCTCTATGAAAGGAAGACATTTTCAGACTTCTTGGCAAGAGCGCAGGAGTTTGAGGACCCTGGAGAAAATGAGGATAATGATGATTGTTACAGGTGATGTATTGGAGGTGAAGCATATTTTAGTAAAATGGGAGATGGTCTAGCCATCCTTCATCAAGAAATAAATGATTGGATGCTTGTTAAGTGACAGTAAGTTTTGAAGGCCTTTTTGATTGGAATTTGAATGTTTTGGGCCTTGAGAAAATATAGACCTTCTCTGCGCCCCTCAGTCAGGCAGGGTAAGTATAAGGCTCTCTTGATGACCAAGTGTGCATTTGAGCTCTATTTGACTAAATAGATGGTGGTGATGAATGGAAGACTTCGGCAGACATAAAGAGAAAAGCAGAGTCCCAAACCACTTAAGTACCAGGTAGTATCCTAGACTACCTTGTGCAGTGGAGGAAGGACTGCATCACAGTCTAGAAGATTCACATCTTCAGGCAGCTGTGGCAGGGCTGGCAGCAACCTGAACATCATGTATCAGTCAATGGCAGGCTCCAGTTCTCATCAGCGACATTGATGTGTAAATGAAGGATGAGACTTCTTCATTTTGGTGACTTTAATGAAGCAAAGATGTCCTAATTGCAGACTATGTCACTTCAATGCAGAGAAAGATTAAACTTCTTTGGTCACACATGTATTTTCAAAGTGGAGGTAGTTAGAGGGGAAAGATCTCCATTATGCGGATATTTCTGAGGCCCACAAGCATATAGGGGATGATCTGAGGATCCTTTGATCCTGGTCACTTTGAGAAAAATGGAAATACTGGGATGACTTTAGTAAAAACCACATAATTTTATGAATTTCCTTAAACATAATGAGAAAACCTTGAGTGTTATTTGTAATAGCAGAAAGGCCTAACTGCTATTTAATCATAAAGATCTTTAGATAACCAGTCATCAAAATGGCACAGTGTGAGATGCCATGAGAAAAGGAACATTTTGGGGAGATGTTATTCCGAGGAGAAACTTCTGAGGTCATTCTGAATAGTCTTGCTTTGTGAGAAAATGCCTGACCATGTATGACCAAATATCAATAATCACACCAGAGTGTAGAAGGGAAAGAACAAGTTTAACTCGAGTAAGATTATTTTAGTCATCATTGGCTTCCTACTGTGTTTCCAACTTCCATGACCCATATATTACATCAAATATTGGGAAGATTACAAGAAACAATTACAATGATCTTTCCTCATGATTAGTCTTGTTACAAACTTTTCTGCTTCCTAAGAGTTGTATTGTTCTGTGCATATCCATCAATGTAAGTGATGTAGGATGCCCTTGTTTATGTGTTTTTCTTTCCTGGTTAATGAATAAATCTGCTTTGACCTATGGCAGGGTGGAATTCATTCAGGCTGGAAGAGATATAGAAAGAGATTAGGTGGCTGCTGATGTAGAAGTATACCAGAATTTTTCTGTTGGCCACAGCCATAAGGTGATACAAAGATTAACAGAAATGGGTTAATTTAAGATGTAAAAGTGAGGTAAAAAGAAGACTGAGTTAATAGGTTAAGTGATATTGTCAATTTCTGTGTGATTATTTGGGTAGGGGCAGTTGGGAAACATAAGGGCAGTCTTCATTTACATGAATGACATGAACATTTTGCATTTCTAACTGTTACATTTTAGGCAGTGTCCATGATTATTAGTTTTAGCTTTTTATATTTTTCCCTCTACCTAAAGTCTTGTGAGGTCCCATGGTTACAAAAGTGTTTCCCTAGCAGTTGTAGACCCTGGGATTGGGACTAAGGTAATATGAGTCCAATGGTCAAGTTAAATGTGTCCATGGAAGCAGGGGGATGCTCTAAGGCCTCCCAGGGTCAGTGGCTAGATCTGAAACTCAATTTAGACTAAGTGAATGATTTGAAATCCCTTTGGCATGGAACCCAATTCTGACAGGTTATTCACCATGTGGACTATTTCAGACACCCTATGGAAAAAATGGGTTCTTTGTAAATTTTGTGGTTGAAGTTGTAATCATAGTTCCCTCTTTCACTACACTGGACTGAATATGGGCAAATCTGATTCTCACTTTTACAGTGTCAGTGGTGTAAGTATTATTTAATCTGGGCCCTTTGTATTCAAAGGTAAAGCTTGAGGGTTTTAGCAAAAAAATGAATCCTTAAGACCACCTTTGGCACATGACGAAAGTCTGGAGTAAGCTTTGTCCTAGGAGGGATGTCTGACAGTTTCTTCAGTGAAATAAATTGAGTAAGCTAATTTGAGGAGAGTGAAGGCATTGACTCTTCATGAGAAAGGGTAAATTTTGAGACCTCTTTAGGGCAACTGTATACGTTTGGACACCCTTGCACACAGGGGAGAATTATCATGCACCATCCTGTTATAGGTGAATGTTCTTACTAACCCATTCAGAGAAGGAAGGTCCCATTATTGCACTTCAACTTCCAATATTTCTTTAGAGCTTTCTCATCTTTTGTTGACCCTTGGGGAGTTAGGCAGCAGCAAGAGCTTTCTTCCTTATGCCTTCGTGCCTCTCAGCAGCTAGATTTCTTCTTCTTTCTCAGGTTGTTTTCTTGTTCCATGTATGGACACCAGTGATGGGGCCAGTTGATTTCTAGTGATTGGATTTAAAAACATAGCTTAGGATTCAGTTTCTAATTTTATAGTTATGACAGGGACCCAAAACCTACAGTGGAGCAATGCATTTCACTAGCTACCTGTACCAAATATTAAAGGTTTAAATCATTTTTATTTAGAGCAGCATATTTTGGAGGTAGTTTAAAACAGAATAAAATTCTTGAGAATTCTTGACAGAATCCTACAAGGTAGGATGCAGCATTATTCAAAATATCATCTCTAATGTCACCTTGTGAATAAAAGGAATGTATGAGTTTCCTTGAGTCAAAGACAATGCTTCCTAACCTTCCTGGAATAGGTGGATTATGTGTAAGTACACATTCTTAATGGAGAGAAGGATGATGGCCCAGTTTGCCCTAGGGTAGTTCTCATGAAACCTTCGTTAAACAATGTATATATGAGGTCTCTTGAAAACAGGACTACAGAAAACCTCTTCTTAGAATGGAAAATTATGAGGCTATCTTCAGCAAATGAGAAATCTCAATTGTCTTAATTCACAGGGAGGAGGGCTCCAGTCATATTTGGTAAAATAGTATGCAATAAATCCAGGATGAAAAGTGGAAAGTTGCAAGGCATCGTGGATAATGAGTAAGAGTCTGGCGCTGCACTAGCATCCAGCTAATTTTCACAAGGCAAACATACATACCAATGAGAAATATTTGATAGTCTAGGGCAAATACCATAACAATCTTCCAAAAGACTAAGTAGTAATGCAAGCATTTATGTTTCCTCAAGGGTGTGTTCAGCTGTATATATCTGTGCATATTGAAACAGTGCATTTTTGGTTTTTTTTTCTTTTATTTATTTATTAAAAATTTCTGTCTCTTAGCTGCCACCTCCTCCCATTTCCCTCACCTCCCCTAATCAAGTTCCCCTCCCATGTCAGCCCATATAGCTATCAGGGTTCCCTGGCCAGTGGGAGGTCCAAGGATCACCACCTCCATCCGGGTCTAGTAAGGTGAGCATCCAAACTGCCTAGGCTCCCACAAAGCCAGAACATGCAGTAGGATAAAAAACCCACTGACATTGCTATTGAGTTCTCAGTAGTCCTTATCGTTCGCTATGTTCAGTGAGTCCGGTTTGATCCCAGGTGTTTTCAGACCAAAGCCAGCAGGCCTTGGTGAGTTCACGATAGAACTTCCCCATTGTGTGCGTGAACCCCTTTCGGTCCTGAGTTCCATGCTCCTTCTCTCTGTCTACTTCTGCTCCTGATTTGGACCTGAGATTTCTTTGAATATTCAAGAATCATACAGAACACCAAAAAGACTGGATCAAAGAAAATCATCCCCTCACCATATAATAATCAAAACATGAAATACACAGGTTAAAGAAATAATATTAAGAAACAGTGCATTTTTGAAAACAAAATTGGAGACAGATGGCTTGAGAGCCAATTTTCTCTTTCCACCTTCTGTCCTGTGATCTAAAAGCAGAAAGATGTAAGAGCCCATGGATCACAAATGTGTTTTTATGATTATCTTTGTCAGAGGGGTTTCTTTTCCTTTTGGCAGATGAAACATGTCTAAATCCTCTTTGTGACAAAGAGAGATGCTTACAGCCCCCATGTTCTGTATGGGAAGCATGAATATCCGCTTTGTTATAGCCTGTTACAATTTAGTTTTGATAAGTCTTGAATGCTTATGGCTGCCTTTGGGAGAAGCAATACCTCTACCACACTTTTCGTGAGATTGTGAGGATCTGCACCCTCCCTTAGAGATGGAAGGTTCTATGCACATCTGAGGAGTAGCTTTTTGTTTCTGGCTAACTTTTGGATGGTGAATCCTTGAACTCTGTTTTGGACAAAGAGCATATTAGGCAGCCTTCATGTTCTGAATGGGAAACATGAACAACTTCTTTGTTAGAGGGGACCTGTTCCAAGTTGATTTTGGTAGATTTGAAATATCTAAGAAATCCTTGGGAAGAAGGAGAAAACCTGAGACCCTCCTTATAAGGTTGTGAGGATCTCAAATTCCCTTTGCAGAAGTAGTAGTGAGGCTCTCTTTGAGCTCCGTTTTAAGCATTGCAGCAGCATTGTTAGAAACCAAATCTCTGCCCCGTTTTTGAGAGAATGGTGAACTTTCAAACCTTCATCTTCTGTTGGCACAGATTTGAGGCATTATTCTTTAGAATCAAGTTTTGATTTTGTTTTCTTTGTTTACATATATTTGGAACCACCTGGTTGAGAGGGAGAGCATCTTTGATATTTTGTATATCTTGATATTTGAGTGGAACAAGAATTGAAGTTCAATTCTGATGATACTTTGTTTGGAAACACTCCTAGGAGGGGTAGCAGTAGAACGTGAGTCCTTTCTGACATATATGGAAGATGTGAGCCTACTTTTGGCAGATGTGAATTATCTTAAGTCATCCAATTCTAAAAGTAAATATCTGATACTTCATTTAATAAATGAAGCATGCTTCACTATTTTTTGATTGAATTGAAAATTCTATGGCTTTTATTGGGATAAGAGTAATATCTTAGACAGTCTCCATGAGAAGGAATAGGAATGAACTGTCATGTGCACAAGTAGACATTCTTAAAGACTCCATTGAAACGAAAGTTCCCACTCCTTCTTGGGTAGATGGTATAGGTTCTAGAAGCCATTGGTATGGTGTGGCATTTCCAAAGGTATCATAAATAGGTCTAGGAGGCTCCATATTCTTGTAGTAATATACTGAAGGGCCTCGAGTACATTTTTGTCAAAATTCCAATGTCTCAGAGCCTCTAAAAAGGATGGTAAAGTTTCTACAGCACCTAACACAGGTTCTGAGCTCTTACTAAGCTCTTTTGCTGTTGGCAACATTTCTTAGGTCTCTGGTGTAAGGGATGGTTGCAGATTCTATATTGAAAGAGGTTGATATTCTAAGGAATCTTGGGAAGTTGTTGAAGTTTCCGTAACCTTACTGTAAGAAGATGTTATTTCTAGAAAACATTTGTGAAATGGTGGAGTTTCTATTGTACCCTAATGAGAGTCAGAAAGATGAAACATTCCTGTATCAGATGATGACTGTCCTAAAGGCTCAAGGGTCAAAGTAGGGCCTGAAGCCTCTTGGGATGACAAAAATAATCTGGAGACTCTTGAGCGGACGATGAAGTGATTCCTATGCTGATATGGACAGTCCCAGAGCCTCTTGGAAATGCAATGAATATCCTGTATAGCCTTGCTGAGAGGATAATCTTCTTGTACAATTTGAGATATTTCCTGACAATGTTGTGCTGAAGGGGATAATGACCAAGTCCCAGATGCAGGTAGAGTGGGTCTTAGAAAATCTTTGTCCGGTGGAGGAGGTCCCAGATTCATCCAAAGATACTGATGGTCCAATAATTTCTTTTGCAGGTGCAGATGGTCCTATAGTACTTTAGCCAGAGATGAAATTTTGAGACTTTCTAGGGTAGAGGGAAAAGTTTTTAAAATTCCTAGGTAAGAGTCTGATATATTACAAGCTTCTTGGAAGATGCCAAAGTTCTGATGTCTCTGGCACAACGGGGGCCCGTTTTAGACTCTGTACTGAAAGAAAAATATGTGCTACAGCATTTTGGACAGGTGCTGAGGGGTGTATAAATGTCTTTGGGTAGAAGAAGCCTTTTCTAAAGTGCTATGAGTAGATGGTGACGTTTCTCATGGCCTATTGAATATTCTGATAGTCCAAGATTTCCTAGATCAGATAATGATAATGACTGTCCTTGATGCCATTGTTCCAAACAAGGGCCTGATGCCTCTTCAAGTGACAGGGAAGTATCTGAAGAACCATGAAAATTTGGTGAGTGTCAAAGAGATTCTTTTGCTGATATGGACATTCCTAGAGCCCCTTGTGCAGACAATCCATTTACTGGAGAGTTTTGCTTCAGTGGTTTCATAAAGTCACCTGTTTGCATGAACATATTTGTTTTAAATCGTTGCCCATTAATGAAATTCTTTAAGGCCCCATTTGAGATGAGGCAGTATTCACAAAGTGTTGGTTAGATGGAGAAAATCCCAGAGCTCTATAGGTAATTGTTGGTTATCTCAATGTCTCTTGTTCAGTTATAGAGGCATGTACACCCTTGGCAATTGTTGAAAATCTCATTGTCTCTAAAATAGATGTCAGAGTGTCTATAGACCTTGAGAGAGATTTCAAAATACTACAAATCTCGATATAACATGGCAAAGGATATGTTGTCTCTTAAGCAATATTGGGAAGAACTCAGAGGCCACTCCAAAGAAGCTTGGATTTCTCGAACACTTTGAGCTAATAATGGTGCTGTTACTACAGACTTTTGGAGAGCACCTTGTGTAGAAATTGATCTTCCTACAGGATCTTGTGAAGATTGAGAAAGTCCACAATCTTGTGGAATAGATGATGGATGTAAAACAGCCTCTTGGGCTAAAGAAGGTTCCAGGTCCTGTTGAGAAGATATGAACATTTCTAGAGGTTCTTTTTCAGGATTTGAATGTCCTCCAAATGATTGTGCTGATATGGAAGTTCCAAGAGCCCTTTGCATGGATCATGAATCTCCTAAACACCCTTACTGAAGTGGTGATAATCTGAGAATCCCTTTGGCAGCTCTAGACAATTTTGAGTACAATTGAGCTGATAATAAATATTGGGAGATCACTAGTACAGATGGGTTAGGTCTCAGTGAACATTTAGAAGATGGAGAAAATTGAACAGATTTTTGGAGAGATGATGATTCCTGAATTTATTAGTCAGAAACAGAAAGGAACAGAGCACTTTGTGCAGATATTGAATGTCCCAGATTTACTGGGAGAGGTGTCAAAGTTTCTAGACTCACAGATGAAGACTCTGAATATTTAAAAATCATTAGGCGAGATATTAAAATTTCTGATGACTTTGGAATCCATTGGGAATTTCCCAACTACTCTGTGAATCAGGTTGAAGTTGCTGAATACCATGCACATCTAAAGAACCTTCTACTTTCTGGAGAGAAGAAGATGTTTCTAGAATAACTTGAGAAGGTGAAATATATTTAATATTCCCTGGGCAGGAAATATGTGTTTCTTGTGGGACAGATGGGAACTTTGTTACAAACCCTTCATTATTAGAAGTGTCTTGCACTTTGTGAGAAGATCTGGATGATTCTGCAGACCCTTGGACAAATGATCAATGTCCTAGAGACTCTTATCCTGATATAGACAATCAAAATTACTTTGGAGAGATAATGAACATCCTTCATATGCCTTCTAATATGTTGTTTATCCTAGAGTCACTTTTGTGGATACAGAAATTTTCTACCACAACTCATCATGTGGGGAATGTTCCAGAGTACCTGGTGAGGTGGCGTAGGTCCCAGAGTCCCTTGGGAAGGTCGGGAAAGTTTTAGAAAAGTTTGGACACTTGGTGAAGATTCTAGATGCGTCTAGAAGATGTGTACAGTTCTGACTTATTTTGGGAATATAGAGAAAACTCCCAGTATGTTGGAGTATAGAACTGAAAAGCCATTGTGTCCTTGAGGCAGATAGAAAATTTACTAGAGGCATGAAATAGACAGAGCAGTTTTAAACAACCCTTGGGCTGATGACAGGTCTTTTAATTTCCCCTTTGAAAATTAAGAATTCTACCCAAAGAGGAAAGAATAGACCTTCTTCTCTGCAGCTCATGGAACCTTCTCGAAAATTGACCACATACTAGGTAACAAAGCTAACTCACACAGTTACAAAAAAATATTACTAACCACCTCTGTCTTAACAGATCACCATGGATTAAAGTTAGAATTCAACAATATTCCCACCCCAAGAAAATCTACAAACTCATGGAAACTGAACAGTCAACTACTGAACCATACCTGGATGAAGAAAGAAATAAAGAAAGAAATTAAAGTCTTCCTTGAATACAATGAAAATAAAGAAACAACATTCTCGAACTTATGGGACACTATGAAATCAGTCCTAAGAAAAGTTCATAGCACTAAGGGCCCACTTAAAGAAAACAGAGAAAGCACATATTGGAGACTTATAAGCCCAAGTGAAAGCTCTAGAAAAAAAAGAAGCAGACTCACCTAGGACGAGTAGAAGACTGGAAATAATCAAACTGAGGGCTAAGTCAACAAAATAGAAACACAGAAAATAATCCAAAGAATCAATGAATCAAAAATCTGGTTCCTGGAGAAAATCAACAAGATTGACAAACCCCTATCCAAACTAGTCAAACGGCAGAGAGAAAATTTGCAAATTAATAAGATCAGAAATGAAAAACAGGACATAACCACAAACACAGAGAAAATTTGGAGAGTCATTAGATCTTACTACAAAAGCCTGTATGCCACAAACCTGGAAAATGTAAAAGAATTGGACACGTTTTTAGATAAATACCATTTACGAAATTAAACCAGGACCAGGTAAACAATCTAAACAGACCTGTCATTCGCGAAGAATTTGAAGCTGTTATCAAAAACCTCCCTACCAAAAAAAGCCCAGGGCCAGATGGTTTCCATGCGGAATTCTACCAGAACTTCCAAGAAGACCTAATACCTATACTCCTCAATGTATTCCACAATATAGAAACAGAAGAGTCATTACCAAATTCCTTTTATGAAGCTACAGTTACTCTGATACCAAAACCACACAAAGACTCAAACAGGAAAGAGAATTACAGGCCAATATCACTCATGAATATCGACGCAAAAATCCTCATCAAACTTCCGGCAAACCGAATCCAAGAACACATTAGAAAAATTATCCATTATGATCTAGTAGTCTTCATTCCTGAGATGCAGGGCTGGTTCAACATATGAAAATCTATCAATGTAATCCAGCATATAAATAAACTGAAAGAAAAAAAAAACATATGATCATTTCCTTAGATGCTGAAAAAGCATTAGACAAAATTCAACATCCATTTATGTTAAAAGTCTTGGAGAGATTAGGGTTAAAAGGGTCATACCTAAATATAATAAAGGCTATATACAGCAAGCTGACAGCTAACATCAAATTAAATGGAGAGAAACTGAAAGCCATTCCGCTTAACTCAGGAACATGACAAGGCTGTCCACTCTCTCCATACCTCTTCAATATAGTGCTTGAATTCTAGCAATAGCAATAAGACAACATAATGGGATCAAGGGGATTCGAATTGGAAAGGAAGAAGTTAAACTTTCGTTATTTGCAGATGATATGATAGTGTAAGCGACCCCCAAAACTCCACCAAAGAACTTTTACTACTGATAAACAGCTTTAGTAATGTGGCAGGATACAAGATCCACTCCAAAAAATCAGTCACCCTCTTATACACAAATGATATGGAAGCAAGAGGGAAATCAGAGAAGCTTCTCCATTCATGATAGCCACAAACAGCATAAAATATATTGGGGTAAATCTAACCAAGGAAGTGAAAGATCTATTTGACAAGAACTTTAAGGCATTGAAGAAAGAAATTGAAGAGAATACCAAAAAATGGATGGACATCCCTTGCTCTTGGATTGGGAGGATCAACATAGTAAAAATGGCAGTTCTACCAAAGGCAATTTATAGATTCAATGCAATTCCCATCAAGATCCCATCAAAATTCTTCACAGATCTGGAGAGGACAATAATCAATTTTGTATGAAAAAATAAACCCAGGATAGCCAAAACAATCCTAGATAATAAAGGATCTTCTGGAGGCATTATCATCCCTGACTTCAAACTCTATTACAGAGCTACAGTAATGAAAACAGGGTGGTACTGGCATAGAAACAGAGAAGTCGACAAAAGGAATCATATAGAAGACCCGGATTTTATCCAACAAACCAATGAACACCTTTTTTTCGACAAAGGAGCTAAAAGTATACAATGGAAGAAAGAAAGCATCTTCAACAAATGGTGCTGGCACAACTGGATGTCAACCTGTAGAAGAATGAATATAGACCCATATCTATCACCGTGCACAAAACTCAAGTCCAAATGGATTACAGACCTCAATATCAGCCTAAAAAACCACTGAAGTGATTAGAAGAGAAATTGGGAAATACCCTACAACAGATGGGCACAGGTGATCGCTTCTTAGGTATAAGCCCAGTAGCACAGACATTAAGGGCAACATTGAATAAACGGGACCTACTAAAACTGAGAAGCTTCTGTAAAGCAAAGGACACTGTCATTAAGACACAAAGGCTACCTACTGACAGGGAGAAGATCTTCACCAACCCCGCAACAGACAAAGGTCTCAAATCCAAAATATATAGAAACTCAAGAATCTAGACTTTAAAATGCTATTTAACCCAATTAAAAAATGGGGCACTTAACTGAACAGAGAATTCTCAACAGAAGGAGTTCAAATGTCAAAAGACACTTAAGGTCATGCTCAACTTCCTTAGCAATCAGGGAAATGCAAATCAAAACAACTTTGAGATACCATCTTACACCTGTCAGAATGGCTAAAGTCAAAAACACCAAGCATAGCCTTTGCTGGAGAGGCTGTGGAGGAAGGGGTACCCTCATCCATTGCTGTTGGGAATGCAATCTTGTGCAACCACTGTGGAAGTCAGTGTTTCGGTTTCTCAGGAAATTCGGGATCAATGTACCCCTAGACCCAGCAATACAACTCTTGGGATTTTAACCAAGAGATGCTCTATCATTTGACAAAAGCAATTGTTAACTATGTTCATAGAAATATTATTTGTAATATACAGAACCTGGAAATAACCTAGATGCCCTTCAATGGAATAATGGATGAAGAAAGTATGGAATATATACACACTAGTGTACTAGGCTGTGGTAAATACAATGACTTCTCAAATTTTGCATGCAAATGGATGTAAATAGCAAACACTATCCTGAGTGAGGTATCCCAGACCCAAAAAGATGAACATGGGATGTACTCACTCATAATTGGTTTCTAGCCATAAATAGGGGTCACGGAGTCTACAATAGGTGAACCTTAAGAAGCTAAGTAAGAAGGTGAACCCAAGGAAAAACATATAGTTATCCTCTTGGCTAAGGGAAGTAGACAAAATTGCCAGGGATAAAATTGGGATTTTGGGGGTGGGTTGGGATGGGGGTAAGGGGAGATGGGGAGAGAAAAGGTAGAAGGGAAGGAAGGGGGGACTTGTGGAAACAGGAGGATTGGGATAAAGGAAGGTTGGATAGTTGAGCAGGGAACCACAATTATTAGTTAAGGGAGCCACTTTAGGTTGTGCAAGAGACTTGACACTAGCGGGGCTCTCAGGTGCCCAAGGTGAAGTCCCCAGTTAATTCCTTGGGCAGCTGAGGATAGGGAACCTGAAATGACCCTATCCTAGAGCAATAATGATGAATATCTTACGTATCACCATAGAACCTTCACCTGGTGATGGATGGAGATGGAGAAAGAGACCCACACTGGAGCACTGGACTGAGCTCCCAAGGTCCCAATGAGGAGCAGAAGGAAGGAGAACATGAGCAAAGAAGTTGGGACCACGAGGGGTGCACCCACCCACGGAGACAGTGGAGATGATCTACTGGGAGATCACAAAGGCCAGCTGGACTCCTAACGAAAAAGCTTGGGATAAAACTGGACTCTCTGAACATGGCGAACAACGAGGGCTGATGAGACGCCAAGGACAATGGCACAGGGTTTTGATCCTATTTAATGTGCTGGATTGGAGGGAGCCTAGCCAGTTTGGATGTTCACCTTTCTAGATATGGACGGAGGGTGGAGGACCTAGGACTTAACACAGGGCAGGGAACCCTGACTGCTCTTTGGAATGGAGAGGGAGGGGAAGAGGATTGGGAGGAGAGGGAGAAGGGTGGGAGTAGGGGAAGAAGAGTGGGAGAAGGGGGACAATCGTAGGAGGAGGGGGAGGAAAATGGGAGCCTGGGAGGAGGTGTAAATTTGTTTTTTTTTTATTCTCATTTTATCAAAAAAAAAAAAAGATCCTGCCTAATAATGTGCCATTTCCTCAGGTGAAAAGACACTCACCTCTCAAACACCATAGTTGGCAGAGCAGTGAAACATACATTCATGGGAAAAAATGGCTCTAAGAATGACTGGAACGGGATGGTCCTAGAAGAGGTGCCAATTATGAAGACCTGGTTCTATATTAACTAAAAGAAAGATCCGATCTTATACATTCACCACCTCCTGGATGACTACCTGGAAGGCAACCTCCACATCATGTCAGGTTATAAGGAAGAGTGGAGTGGCATGTTCTCAGATGAGATGCAGACCATAACTACCTGTTTCTACATTGTCAACGAGAATGATCCGGTCCTGTACCTTTACCACCATCATGAAGATTCCATTGAAGGCAACCTCCATATCACACCTGAATGTCCTCCAGTAGAGGTGACTTTGGAATTAGGCAGGGATTCCTTGGAGGGCAAAAGAGTGCAGTACAACAAAAAAGATGGAACCCAAGAGATAGGTAAAATTATTTGCCAAGTTCACAGAAACCTTCTGTGTATTTCATCAAGTTTGATAAAGACTTCCATATCTATGTCTACGATTTCGTGAAGATCTGTTAAAGTGAAATTCTAAAATTTTGAAGCAGACATAAATCTTTCTTTGGGAATGTGTTTTTTTTTTTTCTGAGATACATCAGGGTTTCTATTAATCATGCTATCTTTTCCAATGGAATATTCTTTCTCCAAAAATAAAAATTTGTTAACATGTTGTGTTATTTGGTCAATGATGGAAAACATTAAATAGCCTATTTTGTAGTCTAGAAAGATATGAAGAATGCCTATATAACTGATTTATATATATATATATATATATATATATATATATATATATATATATATATATATATATGTAGCTAGAAAATCTAACTAACATGATTACAAACTTGACTATTATTAATGATTATCCATTAATAACCTATATTCATTACATTTTTAAATGAACTACACTTGAAAATGACTATCTTGAAAACCACCATGGAACTTTTGTTTGGCAAATGATGGAGATCAAGTCAGGGTCAAAATCAGAAAACTAGATGGAGCTTCCAAGCTCCAGTGGAAGAGCAGATGGATGGAGAAAAAGAGCAAGGATGTCAGGAATATAAGGGATTGGTCCAAACTATGAGACACTGTGCCTGAACTAAGGGGATTTCAACTAATCTAGTGACCTGGGAATGAAAGAACATGGGATCAAACTGGAAGCTCTGAATGTGGCTGACAATTGGGGCATATGGAGAAGCCAAAGATAATGGCACTGGCATTTGTCTGCATATCATACACTGGCTTTTTGTGATCATATTTTTTGTGGATGCATACCTTGCTAAATCTGGATGGATGAAGGGTGGGCTTGGACTTCCCACAGCTCAAAGTACCCTGCCCTCTATTTGGACTGGTGCTTGAGTGGAGAGGTTTATTTGCGGAGCAAGAAGAAAGTGGGAGGAAGAAGAGAAGTGGAAAGTTTGATATTTTTTATTATTAGGTAATGGAAAAATCAATAGAAAATAACCAATGAGGACATTGAAGCTAGAAAAAAAAACATTCATGTGAGTTGTTAACTCAGACCAAAAATTATTTTACAGAAAAAAAAACACATAAAGGGGTTGAGATAATTGGAAAATATGACTCAAGTAATGGGGAAGAAGATTGGTGTTTTTATTTTGGGTCTTCATGGGGCTATATGAGCAGCATTTTAGGACCTGTATGCTGGATATTTCTGGGGGTTAGTAGGGAAGAAACCTGGCTAGGAGGAGTTTTATGACATTAGTAGAGCCTTGATGATGTCACAGGGCTTTGGTTGGGGGTGGCAACTCTGTTCCACATGAAGCACTAGTCTTCTGTGAAGGTGGGCTTACTATCTTCACGGTGGCTGAGGAGGTCAGATCAGCTCTTGGGCTCCACAACTGTTCAACCGAATTAGGCAGCTGAACATTTCCAGAAGTTGGAATCTAGAGAGCCAAGATATTTTCTTTTGGTAAATATGTTTAGGAAGCAACTAGGACCTCTGTAGTCAAAGAAAGGTTTCTTTCAAATCTGTTCTGGGTCCAAAATTTATGTCGTTAACAGCTCCTATATTTGATAGCTGGGGGACGGTTAATGTCAGGTATTCTCCCCACTCTATCTTTGCTAAAAATGTCCAATTCCTCAGTCCACTTAAATGGCAAAGATCCTCTTTGTCCATATGTGTTTTAAAAGATAATTATTTCTAGTAGGTGCTGTTGCCCAGATTAACGTGTCTTTCTTTTGGCAGTTTGACTCACAGTACTCACTTCTCTAATGAAGACACAGAATATCTTTATGTAATCAACCTGGATCTGGATCAGGAGACACAATAGAGAGAGCCAGTGGACTGGAGTGCCATGACCTTGGGCAGGTTGTTATAGATCAGCCAACTAACCAATAGCTTGAGTGGTAAGGAGTGGAGTGGCTGTTCTTTGAATTCTTTGCCATCTGTTCAGATATTTCTTTCTCACTTTAGGTATAGGCATAGCTTCCTCTCTCATTGATGTAGTAAGTCAGGAAGTAGGTTTCTCAGTAGAGGTCAATTGCATTTTGCAGCAGGAATATGTCTCTGATACACATATACTGAGCTGTAGACAAGAGTTTGATAATTTTCCTATTAATTTCTTAAGTACAAATTACATTTAGGTATCCAAATCTATTAACCCATGCCTTTTTCACCTGCTCCAAATTTATTCCTAAAAAGAGCCTTGACCTCACATCCTCACCTTCTTATCCTTGCAGGCACTTATGGTGGAGGAAACCACTTTGTGTCTGATATAAACTAAAGAGTTCTTGCTATGCAGAGATTGGCAGCTATGAAGCAAAAGCACAGACAGAGACAAGAGACAGTGGAACAGGAGTGCTGTGGCCTACCTCAGTAAGTCTCCCACCATGATGAAGATGCCTCTTAGTATGAGTTGCATGCCACCTCTCCAGAAGAAGAATGGGCCATCGCTCCAGAAGCAAAAACTTAGTAAGCCTTTTGAGGCCCTGGAGAATATTGTTGGCCGCAGAATTTCTCATGGCTGGAAGGAAGCCAATGAACCCGTCACCCATTGGAAAGCCATCATTCTAGATCAACTGCCAAAATATCCCTCTCTCTTTGTTGAAATATGATGGGATTGATTGTGTCTATGGCTTGGAGCTTCATAGTGATGAAGGATTTTAAACCTTAAGATCTTGCCTTATTAGGAAATGTGCCATTTCCTCAGGTGACAGAAACTCGTCTCTCAAACACCATAGTTGGCAGAGCAGTGATACATACATTCATGGGCACAAATGGCTCTAAGAATGACTGGAACGGGATGGTCCTACAAGAGGTGCCAATCATGAAGACCTGGTTCTATATTACCTAAGAGAAAGATCCGGTATTGTATATTTACCACCTCCTGGATGACTACCTGGAAGGCAAACTCCACATCATGCCAGGCTCTAAGGAAGAGTGGAGTGACGTGGTCCCAGATGAGGTGCAGACCATAACGACCTGTTTCTACATTGTCAACAAGAATGGTCGGGTCCTGTACCTTTACCACCATCATGATGATTCCATTGAAGGCAACCTTCACATCACGCCTGAATGTCCTCCAGTAGAGGTGACTTTGGAATTAGGCAGGGATTCCTTGGTGGGCAAAAGAGTGCAGTACAACAAAAAAGATGGAACCCAAGAGATAGGTAAAATTATTTGCCAAGTTCACAGAAACCTTCTGTGTATTTCATCAAGTTTGATAATGACTTCCATATCTATATCTATGATTTGGTGAAGATCTGTTAAAGTGAAATTCTCAAATTTTGAGGGGCAGACTTAATTCTCTCTTTGGGAATGTGTTTTTTCTGAGATACCTCAGGTCTTCAATGAATCCTGGTATCTTTTCCAATGGATTATTCTTTCTCAAAAAATAAAAATTTGTGAACATGTTGTGTTATTTGATCAATGATGGATTGTGTTTGGTGGATGGGGCATCACAGAAATACATGCCTCAAAACAAAGCAGGATTTATGGTCTTTTCCCCTTGGAGAGTAAAGGACTTTGGATGTGTGGTGTGGTAAAGGACAAGATGGCTGTCTAGGAAGCTGTGGAGAGGGGACAAAATGTTGTATGATCTCGAGGTGGTATAAAGCTTGAGGGAAAACCATGTCAAATGGAAAGATGTGACAAAAATGAGCGTGAGGTATTGGGACTTAAGAGGATAAAGAGTAGATTAATCAGGAAGGGACACAAATGTATACTCAAAATCAGAGAAAATTAGGTTTCATTTGATGAATGGTTTAATTCGTACTGGCTGTAAGTCACAGGATGTTTGATCTCCACTGGAGCATGTTGCTTAGTGAAAAGTGTCTCCGCCCAGTAGCTCTTCTGCAGTGAGTTGGAAATCAAGCTCCCTACTTAGTTTTGCCAGAATTCTGTCTGCCACCTTTGTCATGCCTGGATTCGGTATGCCTTGAACTCTCATAGGTCTTATCAATTCCAATCCACCCTTGTCAGTTCATTTAAATAATTGACCTGCCATAACTGGAAAACAGTGTTCCCTTTCATTGATCATGTTCTGTAGTACTTGGGCTATAAAACTCATGAACACACTCACCCACACACAGGATAAACATGTACATATGATGCCCACTAGTGTGTGACATGCACACATATGATGAATGCACCGAGCTCCATATAATCAGTAAAGTAGGGAATCCATGATGCTAGGTGGAGTGTGGCAAAGACCCCACAAACCCATCAAACCCCCAAATACCAGTATGGTACTGATGTCTGACCCAATCCTGTAAGGAATCTGCCATTCTGTAACGGGGCGATTTTTGGTTCCTTCATCTTCACAAACTTGGTTAAAATGTTAGAGTTGTCAAACTGGGAGTTAGGGTCCAGCATGTAGATCAGCTGTCCCAGGTCAGGTGATTTGGCTACAATTTGGTTGAGAAATTGTATCAGGGAATTCTGGTACACCCTCTCCTCTTCTTCTCCCTGGCCTCATCTTCACTCTCGTGGGTGGGCCTGGAGCACAAAGAAAGTAAAATGGAATAAACCACCTCCTTAGTGGAAAACCTTGTCAATCCTTAATTTGGCCTGACTCTCTGAGGGAATGCAGCACATTTTATCCTACTAGGTCTCCTCATTCATTGGTTCACTCATTTTTACAATGAATGATTGAATTCTTCCAATCTTCCTTGTCTCTCTTTCTCTTCATCCTTCCCTTCTCTCATTTTCCTTTTGATTGTAGAAATTTGAGCAGCGGGGCTGCGTCCCCATGGGGCCTCCTTGTAAGGTTATGCTCCGAAATAACAACACAAAAACTATTCTTTTAAACACTGCCTGGCCCATTATTTTCAGCCTCTTAACCCATTTCCAATAATGTATGCTGCAGCATGAGGTGCGCTAATCAGGAAAGATTTAGCATGTCTGACCTGGTGGCTGGCTGTATCGCCGTCTGCCTCAGAGTGCAGAGATACCATGTCTGCCCATGGGAGGGGTGCATGGCATCTCCCAGCTCACTTCCTATTCCTCCCAGCATTCTGTTATGTTTATTCTACCAACCTATGTTCTAACCTTACGGCCAAACAGTTTCTTTATTTAATTAACCAATGACCTATACTCCATCATTACTCCTATTTCTGTTTAAACAAGAACAGAATCTTTAACTTTAACTTAGCAAAATTACATATAACAAAACAGTTATCAAGCAAGAATTACAGTGACAATATTTATATCTATTTTATCTTTTATCATAACAATGGAAAACTGTAACTATCTATCTATTCTTCAACTCCATCAAACACTCCAGAAGAATACAACATTACCTAAGCAAACAAAAAGTAAGCCATTTTCAAACTCTATAAATAACAGAGACATCTCGCTGCCTGGAAAGTCACCCAAAGTTCCTCTGTACCGATGGGGTATCCATCTTCAGCCTACAGGCCCATAGTTTCCAGCAGACATTTCCATGAAGCAGGAAATTTCAAAGGGAGTCACTATCTGCTTGTCTTGAAGAATGTTTTGCTGACTCACTCCTGAATCAGGAACACCAAAAGATCATCTCACCTTTAGGCAAGTTCAGTAGTCCTCTCTCTTAGTGTTCTCTGTGTACACTTTATGCAACCGTCCAGGCAAGAGCAGTGTCTTCGCCAAATGGCTATCAAATTCCATAAGGATCCTCTTTGATGCCCATTTTCTTCTTGGAGTAGATATGTGCTGCCAAGAGTAGAGTGTCTCATTGTCATGAAAAACCCTAAGGTACTAAAACATTAAATAGCCTATTTTGTAGTCTAGAGAGATATGAATAATGCCTATCTATCTGAAATATATATCTATGTAGCTAGAAAATATAACTAACATGACTACAAACTTGACTATTATTAATGATTATCCATTAATAACCTATATACATTACATTTTTAAATGAACTACACAAGCACAATACCTTAATTAAGATCAGAAATGCATATACATATAACAAAATTGACCTAAAATCTCTATCACTAAAGAAAAATCTATACTAATGCAAATATTCATATCTATATCACATCCCACTTTAAATGTAAAAGAACGTTTATAAGCCATATTTGGGAACGCGGGTGCAGTTTTTTCCTCCAAAATGCTTCCTGCTTAATGGTGGCATCATTAATGTTTTATCTCAGTTGGCAGTTGAGCGAAGCAATTTTTTAAAGGTGTTCACAGCAACCTTTAAGAAGGGCGTGGTCCATCCTACCATATTAGGATAGAGGCATCCACAGACTATCACCCTCTGTGAAAACAAAATAGAAACTCCTTTCCAAAGCATCATGTCCTTAGATCCAAATTTCAATGTCAAGGCATTTTCAGAATATCTATGTTGGATTATTTCAGCAGCTTTTATAAAGAAACATCTTTTAGCAGCTATTGCTCCTGCCTCGAAATTCAAACGATTCAAACAGAGCATAATAGCATACAGTATCAAAATTCGCTGTGAATTTTCCATCTTTGTGCACTTCAATTTAACCTCTATTTTGTTTATTTTCCCTTTTTATTTTTTGCCTTTTGAGACAAGTTCTCTCTATCTTTGATCTGGAATAACTCTGTATACCTGTCTGTTCTTGAAGTATCAGAGATCTGCCTCTCTCTGCCTTTCAGGCATTGGGATTAAAGGTGTATGCTACTACACATTGAACTCACAAAGATCTGTTTGTCTCTGCCTTCTAGGCACTGGAATTAAAGGCAAGTGCTACCTCACCTTAAAGGTACAGCGGTCAATCTCCCTCTGTCTCCCAAGTGTTGGGTTTACAGGTGTGTACTACCACACCCAACAACTCTCTTCCTATTTTAAACTTAAGAACTTCAAATTTTAGCCTGTATATATTTTTAACACACTGTAAATCATTTAAAAATTTTCTTTGTCTTTGAATCTCTCTTTACTCTATTTCTCTCTCTGTTTTTCTGAGCACGTGAGTCTTTCATTTACAAAGCAATCTCAGTAGGACTAAAGCCGTGGCTTTGCTCTCCAGATGTAGCCCATTCCTTAGCTTGCTGCCATTCTTATGGCTCAGGTATCGAACAGAGCTGCATTCAGTGCCATGAGTCTACAGTGTTTCAAGGTCCTTGCCATCAAAGAAGCTACAACAGACAACACTCAAGCCCTCTCTCTGTTGCTGGCCCTCCTGCCTCAAACAGTCAGAGTTTTCCCAGGCAAAATGGCCCAGAAACCCGGCATTATAAAACAACACAGTTTTTTTTTCTGCTACTTCTGAAAACATACAAGCATTCAGTTGGCTTTTATCAACACCATTTAAATGTTTTGTGGCAGGACCTCTTAAGGGCTGGAGGGTTTTGCAGCTGAAGCTGAGTCAGCAAGCCTCTTTTAGATGAGAGCCCTTGCTTTCTTCTAGCAAGCAGAGGAGACCGATGAAATTGCTGCAACCAAGAAAACATGCTTTACTCTTTCCCAAGCTTTCTCAGGCTTTCAGTGGATTCAGTTGTCCACAAGGCTGCACGCCATTCTGTAGTTATTTGAGCAGGGAGGTTTCGTCCCCAGCACCATGGCCACATGAAGGTTATGCCTGAAATTAATACACAAAAACTGTATTCTTTAAAAACTGCTGGCCCATTAGATTCAGTATTTTAACCCATTTCTAATAATCAGTCTAGTACAACGACGTGCACTTACCTGGAAAAGTTCAGCATGTCTGACATGGTGGCTGGCTGCATCGACATCTGCCTCAGAGAGCAGAGCTATGGCATCTGCCCGGGAGAGGGGAGCATGGCTTCTCTGAGCTGACTACCTCTTCTCCCGGCATTCTATTTTGTTTACTCCACCTACCTATGTTCTAACCTATCAGCGGAAGCAGATTCTTCCTTTAATTAATCAATGACCTTCTTCAGTCACTCTATCTTTTCAACAGCTTGCCCATATAAATCTCCCATGTGTCTTCTGTTGTATAATCTTTCATTTGTAAAGAACTTGCTCTCTCAGGGGAGGAATTTTCTGACATCTCTGTGGATGGAGATTATATGAGGAAGATCAGATGAGCAACCATGACAACTCTAATGCTGTAAAGTTAGGTGGACCAGAGATTGATGGCTGACATTCCTGTGCTATGCATCAGATGCCCCTGAACTCTGGCCCTGTTGACAGACAGGCAGACATCAAGTTGGTCACACATACTTAACTCATTCGGGTTCACAGATACTGTAAATGGAGTTTTAATTCTTCTCCTAAACTAATAAAAAAACCAAGATTAGGAGAAGAGAAGAGCCTGAAGTAAGGCCTCAAAATGGGTCATTTTGCAAAGGAAAGGTTACCTGCCTCCATGTATGCTGTCTCCCTTTCTTAGTCAAATCCATCCTTCCAGTGTCTAGCTAACAGCTAACCATAGGATTGAACCCAACTGCCTTTGATTTCTGAAATAAGTGCTGTCCCCTTAAGGTCCCATAACAGCACAGGAAGGTTTGTAAGACTGTCCCAGCAACAATTTAAAGCAATTCTAGGACACCAAAGATGCAGCAATTTTGGTTAATTGGTAATACAGATCGTTCTGATGGGACAAAATAATTTAGAATTAAAAAAAAACAGATTGGTGTACTCACGATGAATTTATGTGATATGGCACACACAGGCTTCTGGTTCTGAATACTTCATGCTGGTAGGGTTTTGGAGATTGTCGTGACACTGAACCAAGCTGGAGGCTTTGGGGCCTTGAAAGGACAAGACTTAATATTTCAGGACGTCCTTGTACTTGGTCCCCACTGTTTACTGATTTCCTCACAGAGAATGAGCAGCCATCTACTCCTGCTGCCATGCCTTCCTCACATGAACAGAGAGAAGACCCTAGACAAACAGGTCGCTTGTATCACATATGAAGGCATAAGTCACAAACAAACTCCCACAGCAGTTTAGAATTGTGATTAATAGAATGATTAGTTCTTGAAAGGGGAAAAACTTATAGATCACAATCCCTGACAAAAGCCCTCTGAACGATCAGAAAAGGAGCCTAGTAGTCGGAAGGGAAGCTCAAGCAAGAGATCAAGCTGAAGGTAGAAGTTCCTTTTTAAAAGAGTGAGAGACCACAACTCAATGGGCTGGTATCTCAGTGGCTATTCAGGAAACATCACAGAGAAAGGATCTGCTTCATGCATGAGAGTCACTGATGATTCCTTTTTAAGAAAAAAAAAACCCATCAAACTCCCAATAACATCATCAGCATTCAACAACATGTCTATGATTTCTTTGCCTTGCCTTTGATTGTGCAGTAAATGATGCTGATAGTTAATCTGTGCAATTAATGCAATTTTCCTTGTAACTGAATAGACAGAATTGACAGGTTATCTTAAACACAGCAGGGAGTCACTCTACGATGGAACTGGTTAATCATCACCTGTGTCACAGTGACATAATTAAGTCTTTACTTTGTCTATAAATCTCAGAATGTTCAACATGATATGTTGTCATACAGATTTCTTAGGCTTTTGTCCCACTGGTGGTTTCCTTGGTATGCTTACATAATTTTTGCCAGATCCAATCAGTTTTGCCATGCACTCTCAGCTCCACGTCATTGTGTTCCCCTTATGTTCTAGTCCAGGCATTTTAGACCTCTTGTAACTGTTGTAAGAGTATCTCATGTTCCACCTAAATGATTTAGGGTTTTATTTAGGCTGGGTTTTATCTTCCATCACTGAGTTCATTGACTTTCCTTGGGCGTAATTCCTGGGACACTGAGCCTAACTCCTGGGGGATTCCTCCACTTATTTCTCCTTGCTGAGACAGTGTACACACTCACTATTACTGTGACAGTGTTTCTGTAGCAAATATTCTTCTCAAGATGAGAAGAAACTTCAATATTACAATCCATTTGTAATTGTGATTTAAATATACACACAAACACACACACAAGTTAATGTACATACACTGATGATATCTCAATTTAGGGGGCCATTCTCGGGATGTCAAGATCAATATCTCTCGAGTGGTTCTCAGAAGGCCATAGGGTGACCCTCTCTAGGTACTTAAGCAGGGAGGAGAAGTTGACTGCACTGTGACATGTCCCTAGGAACTATGTGTGCCTTGTCCCATAGTCAGACTGATGACTGACTATCTTGAAAACCACCATGGAACTTTTGTTTGGCAAATGATGGAGATCAAGTCAGGGTCAAAATCAGAAAACTAGATGGAGCTTCCAAGCTCCAGTGGAAGAGCAGATGGATGGAGAAAAAGAGCAAGGATGTCAGGAATATAACGGCTTGGTCCACACTATGAGACACTGTGCCTGAACTAAGGGGATTTCAACTAATCCAGTGACCTGGGAATGAAAGAACATGGGATCAAACTGGAAGCTCTGAATGTGGCTGACAATTGGGGCAGACGGTGAAGCCAAAGATAATGGCACTGGCACTTGTCTGCATATCATACACTGGCTTTTTGTGATCATATTTTTTGTGGATGCCTACCTTGCTAAATCTGGATGGATGAAGGGTGGGCTTGGACTTCCCACAGCTCAAAGTACCCTGCCCTCTATTTGGACTGGTGTTTGAGTGGAGAGATTTATTTGCGGAGCAAGAAGAATGTGGGAGGAGGAAGAGAAGCGGAAAGTTTGATAATTATTATTATGAAGTAATGGAAAAATCAATAGAAATAAACAATGAGGACAATGGAGCTAGGAAAAAAAACATTCATGTGAGTTGTTGACTCAGACCAAAAATTATTTTACAGAAAAAAAAAAAAACACATAAAAGTGTTGAGTTACTTGGAAAATATGACTCCAGTAATTGGGAAGAAGATTGGGGTTTTTATTTTGGGTCTTCATGGGGCTGTATGAGCAGCATTTTAGGACCTGTATGCTGGATATTTCTGGGGGTTAGTAGGAAAGAAACCTGGCTAGGAGGAGTTTTATGACATAAGTAGAGCCTTGATGATGTCACAAAGCTTTGGTTGGGGGTGGCAACTCTGTTCCACATGAAGCACTAGTCTTCTGTGAAGGTGGGCTTACAATCTTCACGGTGGCTGAGGAGGTCAGATCAGCTCTTGGGCTCCACAACTGTTCAACCGAATTTACAGAAGTTGGAATCTAGAGAGCCAAGATATTTTCTTTTGGTAAATATGTTTAGGAAGCAACTAGGACCTCTGTAGTCAAAGAAAGGTTTCTTTCAAATCTGCTCTGGGTCCAAAATTTATGTCGTTAACAGCTCCTATATTTGATAGCTGGGGGACGGTTAATGTCAGGTATTCTCCCCATTCTATCTTTGCTAAAAATGTCCAATTCCTCAGTCCACTTAAATGGCAAAGATCCTCTTTGTCCATATGTGTTTTAAAAGATAATTATTTCTTTTTTTTTATTGAGAAAATGAGAAAAACAAGTTTCTACCTCCTCCCAGCCTCCCATTTCCCTCCCCGTCCTCCCACCCTTCTCCCCTGCTCCCACCCTTCTCCCCCTCCCCCCACTCCTTTCCCCCTCCCTCTCAGGTCCAATGCGCTGTCAGGTTTCCCTGACCTGTGGTTAGTCCTAGGTCCTCCACCCTCCGTCCATATCTAGGAAGGTGAACATCCAAACTGGTTAGGCTCCCTCCAAGCCAGCACCTTACATAGGATCAAAACCCAGTGCCATTGTCCTTGGCGTCTCATCAGCTCTCATTGTTCGCCATCTTCAGAGAGTCCAGTTTTTATCCCATGCTTTTTCAGTCACAGTCCAGCTGGCCTTGGTGAGCTCCCAATAGATCAGCTCCACTGTCTCAGTGGGTGGGTGCAACCCTCGTGGTCCCGACTTCTTTGCTCTTGTTCTCCCTCCTTCTGCTCCTCCTTGGGACCTTTGGAGCTCAGTCCAGTGCTCCAGTGTGGGTCTCTGTCTCTATCTCCATCCTTCACCAGATGAAGGTTCTATGATGATATGCAAGATATTCGTCAGTCATTTCAGGTTGCCTATCCCCAGCTGCCCAAGGAATTAACTTGGGACCTCTGCTTGGGCACCTGGGAGCCATTCTAGGTTCAAATCTCTTGCCAACCCTAAGGTGGCTCCCTTAACTAAGAATTGTGCTTCCGTGATCCCCTATCCAACCTTCCTTTATCCCAATCCTCCTTTTTCTCCAAGTTCCCCCCTTCCTCCCCTCTTCCCATTTCTCTCCCCTTCTCCCTTTACCCCCATCCCACCCCACCCACAAGATCTCAATTTTCTCCCCGGCAGCTTTGTCTACTTCCCATAGCCCAGAGGATAGCTATATGTTTTTCCTTTGGTTCACCTTCTTACTTAGCTTCTTTAGTATCGCCAATTGTAGGCTCCGTGTCCCTTATTTATGGCTAGAAACCAATTATGAGTGAGTCCATCCCATTTTCATCTTTTTGGGTCTGGGTTACCTCACTCAAGATAGTGTTTTCTATTTCCATCCATTTGCATGCAAAATTCGAGAAGTCATTGTTTTTTACCGCAGCATAGTACTCTAATGTGTAGATATTCCACACTTTCTTCATGCATTCTTCCATTGAAGGGCATCTAGGTTGTTTCCAGTTTCTGGCTATTACAAATAATGCGGCTATGAACATAGTTGAACAAATGCTCTTGTCATATGATAGGGCATCTCTTGGGTATATTCCCAGGAGTGGTATTGTTGGGTCCAGGGGTAGGTTGATCCCAAATTTCCTGAGAAACCGAAACACTGATTTCCAAAGTGGTTGCACAAGATTGCATTCCCAACAGCAATGGATGAGGGTACACCGTCCTCCACAGCTTCTCCAGCAAAGGCTATCATTGGAGTTTTTTATTTTAGCCATTCTGACAGGTGTAAGGTGGTATCTCAAAGTTGTTTTGATTTGCATTTCCCTGATCGCTAAGGAGGTTGAGCATGACCTTAAGTGTCTTTTGGCCATTTGAACTTCTTCTTTTGAGAATTCTCTGTTCAGTTCAGTGCCCCATTTTTTAATTGGGTTAATTAGCATTTTAAAGTCTAGTTTCCTGAGTTCTCTATATATTTTGGAGATCAGACCTTTGTCTGTTGTGGGGTTGGTGAAGATCTTCTCCCAGTCAGTAGGTTGCCTTTTCATCTTGGTGACAGTGTCCTTTGCTTTACAGAAGCTTCTCAGTTTAAATAGGTCCCATTTATTCAATGTTGCTCTTAATGTCTGAGCTGTTGGGGTTACACATAGGAAGTGATCTCCTGTGCCCATCTGATGTAGGGTACTTCCCACTTTCTCTTCTATCAGGTTCAATGTGTTCTGACTGATAGTGAGGTCTTTAATACATTTTGACTTGAGTTTTGTGCATGGTGATAGATATGGGTCTATTTTCATTCTTCTACAAGTTGACGTCCAGTTATGCCAGCACCATTTGTTGAAGATGTTTTCTTTCTTCCATTGTATACTTTTGCCTCCTTTATCAAAAATGAGGTGTTCATAAGTTTGTGGGTTAAAATTCGGGTCTTCTATATGATTCCATTGGTCGACTTCTCTGTTTTTATACCAGTACCACAATGTTTTCATCACTGTAGCTCTGTAATAGAGTTTGAAGTCAGGGATGATAATGCCTCTAGACAATCCTTTATTGTATAGGATTGTTTTGGCTATCCTGGGTTTTTTGTTTTTCCATATAAAGTTGATTATTGTCTTCTCAAGATCTGTGAAGAATTTTGATGGGACCTTAATGGGGATTGCATTGAATCTATAAATTGCCTTTGGTAGAATTGCCATTTTTACTATGTTGATCCTCCCAACCCAAAAGCAAGGGAGGTTCTTCCATTTTCTGGTATACTCCTCAGTTTCTTTCTTCAATGCCTTAAAGTTCTTGTCAAATAGATCTTTCACTTCCTTGGTTAGAGTTACCCCAAGATATTTTATGCTGATTGTGGCTATCGTGAAAGGTGAAGCTTCTCTGATTTCCCTCTCTGCTTCCATATCCTTTGTGTATAAGAGGGCGACTGATTTTTTGGAGTTGATCTTGTGTCCTGCCACATTACTAAAGCTGTTTATCAGTAGTAAAAGTTCTTTGGTGGAGTTTTGGGGGTCGCTTATGTACACTATCATATCATCTGCAAATAACGAAAGTTTAACTTCTTCCTTTCCAATTCGAATCCCCTTGATCCCATTATGTTGTCTTATTGCTATTGCTAGAATTCAAGCACTATATTGAAGAGGTATGGAGAGAGTGGACAGCCTTGTCATGTTCCTGAGTTAAGCGGAATGGCTTTCAGTTTCTCTCCATTTAATTTGATGTTAGCTGTCAGCTTGCTGTATATAGCTTTTATTATATTTAGGTATGACCCTTGTATCTCTAATCTCTCCAATACTTTTATCATAAGGGATGTTGAATTTTGTCTAATGCTTTTTCAGCATCTAATGAGATGATCATATGGTCTTTTTCTTTCAGTTTATTTATATGATGGATTACATTGATAGATTTTCATATGTTGAACCAAACCTGCATCTCAGGAATGAAGCCTACTAGATCATAATGGATAATTTTTCTAATGTGTTCTTGGATTCGGTTTGGCAGTATTTTTGAGGATTTTTGCATCGATGTTCATGAGTGAGATTGGTCTATAATTCCCTTTCTTGGTTGAGTCTTTGTGCAGTTTTGGTATCAGAGTAACTGTAGCTTCATAAAAGGAATTTGGCAGTGCCTCTTCTGTTTCTATATTGTGAAATACATTAAGGAGTATAGGTATTAGGTCTTCTTGGAAGTTCTGGTAGAATTCCGCATTGAAACCATCTGGTCCTGGGCTTTTTTTTGGTAGGGAGTTTTTTGATAACCTCTTCTAATTCTTCAAAACTAACAGGTCTATTTAGATTGTTCACCTGGTACTGATTTAACTTTGGTAAATGATATTTATCTAAGAAAGTATCGATTTCCTTTACATTTTCCAGTTTTGTGGCATACAGGCTTCTGTAGTAAGATCTAATGATTCTCTGAATTTCCTCTGTGTCTGTGGTTATGTCCCCCTTTTCATTTCTGATCTTATTAATTTGCAAATTCTCTCTCTGCCGTTTGATTAGTTTGGATAGGGTTTTGTCAATCTTGTTGATTTTCTCCAGGAACCAGCTTTTTGATTCATTGATTTTTTGGATTTTTCTCTGTGTTTCTATTTTATTGATTTCAGCCCTCAGTTTGATTATTTCCAGTCTCCTACTCCTCCTAGGTGAGTCTGCTTCTTTTTTTTCTAGAGCTTTCAGGTGGGCTGTTAAGTCTCCAATGTGAGCTTTCTCTGTTTTCTTTAAGTGGGCACTTAGTGCTATGAACTTTCCTCTTAGGACTGCATTCATAGTGTCCCATAAGTTTGAGTATGTTGTTTCTTTATTTTCATTGAATTCCAGGAAGACTTTAAATTCTTTCTTTATTTCTTCCTTAATCCAGGTATGGTTCAGTAGTTGGCTGTTCAGTATCCATGACTTTGTAGGCTTTCGGGGGTAGCATTGTTGTTGAATTCTAACTTTAATCCTTGGTGATCTGATAAGACACAGGTGGTTAGTAATATTTTTTTGTAACTGTGGATGCTTGCTTTGTTACCGACTATGTGGTCGATTTTCGAGAAGGTTCCATGAGCTGCAGAGAAGAAGGTGTATTCTTTCCTATTTGGGTGGAATGTTCTATAGATGTCTGTTAAGTCCATTTGCTTCATTACTTCCATTAATTCTCTTATTTCTCTGTTAGGTTTCTGTCTGATTGACCTGTCCATTGGTGAGAGAGGAGTGTTGAAGTCTCCTATTATTAGTGTGTGCGGTTTGATGGCTGCCTTGAATTTTAGCAATGTTTCTTTTATGTACATGGGTGCTTTTATATTAGGGGCATAGATATTCAGGATTGAGACTTCATCCTGATGAACTGTTCTTGTTATGAATATAAAATGCCCCTCTCCATCTCTTCTGATTGATTTAAGTTTGAAGTCAACTTTGTTAGAGATTAGTATGGCCACACCTGCTTGTTTCTTTGGTCCATTTGCTTGATAGGCCTTTTCCCAACCCTTTACTCTGAGTAGGTGCCTGTCTTTGTGGTTGAGGTGTGTTTCTTGTAAACAGCAGAATGTTGGATCCTGTTTTCTTATCCAATCTCTTAGCCTGTGCCTTTTTATAGGTGAGTTGAGTCCATTGACATTAAGTGATATTAATGACCAGTGGTTGTTAACTCCGGTCATTTTTTTTTTTAGTCATAGAGTTTGTGTGTTTCCCTTCTTTGGTTTGTGTTGATGAAGGGTCTCTAGATGTCTGAGTTATTGTGGTCATTGTTGGACTCCTTGGTTATTGATTTTCTTTCTATTACTTTCTGTAAGTCTGAATTTGTGGCTGCATATTGTTTGAATTTGTTTTTATCCTGGAAAATTTTATTTTCTCCATTCACTGATTTAGTCAATTCTTCAAACTTTCTGTTATATTTCTCATCCATTTCTATAAGGGCGTTTTTTACATGCTGTTTAAGGGCGTCAATCACTTTCATGAAGTCAATCTTTTCTCCTTCTTGATGAAGGTGTTCATGTCCTTCCGTTGTGAGGTCGCTGGTTTCTGGTGGCTTCATGTTGCTTTTCAGTTTGTTGGGCGAATTCTTGCCTTGGCGTCTGCCCACCTCTTCTTGCAAATGCTCCCTTATGGATCTTCTTTTACCAGATCAGGTCTCCTTGCCTACCCAACGCGGCCTCCCCAATGTTGGCTCCTTGGCACCAAGGGATCAGGTCTTCGTGCCCAACACTAGCTCGTCTAGCGGTGAGAGATCAGGCTCTGTGCTGGTTGGGCAGCTCGCAAACAAAGCGCCTACCCTGCTTGGTGCAGGCAGGCCACAGAAACAAAGGAACTGGAGCCCACCTGGTTGCCCCAAGGACTGGGACCTAGCGCCTAGACAGGCTGGGCTGGGCTATGCCACGCGCCGAAAGAGGGCGGTGGGGCCGAAGTGGTCGGGGCTCTGGACGGAAGCTGGGTGGGCCAGGAAGAAAGAGGCAGTACCCAGGGAATTGAGGCCCTGCAGAGAGCCCAAGAAGGACAGGAGGCCAAGGAACCGCTGAGCTCCCAGTCCCCGGCTGGTGCCAGAAACTCACCCCAACGCTGGTTCTCCTGGGGCCAAGAGATCAGGCCTCCCTGCTGGTTGGGCAGCTCGCAAACAAAGCGCCTACCCTGCTTGGTGCAGGCAAGCCACAGAAACAAAGGAACTGCAGCCCGCCCGGGCTCCCCGAGGACTGGGACCCAGTGTTCATTGCCACGCGCCAAGAGAGGGTGGTGGGGCCTAAGTGGGGAGGGCTCTGGACGGAAGCTGGGTGGGCCGGGAAGAAAGAGGCAGTACCCAGGGAATAGAGGCCCTGCAGAGAGCCCAAGAAGGACAGGAGGCCAAGGAACCGCCGAGCTCCAAGTCTCCGGCTGGCGCCAGAAACTCACCCCAAAGCTGGTTCTCCTGGGGCCAAGAGATCAGGCCTCCCTGCTGGTTGGGCAGCTCGCAAACAAAGCGCCTACCCTGCTTGGTGCAGGCAAGCCACAGCAACAAAGGAACTGCAGCCTGCTCGGGCTCCCCAAGGACTGGGACCCAGCGCCCAATACCACGCGCCAAGAGAGGAGGGGGGGGGACTAAGTGGGGAGGGCTCTGGACGGAAGCTGGGTGGGCTGGGAAGAAAGAGGCAGTACCCAGGGAATAGAGGCCCTGCAGAGAGCCCAAGAAGGACAGGAGGCCAAGGAATCGCCGAGCTCCCTGCTCCGGCTGGCACTGCAGGCCAGAAACTCACCCCAACGCTGGTTCTCCTGGGGCCGAGAGATCAGGCTTCCCTGCTGGTTGGGCAGCTTGCAAACAAAGCGCCTACCGTGCTTGGTGCAGGGAGGCCACAGCAACAAAGGAACTGCAGCCCACCTGGGCTCCCAGAAGACTGGGACCCGGCGCCCAATGCCACGCGCCAGGAGAGGGCTGTGGGGACTAAGTGGGGAAGGTTCTGGATGGAAGCTGGGTGTGCCGGGAAGAAGGAGGCAGTACCCAGGGAATAGAGGTCCTGCAGAGAGGCCAACAAGGACAGGAGGCCAAGGAACTGCCGAGCTCCCCGTCTCCCAAGATAATTATTTCTAAAGGGGGTTTGGCCAGATTAATGTGTCTTTCTTTTGGCAGTTTGAATCACAGTACTCACTTCTCTTATGAAGACACAGAATATCTTTATGTAATCAACCTGGATCTGGATCAGGAGACACAATAGAGAGAGCCAGTGGACTGGAGTGCCATGACCTTGGGCAGGTGGTTATAGATCAGCCAACTAACCAATAGCTTGAGTGGTAAAGAGAGGAGTGGCTGTTCTTTGAATTCTTTGCCATCTGTTCAGATATTTCTTTCTCACTTTAGGTATAGGCATAGCTTCCTCTCTCATTGATGTAGTAAGTCAGGAAGTAGGTTTCTCAGTAGAGGTCAATTGCATTTTGCAGCAGAAATATGTCTCTGATACACATATACTGAGCTGTAGATAAGAGTTTGATAATTTTCTTATTAATTTCTTAAGAACAAATTACATTTAGGTATCCAAATCTATTCAGCCCTGCCTTTTTCACCTGCTCCAAAGTTATTCCTAAAAAGAGCCTTGACCTCACATCCTCACCTTCTTATCCTTGCAGGCACTTATGGTGGAGGAAACCACTTTGTGTCTGATTTAAACTGAAGAGTTCTTCCTATGCAGAGATTGGCAGCTATGAAGCCCAAGCACAGAAACAGAGCCAAGAGACAGTGGAACAGGAGTGCTGTGGCCTATCTCAGAAAGTCTCCCACCATGATGAAGATGCCTCTTAGTATGAGTTGCATGCCACCTCTCCAGAAGAAGAATGGGCCATCGCTCCAGAAGCAAAAACTTAGTAAGCCTTTTGAGGCCCTGGAGAATATTGTTGGCCGCAGAATTTCTCATGGCTGGAAGGAAGCCAATGTACCAGTCACCCATTGGAAAGCCATCATTCTAGATCAACTGCCAACATATCCCTCTCTCTATTTGTTGAAATATGATGGGATTGATTGTGTCTATGGCTTGGAGCTTCATAGTGATGAAAGGATTTTAAAACTTAAGATCCTGCCTAATAATGTGCCATTTCCTCAGGTGACAGACACTCATCTCTCAAACACCATAGTTGGAAGAGCAGTGAAACATACATTCATGGGCACAAATGGCTCTAAGAATGACTGGAACGGGATGGTCCTAGAAGAGGTGCCAATCATGAAGACCTGGTTCTATATTACCTACAAGAAAGATCCGGTCTTGTACATTTACCACCTCATGGATGACTACCTGGAAGGCAACCTCCACATCATGCCAGGCTCTAAGGAAGTGTGGAGTGGTGTGGTGCCAAATGAGGTGCAGACCATAACGACCTGTTTCTACATTGTCAACGAGAATGATCCGGTCCTGTACCTTGACCACCATCATGATGATTCCATAGAAGGCAACCTCCATGGCACTCCTGAATGACCTCCATTAGAGGTGACTTTGGAATTAGGCAGGGATTCCTTGGAGGGCAAAAGAGTGCAGTACAACAAAAAAGATGGAACCCAAGAGATAGGTAAAATTATTTGCCAAGTTCCCAACAAACCTTCTGTGTGTTTCATCAAGTTTGATAATGACTTCCATATCTATGTCTATGATTTGGTGAAGATCTGTTAAAGTGAAATTCTCAAATTTTGAGGGGCAGACTTAATTCTCTCTTTGGGAATGTGTTTTTTCTGAGATACCTCAGGTCTTCTATGAATCCTGGTATCTTTTCCAATGGATTATTCTTTCTCAAAAAATAAAAATTTGTGAACATGTTGTGTTATTTGGTCAATGATGGATTGTGTTTGGTGGATGGGGCATCACAGAAATACATGCCTCAAAACAAAGCAGGATTTATGGTCTTTTCCCCTTGGAGATTAAAGGACTGGGGATGTGTGGTGTGGTAAAGGACAAGATGGCTGTCTATGAAGCAGTGGAGAGAGGACAAAAAGTTGTATGATCTCGGGGCGGTACAAAGCTTGAGGGAAATCCATGTCAAATGGAAGGATGTGACAGATATCAGAATGAGGTATTGGGACTTAAGAGGATAAAGAGTAGATTAATCAGGAAGGGACACAAATGTATACTCAAAATCAGAGAAAATTAGGTTTCATTTGATGAATGGTTTAATTCGTACTGGCTGTAAGTCACAGGATGTTTGATTTCCACGGGAGCATGTTGCTTAGTGAAAAGTGTCTCCGCTCAGTTGCTCTTCTCCAGTAAGTTGGACATCAAGCTCCCTACTTAGTTTTGCCAGAATTCTGTCTGCCACCTACTTTGTCATGCCTGGATTCGGTATGCCTTGAACTCTCATAGGTCTTATCCATGCCATCCAACCCTTGTCAGTTCATTTAAATAATTGCCCTGCCATATCTGGAAAACAGTGTTCCCTTTCATTGATCATGTTCTGTAGTACTTGTGCTATAAAACTCATTAACACACTCACCCACACACAGGATAAACATTTACATATGATGCCCACTAGTGTGTGACATGCACACATATGGTGAATGCACCGAACTCCATAATATCAGTAAAGTAGGGAATCCATGATGCTAGGTGGAGTGTGGCAAAGACCCCACAAACCCATCAAACCCCCAAATACCAGTATGGTACTGATGTCTGACCCCATCCTATAAGGAATCTGCCATTCTGTAACGGGGCGATTTTTGGTTCCTTCATCTTCACAAACTTGGTTAAAGTGTTAGAGTTGTCAAACTGGGAGTTAGGGTCCAGCATGTAGATCAGCTGTCCCAGGTCAGGTGATTTGGCGACAATTTGGGTGAGAAATTGTACCAGGGAATTCTGGTACACCCTCTCCTCTTCTTCTCCCTGTCCTCATCATCACTCTCGTGGGTGGGCCTGGAGCACAAAGAAGGTAAAATGGAATAAGCCTCCTCCTTAGTGGAAAAACTTGTCAATCCTTAATTTGGCCTGACTCTCTGAGGGAATGCAGCACATTTTATCCTACTAGGTCTCCTCATTCATTGGTTCACTTATTTTTCCAATGAATGATTGAATTCATCCATTCTTCCTTGTCTCTCTCTCTCTTCTTCCTTCCCTTTTCCCATTTTCCCCTTGATTGTAGAAATTTGAGCAGCGGGGCTGCGTCCCCATCGGGCTGCCTTGTAATGTTATGCTCCGAAATAACAACATAAAAACTATTCTTTTAAACACTGCCTGGCCCATTATTTTCAGCCTCTTAACCCATTTCTAATAATGTATGTTGCAGCATGAGGCTCGCTTACCAATAAAATTTAGCATGTCTGACCTGGTAGCTGGCTGTATCGCCATCTGCCTCAGAGTGCAGAGCTATCATGTCTGCCCGTGGGAGGGGTGCATGGCATCTCTCAGCTCACTTCCTATTCCTCGCAGCATTGTGTTATGTTTATTCCACCCACCTATGTTCTAACCTTTCAGGCCAAACAGTTTCTTTATTTAATTAACCAATGACCTATACTCCATCATTACTCCTATTTCTGTTTAAACAAGAACGGAATCTTTAACTTTAACATAGCAAAATTACATATAACAAAACAGTTATCAAGCAAGAATGACAGTTACAATATTTATATCTATTTTATCTTTTATCATAACAATGGAAAACTATAACTATCTATCTATTCCTCAAGTCCATCAATGCCTCCAGAAGAATACAACATTACCTAAGCAAACAAAAAGTAAGCCGTTTTCAAACTCTAGAAATGACAGAGACATCTTGCTGCCTGGACAGTCACCCAAAGTTTCTCTGTAGCCTTGGGGTATCCATCTTCAGCCTACAGGCCCATAGTTTCCAGCAGACATTTCAATGAAGCAGGAAATTTCAAAAACAGTCACTATCTACTTGTCTTGAAGAATGTTTTGCTGACTCACTCCTGAATCAGGAACACCAAAAGATCATCTCACCTTTAGGCAAGTTCAGTGGTCCACTCTCTGAGTGTACTCTGTGTACAGTTTTTGCAATCGTCTAGGCAAGAGCAGTTTCTTGCCCAAATGGCTATCAAACTCCATAAGGATCCTCTTTGATGCCCATTTTCTTCCTGAAGTAGATTGGTGCTGCCAGTAGTAGAGTGTCTCATTGTCATGAAAAACCCTAAAGTACTAAAACATTAAATAGCCTATTTTTTAGTCAAGAAAGATATGAAGAATGGCTATCTAAATGAAATATGTACTTTTGCAGCTAGAAAATCTAACTAACATGACTACAAACTTGACTATTATTAATGATTATCCATTAATAACCTATATACATTACATTTTTAAATGAACTACACAATCACAATACCTTAATTTAGATCAAAAATGCATATACATATAACAAATTGACCTAAAATCCATATCAATAAAGCAAAATCTATACTAATGCAAATATTCATATCTATATCACATCCCACTTTCAATGTAAAAGAACGTTTATAAGCCATATTTGGGAACGTGGGTGCAGTTAATTCTCTCCAAACTGCTTCCTGCTGAATGGTGGCATCATTAATGTTTCATCTCAGTTGGGAGTTGAGCAAAGCAAATTTTTGAAGGTGTTCACAGCAACCTTTCAGAAGGGCATGGTCCATCCTACCATATTGGGATAGAGGCAATCCACAGATTATCATCCTCTGTTAAAACAAGATAAGAAACTCCTTTCCAAAGCATCATGTCCTTAGATCCAAATTTCAAAGTCAAGGCATTTTCAAAATATCTATGTTGGATTCATTCAGCAGCTTTTATGAAGAAACATCTTTTAGCAGCTATTGCGCCTTCCTCAAAATTCAAACGATTCAAACAGAGCATAATAGCATACAATATCAAAATTAGCTGTGACTTTTTCATCTTTGTGCACTTCAATTTATCCTCTATTTTGTTTATTTTTCCTTTTTATTTTTTGCCTTTTGAGACAGGTTCTCTGTATCTTTGACCTGGAATAACTCAGTATACCTGTCTGTCCTTGAAGTCTCAGAGATCTGCCTCTCTCTGCCTTTCAGGCATTGGGATTAAAGGTGTATGCTACTACACATTGAACTCACAAAGATCTGTTTGTCTCTGCCTTCAAGGCACTGGGATTAAAGGCGTGTGCTACCACACCTTGAAGTTACACAGGTCAATCTCCCTCTGCCTCCCAATAGTTGGGATTAAAAGTGTGCAGTAGCACACCAAACAACTCTATTCTTTTTTTTAACTTAAAGAACTTCAAATTTTAGCCTGAACATATTTTAACACACTGTAAATCATTTGAAAATTTTCTTTGTCTTTGAATCTCTCTTTACTCTATTTCTCTCTCTGTTTTTCTGACCACATGAGTCTTTCATTTACCAAGCAATCTCAGTAGGACTAAAGCCGGGGCTTTGCTTGCCAGATGTAGCCCATTCCTTAGCTTTCTGCCATTCCAACCTTGTGGATGAGGTACCGTACAAAGCCACATTCAGTGGAACAAGTCTACAGTGTTTCAAGGTCCTTGCCATCAAAGAGGCTGCAACAGACAACACTCAAGCCCTCTCTCTGTGGCTGGACTCCTGCGTCAAACAGTCAGTGTTTGCCCAGGCAGGATGGCCCAGAAAGCCGGTATTTTAAAACAGCACAGGTTTTTTCCTGATACTGCTGAAAACATACAAGCATTCATTTGGCTTTTATTAACACCATTTAAATGTTTTGTGGCAGGACCTCTTAAGAGCTGCAGGGTTGTACAGCTGAAGGTGAGTCAGCAAGCCTCTTTTAGATGAGAGCGCTTGCTTGCCTCTAGCAAGCAGAACAGACCCGAGAAATCGCTGCTACCAAGAAAACATGCTTTACACTTTCCCAAGCTTTATCAGGATTTCAGTGGATTCAGTTGTCCACAAGGCTGCGTGCCATTCTGTAGTTATTTGAGCAACGAGGCGGTGTCCCCAGCACTATGGCCACATGCAGGTTATTCTTGAAATAATTACACAAAAAATTGTTTTTTAAACACTGCCCTTCCCATTAGATTCGGCATTTTAACCCATTTCTAATAATCAGTGTAGTATAACGAGCTGCACTTACCAGGATAATTTCAGCATGTCTGACATTGTGGCTGGCTGCATCGCCATCTGCCTCAGAATGCAGAGCTATGGCATCTGCCAGGGCGAGGGGAGCATGGCTTCTCTGAGCTCACTTCCTCGTCCTCCAAGCATTCTATTTTGTTTCCTCCACCTACCTATGTTCTAACCTATCAGCGGAAGCAGATTCTTTCCTTAATCAAGCAATGACTTTCTTCCATCACTTTAACCTTTCAACAGCTTGCCCAAATAAATCTCCCATGTGTCTTCTGTTGTATAATCTTTCATTTGTAAAAAACTTGCTCTCTCAGGGGAGGATTTTCTGACATCTCTGTGGATGGAGATCATATGAGGAAGATCAGATGAGCAACCATGATAACTCGTATGCTGTAGAGTTAGGTGGACCAGAGATTGATGGCTGGCATTCCTGTGCTATGTATCAGATGCCCATTATCTCTAGCCCTGTTGACAGACAGGCAGACATCAATTTATTCACATATACTTAACTCATTCAGGTTCACAGATCCTTTAAATGGAGTTTTAATTCTTCTCCTAAACTAATCAAGAGACCAAGATTAGGACAAGAGAGGAGCCTGAAGTAAGGCCTCAAAATGGGTCAATTTGAAAAGGAAAGTTTATCTGCCTCCATGTATGCTGTCTCCCTTTCTTAGTCAAATCCATCCTTCCAGTGAGTAGCTATAGGCCAACCAATGTCAAGCTAACAGCTAACCATAGGTTTGAACCCAACTGCCTTTGATTTCTGAAATAAGTGCTGTCCTCTTAAGGTCTCAAAACAACACAGGAAGTTTTGTATGACTGTCCCAGCAACAATTGAAAGCAATTCTAGGACACCAAAGATGCAGCAATTTTGGTTTATTGGTAATATAGATCGTTCTGATCGGACATAATAAAGTAGCATTTAAAAACAGATTGGTGTACTCACGATGATTTCATGTGATATGGCACACACAGGCTTCTGGTTCTGTATATGTCATGCACAGTGGGTTTGGAGATTGTGGTGACCCCGAATCTAGCTGGAGTCTTTGGGGCCTTGAAAGAACAAGACTTAATATTTCAAGACATCAATGTACTTGGTCCCCACTGTTTACTGATTTCCTTACAGAGAATGAGCAGCCATCTACTCCTGCTGCCATGCCTTCCTCACATGAAAAGAGAGAACACCCTACACATCCAGGTCACTTGTTTCACATATGAAGGCATAAGTCACAAACAATCTCCCACAGCAGTTTAGAATTGTGATTAATAGAATGATTAGTTCTTTAAAGGGGAAAAACTTACAGATCACAATCCCTTACAAAAGCCCTATGCGGTATCCGAAAATGAGCCTAGTAGCCGGAAGGGAAACTGGAAGCAAGATCAAGCTGAAGGTAGAAGTTGCGTTTTAAAAGAGAGAGAGACCACACTTCAATGGGCTGGTATCTCAGTGGCTATTCAGGAAACATCACAGAGAAAGGATCTGCTTCATGCATGAGAGTCACCGATGATTTCCCTTTAAGAAAATTCCCATCAAAATTCCCAATAACATCATCAGCATTCAACAACATGTCTATGATTTTTTTGCCTTGCCTTTGATTTTGCAGTAAATGATGCTCATAGTTAATCTGTGCAATTAATGCAAATTTCCTTGGAACTAAATAGACAGAATTGACAGGTTATCTTAAACATATCAGGGAGTCACACTACGATGGAACTGGTTAATCATCACCAGTGTGACAGTGACATAATTAAGATCTTTCCTTTGTCTATAAATCTCAGAATTGTCAACATAATATGTTGTCATACAGATTTCTTAAGGTTTTGTCCCACTAGTGGTTTCCTTGGTATGCTTACATAATTTTTGCAAGATCCAATCAGTTTTGCCATGCACTCTCAGCTTCACATCATTGTGTTCTGGTACAGCAATTTTAGACATCTCGTACCTGTTGCAAGAGAATCCAACTAAATGATTTAGGGTGTTATTTAGGCTGAGTTTTATCTTTCATCCTTGAGTACATTGACTTTCCTTGGGCAAAATTCCTGGGACACTGTGACTAACTCCTGGGGGATTCCTCCAGTTACTTCTCCTTGCTGAGACAGCTTACACTCTCAGTACTACTTTGACAGTGTTTCTGTAGCAAATATTCTTCTCAAGATGAGAAGAAACTTCAATATTACAATCCATTTGTTTTGATATTGATTTAAATACACACCCACACAAATGTTAATGCACATACACTGATGATATATCAATTTAGGTGGCCTTTCTGGTGTGTGAATATTGTTATTTTTCGAGGGGTTCTTAGAAGGCCATGGGGTGATCCCCTTTAGGAAGTGATCAGTTGAGACGATGTTTAGTGCACTCTGCCATGTCCCAAGCAACTATGGTGGCCTTGTCCCATAGTCAGACTTATTTGCTTGGCACATGATTGAGATAAAGTCAGGGTAAAAATAAGAAAACTAGATGGAGCTTCCGAGCTCTAGTGGAAGAGCAGACAGATGGAGAATAAGAGCAAGGCTGTCAGGAATACAAGGGCTTGGTCCACACACTGAGACACTGTGCCTGAATTAAGGGGATTTCATCTAAAACAGTACCCCTGGGAATGAAAGAACATGGGATCAAACTGGAAGATCTGAGTGTGGCTGACAATTGGGGCAGACTGAGAAGTCAATGATAATGGCACTAGCATTTGTCTGTACTTCATATACAGACTATTTTGTGATCATATTTTATTTGGATGCATACCTTCCTAAATCTGGAGGGATGAAGGGTGGGCTTGGACTTCAAACAGGTCAAGGTAGCCTGCCCTCTGTTTGGACTGGAGTTGGAGTGCAGATTTTGTGGGAGAGCGAGAATAATGTGGGAGGAGGAAAGGAGGTGGAAAGTTTGATATTTATTATTATGAAGTAATAGAAAAATCTACAAAAGATAACCAATGAAGGGATTGGAGCTAGGAAAAAAATATTCATGTGAGTTGTTGACTTAGACACCAAAAATTATTTTACAGAAAAAAAAACATAAAGGGATTGAGTTCCTTGGAAAAATATGACTCATGTAATTGGGAAGATGAGTGGGGTTTTTATTTTGGGTATTCAGGGGGCTGTATGAGCAGCATTTTAGGACCTGTATACTGGATATTTCTGGGGGTGAGTAGGGAAGAAACCTGCCTATGAGGGGTTTTATGACATAAGTAGAGCCTTGGTGATGTCACAAAGCTGTGGTTGGGGGTGGCAACTCTGTTCCACCTGAGGCACTAATCTTCTGTGAAGGTGGGCTTACTATCTTCACAGTGGCTGAGGAGGTCAGTTCAGCTCTTGGGCTCGACAATTGTTCAACAGGATTAGGCAGCTGAACATTTCCAGATGACGGAATCTGGAGAGCCAAGACATTTTCCTTTGGTGTGTATGTTTAGGAAGCAACTGGGACCTCTGTAGTCCCAGAAAGGTTTCCTTCAAATCTCCTGTGAGTCTAAAATTTATATTGTTCATAGCCACTATATTTGATATCTGTGGGGACGGTGAATGCCATTTATTCTTCCCACTTTATCTTTGCTATCAATGTCCAATTCATCAGTTCACTAAAGTGGCAAAGATCCTCTTTGTCTATATGTGTTTTAAAAGATATAAATTATTTCTAAATGGTGCTGTTGTTCAGATTATTGGGTCTTGTTTTTAAAGTTTGTCTCACAGTACTCACTTTTCTAATGAAGATACAGAATGGCTTTATATAATAAACCTGGGTCTGGATCAGGAGACGCAATAGAGAGAGCCAGTGGACTGGAGTGCCATGAATTTGGGCAGGTGGTTTTGGATCAGCCACCTAACCAATAACTTGAGTGGGAAGGAGAGAAGTGGCTGTACTTTGAATTCTTTGCCATCTGTTCAGATTTTTCTTTCACACATTGGGGATAGGCATACATTCTCCTCTCATTGATGTAGTCAGTTAGGAATTAGGTTTCTCAGTAGATGTCAATTACTTTAGGCAGCAGGAATATGTCTCTGATACACATATACTGAGCTCTAGACAATAGTTTGATAATTTTCCTATTAATTTCTTAAGAACAAATTACATTTAGGCAGCTCAAATCAATTTAGCACGGCCTTTATCACCTGCTGCAAAGTTATTCCTGAAAAGAGTCTTGACCTCACATCCTCACCTTCTTATCCTTGCAGTCACTTATGGTGGAGGAAACCACTTTGTGTCTGATTTAAACTGAAGAGATCTTCCAATGCAGAGATTGGCAGCTATGAAGCCGAAGCACAGAAACAGTGTTCCCTTTCATTTATCATGTTCTGTAGAACTTGGGCTATGAAACTAATGAACAGAATCACACACACACACACACACACACACACACACACATACAGGATAAACATGTACACATTGTTGCATACTGGTCTGTGACATGTACACATATGATGTATGTTCCGAGCTCCATAAAATCAGTTAACTAGGGAACAACCTGATGTTAAGTCGAGGGTGGCAGAGACCCCAAAAACCCATCAGACTCCCAAATACCAGTATGGTATTGATATCTGACTCCCATTATGAAAGGATCCTGCCATACTGTAACGGGGCGATTTTTGGTTGTTCATCTTCACAAACTTGATTAAATGTTAGAGTTTTCAAACTGCCAGTTAGGGTCCAGCATGTATATCAGTTGTCTCAGGTCAGGTATTTGGCTACAATTTTGGTGAAAACTTATAACAGGGTATGCTGGTACAAACTCACCCCTTCTTCTCCCTGTCCTCATCGTCACTCTCGTGGGTGGCCTGGAGCACAAAGAAGGCAAAATGGAATAAGCCTCCTTCTTAGTGGAAAACCTGGTCAATCCTCAATTTGGCCTGAATCTCAGAGGGAATGCGGCACATTTTATCCTATTAGGTCTCCTCATTCATTGGTTCACTCATTTTTCCAATGAATGATCGAATTCATCCATTCTCCCATGTCTCTCTCTCTCTTCTTCTTTCTCCTCTTCCATTTCCCCCTTTATTGTGTAATTAGAGAAGCGGGGGCTGAGTCTTCATCACCATGGCTGACTCACTAGCTTATGCTCCGAAATAACAACACAAAACTGTATTTTTTAAACACTGCCTGGGCCATTAATTTGAGCCTCTTAACCCATTACTAACAATCTACGTAGCACCACAAGGTAAGTTTACCAGTAAAAATTTAGCATGTCTGACCTTGTGGCTGGATGTTTCGCTATCTGCCTCAGAGAGCAGAGCTATTGTGTCTGCCAGGAAGAGGGGAGAATGGCATTTCTGAGCTCACTGCCCATTCAAGGTGATTTGTTGAGATTCCATCTCAATTGCCATGGGCTCCTTTAGAAATGTGCTCAACAAATTAGAAAGCTCCTGTTTGTGGTGATGACATTATTAGTGTCTTGAAGAGGAGGAGACACACATGATCATCTGCTGCTCTCACCCATGTAAATGCATCTCACCTGAGCAGGGACTTTTTTTTTGTTTTTATCATAAAAAGAATTCCACTTTACTGCCTTAAAAAAACTTAATGAAGATCATTCAAAAAGAATGGAAAACAAGTCAAAGGTGGTTACCATGTGGAGTGGATTTCTGAAAATAAACCTGCACATTCAGAGTATCCCTTCAGAATCTACTTTTTAATACCATCCTGCCTCTGGAAGGTCAAACAGCTCTCTATTAAGCCATCTTTAGAGATATTTTCAGGGAAAAACGCTGCACACAGAAAATATACACAGGATCTGGAATATGGTTTCTTTCTTCTCTGTTATGCTTGAAAAACTATTTTATGTTTCATTTTCTTAGAAGCACAAAATATAGGATTAACTCTATGAAAATGAATACTTGATTAGTAACATAGAAAAGTTTTTATTTATATTTTTCCAATAGAATTCTTCTGTGGATTGTTAGTGTCTGCTTATCATCTATTGCCCCAACATGATTAGTTAAAGTTTAACATCAGGATATATGTACTGTAGAATGGTTTCTAATGGGGTTCAACCTGGTGGTGTCAATTGCCTTTTATGGTCACAGAAAGGATTCGTGGGAAATAAGGACACTCTTTAACAGTTCATTATGTGATTATATTTTTCATTATTCAGACAAAGTAAGCTTGACACCTCTAACAAGTGTGGTCTAATATTTGCTTGTCCAATGAGAATATCCCAATTTGGTGGTCACAGGAAGAAATTCGTAGACCAGCTGGGTCATATGGATGGTATACCAAATTTCAGGCAAAGCTGGGAAATACCCATGGAACCTTGGCTATCAGGGTTTTTTTGAAATTCTCTTAGCAAAAAATAAGCTTCCTGGGGCAGAATGGGAACGTTCGAGTATCATTACCTCCTGGAAGGATCTATGGGGCTCTTATAACCACAGAGGCAATATTGCTCGGAGGTGGATTTCTGTATCACCCTTTATTAACATGGGCAAGATTGATGTTCCATGTTTTATAAGCCCACCCTTATCTGGAACAAAATTCCTTTTAGTTACTTTTTAAAATGGGTTACTTCAATAGACCTCTGTGTAGGACATGACAAAAAATAGACTCCGTAGGTACAAAATCTTCTTAGCCTCTCTTCTGGACAGCATACAGTAGTCCCACCACCCTGGAGAGCCACTTCTCCCCTCTCCTCCCACAACTTTTATTATCAAATCATACTTTGGTTCTTCCTCATGATAGCTACATACAGTATCGCTGCCCCAGCAAATTCATTATGCCTATCCCTTCTTAGACCCTGGTCAAAATTGTACTTTCATTCATGTAAGAACTTTCTACTTCACCCAATGCTTCTCTTTCTCACTCTCTCTCTCCTTTGGTTCTGCTTAGTGTTTCCATGCCATCCTTGTTTCACTTGGTCTCAGAGCTGGCAAGCTCATTCCAGCCCCATGAAGACTTAAGCCAGTTTTACCCTAAAGCAAATTTCCTTGCACAAAGGAATGTTTGAGTTGGGCGGTGGTAGTGCACACTTTTAATCCCAGCACCCTAGGTGCAGGAGGATCTCTGGGAGTTCGAGGCAAGTCTGTTCTACAAGAGCTAGTTCCCGGACAGGCACCAAAGCTACAAAGAAACCCTGTTTCAAAACACCAAAAAAGAGTAATGTTTAAATCCAGAGAGGAAAGCTGTCCTTGGCTTTCCCAAGAATGAACTGGTGATTATGAGAAAGATTTTCTTAGTCATAAATGTTGTCTGTGTTTTATTGGTCTTATTTCTGAATAAGGCTACTATAGCATGCTTCAAACCTCTGGGAAATTGCAGAAGGAGGGGCTAGCAGATGTAAAACCTGGAAGATAACATAAAATGTTCTGAAAAAAATCCTCTCACTTCAATGGAAGCTAGAGATGGAAAAGCCTATTTGAAGATAAATTTCAGAATGAGGAGATCTGAGGCTTTCTGTAAATGACATCACAATGGAACATGGCCAAATTAGATTTACCTAGAAAGTGTACACCCATATATTCAGAAGATCTGGGAACGCTTTTTATGTTGGTGGGCTGCCCGTCTATTAGAGCAGGCAGGTCTGAAACCGTTTATTCAGAAGACACTACCAGGGAGTATACATGTGTGAGAAAATAATCTAAAAGCAACTTCAGGAAGAAAAATAGGACACTCTCAAAATTCTCTAGGTAGATGGACCATATCCATGATGTTGGAGTTTCCTCTGTCTTCTGTGAATATGATAAATAAATAAAAAACAAAACTGTTTTGGACCTCTAGCAAAGAAGAACTTAGGTAGAACTGGGAAGCATTAGTGGGCATAAGAATTTCTGCTTCCACTTTAGGATCAGGTGAAAGAGCTAAGACCCTCTAACTTAGAAGGAGGAGTCAGATGCTTCTTAGGAATGGGTGGAAATATCTCAGCCTCCCTTGGACATATTTCTATGAGCTTATTGGCCCGAAGCTAAAACATGAATACTACCCTGTGAAATAGAGGATGTCCCAGGCACTTACTTTTTCATTGGCACCAAACTTGAAATCACAATCGATAATACATATTTTCTGAATGTGCACGCCAGGCATGTCAGAAGTCGTAGAAGTCTGTGACTCAGTTTCTTCATCTGATTTAGGTCCATCCACAAATTCCTCTTCATATATGATAGGAAATATCTGTCCAAAGGGCTAGAGTGAAGATATTAGTCTGTGTTATGTTCGGCTTGCTGTTGTGTTCAGGAACCTTGGTCCAGAGAGCTGAGATCTCTTGAGTCTGAACAGTACTAAACAGGCCACCCAAATTAGAAGTTATAGTTAGGAAATCAAATGAAAATTACCTTGATCACACTTTGCAGGCCTGAGGAACTCTTTATTTATATGAATGTCTAAATATCACTAAGTAAGATAGAATAAAGCCTTGGTGATTTGGACAGAAATAAAAGGACAATTACAATCTTCATCAAAAATGAGATGTGGCTGAATTCATGGGAATAATGAGAAATATTAATGCACTCTGGCCAGAACTGGAACTTATAAGGCATTTTGGGCACAGGTAAAGTCTACACCTATTTGTCAGAGATGTCAAATCTATGGCAATGTGCAATAAAACAGGAATAGCAATTTTCCATCAAGTGTAAAATAAGCACCTTGTAGAGCAGAGGAAGGTCTTGTCGGGGCTAATGAGCTCCCAAAGGTTTTTCTGTATTGACAATATCCCTTCTGGGCTTGTGAAATGCTGGGAAGTATTTTCCAAGTGGATGTATGGTGGTTTTCTGTCTAAGAAACCATTGGTCAGATAAGATAATCCCACATATGTAGATTAAAGAAAGTTTGTAGAATCCTAGAAAGTTGGATATATACCAAGCATACATTGTCAAGAGAACAGTTCTATAGGCTGCATTGTAGAGGTGGTAGGCCTGAGTCATTTTTGGGCAAAAGAGTACATATTTCATGCCATCTTGGTCTTTGTGAGTAAGTTCTATTTCACCATAGATAGAGTGGAAACACAAGTATTTCCAAATAGTGTATGATGCTATAATATTCTGAGTAAGACTTTCTTAATCTCTATGAAAGGAAGACATTTTCAGACTTCTTGGCAAGAGTGCAGGAGTTTGAGGACCCTGGAGAAAATGAGGATAATGATGATTGTTACAGGTGATGTATTGGAGGTGAAGCATATTTTAGTAAAATGGGAGATGGTCTAGCCATCCTTCATCAAGAAATAAATGATTGGATGCTTGTTAAGTGACAGTAAGTTTTGAAGGCCTTTTTGATTGGAATTTGAATGTTTTGGGCCTTGAGAAAATATAGACCTTCTCTGCGCCCCTCAGTCAGGCAGCGTAAGTATATGGCTCTCTTGATGACCAAGTGTGCATTTGAGCTCTATTTGACTAAATAGTTGGTGGTGATGAATGGAAGACTTCGGCAGACATAAAGAGAAAAGCAGAGACCCAAACCACTTAAGTACCAGGTAGTATCCTAGACTACCTTGGGCAGTGGAGGAAGGACTGCATCACAGTCTAGAAGATTCACATTTTCAGGCAGCTGTGGCAGGGCTGGCAGCAACCTGAACATCATGTATCAGTCATTGGCAGGCTCCAGTTCTCATCAGCTACATTGATGTGTAAATGAAGGATGAGACCTCTTCATTTTGGTGACTTTAATGAAGCAAAGATGTCCTAATTGCAGACTATGTCACTTCAATGCAGAGAAAGATTAAACTTCTTTGGTCACACATGTATTTTCAAAGTGGAGGTAGTTAGAGGGGAAAGATCTCCATTATGCGGATATTTCTGAGGCCCACAAGCATATAGGGGATGATCTGAGGATCCTTTGATCCTGGTCACTTTGAGAAAAATGGAAATACTGGGATGACTTTAGTAAAAACCACATAATTTTATGAATTTCCTTAAACATAATGAGAAAACCTTGAGTGTTATTTGTAATAGCAGAAAGGCCTAACTGCTATTTTAATCATAAAGATCTTTAGATAACCAGTCATCAAAATGGCACAGTGTGAGATGCCTTAAGAAAAGGAATTTTGGGGAGATGTTATTCAGAGGAGAAACTTCTGAGGTCATTCTGAATAGTCTTGCTTTGTGAGAAAATGCCTGACCATGTATGACGAAATATCAACAATCACACCAGTGTGTAGAAGGGAAAGAACAAGTTTAACTCGAGTAAGATTATTTTAGTCATCATTGGCTTCCTACTGAGTTTCCAACTTCCATGACCCATATATTACATCAAATATTGGGAAGATTACAAGAAACAATTACAAGTTTTGATTTTGTTTTCTTTGTTTACAAATATTTGGAACCACCTTGTTGAGAGGGAAACCATCTTTGATATTTTGTATATCTTGATATTTGAGTGGAACAAGATTTGAAGTTCAATTCTGATGATACTTTGTTTGGAAACACTCCTAGGAGGGGTAGCAGTAGAATGTGAGTCCTTTCTGACATATATGGAAGATGTGAGCCTACTTTTGGCAGATGTGAATTATCTTAAGTCATCCAATTCTAAAAGTAAATATCTGATACTTCATTTAATAAATGAAGCATGCTTCACTATTTTTTGATTGAATTGAAAATTCTATGGCTTTTATTGGGATAAGAGTAATATCTTAGACAGTCTCCATGAGAAGGAATAGGAATGAACTGTCATGTGCACAAGTAGACATTCTTAAAGACTCCATTGAAACGAAAGTTCCCACTCCTTCTTGGGTAGATGGTATAGGTTCTAGAAGCCATTGGTATGGTGTGGCATTTCCAAAGGTATCATAAATAGGTCTTGGAGGCTCCATATTCTTGTGGTAATATACTGAAGGGCCTCGAGTACATTTTTGTCAAAATTCCAATGTCTCAGAGCCTCTAAAAAGGATGGTAAAGTTTCTACAGCACCTAACACAGGTTCTGAGCTCTTACTAAGCTCTTTTGCTGTTGGCAACGTTTCTTAGGGCTCTTGTGTAAGGGAAGGTTGCAGATTCTATATTGAAAGAGGTTGATATTCTAAGGAATCTTGGGAAGTTGTTGAAGTTTCTGTAATCTTACTGTAAGAAGATGTTATTTCTAGAAAACTTTATTGAAAAGGTGGAGTTTCTCCTGTACCCAAATGAGAGTCAGAAAGATGAAACATTCCTGTATCAGATGATGACTGTCCTAAAGGCTCAAGGGTCAAAGTAGGGCCTGAAGCCTCTTGGGATGACAAAAATAATCTGGAGACACTTGAGCGGACGATGAAGTGATTCCTATGATGATATGGACTGTCCCAGAGCCTCTTGGAAATGCAATGAATTTCCTGTATAGCCTTGCTTAGAGGATAATCTTCTTGTACAACTTGAGATATTTCCTGACAATGTTGCGCTGAAGGGGATAATGACCAAGTCCCAGATGCAGGTAGAATGGGTCTTAGAAAATCTTTGTCCGGTGGAGGAGGTCCCAGATTCATCCAGAGATACTGATGGTCCAATAATTTCTTTTTCAGATGCAGATGGTCCTATAGTACTTTAGCCAGAGATGAAATTTTGAGACTTTCTAGGGTTTTAAGATTTTAAAATTCCTAGGTAAGAGTCTGATATATTACAAGCTTCTTGGAAGATGCCAAAGTTCTGATGTCTCTGGCACAACGGGGGCCCATTTTAGACTCTGTACTGAAAGAAACATATGTGCTACAGCATTTTGGGCAGGTGCTGAAGGATCTATAAATCTCTGGGTAGAAGAAGCCTTTTCTAAAGTGCTTTGCGTAGACGGTGATGTTTCTCATGGCCTATTGAATGTTCTGATAGTCCAAGATTTCCTAGATCAGATAATGATAATGACTGTCCTTGATGCCATTGTTCCAAACAAGGGCCTGATGCCTCTTCAAGTGACACGGAAGTATCTGAAGAACCATGAAAATATGGTGAGTGTCAAAGAGATTCTTTTGCTGACATGGACATTACTAAAAGCAACTTGTGCAGACAATGCATTTACTGGAGAGTTTTGCTTCAGTGGTTTCATAAAGTCACCTGTTTGCATGAACATATTTGTTTTAAATCGTTGTCCATTAATGAAATTCTTTAAGGCCCCATTTGAGATGAGGCAGTATTCACAAAGTGTTGGTTAGATGGAGAAAATCCCAGAGCTCTATAGGTAATTTTTGGTTATCTCAATGTCTCTTGTTCAGTTATAGAGGCATGTACACCCTTGGCAATTGTTGAAAATCTCATTGTCTCTAAAATAGATGTCAGAGTGTCTATAGACCTTGAGAGAGATTTCAAAATACTACAAATCTCATTATAACATGGCAAAGGATATGTTGTCTCTTAAGCAATATTGGGAAGAACCCAGAGGCCACTCCAAAGAAGCCTGGATTTCTGGAACACTTTGAGCTAATAATGGTGCTGTTACTACAGACTTTGGAGAGCACCTTGTGTAGAAATTGATCTTCCTACAGGATCTTGTGAAGATTGAGAAAGTCCACAATCTTGTGGAATAGATGATGGATGTACAACAGCCTCTTGGGCTAAAGAAGGTTCCAGGTCCTGTTGAGAAGATATGAACATTTCTAGAGGTTCTTTTTCAGAATTTGAATGTCCTCCAAATGATTGTGCTGATATGGAAGTCCCAAGAGCCCTTTGCATGGATCATGAATCTCCTAAAAACCCTTACTGAAGTGGAGATAATCTGAGAATCCCTTTGGCAGCTCTAGAGTATTTTGAATACAATTGAGCTGATAATAAATATTGGGAGGTCCCTAGTACAGATGGGGAGGGCTCAGTGAACATTTAGAAGATGGAGAACATTGAACAGATTTTTGGAGAGATGATGATTCCTGAATTTATTAGTCAGAAAACAGAAAGGAACAGAGCATTTTGTGCAGATATTGAATGTCCCAGATTTACTGGGAGAGGTGTCAAAGTTTCTAGACTCACAGATGAAGACTCTGAATATTTAAATATCATTAGGCGAGATGTTAAAATTTATAATGACTGTGGAATCCATTGGGAATTTCCAAACTACTCTGTGAATCTGTTTGAAGTTGCTGAATACCGTGCACATCTAAAGAACCTTCAACTTTCTGGAGAGAGGAAGATGTTTCTAGAATAACTGGAGAAGGTAAAATATATTACACTATTCCCTGGGCAGGAAATATGTGTTTCTTGTGGGACAGATGGGAACTTTGTTACAAACCCTTCATTATAAGAAGTGCCTTGCACTTTGTGGGAAGATCTGGATGATTCTGCAGACCCTTGGACAAATGATCAATGTCCTAGAGACTCTTGTCCTGACATAGACAATCAAAATGACTTTGGAGAGATAATGAACATCCTTCATATGCCTACTGATGTGTTGTTTATCCTAGAGTCACTTTTGTGGATACAGAAATTTTCTACCACAACTCATCAAGTGGGGAATGTTCCTGAGTACCTGGTGAGGTGGGGTAGGTCCCAGAGTCCCTTGGGAAGGTCGGAAAAGTTTTTAAAAAGTTTGGACATTTGGTGAAGATTCTAGATGCATCTAGAAGGTATGTACAGTTCTGACTTATTTGGGGAAAATAAGAAAACTCCCAGTATGTTGGAGTATAGAACTGAAAAGCCATTGTGTCCTTGAGGCAGATAGAAATTTTTCTACAGGCCCTTTTCTACAGGCATATGTTAAAGTTTCTATTCTCCTCTGATAAATGATGGATTCCTATACCTCTTGGGAAGATGTACGTGTTACTGGAACAACCTGGTTAGACACAGGAAGTCTGAGCGCCCATGAAACAGATGGAGACATTCCTAAATCCAGTTTGTTAGGTGGAAAAAATCCTAGAATCATGGGAGTATATAATGAAGTTATCAAATCCACTCTTGAGTATTTGGATAAGACTAGATTGCCATGTACACAGGTAGAAACTTCCAGAGTCTTTTTTCCACATGAATGAAGGCAAGATTCCACAACTTCTAGTAAACATAATGAATGTCTGGAACTCACTTGAACAGATAAGAAAATTTCCAAAGACTCTAGGGAAGAGGATAGACTGCATTGCCCAGATAAAGAATTCATCATTTGCCCTTTTCAAGAAGTCAAAGTTCCTAAAGTGTCTGGAGCAGATGGATCTCTTTGTTGAACCCTTTGTGCAGACTTCCAATATCCAAGAGGTCCCATAGAATGAAACAGAGGGCCCTAGATCATCTTGCATAGGTTTAGTGTAATAAAAAGTTTCTTCTTCTGACAGTTTAGGTTTCAAAAGGCCCTGGAAAGAATGGAAATAACTCAAGTTTTCTGGGGATATACAAAATGTTCCCATTCTCATCAGATAGCACATGTCATCTGGTAGTTGTAGAACTTTTGCATACACATGGTGAAGATGATGAATAACTTGGGTAGTCCCAGGGAGTTAGCAAAAGTTCTACAAAATTTTGGCGAATATGGAACAGATTTCAAAGTTTCTCCCATTTTTTTGGCATGCTGGCTATATCCCTGAGACTCTGTATTATATGATGCATATGCTATGTACTTTGTGCAGAGGTGAAATGTGATCATGTATGTTGTGTATGTGAGGAAGTTCCTGAGCGCCCTTGAGCATGTAGGATGTCCTAGACTCCTTTCTGCAGATGGGAACAGACCCTTGTGTAAATACACAGGAACCTACATTTTTTTGAGCACATTGAGAAGGTGCTTAACACATCTGGCAAGAGGAGTAAAGTCCCAGAGTCTCTTGAGGACAAGGATCATTGACTGAACTTCCTTCTTGTGATGGAGAATTTTCCAATGTCTCTCTTTTATGTGACATTGCCCATGATAACTATGTGTATTTTGGACTTTTCCTTGGATGTGTGCAGAAGATAACAAAGGCCCCAGAGTTCCTTTTGAAGATGCTGATGGACTCAGTGATCAGATACATTAACTTCTAGAGGCAGATGAGCAGAGATTAGAAATGCTGGATCACTTGGGACATGTGATGAAAACCTTCTTGGCACTTTATTAAATGGTGAAGACTATGTAGGACCTGGGATAAATGGAGAGATTTCCACAGGCTCTCTGACCAAACACAAATGGCTGAGATTCATTTGTCGAAGTTGAGATGATTCTAGATTACCAGAAAAAAAAATGTAAATGATAAAGTTCTCCTTGAGGAAATGAAAAAAAAAATCACAGAGTTCCTTGTGCACAAAGGAAATTTCCAGAGTTGATCCAAAATATAGAAATTGTTCAGGATATCCTGAACTCACAGAAATTTGGAACATTTCCAGAGAATCAGGGCTTGAAGAGAGGAAAAAGATCCTCCTGTTCTCTTTTCAGATTGAGAAGGTTTCAGAGATCCTGGAACAGATGGTGGATACTGTAAAGAATTTTGCACAGAATGAGACGTTTTCTGAGTGATTTGAGATGATGTTTTCTGAGTGATTTGAGATGAAGCAGTATGCTTTCTAGTTCCTTGATTACACAGCAATGTTGCTAGAGTTCCCTTTGCAGACACAGATAAGACCAAAGACCATTGGGGAAATAAAGAAGGGTCCAAAAAAGCCCTTTTGCGCCCTGATACTCACAAAGCTATCTGACTAGATTGCAAAGATTCTAACAGTGTCTGGGTATTTTGAATAAACATCAGAGGTTCTGTCCTTGATGCAAAATGTCCTACTCTGTGTTTTCCAGGTGTCAAATCCAATTGTGCCTTTGGCAGGTATGAGAATCTCCACAGTGTCCTGGGAAGCATAGGAAGACACTAAGAGTCCCTTGTGCAGATTTGGACATTTTCAGAGTTCCTTGTGAGGGTGGGCATGTTCCCACAATCATTCCATCAGAATAAGAAGATGCTGGAGTTGTTTATCTTGATGACAAAACACCCAGATGCCCTGGTAGAGATGGAATGTTCCCCTGGTCTGTTGGATAGATGGAGAATTTGTACATGGCCCTGGAACTGCTTTGAAAAGTGTAGAAACTTGTAGAGTCTCTTCAGCAAATTGTGCTGAATTCAGCCTTTCCTCAGATGACATAATATATTCCAGAGGCCCATTTGCTAGTTTCAAAGCTCTTATATTCCCATGGCCAGAAGTGAAAAAATAATGCAGATCTTTGACAGAACTTAAAAATCATCTAGGCACTAGAATTTGTTACAAAGCTTCTATTATGCTTTTAGCTGATGGAGAAGTTTCCACACTCTCACACCTGAAAAATGCCCCAAGGTATTCTGGAAATATTGCTATTGTCTCCAAATTTTTGAAGAATATACTGAATGTTTTGAAGACCTTTGCATAAATGACAAAGAACTTGGGCTAGCAAAGTTACCTCTGTAGCTGTTGAGACTACTTTAGGAAATTTCAAAATAGCAAATTTCCTAGAGACCATAGATTATATAAAAGATTTTCCTGAGCATCTAGAGAAAATGATAAATGTTCTATGTGCTCTAGTGAAGGCAAAATTTCCCTGAGGTTACTGGCTAGATTTGTTATGTCCCATAGTCCTTGTAATCCTTATAGTATGTTGGATAGATGAAGGAATAATTTTAGATTATTGGGAAGAATTTAGATGTTTGTAAGCTGTATTAGAAGGTATCACAGTCCCTACAATAACTTGTGTTGATATAGATACTTTTAGAGACCCTTGTTTAGATAGTGAATATCCTAGATTCTTGTTCAAATGCCCAAAATTCTACAGTTCCTTTTGTAGGTAAAGAAATTACCAGTAGCGTTTGAGCAGGTGGAGAAACACTGAGTTCCTTATGGGCACATTGGTTAGTCTCTAACTTAGATGGTGGATGTCTTTCTGTGCTTTGTGCCTTTGAGTGCTTTACCAAAGTGGGTTCTGTATAAGGAATAGCTTTTTCAGGCATTTGAGTAGTAGGTGAAGTTTTCAGCATCACCTGCCCTTATGTTTTCTCTTTCAGTTTCTTGTGAAGATGGTCAAAATCCATCATCTTTTTTCAAAGATGGAGAAGGAGGCTCTTTAGGTTACCAGCTGTCCCTGTTAGGTGCTGAGGAGATCCACCTGTTGTGGTGAGTGTGTGCTATAGATGGGCAGATTGTTCCGGAAGAAAGCACAAAGGCTTCTCCCCCAGCTGCTTTTGAAGGGCTGTCTTTCTTACACACAATCCCCCCAAACCTGCTTGTTCTGAATGATCCTTGCTCAGGAACAGGTTTCTGCTCCTAAACTAAGGCCACACACCCAGAGAGGTGAGTGTCTGCCTACTGGCCAGGCCTCAAGGATCCCCAAAGGTAGCACAGGCACCTTCAGCTTGGCAGCAGAGTATCCTGTGCTCTTCTGTACAGTACCCTGCCTGTCACGTTTTTCCTTTTGTCCCAGGCTTATTGGGTTACCAGCTGTCCCTGTTTAGGTGCTGAGGAGCTCCGTCTGGACTGGTGAGTGCTATTCAGGGGAGGATTGTCCCAGAAGAGAGCACAAATCCTTCTCCCCCAACCTCTTCTGCAGGGCTGTCTTTTTAACACCCCCCCAAATCCTGTGTGGTCTACAAGGTCCTTTGCTCAGAACAGGTTTCTGCTCCTACACTAAGGATACCCACCCAGAGAGGTGAGTGACTGCCTCCTGGGCAGGCCTCTACAACCCCCAAAGATAACACAGGCAACTTCGCTTGGTGGCAGGGTCTCCTGTGCTCTACTGGACCCCGCCCTGCCCCCCAAGTTTGCCCATTTGTCTGCAGGTCATTGGATTACCTGGTGTTCATGTTTTGGTGCTGAGGAGTTTCATCTGGACGGAAATTTTTTCTGCTTCTACACTGAGGAGATACACCCAGAGAGTCAGTCACAGCAAAGAAACATCAAGACACCAGGCCTTTCCTGGCTCCATTTGAAGGAAGAGATTGGAAAGCGCCAATGCAAGCATTCCTCCAACAACCTGAATGGCAACATAACATCACCAGAATCCAGGGATCCTGAAATAAGAATCGTATAGCGTACTCCAGAAGAATTAGTAGAAATCGACTCAAAGATGAATTATATGAAAATAATAGAGGACTTTAAACAGGAGGTGAAAAACTGCCAAAAACAATTAGAGATTACCAACAAAAAGGTAGAGGAAATATATAAATCGCTCAAAGATACCCAAGAAAACCAAGACAAACTAGAAAAAGCAATCAAAAATGTAAGGGAAGCAGTTCAAGACTTTAAGAATGAAATGGAGGTAATGAAGAAAACACAAACCAAGGAAAGAATGGAGATGGAAAATCTGGGTAAACAAACAGGAACTACCGAGACAAGTACTACCAACAGATTACAAGAGATAGAAGAAAGAATGTCAGACACTGAAAATAACATAGAGAAAATAAAACCACTGATCAAAGAAAACAGCAAAACCAACAAATTCTCATCACAAAACATTCAGGAATCTGGGAAACAATAAAAAGACCAATCCGAAGAATTATCGGGGTAGAGAAGGAGAAGAAGTACAGCTCAACAATCCAGAAAATATATTTTATAAGATTATAGAAGAAAAATTTTCCAACCTAAAGAAAGATATACCTTTGAAGGTTCAAAAAACATACAAAACACCGAATAGGCTGGACCAAAAAAAAAAATATATCTCCTTGACATATAATAATCAAAACACAAAACATACAGAACAAAGAAAGAATATTAAGATCTGCAAAGAAATAAAGCCAAGTTACTTATGAAGGTAAACCTATCAGATGTACACCTGACTTCTCTATGGAAAGGATGAAAGCCAGAAGGTTTGGATAGATGTACTGCAAAAAAAAAAAAAAAGAGAGAACTTGGATGCATGCCCAGAATACTATACCTAGCCCAGCTTTCATTCAGTATAAATGGAGAAAACAAGATTTTCCAGGATAAAAATAAATTTAAACAACACGTAGCCACAAATCCAAACTTACCTAAAGCAATAGAAGGAAAATCCCAACACAACAAGTCCTACAATGCCCACAATAACTCAGACATCTAGTGACCCTTCACCAGCACAACTAGAAGAAGGGAAAAAGACAAACTCTATTACAAAAATAGAGAAAAAGTGACCAGAGTAAACAACCACTGTTCTTTAATATCACTTAATATGAATGGACTCAACTCACCTATAAAAATGCACAGGCTAAGAGATTGGATACAAAAAGAGGATCCAACATTCTGCTGTTTACAAGAAACACACCTCATACACCAAGACAGACATCTATTCAGGGTAAAGGACTGGGAAAAGGTTTATCAAGCAAATGTACCTAAGAAAGAAGCAGGTGTAGCCATACTAATTTCTAACAAAGTTGACTTCAAACTAAAATCAATCAGAAGAGATAGAGATGGACATTTTTACTCATAACAGAAACAATTCATGAGGACAAAGTCTCAATCCTGAATATGTATGCCCCTAATATAAAAGCACCCAATTATGTGAAAGAAACTTTACTAAAACTCAAGGCAGTCATCAATCCACAACCAATAATTGTAGGAGATTTCAACACTCCTCTCTCACCAAAGGACAGGTCAATCAGAGAGGAAACTAACAGAGAAATAAGGGGACTAAGGGAGGTAAGGAATCAAATGGAATTAACAGACATCTATAGATCATTCCACCCAAATAGGAAAGAATGTACCTTTTTCTCTGCAGCTCATGGAACCTTCTGGATAATCGACCTCATAATCATTAACAAAGCAAACTTACACAGTTACAAAATAAGTATTAGGAACAACCTGTATCTTATCAGATCACCATGAATTAAATTTAGAATTCAACAACAGTGCTACCCCCAGAAAGCTTACAAACTCATGGTAACTGACAGTCAACTACTGAACCACACCTGGATCAAGGAAGAAATAAAGAAAGAAATTAAAGTCTTTCTTGAATGCAATGAAAATAAAGACTCAACATACTTAAACCTATGGGACACAATGAAAGGGTTATTTATAAATTGAATGCTATCTGCATTAAAATCCCATCATAATTCTACACAGATCTTGAGAGGACATTAATCAAGTTTATATGGAAAAACAAAGAACCCAGGTTCGTCAAAAGAATCTTATACAATAAAAGAACATCTGGAGACATTACCATCCCTGACTTCAACCTTTATTACAGAGGTTCAGTAATGAAAACAGCTTGGTTTTGGCACAAAAACAGAGAAGTTGATCAATGGAATAGAGAAGCCCTGGATTTTATCCCACAAACCTTTGAACACCTGATATTTGATAAAGGAGCTAAAACTATTCAAGGGAAGAAAGAAAGCATCTTCAACAAATGGTGCTGGCAGATCTAGTTGTCAACCTGTAGAAGAATGAAAATCAGTCTATATCTATCACCATGGACAAAAATCAAGTCCAAATGGATTAAAGACCTCAATATCAGGCTGAACACATTGAACCTGATAGAAGAGAAAGTGGGAAGTACTGTACAGCATATGGGCACAGGTTTTCACTTCCTAGGCTTATCCCCAGCAGCACAGACATTAAGGACAACATTGAATAAATGGAACCTCTGAAACAGAAAAGCTTCTGTAAAGCAAAGGACACTGTCAGTAAGACAAGAAGACAACCCACTGACTGGGAGAAGATCTTCACCAACCTGCAACAGACAAAGGTCTGATCTCCAAAATATATAAAGAAACTTGACTTTAAAAAGCTAATAAACACAATTCAAAATTGGGGCACTGAACTGAAAGGAGAATTCCAAACAAAAGAAGTTCAGATGGCCGAAAATACTCAAGTTCACATTCATCCTCCTTGGTGATCAGGGATGTGCAAATTACAACAAATTTGAGATATCATCTTACACCTGTCAGAATGGCTAAAATCAAAAACACAATTCATAGCTTTTACTGGAGAGGTTGTGGAGTAAGGGGCACACTCGTCCATTGCAGGTGGGAATGCAACTTGTGCAACCACTTTGCAAATCTGTGTTGTGATTTCTCAGGAAATTCAGAATCAACCTACCCCATGATCCAGTAATACCACTCTTGGGAATATTCCCAAGAGATGCCCTATCATATGTCAAAAGCATTTCTTCAATTATGTTCATAGTAGCATTATTTGTAATAGCCAGAACCTGGAAACAATCTAGATGACATTCAATGGAAGAATGGATGAAGAGAGTGTGGAATATATACATATTAGAGTACTACTCAGTGGTAAAAAACAAAAATGACTTTGCAAATTTTGCAAGAGAATGTATGGAAATAGAAAACACTATCCTGAGTGAGGTATCCCAGAACCAAAAAGATGAACATGGGATGTACTCACTCATCATTGGTTTCTAGCCATAAAGTAAGGACATTGAACATATAATTTATGACCCTAGAGAAGCTATATAAGAAGGTTAACCCCTTATCCCCCAAAAAAACATATAGTCGTCTACCTGGATATAGGAAGTAGACAAGATTGAAGGGCAAAACCTGGGATATTGTGGGTGAGATGGCATGGGGCTAAGGGGATATGGAGTAAGAAATGTGAGAAGGGGAGACTAGGGGAACGGGATGGTTGTCATAAAAGAAGGGTGGACACCAGAGCAGAGAAATTTATATCCTAATTAAGGGAGCCATCTTAGGGTTGGCAAAAGACTTGACTCTAGAGGGGCTCGCAGGTGTCCAGGGTGATATCCTTAGCTAGTACCTTTAGCAACTGAGGAGAGGGAACCTGAAATGACAATATTCTATAGCCATACTGAGGAATATCTTGCATATCACCTTAGAACCTTCATCTGGCAATGTATCGAGATATAGACTGAGACACAAATTGGAGCACCAGACTGAGCTTAAGATCCCAAGGCCAGCTGGACTGTGACTGAAAAATCATGGGATAAAAGCAGCCTCTCTGAATATGGTGGACAATAGGGCTGCTGAGAAGCCAAGAACAATGGCACTGGGTTTTGATCCTACTTCATATTCTGGCTGTGTGGGAACATAGCCATTATGGATATTCATCATCCTATGCCAGTATTGAGGGGGGAGATCTTTGGACTTTCCAAAGGGCAGGAACCCTGACTGCTCTTCAATCTGGAGAGAGAGGTAGAGCAGTGGGAAGCGGGGAAGAAGGGTGGGAGGAGGGTGAGGGAAATGGCAGGCTGGAAGAAGGAAGAATTTTTTTTTCAATTTAAAAAAAAAATATATCCAAAATATGAGCAGAAAGAAGGAGAATATGAGCAAGAAAGTCAGGACAATGAGGGGTGCACCCACCCACTATGACATTGGAACAGATCTATTCAGAGCTCACCATGGTCAGTGGGACTTGGACTGAATAGCATGGGATGATACAGGACTTTCTGAATCTGGCGGGAAATGAAGGCTGATAAGAAGCCAAGAACAATGGCACTAGGTTTCGATTCTAATACATGAACTGGCTTTGTGGGAGCCTAGCCTGTTTGGATGCTCACTTTCCTGGTCCTTGTTAGAAGTAGAAGAACCTTGGACTTCCAGCAGGTCAGAGAATCTGGACTGCTCTTCATTCTTGAGAGGGACGGAGAATGGTATGGAGGGAGGGGGAGAGGGTTATGAGAGTGAAGGAAGGGGGTAATGTGTGCAAGGAGGGGGGAGGGAAATGGGAAATGGGAAGGAGGTGGAAATTTTTTCTTTTGCAACAACTAAAAAATATACAATAAACAAATATAAATGATGGAGAAGGAACTAGACTTGCTTGTGTTAGAGAGGAAAGTCCTTGAGTTATTGGTGTTGGTGGCAATGTGTCTGTAATCATTGGGACATATGGAGACATTCCCAAATCATCTGGTATACAAGACAGATGGCTATGTGTGCACTGGTCAATCTTATATAGTCCCAACTATTCATGGGAAGATGCTGACTCTTGTACTGCTTGTTGGCTATATGGTGAATAAGGTAGAGATCCCTGAGTAGATATGTAAAGTTGGTCATATAGAAAATGTGCTAGATTTTTGGATGTTGATAAAAAAGTTTTATGGGATCTGGTGCCATGTTGTAAATGTCCTGTAGTTCCAGAATGAAATCACTAAGGCCCTGTATGCTCTTTGAAATATGGTGATAAATATAGGGATAAGTCCCGCCCCTTAGGGGGCGTGTTCGCCTTGGGCTAATGTCTGCCTATAAATTTGGCGAGCATGCTCCGAGCTGTCTCTTCTACTCTCCTGGTCTCCGCGGGAACGGTGGTTCTGTAAGTCTATTTCTACATTAAAACTATATATATTTACAAACTGTCTGCATTCGTTTACGCCGCTACATTTTGGCGTCCAACGTCGGGCTATTTTGCCCCCGACTCAAGCGGGTAGCCCGCTAGCTCACACAGCAACCTCCTGGGTGCTGTTTTTCAGTTCGTGACTCCAGCCCCAGTGCTGAGTCCGAGACATACTCGGCCACACAGGCCCATTCTGCCTGCCTTGGCTAAGTTTTACAGCGGAACCCCACTGCCTGAATTAGCGGAAGCTCAAGTACCTGCGGTTTTGCAACAAAAGCTGCCACAGTGGCAGATTTGGTCTGACACAAAGTGACTTGGCAGGGCAGTGGTGGCGCACGCTTTTGATACCAGCACTTGGGAGGCAAGGGCAGGCGGATCTCTGTGAGTTTGAGGCAGGCCAGGCAGTGGTAGCACACGCCTTTAATCCCAGCACTTGGGAAGCAGAGGCAGACGAATCTCTGTGAGTTTGAGGCCTGCCAGGCCGTGGTAGTGCACGCCTTTAATCCCAGCACTTGGGAGGCAGAGACGGCGGATCTCTGTGAGTTCGAGGCCAGCCTGGTCTACAAGAGCTAGTTCTAGGACAGGCTCCAAAAACACAGAGACCAACAACTGGCAGGAACTGATCATTGCAGGTAAAAAATTTTTTCTTTTATAAATAAAATGTCTGAACACATTACTGTTCAGGAATTTAACAGTTTTTTTTAATTGTACCATGTGGGAGATTTTACAAGAGGTGTCTATCACGCCACCTCTATGGATCCTTCTGGGATTCGTAGTTTTCATTGGCACCAAATGGTTTGATAATAGAAATATGATAAAGTCTTTACGAGACGAATCCAGGATTCTTAAGGCAGAGATAGAACGCTTAAAAACAATTGAGAATGATAACAATCTTCTCAAGAATCAGTTTGAAGTTCTCCAGACTGATAACAATCTTCTCAAGAATCAGTTTGAAGTTCTCCAGACTGATAACAATCTTCTCAAGAATCAGTTTGGAGTTCTCCAGACTGATAACAATCTTCTTGAGAATCGGTTTGAAGTTCTCCAGGCTGATAACAATCTTCTCAAGAATCAGTTTGAGGTTCTCCAGGCTGATGTTAAGGAGAAATTCATTACTATGGAAGAGGGAACAGCTGATCTGAATCGTAAGGTTCAGTCCCTCTCTGTAGGAACTGAAACATTAGTGGCTGATATTAAGGAGAAATTCAATACTATGGAAGAGGGAACAGCTGATTTGGACAATAAGATTCAGTCCCTTTCTGTAGGAAATGAAACATTAACTGAGAGAATCAAAACTGCTGAATGTGACAATCGGATTTTGTCTAAAGCTTATGACAAATAGATGGAAAGATTGTCAATACAAGAAGGCACGATTTATGCCATAAAAATTATGTCCAAAGATAAGATGTTATCTCTAACGGACAAACTTCATACTTTAGAAACCTCAATGAAGGCTTTGGAACATAATTCTGGACAGGAGATTCAGACATTGCAGAAGGCAATAGTGAATAGAATTGAAAAGATTGAGGAATTTCTAAATTCTGATGAAGAAGAGCAAAGGGTAGAAGGGCAAATTTTAACTACATCTGTGGGTAAATCTCTCCGGGACAATTTCCACAAAGCTCTACTGACAGCTCTACCTGCCTTTCCAGTAATAACAACAGAGAAGGTGGTTGGTTCCAGAAACCCTAGGGTCATCAAGGAGGATACATGGGAGCCTGTCCGTATGAATGACCTCAAGGAAATTAAACAGGCTGTCATGACTTTTGGGATGCAAGCCTCTTTTGTTAAAGAGATGCTAAGATCTTGGGCCACGACAAACAAAGCAACCCCCTTGGACTGGCTCCAGCTGAGCTCTGCAGTACTTGAGAGTGGACCACAATTGAAATGGCAATGCTTATTCAGGCAAGAGGCTAAACTCTTAGAACAGCAGGAAAAAGCAAAGGGAATTGACATTTCCCTAGATAAAATTCTAGGTGAAGGGCTCTTTTCCGACCCTCAGGAACAAGCTAATTTGGATGAAAACACACTCTCCATGTGTACTACAGCAGCCTTAAGGGCTTGGGACAGGGTACAAGACCCAGGACAGAGAATAGAATCATTTGTCAGAGTTAAACAGGGTCAGAGAGAACCCTTTAGTGACTTTTTACAAAGATTAACTAAGGCTGTACAAATAGGGATATCTGACCCAGAAGCAAGATGTATAATGATTGAGTCTTTGGCTTATGAAAATGCAAATGTGGAATGCAAAAGGATTTTGGGTCCTTTAAAGCTCAGATCAGCGCCTTTGGAAGAATGGGTCTTGCATACACTCAATGTTGATACATTTGATTATGGCACTGAAACATGGGTAGAAGAAGCAATTTCCAATGGTAAAAGGAGACACCAGAATACCAAATGTTTTAATTGTGGCAAAATGGGTCATATGAAAAGGAATTGTAGACAACGGATTTTCAGAAATAATAATAATAATAATAATGCATCTTTCAGAAATAATAATAATAATGCATCTTCTAGAAATAACAGAAATAGGAGGACTGAGCCTTCAGGTTTATGTAGAAGATGTGGAAAAGGCAGACATTGGACGAATGAATGCAGGTCTACAAGAGATAGACAAGGCAACCTGATACAGTCGGGAAACGTGAGAGGGGGGGCCTCACAGGCCCCCATGGCAAACATGGTTCAGTCATATCCAGTTTCTGCAGAGAACGTGACCCATCAGGACAATTAGGAAGCCCCATGCCTACTGTTACAAGCAATAATGATCAGAAAGATAAGTTACGTGTGTTTTGGCAAACTTCTATAAATGACCAAAGACCTAAACTGAGAGTGTGTGTAAATGGCATTTTTATTACTGGCCTGCTGGACACAGGTGCTGATGTAAGTATCATTACCCCAGAATCTTGGCATCCGTATTGGCCTCTTCAGAATGTAAATGTTCAGCTCCTGGGAATTGGAACCCTATCTCGAGTAAGGCAGAGCACGAGATGGGTTGAATGTATAGGGCCAGAGGGACAAATAGGAAAATTAAAGCCATATGTAGCCAATATCGCAATGAATTTATGGGGTCGTGACCTATTACAACAATGGAATACTGAAATTAACATTCCTGCTACTTCTAGAGCCTATAGTTCTGAGAATAATATTAAAAGATATTACAAATGGAGAAAACCGGCCATTCGGGCTGTACAAGAACAAGCAATTGATGTCCCTTCAGAGATACCAACAGCCTTGCCTCTAAAATGGTTGACTGAGAAACCAATATGCTAAAGGCCATTGCTTTAGCAGAGGAAAAGTTACAGGCTTTAGAACAGCTGGTACAAGAACAATTAGATGCTGGACATATAGAAGAATCTACCAGCCCTTGGAATTCTCCTGTATTTGTGGTTAAGAAAAAATCAGGAAAATGGAGAATGGTGACAGATCTCAGGGCCATCAACAAGGTTATTCAACCTATGGGCCCTCTGCAATCTGGAATTCCTTTGCCCTCTTTATTACCAAAAGGATGGCCTCTCATAGTTATTGATTTAAAGGATTGTTTTTTCACTATACCTTTGCAAAAAGAAGATAGAGAAAAATTTGCCTTCACAGTGCCTACTTATAACAATTCTCAACCTTCGAGGAGGTACCACTGGACCGTTCTCCCCCAGGGTATGTTAAATAGCCCCTCCCTGTGCCAATATTTTGTAAACCAACCATTGCAAATAATATGCAAGAAATTTCCCAAATCTATAGTATACCATTACATGGACGACATCTTGTTATCCGATTCAAACATGGATACCTTGAACAGACTGTTTGAAGAAATAAAGATACTTTTACCTAAATGGGGATTGCAAATCGCTCCTGAAAAGATTCAGAAGGGAGATTCTGTTAATTATTTAGGTTATAAAATAGGTTTGCAAAAAATTAAGACACAAAAAGCACAAATTAGGAGAGATCGCCTACTGACTCTTAATGACTTTCAAAGACTGTTAGGAGACATTTCCAGTCTACGACCAGCTATTGGAATAACACCTGATCTAATAATTCATTTGAACAAAACCTTGGATGGTGATAAAGATTTAAACAGTCCCAGAGAATTAACAGCTGAAGCAGAAAAGGAACTGACAATGATTGAGGAAAAATTACAACAGGCACATGTGGACAGGGTGAATCCAGAGCTCGATTGTATTCTTGTCATACTACCATCAAAAATTTCTCCTACAGGAATTTTAATGCAGAGAGATGATATTATTTTGGAATGGATCTTTTTACCACATAAACCAAGTAAGAAACTGAAAACTTATGTGGAAAAAGTCTCTGAGTTAATTATAAAAGGCAAGCTGAGACTTCGTCAACTAGCAGGCATAGACGCAGCAGAAATTATAGTGCCCTTCACTGCTGATGAACTAAAGAAATTATGGGAAGATAATGAACCATGGCAAAGAGCTTGTGCTAATTTTTTGGGAGACATTAATAACAACTATCCAAAAAGCAAGCGGCTTAACTTCATAAAGAGAACTTCTTGTTTTCTTCCTCGAATCGTCCGTGATGCTCCAATAACTGGAGCCCGTACATTCTATACTGATGCCAATAAATCAGGGAAGGCAGGTTACAAATCAGAAGACTTGGATAAGGTGGAACAAAGTCCGTATAATTCTGTCCAGAAGGCAGAATTATACGCCATTCTTATGGTGCTAAGGGATTTTAAAGAACCTATTAATATAGTTACAGATTCACAATACGCAGAAAGAGTTATTTTACATATTGAAACTGCTGAATTTATACCTGATGATACTGAACTAACCTCATTGTTTCTCCAGGTTCAAGATTTGATCAGGAACAGGCTTTGCCCTATGTACATAACACACATCCGATCCCATACGGGTCTGCCAGGTCCTCTAGCACAAGGTAATGCAGAAATTGATCAATTACTGATTGGTAGTGTGCTACAAGCCTCTGAATTTCATAAAAAACATCATGTTAATAGCAAAGGTTTGAAGAAAGAGTTTTCAATTACATGGCAACAAGCTAAGGAGATTGTAAAGAAATGCCCTACTTGCTCTTTCTATAACCAAACGCCACTGCCTGCAGGGGCTAATCCAAAGGGCACCCAAAGGAATGAAATCTGGCAGATGGATGTGTTCCACTTTGCAGAATTTGGCAAATTAAAATATGTTCATCACACCATTGACACTTATTCAGGCTTTCAGTGGGCAACTGCTTTAAGTTCAGAAAAAGCTGATTCAGTAATCACTCATTTATTAGAAGTCATGGCTATCAGGGGTATACCTACACAAATAAAAACGGACAATGGTCCTGCTTATGTTTCTAGGAAAATGAAACGGTTTTTTTTATTATTACAATATCAAGCATGTTACAGGTATACCATACAATCCTACAGGTCAAGCAGTCATAGAAAGATCAAATCGAACTATAAAAGATATGTTGAACAAACAGAAAGGGGTGGAAAACACCCCCAGAAATAGGCTACATAATGCTTTGTTAACCTTGAATTTTCTCAACGCTAATGAGAAGGGAACAACGGCTGCAGAAAGACATTGGATAATGGAAAAGTCTACTGAACTAAATCAACCAGTTTATTTCAAGGATGTGCTGACCTCACAATGGAAGCCAGGATATGTGCTACGTTGGGGAAGGGGTTTTGCTCTTATCTCCACAGGTGAGGAAAAATTGTGGATACCATCAAAATTAATAAAGGTTCGGTTTGAAGAAGAGAAGCCACTTGGAAAAGATAAATAACAATTCTTTCATAAGGATGGCGAACATACTGATGGTAAGAAATACAGATAGGTTGGAGGCAGGGTTCTTTTCTTATCTCCACAGGAAAATACTCATCTTCAAAGAAATTGAGGGACCCTGAATATTTAATTACTGATGGATGGACACATTTTGTAAGTATTAATTTTTATTTATATGTCTTATTAAACATTTCTTTATAAATATATAGAGCTGGTTTTGAAGTTGGACTCTGGCTCAGTCCCTCTCCAATTCCAAGCCTGTTAGTAAGAGAAAAACCCAGAGTTTCTGGAGTTTCTGTCTCATGTCAAAAGCCATGATATGGGACAGAAAGAAATATGAGTTTAGAAAACATCCTTGCTTTTCTTCATATCTATCATACTTTTCATTGAATATATATATATATATATATATCATGCCTTTTATTGAATATATATGTATGTATATATATGTCTATATGATTAATGTTTAAGTTTTTCACAATGAACAATGAGTTTTTCCCGAAGTGACATTTGAAGTTTCCAGGAAGAAGATGGGGCCCCACAACAACAACTCTACCTGGTTGATATGACGTCATGATACTGATAGCGCTACTACAAGACCTGTTTTGGATACCAGCTGCACAAGACGATCCCAACTTGGTTAGCTGAAATGGTGCACATCTTCTACAACATTCTGGCCAGACCTCCACAAAATACTCAGAGACTATTTGCAATTTTAAAAGACATTGATCTTGAAATTTAACCATCATTTTACTTTCACAGGATCCCCCAGAAAGAACGTCGCCCCCATGACAGCTGGAAGTAATTCTAGAGGACGACGTCCCCTCTCCCAGTAAAGTTTACCCCTGGGTTTAGGGACATCATTTAGGGGTTGGGAGGTTGGGGAGAAATTTTATAAGCTCAGGGATCATTTTGAAAAAAAAAAAGAGGGAATGATGGGATTATAGATTTAAAATTGTGAATTACTGATTTTAGACAAATATATTTGTATCAATTCTTGTATATTGAAACAAAATTAAATTATATTGACTATTGTATGCATGCATGTTTCTATGTCTGTTTAAAACATTTTTATGTATTGACATATATTGTATTGATATATATTGTATACATTTACCATATTGCAATGTACATTTCTACCTCTGATTAAGATACTTATATAATGTTTGTGCATTGATATATATTTACCATATTGCAATGTATAATTGTACAGTGTTTATATTTGGAGGTCATTATCCTCATTTGTTACACAGTTGTTTATTGTCTTAGTCTTTAAGTTAGATAGATATTGAGAATTATATAGATAAATAGTCATCTAATTTGTCACTTATAATCAGACTAATCAGGTTCTTTAGATATATAGAGATTATACTCAGTATAGATAGATAATCTTCAACCTCTTCAAAGAGCTGTAGAAAATGACCTTTAATCTAACTCAGAGTTTCGTGATAGTGAGACACAATTGCTCCTGGCAACACCCACTCCATTCCCGAGAGAATGTTGAGCACTAAAGACACTCCACCTGGAGCCTTTCTATTTGGCAGAACTGGCCTTTGGGCAAAGAAATGCCTATACCTCAACCACTGACACAGATACAGAGTGTGCATCAAAAGATAAAATAGGACTGTCATATCCTGTCAAGACAGGGTAAGATAGTTTTGAAAAGTTCCTTGCCTTTAATAATGGTATGTCAGTTATGTTAGGCCTTAGCCAAAATTGGATGACTCAACATTGCAAACGAGACTTTGGGTGATTGCCCAGGTAGTCAGTTGTCTCTGTCAATTGTTGCACATTTTGGATATATCTCGTTTGTTGAGTAGTGTTTATTCCCTTCTCAGATCTTTGACTTAGTTGAAGATTATATAATTGTAGTTACTCTTTACATTATTTGGACTCCTTGAGATAGAATGTTTAGCAAAGCTTTTGTTCTCAATATTGTTTGTTATATTTATTATTTGTTGTTATTGTATGTAGTTGTATTTGGTTTAGTTCTGTCTTATTTAGACAAAAAGGGGAGATGTAGGGATAAGTCCCGCCCCTTAGGGGGCGTGTTTGCCTTGGGCTAATGTCTGCCTATAAATTTGGCGAGCATGCTCCGAGCTGTCTCTTCTACTCTCCTGGTCTCCGCGGGAACGGTGGTTCTGTAAGTCTATTTCTACATTAAAACTATATATATTTACAAACTGTCTGCATTCGTTTACGCCGCTATAGATAAATCTGTGAAAACAAGTGCGCTAGCTTATTTTGGTAAGATTGGGGTGGACCCAGAATTAATGTGGAAGATGCTCAATATTCTAGAGTCCCTGATCTTGATGAGAAAAATCCCAGTGTATTTTGGAGAGACATAGAATTTTCCCAATGTCTTTGATAACACATGCAAGTTGGTTGATTCCTTAGAGTTGTTTGAAGAGGTATATGAGCATCTGGTGAGTTCATTTAAATATCTGCCCTACCATATCTGGAAAACACTGTTACATTGTCATTGATCATGTTCTGTGGGACTTGGGCTATAAAACTCATGAAAAGTATCACCACCACACAGGATAAATATGTACACATTGATGCACACTGCTGTGTGATATGAACACTTATGGTGAATGCACGGATCTCCATAAAATTACATAACTAGGGAATCTGTGATGTTAGGTGGAGTGTGGGAAAGACACCACAAACCCATCTACCTCCAAATACCAGTGTTATATTGACGCCTGCCTCCTCTTATGCAAGGATCCCGCCCTCTTGTAATGGGGAATTTTTTGGTTCCTTCATCTTCACAAACTTGGTTAAAAAGTTGGAGGTATCAAACAGCCAGTCAGCATTCAGCATGTAGATCAGTTGTCCCTGGACATGTAATTTGGCTACAAAGTGGGTGAGAACCTGTACCAGGCAACACTGGTACATCCTCACCCCTTATCCTCGTCCTCATCGTCACTCCTGGGTGGGCCTGGAGCACAAATAAGGAAAAATGGAATAGGCCTCCTCCTTAATAGAAAACCTTGTAAATCCTCAGTTTGGCTTGACTGTCAGAGGGAATGCAGCACATTTTTCCTAAAAGGCATACTCATCCATTGGTTCACTCACTTATCCAATGAATGATAAAATTCATCCATTCTTCTATGTCTCTCTCTTTCCTTCAATCCCTCTTCCATTTCCCCCTGTATCCTGTCAACAGCTTGCCTATATAAATCTTATACGTCTCTTCTGTTCTAGAAACTTTCATTTGTAAAGATCTTATCCTCTCAGGGAAGCATTTGTTTTTGGTTCTCTATGGATGGAGACCATATGAGGAAGATCATATGAGCAACCATGACAACTCTTGTGCTGTAAAGTTAGACAGACCATATAATGATAGCTAACATTCCTGTACAGTGAGTCAGAGGTCCATGAGCAATGCCCCTGGTGACAGACTGGCAGACATCACTGTGTTCACACACACTTAACTCAGTCAGTGTTCACAGATCCTGGAGAGTGAGGTTTAATTCTTGTCCTAATGTGATGAAGAAACCAAGATGAAGAGAACAGAGTTGCCTGAAGTAAGGCCTCAAAATGGGTCATTTGCAAAGTAAGGCAACCTGCCTTCACAGGTGCTGCCTCCCTATCTTAGTCAAATCCATCCTTCCATAGAGTAGCTATAGAGTGCTTCGATAGAGTACAAATGTCCAGCCATCTGCTAACCTCATGTTTGAACCCAACTGCCTTTGATTTCTGAAACAATTGCTGTCCCCTTAAGGTCTCATAACAACACAAAAAGTTACATAAGAACTCTCCAGCACCACATTCGACTAATTCTAAGTCCCAAAAATGCAGCAAGTTATGTTTATTGGTAAGAAAGATGGTTCTGTTGGGACAAAATGATGTAGCATTGAAAAACAGATTGGCGTAATCAATATGATTGCATGTGATATGGCCCACACAGGTTTCTGACTCTGAACACTTGGTCCTCAGCAGGTTTTGGAGGTTGTTGAGACCCAGAATTGAGCTGTAGGCATTGGGTTATGAAAGCACAAGCCTAGATGTTTCAGGGCATCCTTTCACTTGGTCTCCACTGTTTACCGATTCCCATACAGGGAATGAGCAGCCTCCAATTACTGGTGCCATGCCTTCCCCAACAAGAAAAGAGAGAACCCCCTCCACACCATAGTTGTTTTCATCACATATGAAGGCATAAGTCACAGTCTCCCACACCAGTTTAGATTTGTGATTAATAGAATGGTTATTTCAATAAAGGGGAAAATTTAAAGATCACCATTCCAAACAACAGCCTTCTGCAGGATCAGGAAAGGAGCTTAGTAGCTGGAAGTGAAGCTTGAAGCAAGAAATCAAGCTGAAGGCTAACGCTGCTTTCTGAAAGAGAGAGAGACCACATGCCAATGGGCTGGTATTTCATCGGATATTAACTGAAGGAATAAAAAAAGCTCCTGCAACACACATAATTGATCATAGCAAAAAAAAAATACCAGTAGGTGAAAAAAACGTATTTTGGTTCATGATTTCTTTTTCATTCCTACAGGAAATATCACATAGACAGTTTCTGCTTCATACATGGGTTTCACCAATGATTTCCCTTTAAAGCAATTACAAGACCCGAAAGATGCAGCAAGTTATGTTTATTGGTAATAAAGATGGCTCTGATGGAACCAAAGAATGTAGCATTTAAAAACAGATTGGTGTAATCACAATGATTTCACATGATATGGCACACATAGGCTTCTGGTTCTGAATACTTCATGCTTAGTGGGTATTGGAGATTGTGGTGACCCTGAACCTAGCTGGAAGCTTTAGGGCTGAAAGGACAAGCCTTGATATCTCAGGACATCCTTGTACTTGGTCCCCACTGTTTACTCATTTCCTTACAGAGAACGTGCAGCCTCCTGCTCCTGCTGCCTCGCCTTCCCCACATGAACAGAGAGAATATCCTCCTCACCCAGGATGCTTGTATCACATATGAAGGTATAAGTCACAAACAATATCAGAGCAGTTTAGAATTGTGATTAATAGAATGATTAGTTCTTTAAAGGGGAATAACTTACAGGTCACCATCCATGGCAAAAGCCCTCTGCGGGATCAGGAAAGGAATCTAGCAGCCGGAAGAGAAGCTGGAACCAAGAGATCAAGCTGAATGTAGATGTTGATTGGTGAAAGAGAGAGAGACCACACTTCAATGGGCTGGTATCTCTGTGGCTATTAGCTGAAGGAGATGAAGGAGCTTGTGCGGCACACATATTTGGATAGAGCAACAAAAATGTTAATAGTACGTGAGAAAAAAAAAACTATTGTAATTTCTTTATTTCAGTCCTTAAGGATACATCACCATTCCAAACAACAGCCTTCTGCAGGATCAGGAAAGGAGCTTAGTAGCCGGAAGTGAAGCTTGAAATAAGAAATCAAGCTGGAGGCTAATGCTGCTTTCTGAAATAGAGAGAGACCACACCTCACTGGGCTGGTATCTCAGTGGCATTTCAGGAAACATCACAGAGAAAGGATCTGCTTAATGCATGAGAGTCACCGATGATTTCCCTTTAAGAAAAAACACATTAAAACTCCCAATAACATCATCAGCATTCAACAACATGTCTATGATTTCTTTGCCTTGCCTTTGATTGTCCAGTAAATGATGCTGTTAGTTAATCTGTGCAATTAATGCAAATTTCCTTGTAACTGAATAGACAGAATTGACAGGTTATCTTAAACACAGCAGGGAGTCACTCTACGATGGAACTGGTTCATCATCACCTGTGTGACAGTGACATAATTAAGATCTTTCCTTTGTCTATAAATCTCAGAATGTCCAACATGATATGTTGTCATACAAATTTCTTAGGGTTTTGTCCCACTGGTGGTTTCCTTGGTATGCTGACATAATTTTTGCCAGATCCAATCAGTTTTGCCATGCACTCTCAGCTCCCCGTCATTGTGTTCCACTGATGTTCCAGTCCAGGCATTTTAGAACTCTTGTAACTGTTGTAAGAGTATGTCATGTTCCACCTAAATGATTTAGGGATTTATTAAGGCTGGCTTTTATCTTCCATCACTGAGTTCATTGACTTTCCTTGGGCATAATTCCTGGGACACTGAGCCTAACTCCTGGGGAATTCCTCCAGTTATTTCTCCTTGCTGAGACAGTTTACACTCTCACTATTACTGTGACAGTGTTTCTGTAGCAAATATTCTTCTCAAGATGAGAAGAAACTTCAATATTACAATCCATTTGTTATTGTGATTTAAATACACACACACAAACACACACAAGTTAATGTACATACACTGATGATATCTCAATTTATGGGGCCATTCTTGGGATGTCAAGATCGATATCTCTCGAGTGGTTCTCAGAAGGCCATAGGGTGACCCTCTCTAGGTACTTAAGCAGGGAGGAGAATTTGCCTGCACTGTGACATGTCCCTAGGAACTATGTGTGCCTTGTCCCATAGTCAGACTGATGACTGACTATCTTGAAAACCACCATGGAACTTTTGTTTGGCAAATGATGAAGATCAAGTCAGGGTCAAAATCAGAAAACTAGATGGAGCTTCCAAGCTCCAGTGGAAGAGCAGATGGATGGAGAAAAAGAGCAAGGCTGTCAGGAATATAATGGCTTGGTCCACACTATGAGACACTGTGCCTGAACTAAGGGGATTTCAACTAATCCAGTGACCTGGGAATGAAAGAACATGGGATCAAACTGGAAGCTCTGAATGTGGCTGACAATTGGGGCAGACAGAGAAGACAAAGATAATGGCACTGGCACTTGTCTGCATATCATACACTGGCTTTTTGTGAACATATTTTTTGTGGATGGCTACCTTGCTAAATCTGGATGAATGAAGGGTGGGCTTGGACTTCCCACAGCTCAAAGTACCCTGCCCTCTATTTGGACAGGTGTTTGAGTGGTGAGGTTTATTTACGGAGCAAGAAGAATGTGGGAGGAGGGAAGAAAAGTGGAAAGTTTGATAATTATTATTATGAAGTAATGGAAAAATCAATAGAAAATAACCAATGAGGACATTGGAGCTAGGAAAAAAAAACATTCATGTGAGTTGTTGACTCAGACCAGAAATTTTTTTACAGTAAAAAAATACACATAAAGGGGTTGAGTTACTTGGAAAATATGACTCAAGTAATTGGGAAGAAGATTGGGGTTTTTATTTTGGGTCTTCATGGGGCTGTATGAGCAGCATTTTAGGACCTGTATGCTGGATATTTCTGGGGGTTAGTAGGGAAGAAACCTGGCTAGGAGGAGTTTTATGACATAAGTAGAGCCTTGATGATGTCACAAAGCTTTGGTTGGGGGTGGCAACTCTGTTGCACATGAAGCACTAGTCTTCTGTGAAGGTGGGCTTACTATCTTCACGGTTGCTGAGGAGGTCAGTTCAGCTCTTGGGCTCCACAACTGTTCAACCGAATTATGCAGCTGAACATTTCCAGAAGTTGGAATCTAGAGAGCCAAGATATTTTCTTTTGGTAAATATGTTTAGGAAGCAACTAGGACCTCTGTAGTCAAAGAAAGGTTTCTTTCAAATCTGCTCTGGGTCCAAAATTTATGTCGTTAACAGCTCCTATATTTGATAGCTGGGGGACGGTTAATGTCAGGTATTCTCCCCACTCTATCTTTGCTAAAAATGTCCAATTCCTCAGTCCACTTAAATGGCAAAGATCCTCTTTGTCCATATGTGTTTTAAAAGATAATTATTTCTAATAGGTGCTGTTGCCCAGATTAATGTGTCTTTCTTTAGGCAGTTTAACTAACAGTACTCACTTCTCTAATGAAGACACAGAATATCTTTATGTAATCAACCTGGATCTGGATCAGGAGACACAATAGAAAGAGCCAGTGGACTGGAGTGCCATGACCTTGGGCAGGTGGTTATAGATCAGCCAACTAACCAATAGCTTGAGTTGGAAGGGGAGAAGTGGCTGTTCTTCGAATTCTTTGCCATCTGTTCAGATTTTTCTTTCTCACATTGAGGATAGGCATACATTCTCCTCTCATTGATGTAGTCAGTCAGGACTTAGGTTTCTCAGTAGAGGTCAATTACTTTGGGCAGCAGGAATGTGTTTCTGATACACATATACTGAGCTCTAGACAATAGTTTGATAATTTTCCTATTAATTTCTTAAGAACAAATTACATTTAGGCAGCTCAAATCAATTCAGCATGGCCTTTATCACCTGCTGCAAAGTTATTCCTGAAAAGAGTCTTGACCTCACATCCTCACCTTCTTATCCTTGCAGTCACTTATGGTGGAGGAAACCACTTTGTGTCTGATTTAAACTGAAGAGATCTTCCAATGCAGAGATTGGCAGCTATGAAGCCCAGAACAGAAACAGTGTTCCCTTTCATTTATCATGTTCTGTATAACTTGGGCTATGAACCTAATGAACATAATCACAAACACACACACACACACAGGATAAACATGTACACATTGTTGCATACTGGTCTGTGACATGTACACATATGATGTATGCTCAGAGCTCCATAAAATCCGTTAACTAGGGAACACCCTGATGTTAAGTCGAGGGTGGCAAAGACCCCAAAAACCCATCAGACTCCCAAATACCAGTATGGTATTGATATCTGACTCCCATCATGTAAGGATCCTGCCATACTGTAACGGGGTGATTTTTGGTTGTTCATCTTCACAAACTTGATTAAATGTTAGAGTTTTCAAACTGCCAGTTAGGGTCCAGCATGTATATCAGCTGTCTCATGTCAGGTATTTGGCTACAATTTTGGTGAAAACTTATAACAGGGTATGCTGGTACACCGTCACCCCTTCTTCTCCCTGTCCTCATCGTCACTCTAGTGGGTGGCCTGGAGCACAAAGAAGGCAATATGGAATAAGCCTCCTTCTTAGTGGAAAACCTTGTCAATCCTCAATTTGGCCTGAATCTCAGAGGGAATGCAGCACATTTTATCTTACTAGGTCTCCTCATTCATTGGCTCACTCATTTTTCCAATGAATGATCGAATTCATCCATTCTCCCATGTCTCTCTCTCTCTTCTTCTTTCCCCTCCTCCATTTCCCCCTTTATTGTGTTAATTAGAGTAGCGGGGCTGCGTCTTCATCACCATGGCTGACTCACTAGCTTATGCTCCGAAATAACAACACAAAAACTGTATTTTTTAAACACTGCCTGGCCCATTAATTTGAGCCTCTTAACCAATTACTAACAATCTACGTAGCACCACGAGGTAAGTTTACAAGTAAATATTTAGCATGTCTGACCTTGTGGCTGGATGTATCGCCATCTGCCTCAGAGAGCAGAGCTATTGTGTCTGCCAGGAAGAGGGGAGAATGGCATTTCTGAGCTCACTGCCCATGCAAGGTGATTTGTTGAGATTCCATCTCAATTGCCATGGGCTCCTTTAGAAATGTGCTCAACAAATTAGAAAGCTCCTGTTTGTGGTGATGACATTATTAGTGTCTTGAAGAGGCGGAGACACACATGGTCATCTGCTGCTCTCACCCATGTAAATGCATCTCACCTGAGCAGGGACTTTTTTTTGTTTTTATCATAAAAAGAATTCCACTTTACTGCCTTAAAAAAACTTAATGAAGATCATTCAAAAAGAATGGGAAACAAGTCAAAGGTGGTTACCATGTGGAGTGGATTTCTGAAAATAAACCTGCACATAAAGAGTATCCCTTCAGAATCTACTTTTTAATATCATCCTGCCTCTGGAAGGCCAAACAGCTCTCTATTAAGCCATATTTAGAGATATTTTCAGGGAAAAACGCTGCATACAGAAAATATACACAGGATCTGGAATATGGTTTCTTTCTTCTCTGTTATGCTTGAAAAACTATTTTATGTTTCATTTTCTTAGAAGCACAAAATATAGGATTAACTCTATGAAAATGAATACTTGATTGGTAACATAGAAAAGTTTTTATTAATATTTTTCCCATATAATTTTTCTGTGGATTGTTAGTGTCTGCTTATCATTTATCGCCCCAACATGATTAGTTAAAGTTTAACATCAGGATATATGTAATGTAGAATGGTGTCTAATGGGGTTCAACCTGGTGGTGTCAATTGCCTTTTATGGTCACAGAAGGGTCCTAAAAATAAGGACACTCTTTAACAATTCATTATGTGATTATATTTTTCATTGTTCAGACAAAGTAAGCTTGACACCTCTAACAAGTGTGGTCTAATATTTGCTTGTCCAATGAGAATATCCCAATTTGGTGGTCACAGGAAGAAATTCGTAGACCATCTGGGTCATACGGATGGTATACCTAATTTCAGGCAAAGCTGGGAAATATCCATGTAACCTTGGCTATCAGGGTGTTTTTGAAATTCTCTTAGCAAAAAATAAGCTTCCTGGGGCAGAATGGGAACGTTCGAGTATCATTACCTCCTGGAAGGTTCTATGGGGCTCTATTAACCACAGAGGCAATATTGCTCGGAGGTGGATTTCTGTATCACCCTTTATTAACATGGGCAAGATTGATGTTCCATGTTTTATAAGCCCACCCTTATCTGGAACAAAATTCCTTTTAGTTACTTTTTAAAATGGGTTACATCAATAGACCTCTGTGTAGGAAATGACAAAAAAGAGGCTCCATAGGTACAAAATCTTCTTAGCTTCTCTTCTGGATAGCATACAGTAGTCCCACCACCCTGGAGAGCCACTTCTCCCCTCTCCTCTCACAACTTTCATTATCAAATCATACTTTGGTTCTTCCTCATGATAGCTACATACAGTATCGCTGCCCCAGCAAATTCATTGTGCCTATCCCTTCTTAGACCCTGGTCAAAATTGTTCTTTCGTTCATGTAAGAACTTTCTACTTCATGCAATGCTTCTCTATCTCACTCTCTCTCTCCTTTTGTTCTGCTTAGTGTTTCCATGCCATCCTTGTTTCACTTGGTCTCAGAGCTGGCAAGCTCATTCCAGCCCCATGAAGACTTAAGCCAGGTTTACCCTAAAGCAAATTTCCTTGCACAAAGGAATGTTTGAGTTGGGCAGTGGCAGTGCACAATTTTAATCCTCCTGGGTGCAAGAGGATCTCTGGGAGTTTGAGGCAAGTCTGTTCTACAAGAGCTAGTTCCTGGACAGGCACCAAAGCTACAAAGAAACCCTGTTTCAAAACACCAAAAAAAGAGTAATGTTTAAATCCATAGAGGAAAGCTGTCCTTGGCTTTCCCAAGAATGAACTGGTGATTATGAGAAAGATTTTCTTAGTCATAAATGTTGTCTGTGTTTTATTGGTCTTATTTCTGAATAAGGCTACTATAGCATGCTTCTAACCTCTGGGAAATTGCAGAAGGAGGGGCTAGCAGATGTAAAACCTGGAAGATAACATAAAATATTTTGAAAAAAAATCCTCTTGCTTCAATGGAAGCTAGAGATGGAAAAGCCTATTTGAAGATAACTTTCAGAATGAGAAGATCTGAGGCTTTCTGTAAATGACATTGCAATGGTATATGGCCCAATTAGATTTACCTAGAAAGTGTACACCCATATATTCAGAAGTCCTGGGAATCTTTTTTTTGTTGGTGGTCTGTCCGTCTATTAGAGCAGGCAGGTCTGAAACCGTTTATTCAGAAGACACTACCAGGGAGTATACATGTGTGAGAAAATAATCTAAAAGCAACTTCAGGAAGAAAAATAGGACACTCTCAAAATTCTCTAGGTAGGTGGACCATGTCCATGATGTTGGAGTTTCCTCTGTCTTCTGTGAATATGATAAATAAATAAAAAACAAAACTGTTTTGGACTTCTAGCAAGGAAGAACTTAGGTAGAACTGGGAAGATTTAGTGGGCATAAGAATTCCTGCTTCCGCTTTAGGATCAGGTGAAAGAGCTAAGACCCTCTAACTTAGAAGGAGGAGTCAGATGCTTCTTAGGAATGGGTGGAAATATCTCAGCCTCCCTTGGTCATATTTCTATGAGCTTATTGGCCCGAAGCTAAAACATGAATACTACCCTGTGAAATAGAGGATGTCCCAGGCACTTACTTTTTCATTGGCACCAAACTTGAAATCACAATCGATAATACATATTTTCTGAATGTGCACGCCAGGCATGTCAGAAGTCGTAGAAGTCTGTGACTCAGTTTCTTCATCTGATTTAGGTCCATCCACAAATTCCTCTTCATATATGATAGGAAATTTCTGTCCAAAGGGCTAGAGTGAAGATATTAGTCTGTGTTATGTTCGGCTTGCTGTTGTGTTCAGGAACCTTGGTCCAGAGAGCTGAGATCTCTTGAGTCTGAACAGTACTAAACAGGCCACCCAAATTAGAAGTTATAGTTAGGAAATCAAATGAAAATTACCTTGATCACACTTTGCAGGCCTGAGGAACTCTTTATTAATATGAATGTCTAAATATCACTAAGTAAGATAGAATAGATACTTTGAGATTTGGACAGAAATAATAGGACAATTACAATCTTCATCAAAAATGAAATGTGGCTTAATTCATGGGAATAATGAGAAATATTAATGCACTCTGGCCAGAACTAGAACTTATGAGACATTTTGAGCACAGGTAAGGTCTACACCTATTTGTCAGAGATGTCTAGTCTATGGCAATGTGCAATAAAACAGGAATAGCAATTTTCCATCAAGTGAAAATAAGCACCTTGTAGAGCAGAGGAAGGTCTTGTCGGGGCTAATGAGCTCCCAAAGGTTTTTCTGTATTGACAATATCCCTTCTGGGCTTGTGAAATGCTGGGAAGTATTTTCCAAGTGGATTTATGGTGGTTTTCTGTCTAAGAAACCATTGGTCAGATAAGATAATCCCACATATGTAGATTAAAGAAAGTTTGAAGAATCCTAGAAAGTTGGATATATACCAAACATATATTGTCAAGAGAACAGTGCTATAGGCTGTATTGTAGAGGTGGTAGGCCTGAGTCATTTTTGGGCAAAAGAGTACATATTTCATGCCATCTTGGTCTTTGTGAGTAAGTTCTATTTCACCATAGATAGAGTGGAAACACAAGTATTTCCAAATAGTGTATGATGCTATAATATTCTGAGTAAGACTTTCTTAATCTCTATGAAAGGAAGACATTTTCAGACTTCTTGGCAAGAGTGCAGGAGTTTGAGGACCCTGGAGAAAATGAGGATAATGATGATTGTTACAGGTGATGTATTGGAGGTGAAGCATATTTTAGTAAAATGGGAGATGGTCTAGCCATCCTTCATCAAGAAATAAATGATTGGATGCTTGTTAAGTGACAGTAAGTTTTGAAGGCCTTTTTGATTGGAATTTGAATGTTTTGGGCCTTGAGAAGGTATAGACATTCCCTGCCCCCCTCAGTCAGGCAGGGTAAGTATAAGGCTCTCTTGATGACCAAGTGTGCATTTGAGCTCTATTTGACTAAATAGATGGTGGTGATGAATGGAAGACATCGGCAGACATAAAGAGAAAAGCAGAGTCCCAAACCACTTAAGTACCAGGTAGTATCCTAGACTACCTTGGGCAGTGGAGGAAGGACTGCATCACAGTCTAGAAGATTCACATCTTCAGGAAGCTGTGGCAGGGCTGGCAGCAACCTGAACATCATGTATCAGTCATTGGCAGGCTCCAGTTCTCATCAGCTACATTGATGTGTAAATGAAGGATGAGACCTCTTCATTTTGGTGACTTTAATGAAGCAAAGATGTCCTAATTGCAGACTATGTCACTTCAATGCAGAGAAAGATTAAACTTCTTTGGTTACACATGTATTTTCAAAGTGAAGGTAGTTAGAAGGGAAAGATCTCCATTATGCAGCTATTTCTGAGGCCCACAAGCATATAGGGGATGATCTGAGGATCCTTTGATCCTGGTCACTTTGAGAAAAATGGAAATACTGGGATGACTTTAGTAAAAACTACATAACTTTATGAATTTCCTTAAACATAATGAGAAAACCTTGAGAGTTATTTGTAATAGCAGAAAGGCCTAACTGCTATTTTAATCATAAAGATCTTTAGATAACCAGTCATCAAAATGGCACAGTGTGAGATGCCTTGAGAATAGGAACATTTTGGGGAGATGTTATTCTGAGGAGAAACTTATGAGGTCAGTCTGAATAGTCTTGCTTTGTGAGAAAATGCCTGACAATGTATGACCAAATATCAATAATCACACCAGTGTGTAGAAGGGAAAGAACAAGTTTAACTCGAGTAAGATTATTTTAGTCATCACTGGCTTCCTACTGTGTTTCCAACTTCCATGACCCATATATTACATCAAATATTGGGAAGATTACAAGAAACAATTACAATGATCTTTCCTCATGATTAGTCTTGTTACAAACTTTTCTGCTTCCTAAGAGTTGTATTGTTCTGTGCATATCCATCAATGTAAGTGATGTAGGATGCCCTTGTTTATGTGTTTTTCTTTCCTGGTTAATGAATAAATCTGCTTTGACCTATGTCAGAGTGGAATTCATTCAGGCTGGAAGAGATATAGAAAGAGATTAGGTGGCTGCTGATGTAGAAGTATACCAGAATTTTCCTGTAGGCCACAGCCATAAGGTGATACAAAGATTAACAGAAATGGGTTAATTTAAGATGTAAGAGTTAGGTAAAAAGAAGACTGAGTTAATAGGTTAAGTGATATTGTAAATTTCTGTGTGATTATTTGGGTTGGGGCAGTTGGGAAACATAAGGGCAGTCTTCATTTACATGAATGACATGAACATTTTGCATTTCTAACTGTTACATTTTAGGCAGAGTCCATGATTATTAGTTTTAGCTTTTTATATTTTTCCCTCTACCTAAATTCTTGTGAGGTCCCATGGTTACAAAAGTGTTTCCCTAGCAGTTGTAGACCCTGGGATTGGGACTAAGGTAATATGAGTCCAATGGTCAAGTTAAATGTGTCCATGGAAGCAGGGGGATGCTCTAAGGCCTCCCAGGGTCAGTGGCTAGATCTGAATCTCAATTTATACTAAGTGAATGATTTGAAATCCCTTTGGCATGGAATCCAATTCTGACATGTTATTCACCATGAGGACTATTCCAGACACCCTATGGAAAAAATGGGATCTTTGTAAATTTTGTGGTTGAAGTTGTAATCATAGTTCCCTCTTTCACTACACTGGACTGAATATGGGCAAATCTGATTCTCACTTTTACAGTGTCAGTGGTGTAAGGATTATTTAATCTGGGCCCTTTGTATTCAAAGGTAAAGCTTGAGGGTTTTAGCAAAAAAAAAAAAAAAAGAATCCTTAAGACCACCTTTGGCACATGACGAAAGTCTGGAGTAAGCTTTGTCCTAGGAGGGATGTCTGACAGTGTCTTCAGTGAAATAAATGGAGTAAGCTAACTTGAGGAGAGTCGAGGCATTGACTCTTCATGAGAAAGGGTAAATTTTGAGACCTCTTTAGGGCAACTGTATAAGTTGGAAAACCCTTGCACACAGGGGAGAAGTATCATGCACCATCCTGTTATAGGTGAATACTCTTACTAACCCATTCAGAGAAGGAAGGTCCCATTATTGCACTTAAATTTCCAATATTTCTTTAGAGCTTTCTCATCTTTTGTTGACCCTTGGTGAGTTAGGCAGCAGCAAGAGCTTTCTTCCTTATGCCTTGGTGCCTGTCAGTAGCTAGATTTCTTCTTCTTTCTCAGGTTGTTTTCTTGTTCCATGTATGGACACCAGTGATGGGGCCAGTTGATTTCTAGTGATTGGATTTAAAAACATAGCTTAGGATTCAGTTTCTAATTTTATAGTTATGACAGGGACCCAAAACCTACAGTGGAGCAATGCATTTCACTAGCTACCTGTACCAAATATTAAAGGTTTAAATCATTTTTATTTAGAGCAGCATATTTTGGAGGTAGTTTAAAACAGAATAAAATTCTTGAGAATTCTTGACAGAATCCTACAAGGTAGGATGCAGTATTATTCAAAATACCATCTCTAATGTCACCTTGTGAATAAAAGGAATGTATGAGTTTCCTTGAGTCAAAGACAATGCTTCCTAACCTTCCTGGGATAGGTGGATTATGTGTAAGTACACATTCTTAATGGAGAGAAGGATGATGGCCCAGTTTTTCCCAGGGTAGTTCTCATGAAACCTTCGTTAAACAAAGTATATATGAGGTTTCTTGAAAACAGGTCTACAGAAAACCTCTTCTTAGAAAGGAAAGTTATGAGACTATTTTCAGCAAATAAGAAATCCCAATTGTCTTTATTCACAGGGAGGAGGGCTCCAGTCATATTTGGTAAAATAGTATGCAATGAATCCAGCATGAAAAGTGGAAAGTTGCAAGGCATCGTGGGTAATGTGTAAGAATCTGGCTCTGCACTAGCATCCAGCTAATTTTCACAAGGCACACATACATACCAATGAGAAATATTTGATAGTCTATGGCAAATACCATAACAATCTTCCAAACGACTAAGTAGTAATGCAAGCATTTATGTTTCCTCAAGGGTGTGTTCAGCTGTATATATCTGTGCATATTGAAACAGTGCATTTTTTGTTTTTTTCCTTTTATTTATTTATTAAAAATTTCTGTCTCTTAGCTGCCACCTCTTCCCATTTCCCTCACCTCCCCCAATCAAGTTCCCCTCCCATGTCAGTCCGTATAGTTATCAGGGTTCCCTGGCCAGTGGGAGGTCCAAGGATCACCACCTCCATCCAGGTCTAGTAAGGTGAGCATCAAAACTGCCTAGGCTCCCACAAAGCCAGAACATGCAGTAGGATCAAATACCCACTGACATTGTTCTTGAGTTCTCAGTAGTCCTTATTGTTCGCTATGTTCAGTGAGTCCGGTTTGATCCCAGGTGTTTTCAGACCAAAGCCAGCTGGCCTTGGTGAGTTCACAATAGAACTTCCCCATTATCTCATTGTGTGCTTGCACCCTTTTCGGTCCTGAGTTCCATGCTCGTTCTCTCTATATACTTCTGTTCCTGATTTGGACCTGGAGATTTCTTTGAATATTCAAGAATTATACAGAACACCAAAAAGACTGGATCAAAGAAAATCATCCCCTCACCAAAACATGAAATACAGAGGTTAAAAAAATAATATTAAGAAACAGTGCATTTTTGAAAAACAAAATTGGAGACAGATGGCTTGAGAGCCAATTTTCTCTTTCCACCTTCTGTCCTGTGATCTAAAAGCGGAAAGTTGTTAGATCCCATGGATCACATATGTGTTTGTATGATTATCTTTGTCAAAGGGTTTTCTTTTCCTTTTGGCAGATGAAACATGTCTAAATCCTCTTTGTGAGAAAGAGAGATGCTTACAGCCCATATGTTCTGTATGGGAAGCATGAATATCCGCTTTGTTATAGCCTGTTCCAATTTAGTTTGGATAAGTCTTGAATGCTTATGGCTGCCTTTGGGAGAAGCAATACCTCTACCACACTTTTCGTGAGATTGCGAGGATCTGCAGCCTCCCTTAGAGATGGAAGGTTCTATGCACATCTGAGGAGTAGCTGTTTGTTTCTGGCTAACTTTTGGATGGTGAATTCTTGAACTCTGTTTTGGACAAAGAGCATATTAGGCAGCCTTCATGTTCTGAATGGGAAACATGAACAACTTCTTTGTTAGAGGGGACCTGTTCCTAGTTGATTTTGGTAGATTTGAAATATCTAAGAAATCCTTGGGAAGAAGGAGAAAACCTGAGACCCTCCTTATAAGGTTGTGAGGATCTCAAACTCCCTCTGCAGAAGTAGTAGTGAGGCTCTCTTTAAGCTCAGTTTTAAGCCTTGCAGCAACATTGTTAGAAACCAAATCTCTGCCACGTTTTTGAGAGAATGGTGAACTTTCAAGCCTTCATCTTCTGTTGGCACAGATTTGAGGCATGATTCTTTAGAATCAAGTTTTGATTTTGTTTTCTTTGTTTACAAATATTTGGAACCACCTAGTTGAGAGGGAGAACATCTTTGATATTTTGTATATCTTGATATTTGAGTGGAACAAGATTTGAAGTTCAATTCTGATGATACTTTGTTTGGAAACACTCCTAGGAGGGGTAGCGGTAGAACGTGAGTCCTTTCTGACATATATGGAAGATGTGAGCCTACTTTTGGCAGATGTGAATTATCTTAAGTCATCCAATTCTAAAAGTAAATATCTGATACTTCATTTAATAAATGAAGCATGCTTCACTATTTTTTGATTGAATTGGAACTTCTATGGCTTTTATTGGGATAAGAGTAATATCTTAGACAGTCTCCATGAGAAGGAATAGGAATGAACTGTCATGTGCACAAGTAGACATTCTTAAAGACTCCATTGAAAAGAAAGTTCCCACTCCTTCTTGGGTAGATGGTATAGGTTCTAGAAGCCATTGGTATGGTGTGGCATTTCCAAAGGTATCATAAATAGGTCTTGGAGGCTCCATATTCTTGTGGTAATATACTGAAGGACCTCGAGTACATTTTTTCAAAATTCCAATGTCTCAGAGCCTCTAAAAAGAATGGTAAAATTTCTACAGCACCTAACACAGGTTCTGAGCTCTTACTAAGCTCTTTTGCTGTTGGCAACGTTTCTTAGGTCTCTGATGTAAGGGAAGGTTGCAGAGTCTACATTGAAAGAGGTTGATATTCTAAGGAATCTTGGGAAGTTGTTGAAGTTTCTGTAACCTTATTGTAAGAAGATGTTATTTCTAGAAAACTTTATTGAAATGGTGGAGTTTCTCTTGTACCCAAATGAGAGTCAGAAAGATGAAACATTCCTGTATCAGATGATGACTGTCCTAAAGCCTCAAGGGTCAAAGTAGGGCCTGAAGCCTCTTGGAATGACAAAAATAATCTGGAGACTCTTGAGCGGACGATGAAGTGATTCATATGCTGATATGGACAGCCCCAGAGCCTCATGGAAATGCAATGAATTTCCTGTATAGCCTTGCTGAGAGGATAATCTTCTTGTACAACTTGAGATATTTCCTGACAATGTTGTGCTGAAGGGGATAATGACCAAGTCCCAGATGCAGGTAGAGTGGGTCTTAGAAAATCTTTGTCCGGTGGAGGAGGTCCCAGATTCATCCAGAGATACTGATGGTCCAATAATTTCTTTTTCAGATGCAGATGGTCCTATAGTACTTTAGCCAGAGATGAAATTTTGAGACTTTCTAGGGTAGAGGGAAAAGTTTTTAAAATTCCTAGGTAAGAGTCTGATATATTACAAGCTTCTTGGAAGATGCCAAAGTTCTGATGTCTCTGGCACAACGGGGGCCCGTTTTAGACTCTGTACTGAAAGAAACATATGTGCTACAGCATTTTGGGCAGGTGCTGAAGGATCTATAAATCTCTGGGTAGAAGAAGCCTTTTCTAAAGTGCTATGCGTAGACGGTGATGTTTCTCATGGCCTATTGAATGTTCTGATAGTCCAAGATTTCCTAGATCAGATAATGATAATGACTGTCCTTGATGCCATTGTTCCAAACAAGGGCCTGATGCCACTTCAAGTGACACGGAAGTATCTGAAGAACCATGAAAATATGGTGAGTGTCAAAGAGATTCTTTTGCTGACATGGACATTACTAAAAGCAACTTGTCCAGTAAACAATGCATTTACTGGACAGTTTTGCTTCAGTGGTTTCATAAAGTCACCTGTTTGCATAAACATATTTGTTTTAAATCGTTGTCCATTAATGAAATTCTTTAAGGCCCCATTTGAGATGAGGCAGTATTCACAAAGTGTTGGTTAGATGGAGAAAATCCCAGAGCTCTATAAGTAATTGTTGGTTATCTCAATGTCTCTTGTTCAGTTATAGAGGCATGTACACCCTTGGCATTTGTTGAAAATCTCATTGTCTCTAAAATAGATGTCAGAGTGTCTAGAGACCTTGAGAGAGATTTCAAAATACTACAAATCTCTATATAACATGGCAAAGGATATGTTGTCTCTTAAGCAATATTGGGAAGAACCCAGAGGCCACTCCAAAAAAGCCTGGATTTCTGGAACACTTTGAGCTAATAATGGTGCTGTTACTACAGACTTTTGGAGAGCACCTTGTGTAGAAATTGATCTTCCTACAGGATCTTGTGAAGATTGAGAAAGTCCACAATCTTGTTGAATAGATGATGGATGTACAACAGCCTCTTGGGCTAAAGAAGGTTCCAGGTCCTGTTGAGAAGATATGAACATTTCTAGAGGTTCTTTTTCAGAATTTGAATGTCCTCCAAATGATTGTGCTGATATAGAAGTTCCAAGAGCCCTTTGCATGGATCATGAATCTCCTAAACACCGTAACTGAAGTGGTGATAATCTGAGAATCCCTTTGGCAGCTCTAGAAAATTTTGAATACAATTGAGCTGATAATAAATATTGGGAGGTCACTAGTACAGATGGGGTAGGTCTCAGTGAATATTTAGAAGATGGAGAACATTGAACAGATTTTTGGAGAGATGATGATTCCTGAATTTATTAGTCAGAAACAGAAAGGAACAGAGCATTTTGGGCAGATATTGAATGTCCCAGATTTACTGGGAGAGGTGTCAAAGTTTCTAGACTCACAGATGAAGACTCTGAATATTTAAAAATCATTAGTCGAGATGTTAAAATTTCTGATGACTTTGGAATCCATAGGGAATTTCCCAACTACTCTGTGAATCAGGTTGAAGTTGCTGAATACCGTGCACATCTAAAGAACCTTCTACTTTCTGGAGAGAAGAAGATGTTTCTAGAATAACTGGAGAAGGTGAAATATATTACAATATTCCCTGGGCAGGAAATATGTGTTTCTTGTGGGACAGATGGGAACTTTGTTTCAAACCCTTCATTATAAGAAGTGCCTTGCACTTTTTGGGAATATCTGGATGATTCTGCAGACCCTTGGACAAATGATCAATGTCCTAGAGACTCTTGTCCTGATATAGACAATCAAAATGACTTTGGAGAGATAATGAACATCCTTCATATGCCTACTGATGTGTTGTTTATCCTAGAGTCACTTTTGTGGATACAGAAATTTTCTACCACAAGTCATCAAGTGGGGAATGTTCCAGAGTACCTGGTGAGGTGGGGTAGGTCCCAGAGTCCCTTGGGAAGGTCGGGAAAGTTTTAGAAAAGTTTGGACATTTGGTGAAGATTCTAGATGCGTCTAGAAGGTGTGTACAGTTCTGACTTATTTTGGGAAAATAGAGAAAACTCCCAGTATGTTGGAGTATAGAACTGAAAAGCCATTGTGTCCTTGAGGCAGATAGAAAATTTTCTAGTGGCACTGAAATAGACAGAGCAGTTTTAAACAACCCTTGGGCTGATGACAGGTCTTTTAATTTCCCCTTTGAAAATCAAGAATTCTACCCAAAGAGGAAAGAATACACCTTCTTCTCTGCAGCTCATGGAACCTTCTCGAAAATCGACCACATAGTCGGTAACAAAGCAAGCATCCACAGTTACAAAAAAATATTACTAACCACCTGTGTCTTATCAGATCACCATGGATTAAAGTTAGAATTCAACAACAATGCTACCCCCGAAAGCCTACAAAGTCATGGATACTGAACAGCCAACTACTGAACCATACCTGGATTAAGGAAGAAATAAAGAAAGAAATTAAAGTCTTCCTGGAATTCAATGAAAATAAAGAAACAACATACTCAAACTTATGGGACACTATGAATGCAGTCCTAAGAGGAAAGTTCATAGCACTAAGTGCCCACTTAAAGAAAACAGAGAAAGCTCACATTGGAGACTTAACAGCCCACCTGAAAGCTCTAGAAAAAAAAGAAGCAGACTCACCTAGGAGGAGTAGGAGACTGGAAATAATCAAACTGAGGGCTGAAATCAATAAAATAGAAACACAGAGAAAAATCCAAAAAATCAATGAATCAAAAAGCTGGTTCCTGGAGAAAATCAACAAGATTGACAAAACCCTATCCAAACTAATCAAACGGCAGAGAGAGAATTTGCAAATTAATAAGATCAGAAATGAAAAGGGGGACATAACCACAGACACAGAGGAAATTCAGAGAATCATTAGATCTTACTACAGAAGCCTGTATGCCACAAAACTGGAAAATGTAAAAGAATTGGACACGTTTTTAGATAAATACCATTTACCAAATTAAACCAGGACCAGGTAAACAATCTAAACAGACCTGTCATTCGCGAAGAATTAGAAGCTGCTATCAAAAACCTCCCTACCAAAAAAAGCCCAGGGCCAGATGGTTTCAATGCGGAATTCTACCAGAACTTCCAAGAAGACCGAATACCTATACTCCTCAATGTATTCCACAATATAGAAACAGAAGAGTCATTACCAAATTCCTTTTATGAAGCTACAGTTACTCTGATTCCAAAACCACACAAAGACTCAAACAGGAAAGAGAATTACAGGCCAATCTCACTCATGAATATCGACACAAAAATCCTCAACAAACTACTGGCAAAAAGAATCCAAGAACACATTAGAAAAATTATCCATTATGATCTAGTAGGCTTCATTCCTGAGATGCAGGGCTGGTTCAACATATGAAAATCTATCAATGTAATCCAGCATATAAATAAACTGAAAGAAAAAAACCATATGATCATTTCCTTAGATGCTGAAAAAGCATTTGACAAAATTCAACATCCATTTATGTTAAATGTCTTGGAGAGATTAGGGATAAAAGGGTCATACCTAAATATAATAAAAGTAATATACAGCAACCTGACAGCTAACATCAAATTAAACGGAGAGAAACTGAAAGCCATTCCGCTTAATTCAGGAACACGACAAGGCTGTCCACTCTCTCCATACAATAGCAATAAGACAACATAATGGGATCAAGGGGATTCGAATTGGAAAGGAAGAAGTTAAACTTTCGTTATTTGCAGATGATATGATAGTGTACATAAGGGACCCCCAAAACTCCACCAAAGAACTTTTACTACTGATAAACAGCTTTAGTAATGTGGCAGGATACAAGATCCACACCAAAAAATCAGTCGCCCTCTTATACACAAAGGATATGGAAGCAGAGAGGGAAATCAGAGAAGCTTCTCCATTCATGATAGCCACAAACAGCATAAAATATCTTGGGGTAAATCTAACCAAGGAAGTGAAAGATCTATTTGACAAGAACTTTAAGGCATTGAAGAAAGAAATTGAAGAGAATACCAAAAAATGGATGGACATCCCTTGCTCTTGGATTGGGAGGATCAACATAGTAAAAATGGCAGTTCTACCAAAGGCAATTTATAGATTCAAAGCAATTCCCATCAAGATCCCATCAAAATTCTTCACAGATCTGGAGAAGACAATAATCAACTTTATATGAAAAAAAAAAAACCCAGGATAGCCAAAATAATCCTAGACAATAAAGGATCTTCTGGAGGCATTATCATCCCTGACTTCAAACTCTATTACAGAGCTACAGTAATGAAAACAGGGTGGTACTGGCATAGAAACAGAGTAGTCGACAAAAGGAATCATATATAAGACCCGGATTTTATCCAAAAAACCAATGAACACCTCTTTTTTGATAAAGGAGCTAAAAGTATACAATGGAAGAAAGAAAGCATCTTCAACAAATGGAGTTGGCACAACTGGATGTCAACCTGTAGAAGAATGAATATAGACCCATATCTATCACCGTGCACAAAACTCAAGTCCAAATGGATTAAAGACCTCAATATCAGCCTAAAAACCACTGAACCTGATAGAAGAGAAATTGGGAAATACCCTACAACAGATGGGCACAGGTGATTGCTTCTTAGGTATAACCCCAGTAGCACAGACATTAAGGGCAACATTGAATAAATGGGACCTACTTAAACTGAGAAGCGTCTGTAAAGCAAAGGACACTGTCACTAAGACACAAAGGCTACCTACTGACAGGGAGAAGATCTTCACCAACCCCGCAACAGACAAAGGTCTCATCTCCAAAATATATAGAAAACTCAAGAATCTAGACTTTAAAATGCTATTTAACCCAATTAAAAAATGGGGCACTGAACTGAACAGAGAATTCTCAACAGAAGGAGTTCAAATGGCCAAAAGACACTTAAGGTCATGCTCAAATTCCTTAGCAATCAGGGAAATGCAAATCAAAACAACTTTGAGATATTATCTTACACCTGTCAGAATGGCTAAAGTCAAAAACACCAAGCATAGCCTTTGCTGGAGAGGCTGTGGAGGAAGGGGTACCCTCATTCATTGCTGGTGGGATGCAATCTTGTGCAACCACTGTGGAAGTCAGTGTTTCGGCTTCTCAGGAAATTCGGGATCAATGTACCCCTGGACCCAGCAATACCACTCTTGGGATTTTAACCAAGAGATGCTCTATCATATGACAAAAGCAATTGTTAACTATGTTCATAGAAATATTATTTGTAATAGCCAGAACCTGGAAACAACCTAGATGCCCTTCAATGGAAGAATGAATGAAGAAAGTATGGAATATATACACACTAGTGTACTAGGCTGTGGTAAATACAATGACTTCTCCAATTTTGCATGCAAATGGATGGAAATAGCAAACACTATCCTGAGTGAGGTATCCCAGACCCAAAAAGATGAACATGGGATGTACTCACTCATAATTGGTTTCTAGCCATAAATAGGGGTCACGGAGTCTACAATAGGTGAACCTAAAGAAGCTAAGTAAGAAGGTGAACCCAAGGAAAAACATATAGTAATCCTCTTGGCTAAGGGAAGTAGACAAAATTGCCAGGGAGAAAATTGGGATTTTGGGGGTGGGCTGGGATGGGGGTAAAGGGAGATGGGGAGAGAAAAGGTAGAAGTGAAGGAAGGGGGGACTTGTGGAAACAGGAGGATTGGGATAAAGGAAGGTTGGATAGTTGAGCACTGAACCAGAATTCTTAGTTAAGGGAGCCACTTTAGGTTGGGCAAGAGAGTTGACACTAGTGGGGCTCCCAGGTGCCCAAGGTGAAGTCCCCAGGTAGTTCCTTGGGCAGCTGAGGATAGGGAACCTGAAATGACCCTATCCTAGAGCAATAATGATGAATATCTTGCATATCACCATAGAATCTTCATCTGGTGATGGATGGAGATGGAGAAAGAGACCCACATTGGAGCACTGAACTGAGCTCCCAAGGTCCCAATGAGGAGCAGAAGAAAGGAGAACATGAGCAAAGAAGTTGGGACCAGAGGGGTGCACCCACGCACTGAGACAGTGGAGCTGATCTACTGGGAGATCACAAAGGCCAGCTGGACTCCTACCGAAAAAGCTTGGGATAAAACTGGACTCTCTGAACATGGCGAACAACGAGGGCTGATGAGACGCCAAGGACAATGGCACAGGGTTTTGATCCTATTTAATGTGCTGGATTGGAGGGAGCCTAGCCAGTTTGGATGTTCACCTTTCTAGATATGACGGAGAGGGGAGGACCTAGGACTTACCACAGGGGAGGGAACCCTGATAGCTCTTTGGACTGGAGAGGGAGGGGAGGAGGAGTGGGAGGAGGGGGTGAAGGGTGGGAAGAGGGGAAGAAGAGTGGGAGAAGGGGGACAAGCGTGGGAGGAGGGGGAGGAAAATAGGAGGCTGGGAGGAGGTGTAAATTTGTTTTTTTTTTATTCTAATTTTATAAAAAAAAAAGATCCTGCTTAATAATGTGCCATTTCCTCAGGTGAAAAGACACTCACCTCTCAAACACCATAGTTGGCAGAGCAGTGAAACATACATTCATGGGAACAAATGGCTCTAAGAATGACTGGAACAAGATGGTCCTAGAAGAGGTGCCAATCATGAAGACCTGTGTCTATATTACCTACAAGAAAGATCTGGTCTTGTACATTCACCACCTCCTGGATGACTACCTTGAAGGTAACCTCCACATCATGCCAGGCTATAAGGAGGAGTGGAGTGGCATGTTCCCAGATGAGGTGCAGACCATAACGACCTGTTACTACATTGTCAACAAGAATGATCCGGTCCTGTACCTTTACCACCATCATGATGATTCCATTGAAGGCAACCTCCACATCACGCCTGAATGTCCTCCAGTAGAGGTGACTTTGGAATTAGGCAGGGATTCCTTGGAGGGCAAAAGAGTGCAGTACAACAAAAAAGATGGAACCCAAGAGATAGGTAAAATTATTTGCCAAATTCCCAACAAAACTTCTGTGTATTTTATCAAGTGTGATAATGACTTCCATATCTATGTCTATGATTTGTTGAAGATCTGTTAAAGTGAAATTCTAAAATTTTGAGGTGCAGACTTAAATCTCTCTTTGGGAATATGTTTTTTTCTGAGATACCTCAGGTCTTCTATTAATTCTGCTATCTTTTCCAATGGAATATTCTTTCTCGAAAAATAAAAATTTGTTAACATGTTGTGTTATTTGGTCAATGATGGATTGTGTTTGGTGGATGGGGCATCACAGAAATACATGCCTCAAAACAAAGCAGGATTTATGGTCTTTTCTCCTTGGAGAGTAAAGGACTGTGGCTGCAGTGTGTGGTAAAGGAAAAGATGGCTGTCTAGGAAGCACTGGAGAGGGGAAAAAAGGTGTAGCATCTCAGGGCGGTGTAAAGCTTAAGGGAAAACCATGTCAAATGGAAAGATGTGACCGATATCAGCGTGAGGTATTGGGACTTAAGAGGATAAAGAGTAGATTAATCAGGAAGGGACACAAATGTATAGTCAAAATCAGAGAAAATTAGGTTTCATTTGATGAATGGTTTAATTCGTACTGGCTGTAAGTCAAAGGATGTTTGATCTCCACTAGAGCATGTTGCTTAGTGAAAAGAGTCTCTGCTCAATTGCTCTTCTCCAGTAAGTTGGACATCAATCTACCTACTTAGTTTTGCCAGAATTCTGTCTGCCACCTACTTTGTCATGCCTGGATTCGGTATGCCTTGAACTCTCATAGGTCTTATCCATGCCATCCAACCCTTGTCAGTTCATTTAAATAATTGCCCTGCCATATGTGGAAAACAGTGTTCCCTTTCATTGATCATGTTCTGTAGTACTTGGGCTATAAAACTCATGAACACACTCACCCACACACAGGATAAACATGTACATATGATGCCCACTAATGTGTGACATGCACACATATGATGAATGCACCGAACTCCATAATATCAGTAAAGTAGGGAATCCATGATGCTAGGTGGAGTGTGGCAAAGACCCCACACACCCATCAAACCGCCAAATACCAGTATGGTACTGATGTCTGACTCCCATCCTGTAAGGATCCTGCCATCCTGTAACTGGGCTATTTTTGGTTCCTTCATCTTCACAAACTTGGTTAAAATGTTAGAGTTGTCAAACTGGGAGTTAGGGTCCAGCATGTAGATCAGCTGTCCCAGGTCAGGTGATTTGGTTACAATTTGGGTGAGAGATTGTACCAGGGAATTCTGGTACAACCTCTCCTCTTCTTCTCCCTGTCCTCATCATCACTCTTGTGGGTGGGCCTGGAGCACAAAGAAGGTAAAATGGAATAAGCCTCCTCCTTAGTGGAAAAACTTGTCAATCCTTAATTTGACCTGACTCTCTTAGGGAATGCAGCACATTTTTTCCTACTAGGTCTCCTCATTCATTGGTTCACTCATTTTTCCAAGGAATGATTGAATTCATCCATTCTTCCTTGTCTCTCTCTCTTCTTTCTTCCCTTCTTCCATTTCCCCCTTGATTGTAGAAATTTGAGCAGCAGGGCTGCATCCCCATGTGGCCGCCTTGTAAGGTTATGCTCCGAAATAACAACACAAAACTATTCATTTCAACACTGCCTGCCCCATTATTTTCAGCCTCTTAACCCATGTCTAATAATGTATGTTGCAGCACGAGGTGCACTTAGAAGGAAAGATTTAGCATGTCTGACCTGGTGGCTGGCTGTATCGCCATCTGCCTCAGAGTGCAGAGCTACCATTTCTACCCAAGGGAGAGGTGCATGGCATCTCTAAGCTCAATTCCTATTCCTCCCAGCATTCTCTTATGTTTATTCCACCCACCTATGTTCTAACCTTTCAGGCCAAACAGTTTCTTTATTTAATTAACCAATGACCTATACTCCATCATTACTCCTATTTCTGTTTAAACAAGAACGGAATCTTTAACTTTAACTTAGCAAAATTACATATAACAAAACAGTTATCAAGCAAGAATTACAGTTACAATATTTATATCTATTTTATCTTTTATCATAACAATGGAAAACTATAACTATCTATCTATTCTTCAACTCCATCAGAGACTCCAGAATAATACAGTATTACCTAAGCAAACAAAAAGTAAGCCATTTTCAAACTCTAGAAATGACAGAGACATCTCGATGCCTGGACAGTCACCCAAAGTTCCTCTGTACCGTTGGTGTTTCCATCCTCAGCCTACAGGCCCATAGTTTCCAGCAGACATTTCCATGAAGCAGGAAATTTCAAAGGCAGTCACTATCTGCTTGACTTGAAGAATGTTTTGCTGACCCTTTCCTGAATCAGGAACACGAAAAGATCATCTCACCTTTAGGCAAGTTCAGTAGTCCTCTCTCTGAGTGTTTTCTGTGTACAGTTTATGCAACAATCCAGGCAAGAGCAGTTTCTTCCCCAAATGGCTATCAAACTCCATAAGGATCCTCTTTGATGCCCATCTTCTTCCTGAAGTAGATATGTGCTGCCAAGAGTAGAGTGTTTCACTGTCATGAAAAACCCTAAGGTACTAAAACATTAAATAGCCTATTTTGTAGTCTAGAGAGATATGAATAATGCCTATCTAACTGAAATATATATATATCTATGTAGCTAGAAAATCTAACTAACATGACTACAAACTTGACTATTATTAATGATTATCCATTAATAACCTATATACATTACATTTTTAAATGAACTACACAATCACAATACCTTAATTAAGATCAAAAATGCATATACATATAACAAAATTGACCTAAATTCTCTATCAGTAAAGCAAAACCTATACTAATGCAAATATTCATATCTATATCACATCCCACTTTAAATGTAAAAGAATGTTTATAAGCCATATTTGGGAACGTGGGTGCAGTTTCTTCTCTCCAAAATGCTTACTGCTGAATGGTGGCATCATTATTGATTTATCTCAGTTGGCAGTTGAGCGAAGCAATTTTTTAAAGGTGTTCACAGCAACCTTTAAGAAGGGCGTGGTCCATCCTACCATATTAGGATAGAGGCATCCACAGACTATCACCCTCTGTGAAAACAAAATAGAAACTACTTTCCAAAGCATCATGTCCTTAGATCCAAATTTCAAAGACAAGGCATTTTCAAAATATCTATGTTGGATTATTTCAGCAGCTTTTATAAAGAAACATCTTTTAGCAGCTATTGCTCCTGCCTCAAAATTCAAACGATTCAAAAAGAGCATGATAGCATACAATATCAAAATTTGCTGTGAATTTTCCATCTTTGTGCGCTTCAATTTAACCTCTATTTTGTGTATTTTTCCTTTTTATTTTTTGCCATTTGACAGGTTCTCTGTATCTTTGACCTGGAATAACTCTGTATACCTGTCTGTCCTTGAAGTCTCAGAGATCTGCCTCTCTCTGCCTTTCAGGCATTGGGGTTAAAGGTGTATGCTACTACACATTGAACTCACAAAGATCTGTTTGTCTCTGCCTTCAAGGCACTGGGATTAAAGGCGTGTGTTACCTCACCTTGAAGGTACAGAGGTCAATCTCCCTCTGCCTCCCATGTGTTGGGTTTACAGGTGTGTACTACCACACCCAACAACTCTCTTCCTTTTTTTAACTTTAAGAACTTCAAATTTTAGCCTGCACATATTTTTAACACACTGTAAATCATTTAAAATTTTTCTTTGTCTTTGAATCTCTCTTTACTCTATTTCTCTCTCTGTTTTTCTGACCACATGAGTCTTTCATTTACCAAGCAATCTCAGTAGGACTAAAGCCGTGGCTTTGCTGGCCAGATGTAGCCCATTACTTAGCTTTCTGCCATTCCAAACTTGTGGATGAGGTACCGAACAGAGCCGCATTCAGTGCCATAAGTCTACAGTGTTTCAAGGTCCTTGCCATCAAAGAGGCTGCAACAGACAACACTCAAGCCCTCTTTCTGTAGCTGGCCCTCCTTCCTCAAACAGTCAGAGTTTGCCCAGGCAGGATGGCCCAGAAAGCCGGCATTTTAAAACCACACTGTTTTTTTTCCTGCTATTGCTGAAAACATACAAGCATTCAGTTGGCTTTTATCAACACCATTTAAATGTTTTGTGGCAGGACCTCTTAAGGGCTGCAGGGTTTTGCGCTGAAGCTGAGTCAGCAAGCCTCTTTTAGATGAGAGCCCTTGCTTTCTTCTAGCAAGCAGAGCAGACCGAGAAATCGCTGCTACCAAGAAAACATGCTTTACTCTTTCCCAAGCTTTCTCAGGCTTTCAGTGGATTCAGTTGTCCACAAGGCTGCAAGCCATTCTGTAGTTATTTGAGCAGCGAGGCTGTGTCCCCAGCACCATGGCCGCATGAAGGTTATGCCTGAAATAAATACACAAAAACTGTATTCTTTTAAACACTGCTGGCCCATTAGATTCAGCATTTTAACCCATTTCTAATAATCAGTGTAGTATAACGAGGTGCACTTACCAGGAAAAATTCAGCATGTCTTACATGGTGGCTGGCTGCATCGACATCTGCCTCAGAGAGCAGAGCTATGGCATCTGCCGGGGAGAGGGGAGCATGGCTTCTCTGAGCTCACTACCTCTTCCTCCCGGCATTCTATTTTGTTTACTCCACCTACCTATGTTCTAACCTATCAGCTGAAGCGGATTCTTTCTTTAATTAATCAATAAACTTCTTCTGTCACTTTATCCTTTTAACAGCTTGCACATATAAATCTCCCATGTGTCTTCTGTTGTATAATCTTTCATTTGTAAAGAACTTGCACTCTCAGGGGAGGAATTTTCTGACATCTCTGTGGATGGAGATCAAATGAGGAAGATCAGATGAGCAACCATGACAACTCTAATGCTGTAGAGTTAGGTGGACCAGAGATTGATGGCTGACATTCCTGTGCTATGCATCAGATGCTCCTGAACTCTAGCCCTGTTGCCAGACAGGCAGACATCAAGTTGGTCACATATACTTAACTCATTCAGGTTCACAGATACTTTAAATGGAGTTTTAATTCTTCTCCTAAACTAATAAAAAAACCAAGATTAGAAGAAGAGAAGATCCTGAAGTAAGGCCTCAAAATGGGTCATTTTGCAAAGGAAAGGTTACCTGCCTCCATGTATGCTGTCTCCCTTTCTTAGTCAAATCCATCCTTCCAGTGATTAGCTATAGGCAAACCAATGTCGAGCTAACAGGTAACCATAGGTTTGAACCCAACTGCCTTTGATTTCTGAAATAAGTGCTATCCTCTTAAGGTCTCAAAACAACACAGGAAGTTTTGTAAGACTGTCCCAGCAACAATTGAAAGCAATTCTAGGACACCAAAGATGCAGCAAATTTGGTTTATTGGTAATATAGATCGTTCTGATCGGACATAATAATGTATCATTTAAAAACAGATTGGTGTACTCACGATGATTTCATGTGATATGGCACACACAGGCTTCTGGTTCTGAATACTTCATGCACAGTGGGTTTGGAGATTGTGGTGACCCTGAAACTAGCTGGAGTCTTTGGGGCCTTGAAAGAACAAGACTTAATATTTCAAGACATCCTTGTACTTGGTCCCCACTGTTTACTGATTTCCTTACAGAGAATGAGCAGTCATCTACTCCTGCTGCCATGCCTTCCTCTCATGAAAAGAGAGAAAACCCTACACATCCAGGTCACTTGTTTCACATATGAAGGCATAAGTCACAAACAATCTCCCATAGCAGTTTAGAATTGTGATTAATAGAATGATTAGTTCTTTAAAGGGGAAAAATTTACAGATCACAATCCGTGACAAAAGCCCTATGCGGGATCAGAAAAGGAGCCTAGTAGCTGGAAGGGAAACTGGAAGCAAGAGATCAAGCTGAAGGTAGAAGTTGCTTTTTAAAAGAGAGAGAGACCACAACTCAATGGGCTGGTATCTCAGTGGCTATTCAGGAAACATCACAGAGAAAGGATCTGCTTCATGCATGAGAGTCACCGATGATTGCCCTTTAAGAAAAAAAAAACATCAAAACTCCCAATAACATCATCAGCATTCAACAACATGTCTATGATTTCTTTGCCTTGCCTTTGATTGTGCAGTAAATGATGCTGATAGTTAACCTGTGCAATTAATGCAAATTTCCTTGTAACTGACTAGACAGAATTGACAGGTTATCTTAAACACAGCAGGGAGTCACTCTACGATGGAACTGGTTCATCATCACCTGTGTGACAGTGACATAATTAAGATCTTTCCTTTGTCTATAAATCTCATTATGTTCAATATGATATGTTGTCATACAGATTTCTTAGTGTTTTGTCCCACTAGTGGTTTCCTTGGTATGCTTACATAATTTTTGCCAGATCCAATCAGTTTTGCCATGCCCTCTCAGCTTCACATCATTGTGTTCTGGTACAGCAATTTTAGACATCTTGTACCTGTTGCAAGAGAATCCACGTAAATGATTTAGGGTGTTATTTAGGCTGAGTTTTATCTTCCATCCTTGAGTACATTGACTTTCCTTGGGCGTAATTCCTGGGACACTGAGCCTAACTCCTGGGGGATTCTTCCAGTTACTTCTCCTTGCTGAGACAGCTTACACTCTCAGTACTACTTTGACAGTGTTTCTTTAGCAAATATTCTTCTCAAGATGAGAAGAAACTTCAATATTACAATCCATTTTTTATATTGATTTAAATACACACCCACACAAATGTTAATGCACATACACTGATGATATTTCAACTTAGGTGGCCTTTCTGGGGAGTGAATATTGTTATTTTTCGAGGGGTTCTTAGAAGGCCATGGGGTGATCCACTTTAGGAAGTGATCAGGTGAGACGAGGTTTAGTGCACTCTGCCATGTCCCAAGCAACTATGGCGGCCTTCTCCCATAGTCAGACTTATTTGCTTGGCACATGATCGAGATAAAGTCAGGGTAAAAATAAGAAAACTAGATGGAGCTCCCGAGCTCTAGTGGAAGAGCAGACAGATGGAGAATAAGAGCAAGGCTGTCAGGAATACAAGGGCTTGGTCCACACACTGAGACACTGTGCCTGAATTAAGGGGATTTCATCTAAAACAGTACCCCTGGGAATGAAAGAACATGGGATCAAACTGGAAGATCTGAGTGTGGCTGACAATTGGGGCAGACTGAGAAGTCAATGATAATGGCACTAGCATTTGTCTGTACTTCATATACAGACTATTTTGTGATCATATTTTATTTGGTGCATACCTTCCTAAATCTGGAGGGATGAAGGGTGGGCTTGGACTTCAAACAGGTCAAGGTAGCCTGCCCTCTATTTGGACTGGAGTTGGAGTGCAGAGTTTTGTGGGGGAGCGAGAATAATGTGGGAGGAGGAAAGGAGGTGGAAAGTTTGATATTTATTATTATGAAGTAATAGAAAAATCTACAAAAGATAACCAATGAAGGGATTGGAGCTAGGAAAAAAATATTCATATGAGTTGTTGACTCACACACCAAAAATTATTTTACAGAAGAAAACACATAAAGGGATTGAGTTCCTTGGAAAAATATGACTCACGTAATTGGGAAGATGAGTGGGGTTTTTATTTTGGGTCTTCAGGGGGCTGTATGAGCAGCATTTTAGGACCTGTATGCTGGATATTTCTGGGGGTTAGTAGGGAAGAAACCTGCCTATGAGAGGTTTTATGACATAAGTAGAGCCTTGGTGATGTCACAAAGCTGTGGTTGTGGGTGGCAACTCTGTTCCACCTGAGGCACTAATCTTCTGTGAAGGTGGGCTTACAATCTTCACGGTGGCTGAGGAGGTCAGTTCAGCTCTTGGACACTACAACTGTTTTACAGGATTAGGCAGCTGAACATTTCCAGATGACGGAATTTGGAGAGCCAAGATATTTTTCTTTGGTATGTATGTTTAGGAAGCAACTGGGACCTCTGTAGTCCCAGAAAGGTTTCCTTCAAATCTCCTGTGAGTCTAAAATTTATATTGTTAACAGCCACTACATTTGATATCTGTGGGGACGGTGAATGCCATGTATTCTTCCCACTTTATCTTTGCTATCAATGTCCAATTCATCAGTCCACTAAAGTGGCAAAGATCCTCTTTGTCTATATGTGTTTTAAAAGATATAAATTATTTCTAAATGGTGCTGTTGTTCAGATTATTGGGTCTTGTTTTTAAAGTTTGTCTCACAGTACTCACTTTTCTAATGAAGATACAGAATGGCTTTATATAATAAACCTGGGTCTGGATCAGGAGACACAATAGAGAGAGCCAGTGGACTGGAGTGCCATGAATTTGGGCAGGTGGTTTTGGATCAGCCACCTAACCAATACCTTGAGTGGGAAGGAGAGAAGTGGCTGTACTTTAAAATCTTTGCCAGCTGTTCAGATTCTTCTTTCACACATTGGGGATAGGCATACATTCTCCTCTCATTGATGTAGTCAGTCAGGAATTAAGTTTCTCAGTAGAGGTCAATTATTTTGGGCAGCAGGAAAGTGTCTCTGATACACATATACTGAGCTCTAGACAATAGTTTGATAATTTTCCTATTAATTTCTTAAGAACAAATTACATTTAGGCAGCTCAAATCAATTCAGCATGGCCTTTATCACCTTTATTCCTGAAAAGAGTCTTGACCTCACATCCTCACCTTCTTATCCTTGCAGTCACTTATGGTGGAGGAAACCACTTTGTGTCTGATTTAAACTGAAGAGATCTTCCAATGCAGAGATTGGCAGCTATGAAGCCGAAGCACAGAAACACTGTTCCCTTTCATTTATCATGTTCTGTAGACTTGGGCTATGAAACTAATGAACAGAATCACACACACACACACACACACATACAGGATAAACATGTACACATTGTTGCATACTGGTCTGTGACATGTACAAATATGATGTATGCTCCGAGCTCCATAAAATCAGTTAACTAGGGAACAACCTGATGTTAAGTCGAGGGTGGCAGAGACCCCAAAAACCCATCAGACTCCCAAATACCAGTATGGTATTGATATCTGACTCCCATCATGTAAGGATCCTGCCATACTGTAACGGGGCGATTTTTGGTTGTTCATCTTCACAAACTTGATTAAATGTTAGAGTTTTCAAACTGCCAGTTAGGGTCCAGCATGTATATCAGTTGTCTCAGGTCAGGTATTTGGCTACAATTTTGGTGAAAACTTATAACAGGGTATGCTGGTACACCCTCACCCCTTCTTCTCCCTGTCCTCATTGTCACTCTCGTGGGTGGACTGGAGCACAAAGAAGGTAAAATGGAATAAGCCTCCTTCTTAGTGGAAAACCTGGTCCATCCTCAATTTGGCCTGAATCTCATAGGGAATGCAGCACATCTTACTAGGTCTCCTCATTCATTGGCTCACTCATTTTTCCAATGAATGATCGAATTCATCCATTCTCCCATGTCTCTCTCTCTCTTCTTCTTTCCCCTCTTCCATTTCCCCCTTTATTATGTTAATTAGAGTAGCGGGTCTGAGTCTTCATCACCATGGCTGACTCACTAGCTTATGCTCTGAAATTACAACACAAAAACTGTATTTTTTAAACACTGCCTGGCCCATTAATTTGAGCCTCTTAACCAATTACTAACAATCTACGTAGCACCACGAGGTAAGTTTACCAGTAAATATTTAGCATGTCTGACCTTGTGGCTGGATGTATCGCCATCTGCCTCAGAGAGCAGAGCTATTGTGTCTGCCAGGAAGAGGGGAGAATGGCATTTCTGAGCTCACTGCCCATTCAAGGTGATTTGTTGAGATTCCATCTCAATTGCCATGGGCTCCTTTAGAAATGTGCTCAACAAATTAGAAAGCTCCTGTTTGTGGTGATGACATTATTAGCGTCTTAAAGAGGAGGAGACACACATGGTCATCTGCTGCTCTCACCCATGTAAATGCATCTCACCTGAGCAGGGACTTTTTTTTGTTTTTATCATAAAATAATTCCACTTTACTGCCTTACAAAAAACTTAATGAAGATCAGTCAAAAAGAATGGGAAACAAGTCAAAGGTGGTTAACATGTGGAGTGGATTTCTGAAAATAAACCTGCACATAAAGAGTATCCCTTCAGAATCTACTTTTTAATATCATCCTGCCTCTGGAAGGCCAAACAGCTCTCTATTAAGCCATATTTAGAGATATTTTCAGGGAAAAACGCTGCATACAGAAAATATACACAGGATCTGGAATATGGTTTCTTTCTTCTCTGTTATGCTCGAAAAACTATTTTATGTTTCATTTTCTTAGAAGCACAAAATAAAGGATTAACTGTATGAAAATGAATACTTGATTGGTAACATAGAAAAGTTTTTATTTATATTTTTCCAATAGAATTCTTCTGTGGATTGTTAGTGTCTGCTTATCATCTATCGCCCCAACATGATTAGTTAAAGTTTAACATCAGGATATATGTAATGTAGAATGGTGTCTAATGGGGTTCAACCTGGTGGTGTCAATTGCCTTTTATGGTCACAGAAGGGATTCGTGAAAAATAAGGACACTCTTTAACAATTCATTATGTGATTATATTTTTCATTGTTCAGACAAAGTAAGCTTGACACCTCTAACAAGTGTGTTCTAATATTTCCTTGTCCAATGAGAATATCCCAATTTGGTGGTCACAGGAAGAAATTCGTAGACCATCTGGGTCATATGGATGGTATACCAAATTTCAGGCAAAGCTGGGAAATACCCATGGAACCTAGGCTATCAGGGTTTTTTTTTGAAATTCTCTTAGCAAAAAGTAAGCTTCCTGGGGCAGAATGGGAACGTCCGAGTATCATTACCTCCTGGAAGGATCTATGGGGCTCTTATAACCACAGAGGCAATATTGCTCGGAGGTGGATTTCTGTATCACCCTTTATTAACATGTGCAAGATTGATGTTCCATGTTTTATAAGCCCACCCTTATCTGGAACACAATTCCTTTGAGTTATTTTTTAAAATGGGTTATTTCAATAGACCTCTGTGTAGGACATGACAAACAAGAGGCTCCATAGGTACAAAATCTTCTTAGCCTCTCTTCTGGACAGCATAGAGTAGTCCCACCACCCTGGAGAGCCACTTCTCCCCTCTCCTCCCACAACTTTCATTATCAAATCATACTTTGGTTCTTCCTCATGATAGCTACATACAGTATCGCTGCCCCAGCAAATTCATTATGCCTATCCCTTCTTAGACCCTGGTCAAAATTGTTCTTTCATTCATGTAAGAACTTTCTACTTCATGCAAAGCTTCTCTTTCTCACTCTCTCTCTCCTTTGGTTCTGCTTAGTGTTTCCATGCCATCCTTGTTTCACTTGGTCTCAGAGCTGGCAAGCTCATTCCAGCCCCATGAAGACTTAAGCCAGTTTTACCCTAAAGCAAATTTCCTTGCACAAAGGAATGTTTGAGTTGGGCGGTGGGAGTGCACACTTTTAATCTCAGCACCCAAGGTGCAGGAGGATCTCTGGGAGTTCGAGGCAAGTCTGTTCTACAAGAGCTAGTTCCTGGACAGGCACCAAAGCTACAAAGAAACCCTGTTTCAAAACACCAAAAAAGAGTAATGTTTAAATCCATAGAGGAAAGCTGTCCTTGGCTTTCCCAAGAATGAACTGGTGATTATGAGAAAGATTTTCTTAGTCATAAATGTTGTCTGTGTTTTATTGGTCTTATTTCTGAATAAGGCTACTATAGCATGCTTCTAATCTCTGGGAAATTACAGAAGGAGGGGCTAGCAGATGTAAAACCTGGAAGATAACATAAAATGTTCTGAAAAAAAATCCTCTCGCTTCAATGGAAGCTAGAGATGGAAAAGCCTATTTGAAGATAACTTTCAGAATGAGAAGATCTGAGGCTTTCTGTAAATGACATCACAATGGTATATGGCCCAATTAGATTTACCTAGAAATTGTACTCCCATATATTCAGAAGATCTGGGAACGCTTTTTATGTTGGTGGGCTGTCCTTCTATTAGAGCAGGCAGGTCTGAAACAGTTTATTCAGAAGACACTACCATGGAGTATACATGTGTGAGGGAATAGTCTAAAAGCAACTTCAGGAAGAAAAATAGGACACTCTCAAAATTCTCTAGGTAGGTGGACCATATCCATGATGTTGGAGTTTCCTCTGTCTTCTGTGAGTATGATAAATAAATAAAAAACAAAACTGTTTTGGACCTCTAGCAAGGAAGAACTTAGGTAGACACGGGAAGCTTAAGTGGGCATAAGAATTCCTGCTTCCACTTTAGGATCAGGTGAAAGAGCTAAGACCCTCTTACTTAGAAGGAGGAGTCAGATGCTTCTTAGGAATGGGTGGAAAAATTTCAGCCTCCCTTGGTCATATTTCTATGAGCTTATTGGCCCGAAGCTAAAACATGAATACTACCCTGTGAAATAGAGGATGTCCCAGGCACTTACTTTTTCATTGGCACCAAACTTGAAATCACAATTGATAATACATATTTTCTGAATGTGCACGCCAGGCATGTCAGAAGTCGTAGAAGTCTGTGACTCAGTTTCTTCATCTGATTTAGGTCCATCCACAAATTCCTCTTCATATATGATAGGAAATTTCTGTCCAAAAGGCTAGAGTGAAGATATTAGTCTGTGTTATGTTCGGCTTGCTGTTGTGTTCAGGAACCTTGGTCCAGAGAGCTGAGATCTCTTGAGTCTGAACAGTACTAAACAGGCCACCCAAATTAGAAGTTATAGTTAGGAAATCAAATGAAAATTACCTTGATCACACTTTGCAGGCCTGAGGAACTCTTTATTTATATGAATGTCTAAATATCACTAAGTAAGATAGAATAAAGCCTTGGTGATTTGGACAGAAATAAAAGGACAATTACAATCTTCATCAAAAATGAGATGTGGCTGAATTCATGGGAATAATGAGAAATATTAATGCACTCTGGCCAGAACTGGAACTTATGAGGCATTTTGGGCACAGGTAAGGTCTACACCTATTTGTCAGAGAAGTCAAATCTATGGCAATGTGCAATAAAACAGGAATAGCAATTTTCCATCAAGTGTAAATTAGCACCTTGTAAAGCAGAGGAAGGTCTTGTCGGGGCTAATGAGCTCCCAAAGGTTTTTCTGTATTGACAATATCCCTTCTGGGCTTGTGAAATGCTGGGAAGTATTTTCCAAGTGGATGTATGGTGGTTTTCTGTCTAAGAAACCATTGGTCAGATAAGATAATCCCACATATGTAGATTAAAGAAAGTTTGAAGAATCCTAGAAAGTTGGATATATACCAAACATATATTGTCAAGAGAACAGTGCTATAGGCTGCATTGTAGAGGTGGTAGGCCTGAGTCATTTTTGGGCAAAAGAGTACATATTTCATGCCATCTTGGTCTTTGTGAGTAAGTTCTATTTCACCATAGATAGAGTGGAAACACAAGTATTTCCAAATAGTGTATGATGCTATAATATTCTGAGTAAGACTTTCTTAATCTCTATGAAAGGAAGACATTTTCAGACTTCTTGGCAAGAGCACAGGAGTTTGAGGACCCTGGAGAAAATGAGGATAATGATGATTGTTACAGGTGATGTATTGGAGGTGAAGCATATTTTAGTAAAATGGGAGATGGTCTAGCCATCCTTCATCAAGAAATAAATGATTGGATGCTTGTTAAGTGACAGTAAGTTTTGAAGGCCTTTTTGATTGGAATTTGAATGTTTTGGGCCTTGAGAAAATATAGACCTTCTCTGCCCCCCTCAGTCAGGCAGGGTAAGTATAAGGCTCTCTTGATGACCAAGTGTGCATTTGAGCTCTATTTGACTAAATAGATGGTGGTGATGAATGGAAGACATCGGCAGACATAAAGTGAAAAGCAGAGTCCCAAACCACTTAAGTACCAGGTAGTATCCTAGACTACCTTGTGCAGTGGAGGAAGGACTGCATCACAGTCTAGAAGATTCACATCTTCAGGAAGCTGTGGCAGGGCTGGCAGCAACCTGAACATCATGTATCAGTCATTGGCAGGCTCCAGTTCTCATCAGCTACATTGATGTGTAAATGAAGGATGAGACCTCTTCATTTTGGTGCCTTTAATGAAGCAAAGATGTCCTATTTGCAGACTATGTCACTTCAATGCAGAGAAACATTAAACTTCTTTGGTCACACATGTATTTTCAAAGTGGAGGTAGTTAGAGGGGAAAGATCTCCATTATGCGGATATTTCTGAGGCCCACAAGCATATAGGGGATGATCTGAGGATCCTTTGATCCTGGTCACTTTGAGAAAAATGGAAATACTGGGGTGACTTTAGTAAAAACAACATAATTTTATGAATTTCCTTAAACATAATGAGAAAACCTTGAGTGTTATTTGTAATAGCAGAAAGGCCTAACTGCTATTTTAATCATAAAGATCTTTAGATAACCAGTCATCAAATGGCACAGTGTGAGATGCCTTGAGAAAAGGAACATTTTGGGGAGATGTTATTCAGAGGAGAAACTTCTGAGGTCATTCTGAATAATCTTGCTTTGTGAGAAAATGCCTGACAATGTATGAGGAAATATCAACAATCACACCAGTGTGTACAAGGGAAAGAACAAGTTTAACTCGAGTAAGATTATTTTAGTCAACATTGGCTTCCTACTGTGTTTCCAACTTCCATGACCCATATATTACATCAAATATTGGGAAGATTACCAGAAACAATTACAATGATCTTTCCTCATGTTAGTCTTGTTACAAACTTTTCTGCTTCCTACGAGTTGTATTGTTCTGTGCATATCCATCAATGTAAGTGATGTAGGAAGCCCTTGTTTATGTGTTTTTCTTTCCTGGTTAATGAATAAATCTGCTTTGACCTATGGCAGAGTGGAATTCATTCAGGCTGGAAGAGATATAGAAAGAGATTAGGTGGCTGCTGATGTAGAAGTATACCAGAATTTTCCTGTAGGCCACAGCCATAAGGTGATACAAAGATTAACAGAAATGGGTTAATTTAAGATGTAAAAGTGAGGTAAAAAGAAGACTGAGTTAATAGGTTAAGTGATATTGTAAATTTCTGTGTGATTATTTGGGTTGGGGCAGTTGGGAAACATAAGGGCAGTCTTCATTTACATGAATGACATGAACATTTTGCATTTCTAACTGTTACATTTTAGGCAGAGTCCATGATTATTAGTTTTAGCTTTTTATATTTTTCCCTCTACCTAAAGTCTTGTGAGGTCCCATGGTTACAAAAGTGTTTCCCTAGCAGTTGTAGACCCTGGGATTGGGACTAAGGTAATATGAGTCCAATGGTCAAGTTAAATGTGTCCGTGGAAGCAGGGGGATGCTCTAAGGCCTCCCAGGGTCAGTGGCGAGATCTGAATCTCAATTTATATTAAGTGAATGATTTGAAATCCCTTTGGCATGGAATCCAATTCTGACATGTTATTCACCATGAGGACTATTCCAGACACCCTATGGAAAAAATGGGATCTTTGTAAATTTTGTGGTTGAAGTTTGTAATCATAGTTCCCTCTTTCACTACACTGGACTGAATATGGGCAAATCTGATTCTCACTTTTACAGTGTCAGTGGTGTAAGGATTATTTAATCTGGGCCCTTTGTATTCAAAGGTAAAGCTTGAGGGTTTTAGCAAAAAAAAAAAGAATCCTTAAGACCACCTTTGGCACATGACGAAAGTCTGGAGTAAGCTTTGTAATAGGAGGGATGTCTGACAGTTTCTTCAATGAAAGAAATGGAGTAATCTAACTTGAGGAGAGTCGAGGCATTGACTCTTCATGAGAAAGGGTAAATTTTGAGACCTCTTTAGGGCAACTGTATAAGTTGGAAAACACTTGCACACAGGGGAGAAGTATCATGCACCATCCTGTTATAGGTGAATGCTCTTACTAACCCATTCAGAGAAGGAAGGTCCCATTATTGCACTTCAATTTCCAATATTTCTTTAGAGCTTTCTCATCTTTTGTTGACCCTTGGGGAGTTAGGCAGCAGCAAGAGCTTTCTTCCTTATGCCTTGGTGCCTGTCAGTAGCTAGATTTCTTCTTCTTTCTCAGGTTGTTTTCTTGTTCCATGTATGGACACCAGTGATGGGGCCAGTTGATTTCTAGTGATTGGATTTAAAAACATAGCTTAGGATTCAGTTTCTAATTTTATAGTTATGACAGGGACCCAAAACCTACAGTGGAGCAATGCATTTCACTAGCTACCTGTACCAAATATTAAAGGTTTAAATCATTTTTATTTAGAGCAGCATATTTTGGAGGTAGTTTAAAACAGAATAAAATTCTTGAGAATTCTTGACAGAATCCTACAAGGTAGGATGCAGTATTATTCAAAATACCATCTCTAATGTCACCTTGTAAATAAAAGGAATGTATGAGTTTCCTTGAGTCAAAGACAATGCTTCCTAACCTTCCTGGGATAGGTGGATTATGTGTAAGTACACATTCTTAATGGAGAGAAGGATGATGGCCCAGTTTTCCCCAGGGTAGTTCTCATGAAACCTTCGTTAAACAAAGTATATATGAGGTTTCTTGAAAACAGGTCTACAGAAAACCTCTTCTTAGAATGGAAAGTTATGAGGCTATCTTCAGCAAATGAGAAATCCCGATTGTCTTTATTCACAGGGAGGAGGGCTCCAGTCATATTTGGTAAAATAGTATGCAATGAATCCAGCATGAAAAGTGGAAAGTTGCAAGGCAGTGTGGGTAATGAGTAAGAGTCTGGCGCTGCACTAGCATCCAGCTAATTTTCACAAGGCACACATACATACCAATGAGAAATATTTGCTAGTCTAGGGCAAATATCATAACAATCTTCCAAAAGACTAAGTAGTAATGCAAGCATTTAAGTTTCCTCAAGGGTGTGTTCAGCTGTATATATCTGTGCATATTGAAACAGTGCATTTTTTGTTTTTTTCCTTTTATTTATTTATTAAAAATTTCTGTCTCTTAGCTGCCACCTTCTCCCATTTCCCTCACCTCCCCCAATCAAGTTCCCCTCCCATGTCAGCCCATATAGCTATCAGGGTTCCCTGGCCAGTGGGAGGTCCAAGGATCACCACCTCCATCCAAGTCTAGTAAGGTGAGCATCCAAACTGCCTAGGCTCCCACAAAGCCAGAACATGCAGTAGGATCAAATACCCACTGACATTGTTATTGAGTTCTCAGTAGTCCTTATCGTTCACTATGTTCAGTGAGTCCGGTTTGATCCCAGGTGTTTTCAGACCAAAGCCAGCTGGCCTTGGTGAGTTCACGATAGAACTTCCCCATTATCTCATTGTGTGCGTGCACCCCTTTCGGTCCTGAGTTCCATGCTCGTTCTCTCTCTCTACTTCTGCTCCTGATTTGGACCTTGAGATTTCTTTGAATATTCAAGAATCATACAGAACACCAAAAAGACGGGATCAAAGAAAATCATCCCCTCACCATATAATAATCAAAACATGAAATACACAGGTTAAAGAAATAATATTAAGAAACAGTGCATTTTTGAAAAACAAAATTGGAGACAGATGGCTTGAGAGCCAATTTTCTCTTTCCACCTTCTGTCCTGTGATCTAAAAGCAGAAAGTTGTAAGATCCCATGGATCACATATGTGTTTGTATGATTATCTTTGTCAGAGGGGTTTCTTTTCCTTTTGGCGGATGAAACATGTCTAAATCCTCTTTGTGACAAAGAGATTACAGCCCCCATGTTCTGTATGGGAAGCATGAATATCTGCTTTGTTATAGCCAGTTCCAATTTAGTTTGGATAAGTCTTGAATGCTTATGGCTGCCTTTGGGAGAAGCAATACCTCTACCACACTTTTCGTGAGATTGCGAGGATCTGCAGCCTCCCTTAGAGATGGAAGGTTCTATGCACATCTGAGGAGTAGCTGTTTGTTTCTGGCTAACTTTTGGATGGTGAATTCTTGAACTCTGTTTTGGACAAAGAGCATATTAGGCAGCCTTCATGTTCTGAATGGGAAACATGAACAACTTCTTTGTTAGAGGGGACCTGTTCCAAGTTGATTTTGGTAGATTTGAAATATCTAAGAAATCCTTGGGAAGAAGGTGAAAACCTGAGACCCTCCTTATAAGGCTGTGAGGATCTCAAACTCCCTTTGCAGAAGTAGTAGTGAGGCTCTCTTTAGGCTCAGTTTTAAGCCTTGCAGCAGCATTGTTAGAAACCAAATCTCTGCCCCGTTTTTGAGAATGGTGAACTTTCAAGCCTACATCTTCTGTTGGCACAGATTTGAGGCATGATTTATTAGAATCAAGTTTTGATTTTGTTTTCTTTGTTTACAAATATTTGGAACCACCTGGTTGAGAGGGAGAACATGTTTGATATTTTGTATATCCTGATATTTGAGTGGAACAAGATTTGAAGTTCAATTCTGATGATACTTTGTTTGGAATCAATCCTAGGAGGGGTACCGGTAGAACATGAGTCCTTTCTGACAGATATGGAAGATGTGAGCCTACTTTTGGCAGATGTGAATTATCTTAAGGCATCCAATGCTAAAAGTAAATATCTGATACTTCATTTAATAAATGAAGCATGCTTCACTATTTTTGATTGAATTGGAACTTCTATGACTTTTATTGGGATAAGAGTAATATCTTAGACCGTCTCCATGAGAAGGAATAGGAATGAACTGTCATGTGCACAAGTAGACATTCTTAAAGACTCCATTGAAAAGAAAGTTCCCACTCCTTCTTGGGTAGATGGTATAGGTTCTAGAAGCCATTGGTATGGTGTGGCATTTCCAAAGGTATCATAAATAGGTCTAGGAGGCTCCATATTCTTGTGGTAATATACTGAAGGGCCTCGAGTACATTTTTGTCAAAATTCCAATGTCTCAGAGCCTCTAAAAAGGATGGTAAAGTTTCTACAGCACCTAACACAGGTTATGAGCTCTTACTAAGCTCTTTTGCTGTTGGCAACGTTTCTTAGGTCTCTGGTGTAAGGGAAGGTTGCAGAGTCTATATTGAAAGAGGTTGATATTCTAAGGAATCTTGGGAAGTTGTTGAAGTTTCTGTAACCTTACTGTAAGAAGATGCTATTTCTAGAAAACTTTTGTGAAATGGTGGAGTTTCTATTGTACCCTAATGAGAGTCAGAGATGAAACATTCCTGTATCAGATGATGACTGTCCTAAAGGCTCAAGGGTCAAAGTAGGGCCTGAAGCCTCTTGGGATGACAAAAATAATCTGGAGACTCTTGAGCAGATGATGAATGTCCAAGTGATTCCTATGCTGATATGGACAGTCCCAGAGCCTCTTGGAAATGCAATGAATTTCCTGTATAGCCTTGCTGAGAGGATAATCTTCTTGTACAACTTGAGATATTTCCTGACAATGTTGTGCTGAAGGGGATAATGACCACGTCCCAGATGCAGGTAGAGTGGGTCTTAGAAAATCTTTGTCCGGTGGAGGAGGTCCCAGATTCATCCAAAGATACTGATGGTCCAATAATTTCTTTTGCAGGTGCAGATGGTCCTATAGTACTTTAGCCAGAGATGAAATTTTGAGACTTTCTAGGGTAGAGGGAAAAGTTTTTAAAATTCCTAGGTAAGAGTCTGATATATTACAAGCTTCTTGGAAGATGCCAAAGTTCTATTGTCTCTGGCACAACGGGGGCCCGTTTTAGACTCTGTACTGAAAGAAACATATGTGCTACAGCATTTTGGGCAAGTGCTGAGGGGTCTATAAATGTCTGGGTAGAAGAAGCCTTTTCTAAATTGCTATGAGTAGATGGTGACGTTTCTCATGGCCTATTGAATATTCTGATAGTCCAAGATTTCCTAGATCAGATAATGATAATGACTGTCCTTGATGCCATTGTTCCAAACAAGTGCCTGATGCCTCTTCAAGTGACAGGGAAGTATCTGAAGAACCATGAAAATATGGTGAGTGTCAAAGAGATTCTTTTGCTGACATGGACATTACTAAAAGCAACTTGTGCAGGCAATGCTTTTACTGGACAGTTTTGCTTCAGTGGTTTCATAAAGTCACCTGTTTGCATGAACATATTTGTTTTAAATCGTTGTCCATTAATGAAATTCTTTAAGGCCCCATTTGAGATGAAGCAGTATTCACAAAGTGTTGGTTAGATGGAGAAAATCCCAGAGCTCTATAGGTAATTGTTGGTTATCTCAATGTCTCTTGTTCAGTTATAGAGGCATGTACAACCTTGGCATTTGTTGAAAATCTCATTGTCTCTAAAATAGATGTCAGAGTGTCTATAGACCTTGAGAGAGATTTCAAAATACTACAAATCTCATTATAACATGGCAAAGGATATGTTGTCTCTTAAGCAATATTGGGAAGAACCCAGAGGCCACTCCAAAAAAGCCTGGATTTCTGGAACACTTTGAGCTAATAATGGTGCTGTTACTACAGACTTTTGGAGAGCACCTTGTGTAGAAATTGATCTTCCTACAGGATCTTGTGAAGATTGAGAAAGTCCACAATCTTGTGGAATAGATGATGGATGTACAACAGCCTCTTGGGCTAAAGAAGGTTCCAGGTCCTGTTGAGAAGATATGAACATTTCTAGAAGTTCTTTTTCAGAATTTGAATGTCCTCCAAATGATTGTGCTGATATTGAAGTCCCAAGAAATCTTTGCATGGATCATGAATCTCCTAAAAACCCTTACTGAAGTGGAGATAATCTGAGAATCCCTTTGGCAGCTCTAGACAATTTTGAGTACAATTGAGCTGATAATAAATATTGGGAGGTCCCTAGTACAGATGGGGTAGGTCTCAGTGAACATTTAGAAGATGGAGAACATTGAACAGATTTTTGGAGAGATGATGATTCCTGAATTTATTAGTCAGAAACAGAAAGGAACAGAGCACTTTGGGCAGATATTCAATGTCCCAGATTTACTGGGAGAGGTTTCAAAGTTTCTAGACTCACAGATGAAGACTCTGAATATTTAAATATCATTAGGTGAGATGTTAAAATTTATGATGACTTTGGAATCCATTGGGAGTTTCCAAACTACTCTGTGAATCAGGTTGAAGTTGCTGAATACCGTGCACATCTAAAGAACCTTCTTCTTTCTGGAGAGAAGAAGATGTTTCTAGAATAACTGGAGAAGGTGAAATATATTACACTATTCCCTGGGCAGGAAATATGTGTTTCTTGTGGGACAGATGGGAACTTTGTTACAAACCCTTCATTATAAGAAGTGCCTTGCACTTTGTGGGAAGATCTGGATGATTCTGCAGACCCTTGGACAAATGATCAATGTCCTAGAGACTCTTGTCCTGATATAGACAATCAAAATGACTTTGGAGAGATAATGAACATCCTTCATATGCCTACTGATGTGTTGTTTATCTTAGAGTCACTTTTGTGGATACAGAAATTTTCTACCACAACTCATCAAGTGGGGAATGTTCCAGAATACCTGGTGAGGTGGGGTAGGTCCCAGAGCCTTGGGAAGGTCGGGAAAGTTTTAAAAAAGTTTGGACATTTGGTGAAGATTCTAGATGCGTCTAGAAGGTATGTACAGTTCTGACTTATTTGGGGAAAATAAGAAAACTCCCAGTATGTTGGAGTATAGAACTGAAAAGCCATTGAGTCCTTGAGGCAGATAGAAATTTTTCTACAGGCCCTTTTCTACAGGCATATGTTAAAGTTTCTGTTCTCCTCTGATAAATGATGGATTCCTATACCTCTTGGGAAGATGTAGGTGTTACTGGAACACCCTGGTTAGACACAAGAAGTCTGAGCGCCCATGAAACAGATGGAGACATTCCTAAATCCACTTTTTTAGGTGGAAAAAATCCTAGAGTCATGGGAGTATATAATGAAGTTCTCAAATCCACTCTTGAGTATTTGTATAAGACTAGATTGCCATGTACACAGGTAGAAACTTCCAGAGTCTTTTTTCCACATGAATGAAGGCAAGATTCCACAACTTCTAGTAAACATAATGAATGTCTGGAACTCACTTGAGCAGATAAGGAAATTTCCAAAGACTCTAGGGAAGAGGATAGACTGCATTGCCCAGATAAAGAAATCATCATTTGCCCTTTTCAAGAAGTCAAAGTTCCTAAAGTGTCTGGAGCAGATGGATCTCCTTGTTGAACCCTTTGTGCAGACTTCCAATATCCAAGAGGTCCCATAGAATAAAACAGAGGGCCCTAGATCATCTTGCATAGGTTTAGTGTAATGAAAAGTTTCTTCTTCTGACAGTTTAGGTTTCAAAAGGCCCTGGAAAGAATGGAAATAACTCAAGTTTTCTGGGGCATATACAAATTGTTCGCATTCTCATCAGATAGCACATGTCATCTGGTAATTGTAGAACTTTTGCATACACATGGTGAAGATGATGAATAACTTGGGTAGTCCCAGGGAGTTAGCAAAGTTTCTACAAAATTTTGGGGACCATGGAACAGATTTCAAAGTTTCCCCATTTTTTTGGCATGCTGCCTATATCGCTGAGACTCTGTGTTATATGATGCATATGCTAATGTACTTTGTGCAGAGGTGAAATGTGATCATGTATGTTGTGTATGTGAGGAAGTTCCTGAGAGCCCTTGAGCATGTAGGATGTCCTAGACTCCTTTCTGCAGATGGGAACAGACCCTTGTGTAAATACACAGGAACCTACATTTTTTTGAGCACATTGAGAAGGTGCTTAACACATCTGGCAAGAGGAGTAAAGTCCCAGAGTCTCTTGAGGACAAGGATCATTGACTGAACTTCCTTCATGTGATGGAGAATTTTCCAATGTCTCTCTTTTATGTGACATTGCCCATGATAACTATGTGTATTTTGGACTTTTCCTTGGATGTGTGCAGAAGATAACAAAGGCACCAGAGTTCCTTTTGAAGATGCTGATGGACTCAGTGATCAGATACATTAACTTCTAGAGGCAGATGAGCAGAGATTAGAAATGCTGGATCACTTGGGACATGTGATGAAAATCTTCTTGGCACTTTATTAAATGGTGAAGACTATGTAGGACCTGGGATAAATGGAGAGATTACCACAGGCTCTCTGACCAAACACAAATGGCTGAGATTCATTTGGACAAGTTGAGATGATTCTAGATTACCAGTAAAAATGTAAATGATAAAGTTCTCCTTGAGGAAATGAAAAAAAAAATCACAGAGTTCCTTGTGCACAAAGGAAATTTCCAGAGGTGATCCAAAATATAGAAAATGTTCAGGATATCCTGAACTCACAGAAATTTGAAACATTTCCAGAGAACCAGGGCTTGAAGAGAGGAAAAAGTTCCTCCTGTTCTCTTTTCAGATGGAGAAGGTTTCAGAGATCCTGGAACAGATGGTGGATACTGTAAAGAATTTTGCACAGAATGAGACGTTTTCTGAGCGATTTGAGATGACGTTTTCTGAGTGATTTGAGATGAAGCAGTATGCTTTCTAGTTCCTTGATTACACAGCAATGTTGCTAGAGTTCCCTTTGCAGACACAGATAAGACCAAAGACCATTGGGGAAATAAAGAAGGGTCCAAAAAAGCCCTTTTGCCCCCTGATACTCACAAAGCTATCTGACTAGATTGCAAAGATTCTAACAGTGTCTGGGTATTTTGAATAAACTTCAGAGGTTCTGTCCTTGACGCAAAATGTCCTACTGTATGTTTTCCAGGTGTCAAATCCAATTGTGCCTTTGGCAGGTATGAGAATCTCCACAGTGTCCTGGGAAGCATAGGAAGACACTAAGAGTCCCTTGTGCAGATTTGGACATTTTCAGAGTTCCTTGTGAGGGTGGGCATGTTCCCACAATCATTTCATCGAACAAGAAGATGATGGAGTTGTTTATCTTGATGACAAAACACCCAGATGCCCTGGTAGAGATGGAATGTTCCCCTGGTCTCTTGGATAGATGGAGAATTTGTACATGGCCCTGGAACTGCTTTGAAAAGTGTAGAAACTTGTAGAGTCTCTTCAGAAAATTGTGCTGAATTCAGCCTTTCCTCAGATGACACAACATCTTCCAGAGGCCCATTTGCTGGTTTCAAAGCTTTTATATTCCCTTGGCCAGAAGTGAAAAAATAATGCAGATCTTTAACAGAACTTAAAAATCTTCTAGGCACTAGAGTTTGTTACAAAGCTTCTATTATGCTTTTAGCTGATAGAGAAGTTTCCACATTCTCACACCTGAAAAATGCCCCAAGGTATTCTGGGAATATTGCTATTGTCTCCAAATTTTTGAAGAATATACTGAATGTTTTGAAGACCTTTGCATAAATGACAAAGAACTTGGGCTAGCAAAGTTACCTCTGTAGCTGTCGAGACTACTTTAGGAGATTTCAAAATAGCAAATTCCCTAGAGACCATAGATTATATGAAAGATTTTCCTGAGCATCTAGAGAAAATGATAAATGTTCTATGTGCTCTAGTGAAGGCAAAATTTCCCTGAGGTTACTGGCTAGATTTGTTATGTCCTATAGTCCTTGTAATCCTTATAGTATGTTGGATAGATGAAGGAATAATTTTAGATTATTGGGAAGAATTTACACGTTTGAAAGCTGTATTAGAAGGTACCAGAGTCCCTACAATAACTTGTGTTGATATAGATACTTTTAGAGACCCTTGTTTAGATAGTGAATATCCTAGATTCTTGTTCAAATGCCCAAAATTCTACAGTTCCTTTTGTAGGTAAAGAAATTACCAGTAGCGTTTGAGCAGGTGGAGAAACACTGAGTTCCTTATGGGCACATTGGTTAGTCTCTAACTTAGACGGTGGATGTCTTTCTGTGCTTTGTGCCTTTGAGTGCTTTACCAAAGTGGGTTCTGTATAAAGAATAGCTTTTTCAGGCATTTGAGTAGTAGGTGAAGTTTTCAGCATCACCTGCCCTTATGTTTTCTCTTTCAGTTTCTTGTGAAGATGGTCAAAATCCATCATCTTTTTTCAAAGATGGAGAAGGAGGCTCTTTGGGTTACCAGCTGTCCCTGTTAGGTGCTGAGGAGACCCACCTGTTGTGGTGAGTGTGTGCTATATATGGGCAGATTGTTCCGGAAGAGAGCACAAAGCCTCCTCCCCCAGCTGCTTCCTTCTTACACACAATCCCCCCAAACCTGCTTGTTCTGAATGATCCTTGCTCAGGAACAGGTTTAGGCTCCTAAACTAAGGCCACCCACCCAGAGAGGTGAGTGTCTGCCTACTGGCCAGGCCTCAAGGATCCCCAAAGGTAGCACAGGCACCTTCAGCTTGGCAGCAGGGTATCCTGTGCTCTTCTGTACAATGCCCTGCCTGTCACGTTTTTCCTTTTGTTCCAGGCTTATTGGGTTACCAGCTGTCCCTGTTTAGGTGCTGAGGAGCTCCATCTGGACTGGTGAGTGCTATTCAGGGGAGGATTGTCCCAGAAGAGAGCACAAACCCTTCTCCCCCAGCCTCTTCTGCAGGGCTGTCTTTTTAACACCCCCCCAAATCCTGTGTGGTCTACAAGGTCCTTTGCTCAGAACAGGTTTCTGCTCCTACACTAAGGCTACCCACCCAGAGAGGTGAGTGACTGCCTCCTGGGCAGGCCTCTACAACCCCCAAAGATAACACAGGCAACTTCGCTTGGTGGCAGGGTCTCCTGTGCTCTACTGGACCCCGCCCTGCCCCCCAAGTTTGCCCATTTGTCTGCAGGTCATTGGATTACCTGGTGTTCATGTTTTGGTGCTGAGGAGTTTCATCTGGACGGAAATTTTTTCTGCTTCTACACTGAGGAGATACACCCAGAGAGTCAGTCACAGCAAAGAAACATCAAGACACCAGGCCTTTCCTGGCTCCATTTGAAGGAAGAGATTGGAAAGCGCCAATGCAAGCATTCCTCCAGCAAGCTGAATGGCAACATAACATCACCAGAATCCAGGGATCCTGAAATAAGAATCGTATAGCGTACTCCAGAAGAATTAGTAGAAATCGACTCAAAGATGAATTATATGAAAATAATAGAGGACCTTAAACAGGAGGTGAAAAACTGCCATAAACAATTAGAGATTACAAACAAAAAGGTAGAGGAAATATATAAATCGCTCAAAGATACCCAAGAAAACCAAGACAAACTAGAAAAAGCAATCAAAAATGTAAGGGAAGTAGTACAAGACTTTAAGAATGAAATGGAGGTAATGAAGAAAACCAAACCAAGGAAAGAATGGAGATGGAAAATCTGGGTAAACAAACAGGAACTACCGAGACAAGTACTACCAACAGATTACAAGAGATAGAAGAAAGAATGTCAGACACTGAAAATAACATAGAGAAAATAAAACCACTGATCAAAGAAAACAGCAAAACCAACAAATTCTCATCACAAAACATTCAGGAATCTGGGAAACAATAAAAAGACCAATCCGAAGAATTATCGGGGTAGAGAAGGAGAAGAAGTACAGCTCAACAATCCAGAAAATATATTTAATAAGATTGTAGAAGAAAAATTTCCCAACCTAAAGAAAGATATACCTTTGAAGGTTCAAAAAACATACAAAACACTGAATAGGCTGGACTAAAAAAGAAAAAAAATATCTCCTTGACATATAATAATCAAAACACAAAACATACAGAATAAAGAAAGAATATTAAGATCTGAAAAGAAATAAAGCCAGATTACTTATGAAGGTAAACCTATCAGATGTACACCTGACTTCTCTATGGAAAGGATGAAAGCCAGAAGGTTTGGATAGATGTACTGCAAAAAAAAAAAAGAGAACTTGGATGCATGCCCAGAATACTATACCTAGCCCAGCTTTCATTCAGTATAAATGGAGAAAACAAGATTTTCCAGGATAAAAATAAATTTAAACAACACGTAGCCACAAATTCAACCTTACCTAAAGTAATAGAAGGAAAATCACAACACAATGAGTCCAACAATGCCCACAACAACTCAGACATCTAGTGACACTTCACAAGCACAACTAGAAGAAGGGAAAAAGACAAACTCTATTACAAAAATAGAGAAAAAGTGACCAGAGTAAACAACCACTGTTCTTTAATATCACTTAATATCAATTGACTCAACTCACCTATAAAAATGCACAGGCTAAGATATTGGATACAAAAAGAGGATCCAACATTCTGCTGTTTACAAGAAACACACCTCATACACCAAGACAGACATCTATTCAGAGTAAAGGATTAGGAAAAGGTTTATCAAGCAAATGTACCTAAGAAATAAGCAGGTGTAGCCATACTAATTTCTAACAAAGTTGACTTAAAACTAAAATCAATCAGAAGAGATAGAGATGGACATTTTTACTCATAACAGAAACAATTCATGAGGACAAAGTCTCAATCCTGAATATCTATGCCCCTAATATAAAAGCACCCAATTATGTGAAAGAAACTTTACTAAAACTCAAGGCAGTCATCAATCCAGAACCAATAATTGTAGGAGATTTCAACACTCCTCTCTCACCAAAGGACAGGTCAATCAGAGAGGAAACTAACAGAGAAATAAGGGGACTAAGGGAGGTAAGGAATCAAATGGAATTAACAGACATCTATAGATCATTCCACCCAAATAGGAAAGAATGTACCTTTTTCTCTGCAGCTCATGGAACCTTCTGGATAATCGACCTCATAATCATTAACAAAGCAAACTTACACAGTTACAAAAAAAGTATTAGGAACAACCTGTATCTTATCAGATCACCATGGATTAAATTTAGAATTCAACAACAGTGCTACCCCCAGAAAGCTTACAAACTCATGGTAACTGACAGTCAACTACTGAACCACACCTGGATCAAGGAAGAAATAAAGAAAGAAATTCAAATCTTTCTTGAATGCAATGAAAATAAAGACTCAACATACTTAAACCTATGGGACACTATGAAAGGGTAATTTATAAATTGAATGCTATCTGCATTAAAATCCCATCATAATTCTACACAGATCTTGAGAGGACATTAATCAAGTTTATATGGAAAAACAAAGAACCCAGGTTCGTCAAAAGAATCTTATACAATAAAGGAACTTCTGGAGACATTACCATTCCTGACTTCAAACTCTTTTACAGAGGTCCAGTAATGAAAACAGCTTGGTTTTGGCACAAAAACAGAGAAGTTGATCAATGGAATAGAGAAGCCCTGGATTTTATCCCACAAACCTTTGAACACCTGATATTTGATAAAGGAGCTAAAACTATTCAATGGAAAAAAGAAAGCATCTTCAACAAATGGTGCTGGCAGATCTAGTTGTCAACCTGTAGAAGAATGAAAATCGGTCTATATCTATCACCATGGACAAAAATCAAGTCCAAATGGATTAAAGACCTCAATATCAGGCTGAACACATTGAACCTGATAGAAGAGAAAGTGGGAAGTACTGTACAGCATATGGGCACAGGTTTTCACTTCCTAGGCCTATCCCCAGCAGCACAGACATTAAGGACAACATTGAATAAATGGAACCTCTGAAACAGAAAAGCTTCTGTAAAGCAAAGGACACTGTCTGTAAGACAAGAAGGCAACCCACTGACTGGGAGAAGATCTTCACCAACCTGCAACAGACAAAGGTCTGATCTCCAAAATATATAAAGAAACTTGACTTTAAAAAGCTAATAAACACAATTCAAAATTGGGGCACTGAACTGAAAGGAGAAATCCAAACAAAAGAAGTTCAGATGGCCAAAAAATACTCAAGTTCACGTTCATCCTCCTTGGTGATCAGGGAAATGCAAATTACAACAAATTTGAGATATCATCTTACACCTGTCAGAATGGCTAAAATCAAAAACACAATTCATAGCTTTTACTGGAGAGGTTGTGGAGTAAGGGGCACACTCGTCCATTGCAGGTGGGAATGCAACTTGTGCAACCACTTTGCAAATCTGTGTTGTGATTTCTCAGGAAATTCGGAATCAACATACCCCAAGATCCAGTAATACCACTCTTGGGAATATACCCAAGAGATGCCCTATCTTATGTCAAAAGCATTTCTTCAACTATGTTCATAGTAGCATTATTTGTAATAGCCAGAACCTGGAAACAATCTAGATGACCTTCAATGGAAGAATGGATGAAGAGAGTGTGGAATATATACATATTAGAGTACTACTCATTGGTAAAAAACAAAAATGACTTTGCAAATTTTGCAAGAGAATGTATGGAAATTGAAAACACTATCCTGAGTGAGGTATCCCAGATCCAAAAAGATGAACATGGGATGTACTCACTCATCATTGGTTTCTAGCCATAAAGTAAGGACATTGAACATATAATTTATGACCCTAGAGAAGCTATATAAGAAGGTTAACCCCCCTCCCCAAAAAAACATATAGTGGTCCACCTGGATATAGGAAGTAGACAAGATTGAAGGGCAAAACCTGGGATATTGTGGGTGAGATGGCATGGGGCTAAGGGGATATGGAGTAAGAAATGTGAGAAGGGGAGACTAGGGGAATGGGATGGTTGTCATAAAGGAAGGGTGGACACCAGAGCAGAGAAATTTATATCCTAATTAAGGGAGCCATCTTAGGGTTGGCAAAAGACTTGACTCTAGAGGGGCTCACAGGTGTCCAGGGTGATATCCTTAGCTAGTACATTTAGCAACTGAGGAGAGGGAACCTTAAATGACACTATTCTATAGCCATACTGAGGAATATCTTGCATATCACCTTAGAACCTTCATCTGGCAATGTATCGAGATATAGACTGAAACACAAATTGGAGCACCAGACTGAGCTTAAGATCCCAAGGCCAGCTGGACTGTGACTGAAAAATCATGGGATAAAAGCAGCCTCTCTGAATATGGTGGACAATAGGGCTGCTGAGAAACCAAGGACAATGGCACTGGGATTTGATCCTACTTCATATTCTGGCTGTGTGGGAGCATAGCCATTATGGATATTCATCTTCCTATGCCAGTATTGAGGGGGGAGATCTTTGGACTTTCCAAAGTGCAGGAACACTGACTGCTCTTCAGTCTGGAGAGAGAGAGAGGGAGAGCAGTGGGAAGAGGTTAAGAAGGGTGGGAGGAGGGTGAGGGAAATGGCAGGCTGGAAGAAGGAAGAATTTTTTTTCAATTAAAAAAATATATCCAAAATATGAGCAGAAAGAGGGAGAACATGAGCAAGAAAGTCAGGACAATGAGGGGTGCACCCACCCACTATGACATTGGAACAGATCTATTCAGAGCTCACCATGGTCAGTGGGACTTGGACTGAATAGCATGGGATGATACAGGACTTTCTGAATCTGGCGGGAAATGAAGGCTGATAAGAAGCCAAGAACAATGGCACTAGGTTTCGATTCTAATACATGAACTGGCTTTGTGGGAGCCTAGCCTGTTTGGATGCTCACTTTCCTGGTCCTTGTTAGAAGTAGAAGAACCTTGGACTTCCAGCAGGTCAGAGAATCTGGACTGCTCTTCATTCTTGAGAGGGACGGAGAATGGTATGGAGGGAGGGAGAGAGTGTTATGAGAGTGAAGGAAGGGGGTAATGTGTACAAGGAGGGGGATGGAAATGGGAAAATGGGAAGGAGGTGGAAATTTTTTCTTTTGCAACAACTAAAAAATATACAATAAACAAAAATAAATGATGGAGAAGGAACTAGACTTGCTTGTGTTAGAGAGGAATGTCCTTGAGTTATTGGTGTTGGTGGCAATGTGTCTGTAATCATTGGGACATATGGAGACATTCCCAAATCATCTGGTATACAAGACAGATGGCTATGTGTGCACTGGTCAATCTTATCTAGTCCCAACTATTCATGGGAAGATGCTGACTCTTGTACTGATTGTTGGCTATATGGTGAATAAGGTAGAGATCCCTGAGTAGATATGTAAAGTTGGTCATATAGAAAATGTGCTAGATCTTTGGATGTTGATAAAAACGTTTTATGGGATCTGGTGCCATGTTGTAAATGTCCTGTAGTTCCAGAATGAAATCACTAAGGCCCTGTATGCCCTTTGAAATATGGTGATAAATCTGTGAAAACAAGTGCGCTAGCTTATTTTGGAAAGATTGTGGTGGACCCAGAATTAATGTGGAAGATGCTCAATATTCTACAGTCCCTGATCTTGATGAGAAAAATCCCAGTGTATTTTGGAGAGACATAGAATTTTCCCAATGCCTTTGATAACACATGCAAGTTGGTTGATTCCTTAGAGTTGTTTGAAGAGGTATATGAGCATCTGGTGAGTTCATTTAAATATCTGCCCTACCATATCTGGAAAACACTGTTACATTGTCATTGATCATGTTCTGTGGGACTTGGGCTATAAAACTCATGAAAAGTATCACCGCCACACAGGATAAATATGTACACATTGATGCACACTGCTGTGTGATATGAACACTTATGGTGAATGCACGGATCTCCATAAAATTACATAACTAGGGAATCTGTGATGTTAGGTGGAGTGTGGGAAAGACACCACAAACCCATCATACCCCCAAATACCAGTGTTATATTGACGCCTGCCTCCTATTATGCAAGGATCCCGCCCTCTTGTAATGGGGAATTTTTTGGTTCCTTCATCTTCACAAACTTGGTTAAAAAGTTGGAGGTATCAAACAGCCAGTCAGCATTCAGCATGTAGATCAGTTGTCCCTGGACATGTAATTTGGCTACAAAGTGGGTGAGAACCTGTACCAGGCAACACTGGTACATCCTCACCCCTTATCCTCGTCCTCATCGTCACTCCTGGGTGGGCCTGGAGCACAAATAAGGAAAAATGGAATAGGCCTCCTCCTTAATAGAAAACCTTGTAAATCCTCAGTTTGGCTTGACTGTCAGAGGGAATGCAGCACATTTTATCCTAAAAGGCATACTCATCCATAGGTTCACTCACTTATCCAATGAATGATAAAATTCATCCATTCTTCTATGTCTCTCTCTTTCCTTCAATCCCTCTTCCATTTCCCCCTGTATCCTGTCAACAGCTTGCCTATATAAATCTTATACGTCTCTTCTGTTCTAGAAACTTTCATTTGTAAAGATCTTATCCTCTCAGGGAAGCATTTGTTTTTGGTTCTCTATGGATGGAGACCATATGAGGAAGATCATATGAGCAACCATGACAACTCTTGTGCTGTAAAGTTAGACAGACCATATAATGATAGCTAACATTCCTGTACAGTGAGTCAGAGGTCCATGAGCAATGCCCCAGGTGACAGACTGGCAGACATAACTGTGTTCACACACACTTAACTCAGTCAGTGTTCACAGATCCTGGAGAGTGAGGTTTAATTCTTGTCCTAATGTGATGAAGAAACCAAGATGAAGAGAACAGAGTTGCCTGAAGTAAGGCCTCAAAATGGGTCATTTGCAAAGTAAGGCAACCTGCCTTCACAGGTGCTGCCTCCCTATCTTAGTCAAATCCATCCTTCCATAGAGTAGCTATAGAGTGCTTCGATAGAGTACAAATGTCCAGCCATCTGCTAACCTCATGTTTGAACCCAACTGCCTTTGATTTCTGAAACAATTGCTGTCCCCTTAAGGTCTCATAACAACACAAAAAGTTACATAAGAACTCTCCAGCACCACATTCGACTAATTCTAAGTCCCAAAAATGCAGCAAGTTATGTTTATTGGTAAGAAAGATGGTTCTGTTGGGACAAAATGATGTAGCATTGAAAAACAGATTGGCGTAATCAATATGATTGCATGTGATATGGCCCACACAGGTTTCTGACTCTGAACACTTGGTCCTCAGCAGGTTTTGGAGGTTGTTGAGACCCAGAATTGAGCTGTAGGCATTGGGTTATGAAAGCACAAGCCTAGATGTTTCAGGGCATCCTTTCACTTGGTCTCCACTGTTTACCGATTCCCATACAGGGAATGAGCAGCCTCCTATTACTGGTGCCAAGACTTCCCCAACAAGAACAGAGAAAACCCCCTCCACACCATAGTTGTTTTCATCACATATGAAGGCATAAGTCACAGTCTCCCACACCAGTTTAGATTTGTGATTAATAGAATGGTTATTTCAATAAAGGGGAAAATTTAAAGATCACCATTCCAAACAACAGCCTTCTGCAGGATCAGGAAAGGAGCTTAGTAGCTGGAAGTGAAGCTTGATGCAAGAAATCAAGCTGAAGGCTAACGCTGCTTTCTGAAAGAGAGAGAGACCACACGCCAATGGGCTGGTATTTCATCGGATATTAACTGAAAAAATAAAAAAAGCTCCTGCAACACACATAATTGATAATAGCAAAAAAAAAAATACCAGTAGGTGACAAAAACGTATTTTGGTTCATGATTTCTTTTTCATTCCTACAGGAAATATCACATAGACAGTTTCTGCTTCATACATGAGTTTCACCAATGATTTCCCTTTAAAGCAATTACAAGACCCGAAAGATGCAGCAAGTTATGTTTATTGGTAATAAAGATGGCTCTGATGGAACCAAAGAATGTAGCATTTAAAAACAGATTGGTGTAATCACGATGATTTCACATGATAAGGCACACATAGGCTTCTGGTTCTGAATACTTCATGCTCTGTGGGTATTGGAGATTGTGGTGACCTTGAACCTAGCTGGAAGCTTTGGGGCTGAAAGGACAAGCCTTGATATCTCAGGACATCCTTGTACTTGGTCCCCACTGTTTACTCATTTCCTTACAGAGAACATGCAGCCTCCTGCTCCTGCTGCCTCGCCTTCCCCACATGAACAGAGAGAATATCCTCCTCACCCAGGATGCTTGTATCACATATGAAGGTATAAGTCACAAACAATATCAGAGCAGTTTAGAATTGTGATTAATAGAATGATTAGTTCTTTAAAGGGGAATAACTTACAGGTCACCATCCATGGCAAAAGCCCTCTGCGGGATCAGGAAAGGAATCTAGCAGCCGGAAGAGAAGCTGGAACCAAGAGATCAAGCTGAATGTAGATGTTGATTGGTGAAAGAGAGACCACACTTCAATGGGCTGGTATCTCTATGGCTATTAGCTGAAGGAGATGAAGGAGCTTGTGCGGCACACATATTTGGATAGAGCAACAAAAATGTTATTAGTACGTGAGTAAAAAAAAAAAAAACTATTGTAATTTCTTTATTTCAGTCCTTAAGGATACATCACCATTCCAAACAACAGCCTTCTGCAGGATCAGGAAAGGAGCTTAGTAGCCGGAAGTGAAGCTTGACACAAGAAATCAAGCTGGAGGCTAATCCTGCTTTCTGAAAGAAAGAGAGACCACACCTCAATGGGCTGGTATCTCAGTGGCATTTCAGGAAACATCACAGAGAAAGGATCTGCTTAATGCATGAGAGTCACCGATGATTTCCCTTTAAGAAAAAAACCCATCAAAACTCCCAATAACATCATCAGCATTCAACAACATGTCTATGATTTCTTTGCCTTGCCTTTGATTGTGCAGTAAATGATGCTGATAGTTAATCTGTGCAATTATGCAAATTTCCTTGTAACTGACTAGACAGAATTGACAGGTTATCTTAAACACAGCAGGGAGTCACTCTACGATGGAACTGGTTCATCATCACCTGTGTGACAGTGACATAATTAAGATCTTTCCTTTGTCTATAAATCTCATTATGTTCAACATGATATGTTGTCATACAGATTTCTTAGGGTTTTGTCCCACTGGTGGTTTCCTTGGTATGCTTACATAATTTTTGCCAGATCCAATCAGTTTTGCCATGCACTCTCAGCTCCCCGTCATTGTGTTCCCCTTATGTTCCAGTCCAGGCATTTTAGAACTCTTGTAACTGTTGTAAGAGTATGTCATGTTCCACCTAAATGATTTAGGGTTTTATTAAGGCTGGCTTTTATCTTCCATCACTGAGTTCATTGACTTTCCTTGGGCATAATTCCTGGGACACTGAGCCTAACTCCTGGGGAATTCCTCCAGTTATTTCTCCTTGCTGAGACAGTTTACACTCTCACTATTACTGTGAGAGTGTTTCTGTAGCAAATATTCTTCTCAAAATGAGAAGAAACTTCAATATTACAATTCATTTGTTATTGTGATTTAAATACACACACACAAACACACAAGTTAATGCACATACACTGATGATATCTCAATTTATGGGGCCATTCTGGGGATGTCAAGATCGATATCTCTCGAGTGGTTCTCAGAAGGCCTTAGGGTGACCCTCTCTAGGTACTTAAGCAGGGAGGAGAAGTTGACTGCACTCTGACATGTCCCCAGGAACTATGTGTGCCTTGTCCCATAGTCAGACTGATGACTATCTTGAAAACCACCATGGAACTTTTGTTTGGCAAATGATGGAGATCAAGTCAGGGTCAAAATCAGAAAACTAGATGGAGCTTCCAAGCTCCAGTGGAAGAGCAGATGGATGGAGAAAAAGAGCAAGGATGTCAGGAATATAAGGGCTTGGTCCACACTATGAGACACTGTGCCTGAACTAAGGGGATTTCAACTAATCCAGTGACCTGGGAATGAAAGAACATGGGATCAAACTGGAAGCTCTGAATGTGGCTGACAATTGGGGCAGACGGAGAAGCCAAAGATAATGGCACTTGCAATTGTCTGCATATCATACACTGGCTTTTTGTGATCATATTTTTTGTGGATGCATACCTTGCTAAATCTGGATGGATGAAGGGTGGGCTTGGACTTCCCACAGCTCAAAGTACCCTGCCCTCTATTTGGACTGGTGTTTGAGTGGAGAGGTTTATTTGCGGAGCAAGAAGAATGTGGGAGGAGGAAGAGAAGTGGAAAGTTTGATAATTATTATTATGAAGTAATGGAAAAATCAATAGAAAATAACCAATCAGGACATTGGAGCTAGAAAAAAAAAACATTCATGTGAGTTGTTGACTCAGACCAAAAATTATTTTACAGAAAAAAAACACATAAAGGGGTTGAGTTACTTGGAAAATATGACTCAAGTAATTGGGAAGAAGACGGGGGTTTTTATTTTGGGTCTTCATGGGGCTGTATGAGCAGCATTTTAGGACCTGTATGCTGGATATTTCTGGGGGTTAGTAGGAAAGAAAACTGGCTAGGAGGAGTTTTATGACATAAGTAGGGCCTTGATGATGTCACAAAACTTTGGTTGGGGGTGGCAACTCTGTTCCTCATGAAGCACTAGTCTTCTGTGAAGGTGGGCTTACTATCTTCACGGTGGCTGAGGAGGTCAGTTCAGCTCTTGGGCTCCACAACTGTTCAACCGAATTTCCAGAAGTTGGAATCTAGAGCCAAGATACTTTCTTTTGGTAAATATGTTTAGGAAGCAACTAGGACCTCTGTAGTCAAAGAAAGGTTTCTTTCAAATCTGCTCTGGGTCCAAAATTTATGTCGTTAACAGCTCCTATATTTGATAGCTGGGCGACAGTTAATGTCGGGTATTCTCCCCACTCTATCTTTGCTAAACATGTCCAATTCCTCAGTCCACTTAAATGGCAAAGATCCTCTTTGTCCATATGTGTTTTAAAAGATAATTATTTCTAATAGGTGCTGTTGCACAGATTAATGTTTCTTTCTTTTGGCAGTTTGACTCACAGTACTCACTTCTCTAATGAAGATACAGAATATCTTTATGTAATCAACCTGGATCTGGATCAGGAGACACAATAGAGAGAGCCAGTGGACTGGAGTGCCATGACCTTGGGCAGGTGGTTATAGATCAGCCAACTAACCAGTAGCTTGAGAGGTAAGGAGAGGAGTGGCTGTTCTTTGAATTCTTTGCCATCTGTTCAGATATTTCTTTCTCACTTTAGGTATAGGCATAGCTTCCTCTCTCATTGATATAGTAAGTCAGGAAGTAGGTTTCTCAGTAGAGGTCAATTGCATTTTGCAGCAGGAATATGTCTCTCATACACATATACTGAGCTGTAGACAAGAGTTTGATACTTTTCCTATTAATTTCTTAAGAACATATTCCATTTAGGTATCCAAATCTATTCAGCCCTGCCTTTTTCACCTGCTCCAAAGTTATTCCTAAAAAGAGCCTTGACCTCACATCCTCACCTTCTTATCCTTGCAGGCACTTATGGTGGAGGAAACCACTTTGTGTCTGATTTAAACTGAAGAGTTCTTCCTATGCAGAGATTGGCAGCTATGAAGCCCAAGCACAGAAACAGAGCCAAGAGACAGTGGAACAGGAGTGCTGTGGCCTATCTCAGAAAGTCTCCCGCCATGATGAAGATGCCTCTCAGTATGAGTGGCATGCCACATCTCCAGAAGAAGAAAGGGCCATCGCTCCAGAAGCAAAAACTTAGTAAGCCTTTTGAGGCCCTGGAGAATATTGTTGGCCGCAGAATATCTCATGGCTGGAAGGAAGCCAATGAACCAGTCACCCATTGGAAAGCCATCATTCTAGATCAACTGCCAACATATCCCTCTCTCTATTTGTTGAAATATGATGGGATTGATTGTGTCTATGGCTTGGAGCTTCATAGTGATGAAAGGATTTTAAACCTGAAGATCCTGCCTAATAATGTGCCATTTCCTCAGGTGACAGACACTCATCTCTCAAACACCATAGTTGGCAGAGCAGTGAAACTTACATTCATGGGCACAAATGGCTCTAAGAATGACTGGAATGGGATGGTCCTAGAAGAGGTGCCAATCATGAAGACCTGGTTTCATATTACCTACAAGAAAGATCCGGTCTTGTACATTTACCACCTCCTGGATGACTACCTGGAAGGCAACCTCCACATCATGCCAGGCTCTAAGGAAGAGTGGAGTGGCGTGGTCCCAGATGAGGTGCTGACCATAACGACCTGTTTCTACATTGTCAACGAGAATGATCCGGTCCTGTACCTTTACCACCATCATGATGATTCCATTGAAGGCAACCTCCACATCACGCCTGAATGTCCTCCAGTAGAGGTGACTTTGGAATTAGGCAGGGATTCCTTGGAGGGCAAAAGAGTGCAGTACAACAAAAAAGATGGAACCAGAGATAGGTAAAATTATTTGCCAAGTTCCCAACAAACCTTCTGTGTATTTCATCAAGTTTGATAATGACTTCCATATCTATGTCTATGATTTGGTGAAGATCTGTTAAAGTGAAATTCTCAAATTTTGAGGGGCAGACTTAATTCTCTCTGTGGGAATGTGTTTTTTCAGAGACACCTCAGGTCTTCTATGAATCCTGGTATCTTTTCCAATGGATTATTCTTTCTCAAAGAATAAAAATTTGTTAACATGTTGTGTTATTTGGTCAATGATGGATTGTGTTTGGTGGATGGGGCATCACAGAAATACATGCCTCAAAACAAAGCAGGATTTATGGTCTTTTCCGCTTGGAGAGTAAAGGACTGGGGATGCGTGGTGTGGTAAAGGACAAGATGGCTGTCAAGGAAGCAGTGAAGAGGGGACAAAAAGTTGTATGATCTCGGGGCGGTATGAAGCTTGAGGGAAAACCATGTCAAATGGAATGGTGTGACTGATATCAGCGTGAGGTATTGGGACTTAAGAGGATAAAGAGTAGATTAATCAGGAAGGGACACAAATGTATACTCAAAATCAGAGAAAATTAGGTTTCATTTGGTGAATGGCTTAATTCGTACTGGCTGTAAGTCAAAGGATGTTTGATCTCCACGAGAGCATGTTGCTTAGTGAAAAGTGTCTCCGCTCAGTTGCTCTTCTCCAGTAAGTTGGACAACAAGCTACCTACTTAGTTTTGCCAGAATTCTGTTTGCCACCTACTTTGTCATGCCTGGATTCGGTATGCCTTGAACTCTCATAGGTCTTATCCATGCCATCCAACCCTTGTCAGTTCATTTAAATAATTGCCCTGCCATATCTGGAAAACAGTGTTCCCTTTCATTGATCATGTTCTGTAGTACTTGGGCTATAAAACTCATGAACACACTCACCCACACAAAGGATAAACATGTACATATGATGCCCACTAGTGTGTGACATGCACACATATGATGAATGCACCGAACTCCATAATATCAGTAAAGTAGGGAATCCATGATGCTAGGTGGAGTCTGGCAAAGACCCCACACACCCATCAAACCGCCAAATACCAGTATGGTACTGATGTCTGACTCCCATCCTGTAAGGAACCTGCCATCCTGTAACTGGGCTATTTTTGGTTCCTTCATCTTCACAAACTTGGTTAAAATGTTAGAGTTGTCAAACTGGGAGTTAGGGTCCAGCATGTAGATCAGCTGTCCCAGGTCAGGTGATTTGGCTACAATTTGGGTGAGAAATTGTACCAGGGAATTCTGGTACACCCTCTCCTCTTCTTCTCCCTGTCCTCATCATCACTCTTGTGGGTGGGCCTGGAGCACAAAGAAGGTAAAATGGAATAAGCCTCCTCCTTAGTGGAAAACCTTGTCAATCCTTAATTTGACCTGACTCTCTGAGGGAATGCAGCACATTTTTTCCTACTAGGTCTCCTCATTCATTGGTTCCCACATTTTTCCAATGAATGATTGAATTCATCCATTCTTCCTTGTCTCTCTCTCTTCTTTCTTCCCTTCTTCCATTTCCCCCTTGATTGTAGAAATTTGAGCAGCAGGGCTGCATCCCCATGGGGCCGCCTTGTAAGGTTATGCTCCGAAACAACAACACAAAACTATTCATTTCAACACTGCCTGCCCCATTATTTTCAGTCTCTTAACCCATGTCTAATAATGTATGTTGCAGCACGAGGTGCGCTTAGAAGGAAAGATTTAGCATGTCTGACCTGGTGGCTGGCTGTATCGCCATCTGCCTCAGAGTGCAGAGCTACCATTTCTGCCCATGGCAGAGGTGCATGGCATCTCTAAGCTCAATTCCTATTCCTCCCAGTATTCTCTTTTGTTTATTCCACCCACCTATGTTCTAACCTTTCAGGCCAAACAGTTTCTTTATTTAATTAAACAATGACCTATACTCCATCATTACTCCTATTTCTGTTTAAACAAGAACGGAATCTTTAACTTTAACATAGCAAAATTACATATAACAAAACAGTGATCAAGCAAGAATTACAGTTACAATATTTATATCTATTTTATCTTTTATCATAACAACGGAAAACTATAACTATCTATCTTCTTCAACTCCATCAGAGACTCCAGAGTAATACAGTATTACCTAAGCAAACAAAAAGTAAGCCATTTTCAAACTCTAGAAATGACAGAGACATCTCACTGCCTGGACAGTCACCCAAAGTTCCTCTGTACCGTTGGTGTTTCCATCCTCAGCCTACAGGCCCATAGTTTCCAGCAGACATTTCCATGAAGCAGGAAATTTCAAAGGCAGTCACTATCTGCTTGTCTTGAAGAATGTTTTGCTGACCCTTTCCTGAATCAGGAACACGAAAAGATCATCTCGCCTTTAGGCAAGTTCAGTAGTACTCTCTCTGAGTGTTTTCTATGTACAGTTTATGCAACAATCCAGGCAAGAGCAGTTTCTTCCCCAAATGGCTATCAAACTCCATAAGGATCCTCTTTGATGCCCATCTTCTTCCTGAAGTAGATATGTGCTGCCAAGAGTAGAGTGTCTCACTGTCATGAAAAACCCTAAGGTACTAAAACATTAAATAGCCTATTTTGTAGTCTAGAGAGATATGAATAATGCCTATCTGACTGAAATATATATATCTATGTAGCTAGAAAATCTAACTAACATGACTACAAACTTGACTATTATTAATGATTATCCATTAATAACCTATATACATTCTATTTTTAAATGAACTACACAATCACAATACCTTAATGAAGATCCAAAATGCATATACATATAACAAAATTGACCTAAAATCTCTATCAGTAAAGCAAAATCTATACTAATGCAAATATTCATATCTATATCACATCCCACTTTAAATGTAAAAGAACGTTTATAAGCCATATTTGGGAACGTGGGTGCAGTTTTTTCTCTCCAAAATGCTTCCTGCTGAATGGTGGCATCATTATTGATTTATCTCAGTTGGCAGTTGAGCGAAGCAAATTTTTAAAGGTGTTCACAGCAACCTTTAAGTAGGGCGTGGTCCATCCTACCATATTAGGATAGAGGCATCCACAGACTACCACCCTCTGTGAAAACAAAATAGAAACTCCTTTCCAAAGCATCATGTCCTTAGATCCAAATTTCAAAGTCAAGGCATTTTCAAAATATCTATGTTGGATTATTTCAGCAGCTTTTATAAAGAAACATCTTTTAGCAGCTATTGCTACTGCCTCAAAATTCAAATGATTCAAAAAGAGCATAATAGCATACAATATCAAAATTCGCTGTGAATTTTCCATCTTTGTGCGCTTCAATTTAACCTCTTTTGTTTGTTTTCCTTTTTATTTTTTGCCTTTTGAGACAGGTTCGCTGTATCTTTGACCTGGAATAACTCTGTATACCTGTCTGTCCTTGAAGTCTCAGAGATCTGCCTCTCTCTGCCTTTCAGGCATTGGGATTAAAGGTGTATGCTACTACACATTGAACTCACAAAAATCTGTTTGTTTCTGCCTTCAAGGCACTGGGATTAAAGGCGTGTGCTACCTCACCCTAAAGGTACAGAGGTCAATCTCCCTCTGCCTCCCATGTGTTGGGTTTACAGGTGTGTACTACCACACCCAACAACTCTCTTCCTTTTTTTAACCTTAAGAACTTCAAATTTTAGCCTGCACATATTTTTAACACACTGTAAATCATTTAAAAATTTTCTTTGTCTTTGAATCTCTCTTTACTCTATTTCTCTCTCTGTTTTTCTGACCACATGAGTCTTTCATTTACCAAGCAATCTCAGTAGGACTAAAGCCGGGGCTTTGCTGGCCAGATGTAGCCCATTCCTTAGCTTTCTGCCATTCCAACCTTGTGGCTGAGGTACCGAACAGAGCCGCATTCAGTGCCACAAGTCTACAGTGTTTCAAGGTCCTTGCTTCAAAGAGGCTGCAACAGACAACACTCAAGCCCTCTTTCTGTAGCTGGCCCTCCTTCCTCAAACAGTCAGAGTTTGCCCAGGCAGGATGGCCCAGAAAGCCGGCATTTTAAAACAACACAGTTTTTTTTCCTGCTACTGCTGAAAACATACAAGCATTCAGTTGGCTTTTATCAACACCATTTAAAAATGTTTTGTGGCAGGACCTCTTAAGGGCTGCAGGGTTTTGCAGCTGAAGCTGAGTCAGCAAGCCTCTTTTAGATGAGAGCCCTTGCTTTCTTCTAGCAAGCAGAGCAGACTGAGAAATCGCTGCTACCACGAAAACATGCTTTACTCTTTCCCAAGCTTTCTCAGGCTTTCAGTGGATTCCGTTGTCCACAAGGCTGCAAGATCATTCTGTAGTTATTTGAGCAGCGAGGCTGTGTCCCCAGCACCACGGCCGCATGAAGGTTATGCCTGAAATAAATACACAAAACTGTATTCTTTTAAACACTGCTGGACCATTAGATTCAGCATTTTAACCCATTTCTAATAATCAGTGTAGTATAAAGAGGTGCACTTACCAGGAAAAATTCAGCATGTCTGACATGGTGGCTGGCTGCATCGACATCTGCCTCAGAGAGCAGAGCTATGGCATCTGCCGGGGAGAGGGGAGCATGGCTTCTCTGAGCTCACTACCTCTTCCTCCCGGCATTCTATTTTGTTTACTCCACCTACCTATGTTCTAACCTATCAGCTGAAGCGGATTCTTTCTTTAATTAATCAATAAACTTCTTCTGTCACTTTATCCTTTCAACAGCTTGCCCATATAAATCTCCCAAGTGTCTTCTGTTCTATAATCTTCATTTGTAAAGAACTGGCACTCTCAGGGGAGGATTTTTCTGACATCTCTGTGGATGGAGATCATATGAGGAAGATCTGATGAGCAACCATGACAACTCTAATGCTATAGAGTTAGGTGGACCGGAGATTGATGGCTGACATTCCTGTGCTATGCATCAGATGCCCCTGAACTCTGGCCCTGTTGACAGACAGGCAGACATCAAGTTGGTCACACATACTTAACTCATTCAGGTTCACAGATACTGTAAATGGAGTTTTATTTCGTCTCCTAAACTAATAAAAAAACCAAGATTAGGAGAAGAGAAGAGCCTGAAGTAAGGCCTCAAAATGGGTCATTTTGCAAAGGAAAGGTTACCTGCCTCCATGTATGCTGTCTCCCTTTCTTAGTCAAATCCATCCTTCCAGTGTCTAGCTGACAGCTAAACATAGGATTGAACCCAACTGCCTTTGTATTCTGAAATAAGTGCTGTCCCCTTAAGGTCTCATAACAGCACAGGAAGGTTTGTAAGACTGTCCCAGCAACAATTTAAAGCAATTCTAGGACACCAAAGATGCAGCAAATTTGGCTAATTGGTAATATAGATCGTTCTGATGGGACAAAATAATTTAGAATTAAAAAAAAAAAAACAGATTGGTGTACTCACGATGAATTTATGTGATATGGCACACACAGGCTTCTGGTTCTGAATACTTCATGCTCGGTGTGTTTTGGAGATTGTCGTGACCCTGAACCTAGCTGGAGGCTTTGGGGCCTTGAAAGGACAAGACTTAATATTTCAGGACATCCTTGTACTTGGTGCCCACTGTTTACTGATTTCCTTACAGAGAATGAGCAGCCATCTACTCCTGCTGCCATGCCTTCCCCACATGAACAGAGAGAAGACCCTATACACACAGGTCGCTTGTATCACATGTGAAGGCATAAGTCACAAACAAACTCCCACAGCAGTTTAGAATTGTGATTAATAGAATCATAAGTTCTTGAAAGGGGAAAAACTTAGAGATCACAATCCCTGACAAAAGCCCTCTGCAGGATCAGAAAAGGAGCCTAGTAGCCGGAAGGGAAGCTCAAGCAAGAGATCAAGCTGAAGGTAGAAGTTGCTTTTTAAAAGAGAGAGACCACAACTCAATGGGCTGGTATCTCAGTGGCTATTCAGGTAACATCACAGAGAAAGGATCTGCTTCATGCATGAGAGTCACCGATGATTTCCCTTTAAGAAAAAAACCCATCAAAACTCCCAATAACATCATCAGCATTCAACAACATGTCTATGATTTCTTTGCCTTGCCTTTGATTGTGCAGTAAAGGATGCTGATAGTTAATCTGTGCAATTATGCAAATTTCCTTGTAACTGACTAGACAGAATTGACAGGTTATCTTAAACACAGCAGGGAGTCACTCTACGATGGAACTGGTTCATCATCACCTGTGTGACAGTGACATAATTAAGATCATTCCTTTGTCTATAAATCTCATTATGTTCAACATGATATGTTGTCATACAGATTTCTTAGGGTTTTGTCCCACTGGTGGTTTCCTTGGTATGCTTACATAATTTTTGCCAGATCCAATCAGTTTGCCATGCACTCTCAGCTCCACATCATTGTGTTCCCCTTATGTTCCAGTCCAGGCATTTTAGACCTCTTGTAACTGTTGTAAGAGTATCTCATGTTCCACCTAAATGATTTAGGATTTTATTTAGGCTGGGTTTTATCTTCCATCACTGAGTTCATTGACTTTCCTTGGGTGTAATTCCTGGGACACTGAGCCTAACTCCTGGGGGATTCCTCCAGTTATTTCTCCTTTCTTAGATAGTTTACACTCTCACTATTACTGTGAGAGTGTTTCTGTAGCAAATATTCTTCTCAAGATGAGAAGAAACTTCAATATTACAATCCATTTGTTATTGTGATTTAAATACACACACACAAACACACACACAAGTTAATGCACATACACTGATGATATCTCAATTTATTGGGCCATTCTGGGGATGTCAAGATCGATATCTCTCGAGTGGTTCTCAGAAGGCCATAGGGTGACCCTCTCTAGGTACTTAAGCAGGGAGGAGAAATTGACCGCACTGTGACATATCCCTAGGAACTATGTCTGCCTTGTCCCATAGTCAGACTGATGACTGACTATCTTGAAAACCACCATGGAACTTTTGTTTGGCAAATGATGGAGATCAAGTCAGGGTCAAAATCAGAAACCTAGATGGAGCTTCCAAGCTCCAGTGGAAGAGCAGATGGATGGAGAAAAAGAGCAAGGATGTCAGGATTATAAGGGCTTGGTTCACACTATGAGACACTGTGCCTGAACTAAGGGGATTTCAACTAATCCAGTGACCTGGGAATGAAAGAACATGGGATCAAACTGGAAGCTCTGAATGTGGCTGACAATTGGGGCAGACGGAGAAGCCAAAGATAATGGCACTTGCAATTGTCTGCATATCATACACTGGCTTTTTGTGATCATATTTTTTGTGGATGCATACCTTGCTAAATCTGGATGGATGAAGGGTGGGCTTGGACTTCCCACAGCTCAAAGTACCCTGCCCTCTATTTGGACTGGTGTTTGAGTGGAGAGGTTTATTTGCGGAGCAAGAAGAATGTGGGAGGAGGAAGAGAAGTGGAAAATTTGATAATTATTATTATGAAGTAATTGAAAAATCAATAGAAAATAACCAATCAGGACATTGGAGCTAGAAAAAAAAAACATTCATGTGAGTTGTTGACTCAGACCAAAAATTATTTTACAGAAAAAAAACACATAAAGGGGTTGAGTTACTTGGAAAATATGACTCAAGTAATTGGGAAGAAGATTGGGGTTTTTATTTTGGGTCTACAAGGGGCTGTATGAGCAGCATTTTAGGACCTGTATGCTGGATATTTCTGGGGGTTAGTAGGGAAGAAACCTGGCTAGGAGGAGTTTTATGACATAAGTAGAGCCTTGATGATGTCACAAAGCTTTGGTTGGGGGTGGCAACTCTGTTCCACATGAAGCACTAGTCTTCTGTGAAGGTGGGCTTACTATCTTCACGGTGGCTGAGGAGGTCAGTTCAGCTCTTGGGCTCCACAACTGTTCAACCGAATTTACAGAAGTTGGAATCTAGAGAGCCAAGATATTTTCTTTTGGTAAATATGTTTAGGAAGCAACCAGGACCTCTGTAGTCAAAGAAAGGTTTCTTTCAAATCTGCTCTGGGTCCAAAATTTATGTCGTTAACAGCTCCTATATTTGATAGCTGGGGGACGGTTAATGTCGGGTATTCTCCCAACTCTATCTTTGCTAAACATGTCCAATTCCTCAGTCCACTTAAATGGCAAAGATCCTCTTTGTCCATATGTGTTTTAAAAGATAATTATTTCTAATAGGTGCTGGTGCACAGATTAATGTTTCTTTCTTTTGGCAGTTTGACTCACAGTACTCACTTCTGTAATGAAGATACAGAATATCTTTATGTAATCAACCTGGATCTGGATCAGGAGACACAATAGAGAGAGCCAGTGGACTGGAGTGCCATGACCTTGGGCAGGTGGTTATAGATCAGCCAACTAACCAGTAGCTTGAGAGGTAAGGAGAGGAGTGGCTGTTCTTTGAATTCTTTGCCATCTGTTCAGATATTTCTTTCTCACTTTAGGTATAGGCATAGCTTCCTCTCTCATTGATATAGTAAGTCAGGAAGTAGGTTTCTCAGTAGAGGTCAATTGCATTTTGCAGCAGGAATATGTCTCTGATACACATATACTGAGCTGTAGACAAGAGTTTGATACTTTTCCTATTAATTTCTTAAGAACATATTCCATTTAGGTATCCAAATCTATTCAGCCCTGCCTTTTTCACCTGCTCCAAAGTTATTCCTAAAAAGAGCCTTGACCTCACATCCTCACCTTCTTATCCTTGCAGGCACTTATGGTGGAGGAAACCACTTTGTGTCTGATTTAAACTGAAGAGTTCTTCCTATGCAGAGATTGGCAGCTATGAAGCCCAAGCACAGAAACAGAGCCAAGAGACAGTGGAACAGGAGTGCTGTGGCCTATCTCAGAAAGTCTCCCGCCATGATGAAGATGCCTCTTAGTATGAGTTGCATGCCACATCTCCAGAAGAAGAATGGGCCATCGCTCCAGAAGCAAAAACTTAGTAAGCCTTTTGAGGCCCTGGAGAATATTGTTGGCCGCAGAATTTCTCATGGCTGGAAGGAAGCCAATGAACCAGTCACCCATTGGAAAGCCATCATTCTAGATCAACTGCCAACATATCCCTCTCTCTATTTGTTGAAATATGATGGGATTGATTGTGTCTATGGCTTGGAGCTTCATAGTGATGAAAGGATTTTAAACCTGAAGATCCTGCCTAATAATGTGCCATTTCCTCAGGTGACAGACACTCATCTCTCAAACACCATAGTTGGCAGAGCAGTGAAACATACATTCATGGGCACAAATGGCTCTAAGAATGACTGGAACGGGATGGTCCTAGAAGAGGTGCCAATCATGAAGACCTGGTTTTATATTACCTACAAGAAAGATCCGGTCTTGTACATTTACCACCTCCTGGATGACTACCTGGAAGGCAACCTCCACATCATGCCAGGCTCTAAGGAAGAGTGGAGTGGCGTGGTCCCAGGTGAGGTGCAGACCATAACGACCTGTTTCTACATTGTCAACGAGAATGATCCGGTCCTGTACCTTTACCACCATCATGATGATTCCATTGAAGGCAACCTCCACATCACGCCTGAATGTCCTCCAGTAGAGGTGACTTTGGAATTAGGCAGGGATTCCTTGGAGGGCAAAAGAGTGCAGTAAAACAAAAAAGATGGAACCCAAGAGATAGGTAAAATTATTTGCCAAGTTCCCAACAAACCTTCTGTGTATTTCATCAAGTTTGATAATGACTTCCATATCTATGTCTATGATTTGGTGAAGATCTGTTAAAGTGAAATTCTCAAATTTTGAGGGGCAGACTTAATTCTCTCTGTGGGAATGTGTTTTTTCAGAGACACCTCAGGTCTTCTATGAATCCTGGTATCTTTTCCAATGGATTATTATTTCTCAAAGAATAAAAATTTGTTAACATGTTGTGTTATTTGGTCAATGATGGATTGTGTTTGGTGGATGGGGCATCACAGAAATACATGCCTCAAAACAAAGCAGGATTTATGGTCTTTTCCCCTTGGAGAGTAAAAGACTGGGGATGCGTGGTGTGTTAAAGGACAAGATGGCTGTCAAGGAAGCAGTAGAGAGGAGACAAAAAGTTGTATGATCTCGGGGCGGTATGAAGCTTGAGGGAAAACCATGTCAAATGGAAAGATGTGACCGATATCAGCATGAGGTATTGGGACTTAAGAGGATAAAGAGTAGATTAATCAGGAAGGGACACAAATGTATACTCAAAATCAGAGAAAATTAGGTTTCATTTGATGAAAGGGTTAATTCGTACTGGCTGTATGTCAAAGGATGTTTGATCTCCAATAGAGCATGTTGCTTAGTGAAAAGTGTCTCCGCTCAGTTGCTCTTCTCCAGTAAGTTGGACATCAAGCTACCTACTTAGTTTTGCCAGAATTCTGTCTGCCACCTACTTTGTCATGCCTGGATTCAGTATGCCTTGAACTCTCATAGGTCTTATCCATGACATCCAACCCTTGTCAGTTCATTTAAATAATTGCCCTGCCATATCTGGAAAACAGTGTTCCCTTTCATTGATCATGTTCTGTAGTACTTGGGCTATAAAACTCATGAACACACTCACCCACACACAGGATAAACATGTACATATGATGCCCACTAGTGTGTGACATGCACACATATGATGAATGCACCGAACTCCATAATATCAGTAATGTAGGGAATCCATGATGCTAGGTGGAGTCTGGCAAAGATCCCACACACCCATCAAACCGCCAAATACCAGTATGGTACTGATGTCTGACTCCCATCCTGTAAGGAACCTGCCATCCTGTAACTGGGCTATTTTTGGTTCCTTCATCTTCACAAACTTGGTTAAAATGTTAGAGTTGTCAAACTGTGAGTTAGGGTCCAGCATGTAGATCAGCTGTCCCTGGTCAGGTGATTTGGCTACAATTTGGGTGAGAAATTGTACCAGGAAATTCTGGTACACCCTCTCCTCTTCATCTCCCTGTCCTCATCATCACTCTTGTGGGTGGGTCTGGAGCACAAAGAAGGTAAAATGGAATGAGCCTCCTCCTTAGTGGAAAACCTTGTCAATCCTTAATTTGACCTGACTCTCTGAGGGAATGCAGAACATTATTTCCTACTAGGTCTCCTATTCATTGGTTCACTCATTTTTCCAAAGAATGATTGAATTCATCCATTCTCCCTTGTTTCTCTCTCTTCTTTCTTCCCTTCTTCCATTTCTCCCTTGATTGTAGAAATTTGAGCAGCAGGGCTGCATCTCAATGGGGCCGCATTGTAAGGTTATGCTCTGAAATAACAACACAAAACTATTCATTTCAACACTGCCTGCCCCATTATTTTCAGCCTCTTAACCCATGTCTAATAATGTATGTTGCAGCACGAGGTGCGCTTAGAAGACAATTGGGGCAGACGGAGAAGCCAAAGATAATGGCACTTGCAATTGTCTGCATATCATACACTGGCTTTTTGTGATCATATTTTTTGTGGATGCATACCTTGCTAAATCTGGATGGATGAAGGGTGGGCTTGGACTTCCCACAGCTCAAAGTACCCTGCCCTCTATTTGGACTGGTGTTTGAGTGGAGAGGTTTATTTGAGGAGCAAGAAGAATGTGGGAGGAGGAAGAGAAGTGGAAAGTTTGATAATTATTATTATGAAGTAATGGAAAAATCAATAGAAAATAACCAATGAGGACATTGGAGCTAGGAAACAAAACATTCATGTGAGTTGTTGACTCAGACCAAAAATTATTTTACAGAAAAAAAAAAACACATAGAGGGGTTGAGTTACTTGGAAAATATGACTAATGTAATTGGGAAGAAGATTGGGGTTTTTATTTTGGGTCTTCATGGGGCTGTATGAGCAGCATTTTAGGACCTGTATGCTGGATATTTCTGGGGGTTAGTAGGGAAGAAACCTGGCTAGGAGGAGTTTTATGACATAAGTAGAGACTTGATGATGTCACAAAGCTTTGGTTGGGGTGGCAACTCTGTTCCTCATGAAGCACTAGTCTTCTGTGAAGGTGGGCTTACTATCTTTACGGTGGCTGAGGAGGTCAGTTCAGCTCTTGGGCTCCACAACTGTTCAATCGAATTTACAGAAGTGTGAATCTAGAGAGCCAAGATATTTTCTTTTGATAAATATGTTTAGGAAACAACTAGGACCTCTGTAGTCAAAGAAAGGTTTCTTTCAAATCTGCTCTGGGTCCAAAATTTATGTCGTTAACAGCTCCTATATTTGATAGCTGGGGGACGGTTAATGTCAGGTATTCTCCCCACTCTATCTTTGCTAAAAATGTCCAATTCCTCAGTCCACTTAAATGGCAAAGATCCTCTTTGTCCATATGTGTTTTAAAAGATAATTATTTCTAATAGGTGCTGGTGCACAGATTAATGTTTCTTTCTTTTGGCAGTTTGACTCACAGTACTCACTTCTCTAATGAAGATACAGAATATCATTATGTAATCAACCTGGATCTGGATCAGGAGACACAATAGAGAGAGCCAGTGGACTGGAGTGCCATGACCTTGGGCAGGTGGTTATAGATCAGCCAACTAACCAGTAGCTTGAGTGGTAAGGAGAGGAGTGGCTGTTCTTTGAATTCTTTGCCATCTGTTCAGATATTTCTTTCTCACTTTAGGTATAGGCATAGCTTCCTCTCTCATTGATATAGTAAGTCAGGAAGTAGGTTTCTCAGTAGAGGTCAATTGCATTTTGCAGCAGGAATATGTCTCTGATACACATATACTGAGCTGTAGACAAGAGTTTGATACTTTTCCTATTAATTTCTTAAGAACATATTCCATTTAGGTATCCAAATCTATTCAGCCCTGCCTTTTTCACTTTGCTCCAAAGTTATTCCTAAAAAGAGCCTTGACCTCACATCCTCACCTTCTTATCCTTGCAGGCACTTATGGTGGAGGAAACCACTTTGTGTCTGATTTAAACTGAAGAGTTCTTCCTATGCAGAGATTGGCAGCTATGAAGCCCAAGCACAGAAACAGAGCCAAGAGACAGTGGAACAGGAGTGCTGTGGCCTATCTCAGAAAGTCTCCCGCCATGATGAAGATGCCTCTTAGTATGAGTTGCATGCCATATCTCCAGAAGAAGAATGGGCCATCGCTCCAGAAGCAAAAACTTAGTAAGCCTTTTGAGGCCCTGGAGAATATTGTTGGCCGCAGAATTTCTCATGGCTGGAAGGAATCCAATGAACCAGTCACCCATTGGAAAGCCATCATTCTAGATCAACTGCCAATATATCCCTCTCTCTATTTGTTGAAATATGATGGGATTGATTGTGTCTATGGCTTGGAGCTTCATAGTGATGAAAGGATTTTAAACCTGAAGATCCTGCCTAATAATGTGCCATTTCCTCAGGTGACAGACACTCATCTCTCAAACACCATAGTTGGCAGAGCAGTGAAACATACATTCATGGGCACAAATGGCTCTAAGAATGACTGGAACGGGATGGTCCTAGAAGAGGTGCCAATCATGAAGACCTGGTTTTATATTACCTACAAGAAAGATCCGGTCTTGTACATTTACCACCTCCTGGATGACTACCTGGAAGGCAACCTCCACATCATGCCAGGCTCTAAGGAAGAGTGGAGTGGCGTGATCCCAGATAATGTGCAGACCATAACGACCTGTTTCTACATTGTCAACGAGAATGATCCGGTCCTCTACCATTACCACCATCATGATGATTCCATTGAAGGCAACCTCCACATCACGCCTGAATGTCCTCCAGTAGAGGTGACTTTGGAATTAGGCAGGGATTCCTTGGAGGGCAAAAGAGTGCAGTAAAACAAAAAAGATGGAACCCAAGAGATAGGTAAAATATTTGCCAAGTTCCCAACAAACCTTCTGTGTATTTCATCAAGTTTGATAATGACTTCCATATCTATGTCTATGATTTGGTGAAGATCTGTTAAAGTGAAATTCTCAAATTTTGAGGAGCAGACTTAATTCTCTCTTTGGGAATGTGTTTTTTTCAGAGATACCTCAGGTCTTCTATGAATCCTGGTATCTTTTCCAATGGATTATTCTTTCTCAAAGAATAAAAATTTGTTAACATGTTGTGTTATTTGGTCAATGATGGATTGTGTTTGGTGGATGGGGCATCACAGAAATACATGCCTCAAAACAAAGCAGGATTTATGGTCTTTTCCCCTTGGAGAGTAAAGGACTGGGGATGCGTGGTGTGGTAAAAGACAAGATGGCTGTCAAAAAAGCAGTGGAGAGGGGACAAAAAGTTGTATGATCTCGGGGCGGTATGAAGCTTGAGGGAAAACCATGTCAAATGGAAAGATGTGACCGCTATCAGCGTGAGGTATTGGGACTTAAGAGGATAAAGAGTAGATTAATCAGGAAGGGACACAAATGTATACTCAAAATCAGAGAAAATTAGGTTTCATTTGATGAATGGTTTAATTCGTACTGGCTGTAAGTCAAAGGATGTTTGATCTCCACTAGAGCATGTTGCTTAGTGAAAAGTGTCTCCGCTCAGTTGCTCTTCTCCAGTAAGTTGGACATCAAGCTACCTACTTAGTTTTGCCAGAATTCTGTCTGCCACCTACTTTGTCATGCCTGGATTCGGTATGCCTTGAACTCTCATAGGTCTTATCCATGCCATCCAACCCTTGTCAGTTCATTTAAATAATTGCCCTGCCATATCTGGAAAACAGTGTTCCCTTTCATTGATCATGTTCTGTAGTACTTGGGCTATAAAACTCATGAACACACTCACCCACACACAGGATAAACATGTACATATGATGCCCACTAGTGTGTGACATGCACACATATGATGAATGCACCGAACTCCATAATATCAGTAAAGTAGGGAATCCATGATGCTAGGTGGAGTCTGGCAAAGATCCCACACACCCATCAAACCGCCAAACACTTGTATGGTACTGATGTCTGACTCCCATCCTGTAAGGAACCTGCCATCCTGTAACTGGGCTATTTTTGGTTCCTTCATCTTCACAAACTTGGTTAAAATGTTAGAGTTGTCAAACTGGGAGTTAGGGTCCAGCATGTAGATAAGCTGTCCCAGGTCAGTTGATTTGGCTACAATTTGGGTGAGAAATTGTACCAGGGAATTCTGGTACACCCTCTCCTCTTCTTCTCCCTGTCCTCATCATCACTCTTGTGGGTGTGCCTGGAGCACAAAGAATGTAAAATGGAATGAGCCTCCTCCTTAGTGGAAAACCTTGTCAATCCTTAATTTGACCTGACTCTCTGAGGAAATGCAGCACATTTTTTCCTACTAGGTCTCCTCATTCATTGGTTCACTCATTTTTCCAAGGAATGATTGAATTCATCCATTCTTCCTTGTCTCTCTCTCTTCTATCTTCCCTTCTTCCATTTCCCCCTTGATTGTAGAAATTTGAGCAGCAGGGCTGCATCCCCATGGGGCCGCCTTGTAAGGTTATGCTCTGAAATAACAACACAAAACTATTCATTTCAACACTGCCTGCCCCATTATTTTAGGCCTCTTAACCCATGTCTAATAATGTATGTTGCAGCACGAGGTGCGCTTAGAAGGAAAGATTTAGCATGTCTGACCTGGTGGCTGGCTGTATCGCCATCTGCCTCAGAGTGCAGAGCTACCATTTCTGCCCATGGGAGAGGTGCATGGCATCTCTAAGCTCAATTCCTATTCCTCCCAGCATTCTCTTATGTTTATTCCACCCACCTATGTTCTAACCTTTCAGGCCAAACAGTTTCTTTATTTAATTAACCAATGACCTATACTCCACCATTACTCCTATTTCTGTTTAAACAAGAACAGAATCTTTAATTTTAACATAGCAAAATTACATATAACAAAACAGTTATCAAGCAAGAATTACAGTTACAATATTTATATCTATTTTATCTTTTATCATAACAATGGAAAACTATAACTATCTATCTATTCTTCAACTCCATCAGAGACTCCAGGATAATACAGTATTACCTAAGCAAACAAAAAGTAAGCCATTTTCAAACTCTAGAAATGACAGAGACATCTCGCTGCCTGGACAGTCACCCAAAGTTCCTCTGTACCGTTGGTGTTTCCATCCTCAGCCTACAGGCCCATAGTTTCCAGCAGACATTTCCATGAAGCAGGAAATTTCAAAGGCAGTCACTATCTGCTTGTCTTGAAGAATGTTTTGCTGACCCTTTCCTGAATCAGGAACATGAAAAGATCATCTCGCCTTTAGGCAAGTTCAGTAGTACTCTCTCTGAGTGTTTTCTGTGTACAGTTTATGCAACAATCCATGCAAGAGCAGTTTCTTCCTCAAATGGCTTTCAAACTCCATAAGGATCCTCTGTGATGCTCATCTTCTTCCTGAAGTAGATATGTGCTGCCAAGAGTAGAGTGTCTCACTGTCATGAAAAACCCTAAGGTACTAAAACATTAAATAGCCTATTTTGTTGTCTAGAGAGATATGAATAATGCCTATCTAACTGAAATATATATATCTATGTAGCTAGAAAATCTAACTAACATTACTACAAAATTGACTATTACTAATAATTATCCATTAATAACCTATATACATTATATTTTTAAATGAACTACACAATCACAATACCTAAATTAAGATCAAAAGTGCATATACATATAACACAATTGACCTAAAATCTCTATCAGTAAAGCAAAATCTATAATAATGCAAATATTCATGTCTATATCACATCCCACTTTAAATGTAAAAGAACGTTTATAAGCCATATTTGGAAACGTGGGTGCAGTTTTTTCTCTCCAAAATGCTTCCTGCTGAATGGTGGCATCATTATTGATTTATCTCAGTTGGCAGTTGAGTGAAGCAATTTTTTAAAGGTGTGCACAGCAACCTTTAAGTAGGGCGTGGTCCATCCTACCTATTAGGATAGAGGCATCCACAGACTACAACCCTCTGTTAAAACAAAATAGAAACTCCTTTCCAAAGCATCATGTCCTTAGATCCAAATTTCAAAGTCAAGGCATTTTCAAAATATCTATGTTGGATTATTTCAGCAGCTTTTATAAAGAAACAGCTTTTAGCAGCTATTGCTACTGCCTCAAAACTCAAATGATTCAAAAACAGCATAATAGCATACAATATCAAAATTCGCTGTGAATTTTCCATCTTTGTGCGCTTCAATTTAACCTCTATTTTGTTTATTTTTCCTTTGTATTTTTTGCCATTTGAGACAGGTTCTCTGTATCTTTGACCTGGAATAACTCTGTATACCTGTCTGTCCTTGAAGTCTCAGAGATCTGCCTCTCTCTGCCTTTCAGGCATTGGGATTAAAGGTGTATGCTACCACACATTGAACTCACAAAGATCTGTTTGTCTCTGCCTTCAAGGCATTGGGATTAAAGGCATGTGCTACCTCACCCTGAAGGTACAGAGGTCAATCTCCCTCTGCCTCCCATGTGTTGGGTTTACAGGTGTGTCCTACCACACCCAACAACTCTCTTCCTTTTTTTTAACTTTAAGAACTTCAAATTTTAGCCTGCACATATTTTTAACACACTGTAAATCATTTAAAAATTTTCTTTGTCTTTGAATCTCTCTTTACTCTATTTCTCTCTCTGTTTTTCTGACCACATGAGTCTTTCATTTACCAAGCAATCTCAGTAGGACTAAAGCCGGGGCTTTGCTGGCCAGATGTAGCCCATTCCTTAGCTTTCTGCCATTCCAACCTTGTGGCTGAGGTACCGAACAGAGCCGCATTCATTGTCACAAGTCTACAGTGTTTCAGGTTCCTTGCCATTACAGAGGCTGCAACAGACAACACACAAGCCCTCTTTGTGTAGCTGGCCCTCCTTCCTCAAACAGTCAGAGTTTGCCCAGGCAGGATGGCCCAGAAATCTGGCATTTTAAAACAACACAGTTGTTTTCCCTGCTACTGCTGAAAACATACAAGCATTCAGTTGGCTTTTATCAACACCATTTAAATGTTTTGTGGCAGGACCTCTTAAGGGCTGCAGGGTTTTGCAGCTGAAGCTGAGTCAGCAAGCCTCTTTAAGATGAGAGCCCTTGCTTTCTTCTAGCAAGCAGAGCAGACCGAGAAATCGCTGCTACCAAGAAAACATGCTTTACTCTTTCCCAAGCTTTCTCAGGTTTTCAGTGGATTCAGTTTTCCACAAGGCTGCAAGCCATTGTGTAGTTATTTGAGCAGCGAGGCTGTGCCCCCAGCACCATGGCCGCATGAAGGTTATGCCTGAAATAAATACACAAAAACAGTATTCTTTTAAACACTGCTGGACCATTAGATTCAGCATTTAAACCCATTTCTAATAATCAGTGTAGTATAACGAGGTGCACTTACCAGGAAAAATTCAGCATGTCTGACATGGTGGCTGGCTGCATCGACATCTGCCTCAGAGAGCAGAGCTATGGCATCTGCCGGGGAGAGGGGAGCATGGCTTCTCTGAGCTCACTACCTCTTCCTCCTGGCATTCTATTTTGTTTACTCCACCTACCTATGTTCTAACGTATCAGCTGAAGCGGATTCTTTCTTTAATTAATCAATAAACTTCTTCTGTCACTTTATCCTTTCAACAGCTTGCCCATATAAATCTCCCATGTGTCTTCTGTTGTATAATCTTTCATTTGTAAAGAACTTGCACTCTCAGGGGAGGATTTTTCTGACATCTCTGTGGATGGAGATCATATGAGGAAGATCAGATGAGCAACCATGACAACTCTAATGCTGTAGAGTTAGGTGGACCAGAGATTGATGGCTGACATTCCTGTGCTATGCATCAGATGCCCCTGAACTCTGGCCCTGTTGACAGACAGGCAGACATCAAGTTGGTCACACATACTTAACTCATTCGGGTTCACAGATACTGTAAATGGAGTTTTAATTCTTGTCCTAAACAAATAAAAATCCAAGATTAAGAGAAGAGAAGAGCCTGAAGTAAGGCCTCAAAATGGTTCATTTTGCAAAGGAAACGTTACCTGCCTCCATGTATGCTGTCTCCCTTTCTTAGTCAAATCCATCCTTCCAGTGTCTAGCTAACAGCTAACCATAGGATTGAACCCAACTGCCTTTGATTTCTGAAATAAGTGCTGTCCCCTTAAGGTCTCATAACAGCACAGGAAGGTTTGTAAGACTGTCCCAGCAACAATTTAAAGCAATTCTAGGACACCAAAGATCAGCAAATTTGGTTAATTGGTAATATAGATCGTTCTGATGGGACAAAATAATTTAGAATTAAAAAAAAAACAGATTGGTGTACTCACGATGAATTTATGTGATATGGCACACACAGGCTTCTGGTTCTGAATACTTCATGCTCGGTGGGTTTTGGAGATTGTCGTGACCCTGAACCTAGCTGGAGACTTTGGGGCCTTGAAAGGACAAGACTTAAAATTTCAGGACATCCTTGTACTTGGTCCCCACTGTTTACTGATTTCCTTACAGAGAATGAGCAGCCATCTACTCCTGCTGCCATGCCTTCCCCACATGAACAGAGAGAAGACCCTATACACACAGGTCGCTTGTATCACATGTGAAGGCATAAGTCACAAACAAACTCCCACAGCAGTTTAGAATTGTGATTAATAGAATGATTAGTTCTTGAAAGGGGAAAAACTTAGAGATCACAATCCCTTACAAAAGCCCTCTGCAGGATCAGAAAAGGAGCCTAGTAGCCGGAAGGGAAGCTCAAGCAAGAGATCAATCTGAAGTTAGAAGTTGCTTTTTAAAAGAGAGAGAGACCACAACTCAATGGGCTGGTATCTCAGTGGCTATTCAGGAAACATCACAGTGAAAGGATCTGCTTCATGCATGAGAGTCACCGATGATTTCCCTTTAAGAAAAAAAAACCCATCAAAACTCCCAATAACATCATCAGCATTCAACAACATGTCTATGATTTCTTTGCCTTGCCTTTGATTGTGCAGTAAACGATGCTGATAGATAATCTGTGCAATTAATCCAAATTTCCTTGTAACCGACTTGACAGAATTGACAGGTTATCTTAAACACAGCAGGGAGTCACTCTACAATGGAACTGGTTCATCATCACCTATGTGACAGTGACATAATTAAGATCTTTCCTTTGTCTATAAATCTCATTATGTTCAACATGATATGTTGTCATACAGATTTCTTAGGGTTTTGTCCCACTGGTGGTTTCCTTGGTATGCTTACATAATTTTTGCCAGATCCAATCAGTTTTGCCATGCACTCTCAGCTCCACGTCATTGTGTTCCCCTTATGTTCCAGTCCAGGCATTTTAGACTTCTTGTAACTGTTGTAAGGGTATTTCATGTTCCACCTAAATGATTTAGGGTTTTATTTAGGCTGGGTTGTATCTTCTATCACTGAGTTCATTGACTTTGCTTGGGCGTAATTCCTGGGACACTGAGCCTAACTCCTGGGGGATTCCTCCAGTTATTTCTACTTTCTTTGATAGTTTACACTCTCACTATTACTGTGAGAGTGTTTCTGTAGCAAATATTCTTCTCAAGATGAGAAGAAACTTCAATATTACAATCCATTTGTTATTGTGATTTAAATACACACACACAAACACACACAAGTTAATTCACATACACTGATGATATCTCAATTAATGGGGCCATTCTGGGGATGTCAAGATCGATATCTCTCGAGTGGTTCTCAGAAGGCCATAGGGTGACCCTCTCTAGGTATTTAAGCAGGGAGGAGAAATTGACCGCACTGTGACATGTCCCTAGGAACTATGTGTGCTTTGTCCCATAGTCAGACTGATGACTGACTATCTTGAAAACCACCATGGAACTTTTGTTTGGCAAATGATGAAGATCAAGTCAGGGTCAAAATCAGAAAACTAGATGGAGCTTCCAAGCTCCAGTGGAAGAGCAGATGGATGGAGAAAAAGAGCAAGGCTGTCAGGAATATAATGGCTTGGTCCACACTATGAGACACTGTGCCTGAACTAAGGGGATTTCAACTAATCCAGTGACCTGGGAATGAAAGAACATGGGATCAAACTGGAAGCTCTGAATGTGACTGACAATTGGGGCAGACGAAGAAGCCAAAGATAATGGCACTTGCAATTGTCTGCATATCATACACTGGCTTTTTGTGATCATATTTTTTGTTGATGCATACCTTCCTAAATCTGGATGGATGAAGGGTGGGCTTGGACTTCCCACAGCTCAAAGTACCCTGCCCTCTATTTGGACTGGTGTTTGAGTGGAGAGGTTTATTTGCGGAGCAAGAAGAATGTGGGAGGAGGAAGAGAAGTGGAAAGTTTGATAATTATTATTATGAAGTAATGGAAAAATCAATAGAAAATAACCAATGAGGACATTGGAGCTAGGAAAAAAAAAAACATTCATGTGAGTTGTTGACTCAGACCAAAAATTATTTTACAGAAAAAAAACACATAAAGCGGTTGAGTTACTTGGAAAATATGACTAATGTAATTGGGAAGAAGATTGGGGTTTTTATTTTGGGTCTTCATGGGGCTGTATGAGCAGCATTTTAGGACCTGTATGCTGGATATTTCTGGGGGTTAGTAGGGAAGAAACCTGGCTAGGAGGAGTTTTATGACATAAGTAGAGCCTTGATGATGTCACAAAGCTTTGGTTGGGGGTGGCAACTCTGTTCCACATGAAGCACTAGTCTTCTGTGAAGGTGGGCTTACTATCTTCACGGTGGCTGAGGAGGTCAGTTCAGCTCTTGGGCTCCACAACTGTTCAACCGAATTTCCAGAAGTTGGAATCTAGAGAGCCAAGATATTTTCTTTTGGTAAATATGTTTAGGAAGCAACCAGGACCTCTGTAGTCAAAGAAAGGTTTCTTTCAAATCTGCTCTGGGTCCAAAATTTATGTCGTTAAGAGCTCCTATATTTGATAGCTGGGGGACAGTTAATGTCGGGTATTCTCCCCACTCTATCTTTGCTAAACATGTCCAATTCCTCAGTCCACTTAAATGGCAAAGATCCTCTTTGTCCATATGTGTTTTAAAAGATAATTATTTCTAATAGGTGCCGGTGCACAGATTAATGTTTCTTTCTTTTGGCAGTTTGACTCACAGTACTCACTTCTCTAATGAAGATACAGAATATCTTTATGTAATCAACCTGGATCTGGATCAGGAGACACAATAGAGAGAGCCAGTGGACTGGAGTGCCATGACCTTGGGCAGGTGGTTATAGATCAGCCAACTAACCAGTAGCTTGAGAGGTAAGGAGAGGAGTGGCTGTTCTTTGAATTCTTTGCCATCTGTTCAGATATTTCTTTCTCACTTTAGGTATAGGCATAGCTTCCTCTCTCATTGATATAGTAAGTCAGGAAGTAGGTTTCTCAGTAGAGGTCAATTGCATTTTGCAGCAGGAATATGTCTCTTATACACATATACTGAGCTCTAGACAAGAGTTTGATACTTTTCCTATTAATTTCTTAAGAACATATTCCATTTAGGTATCCAAATCTATTCAGCCCTGCCTTTTTCACCTGCTCCAAAGTTATTCCTAAAAAGAGCCTTGACCTCACATCCTCACCTTCTTATCCTTGCAGGCACTTATGGTGGAGGAAACCACTTTGTGTCTGATTTAAACTGAAGAGTTTTTCCTATGCAAAGATTGGCAGCTATGAAGCCCAAGCACAGAAACAGAGCCAAGAGACAGTGGAACAGGAGTGCTGTGGCCTATCTCAGAAAGTCTCCCGCCATGATGAAGATGCCTCTCAGTATGAGTTGCATGCCACATCTCCAGAAGAAGAATGGGCCATCGCTCCAGAAGCAAAAACTTAGTAAGATTTTTGAGGCCATGGAGAATATTGTTGGCCGCAGAATTTCTCATGGCTGGAAGGAAGCCAATGAACCAGTCACCCATTGGAAAGCCATCATTCTAGATCAACTGCCAACATATCCCTCTCTCTATTTGTTGAAATATGATGGGATTGATTGTGTCTATGGCTTGGAGCTTCATAGTGATGAAAGGATTTTAAACCTGAAGATCCTGCCTAATAATGTGCCATTTCCTCAGGTGACAGACACTCATCTCTCAAACACCATAGTTGGCAGAGCAGTGAAACATATATTCATGGGCACAAATGGCTCTAAGAATGACTGGAACGGGATGGTCCTAGAAGAGGTGCCAATCATGAAGACCTGGTTTTATATTACCTACAAGAAAGATCCGGTCTTGTACATTTACCACCTCCTGGATGACTACCTGGAAGGCAACCTCCACATCATGCCAGGCTCTAAGGAAGAGTGGAGTGGCGTGGTCCCAGATGAGGTGCAGACCATAACGACCTGTTTCTACATTGTCAACGAGAATGATCCGGTCCTGTACCTTTAACAACATCATCATGATTCCATTGAAGGCAACCTCCACATCACGCCTGAATGTCCTCCAGTAGAGGTGACTTTGGAATTAGGCAGGGATTCCTTGGAGGGCAAAAGAGTGCAGTACAACAAAAAAGATGGAACCAGAGATAGGTAAAATTATTTGCCAAGTTCCCAACAAACCTTCTGTGTATTTCATCAAGTTTGATAATGACTTCCATATCTATGTCTATGATTTGGTGAAGATCTGTTAAAGTGAAATTCTCAAATTTTGAGGGGCAGACTTAATTCTATCTTTGGGAATGTGTTTTTTCAGAGATACCTCAGGTCTTCTATGAATCCTGGTATCTTTTCCAATGGATTATTCTTTCTCAAAGAATAAAAATTTGTTAACATGTTGTGTTATTTGGTCAATGATGGATTGTGTTTGGTGGATGGGGCATCACAGAAATACATGCCTCAAAACAAAGCAGGATTTATGGTCTTTTCCGCTTGGAGAGTAAAGGACTGGGGATGCGTGGTGTGGTAAAGGACAAGATGGCTGTCAAGGAAGCAGTGAAGAGGGGACAAAAAGTTGTATGATCTCGGGGCGGTATGAAGCTTGAGGGAAAACCATGTCAAATGGAAAGATGTGACCGATATCAGCGTGAGGTATTGGGACTTAAGAGGATAAAGAGTAGATTAATCAGGAAGGGACACAAATGTATACTCAAAATCAGAGAAAATTAGGTTTCATTTGATGAATGGTTTAATTCGTACTGGCTGTAAGTCAAAGGATGTTTGATCTCCACTAGAGCATGTTGCTTAGTGAAAAGTGTCTCCGCTCAGTTGCTCTTCTCCAGTAAGTTGGACATCAAGCTACCTACTTAGTTTTGCCAGAATTCTGTCTGCCACCTACTTTGTCATGCCTGGATTCGGTATGCCTTGAACTCTCATAGGTCTTATCCATGCCATCCAACCCTTGTCAGTTCATTTAAATAATTGCCCTGCCATATCTGGAAAACAGTGTTCCCTTTCATTGATCATGTTCTGTAGTACTTGGGCTATAAAACTCATGAACACACTCACCCACACACAGGATAAACATGTACATATGATGCCCACTAGTGTGTGACATGCACACATATGATGAATGCACCGAACTCCATAATATCAGTAAAGTAGGGAATCCATGATGCTAGGTGGAGTCTGGCAAAGACCCCACACACCCATCAAACCGCCAAATACCAGTATGGTACTGATGTCTGACTCCCATCCTGTAAGGAACCTGCCATCCTGTAACTGGGCTATTTTTGGTTCCTTCATCTTCACAAACTTGGTTAAAATGTTAGAGTTGTCAAACTGGGAGTTAGGGTCCAGCATGTAGATCAGCTGTCCCAGGTCAGGTGATTTGGCTACAATTTGGGTGAGAAATTGTACCAGGGAATTCTGGTACACCCTCTCCTCTTCTTCTCCCTGTCCTCATCATCACTCTTGTGGGTGGGCCTGGAGCACAAAGAAGGTAAAATGGAATAAGCCTCCTCCTTAGTGGAAAACCTTGTCAATCCTTAATTTGACCTGACTCTCTGAGGGAATGCAGAACATTATTTCCTACTAGGTCTCCTCATTCATTAGTTCACTCATTTTTCCAAGGAATGATTGAATTCATCCATTCTTCCTTGTCTCTCTCTCTTCATTCTTCCCTTCTTCCATTTCCCCCTTGATTGTAGAAATTTGAGCAGCAGGGCTGCATCCCCATGGGGCCGCCTTGTAAGGTTATGCTCCGAAATAACAACACAAAACTATTCATTTCAACACTGCCTGCCCCATTATTTTCAGCCTCTTAACCCATGTCTAATAATGTATGTTGCAGCACGAGGTGCGTTTAGAAGGAAAGATTTAGCATGTCTGACCTGGTGGCTGGCTGTATCGCCATCTGCCTCAGAGTGCAGAGCTACCATTTCTGCCGATGGCAGAGGTGCATGGCATCTCTAAGCTCAATTCCTATTCCTCCCAGCATTCTCTTATGTTTATTCCACCCACCTATGTTCTAACCTTTCAGGCCAAACAGTTTCTTTATTTAATTAACCAATGACCTATACTCCATCATTACTCCTATTTCTGTTTAAACAAGAATGGAATCTTTAACTTTAACATAGCAAAATTACATATAACAAAACAGTTATCAAGCAAGAATTACAGTTACAATATTTATATCTATTTTATCTTTTATCATAACAATGGAAAACTATAACTATCTATCTCTTCTTCAACTCTATCAGAGACTCCAGAATAATACAGTATTACCTAAGTAAACAAAAAGTAAGTCATTTTCAAACTCTAGAAATGACAGAGACATCTCGCTATCTGGACAGTCACCCAAAGTTCCTCTGTACCGTTGGTGTTTCCATCCTCAGCCTACAGGCCCATAGTTTCCAGCAGACATTTCCATGAAGCAGGAAATTTCAAAGGCAGTCACTATCTGCTTGTCTTGAAGAATGTTTTGCTGACCCTTTCCTGAATCAGGAACACGGAAAGATCATCTCACCTTTAGGCAAGTTCAGTAGTCCTCTCTCTGAGTGTTTTCTGTATACAGTTTATGCAACAATCCAGGCAAGAGCAGTTTCTTCCCCAAATGGCTATCAAACTCCATAAGGATCCTCTTTGATGCCCATCTTCTTCCTGAAGTAGATATGTGCTGCCAAGAGTAGAGTGTCTCACTGTCATGAAAAACCCTAAGGTACTAAAACATTAAATAGCCTATTTTGTAGTCTAGAGAGATATGAATAATGCCTATCTAACTGAAATATATATATATATATATATATATATATATATATATATATATGGAGCTAGAAAATCTAACTAACATGACTACAAACTTGACTATTATTAATGATTATCCATTAATAACCTATATACATTCTATTTTTAAATGAACTACACAATCACAATACATTAATTAAGATCAAAAATGCATATACATATAACACAATTGACCCAAAATCTCTATCAGTAAAGCAAAATCTATAGTAATGCAAATATTCATATCTATATCACATCCCACTTTAAATGTAAAAGAATGTTTATAAGCCATATTTGGGAACGTGGGTGCAACTTTTTCTCTCCAAAATGCTTCCTGCTGAATGGTGGCATCATTATTGATTTATCTCAGTTGGCAGTTGAGCGAAGCAATTTTTTAAAGGTGTTCACAGCAACCTTTAAGTAGGGCGTGGTCCATCCTACCATATTAGGATAGAGGCATCCACAGACTATCACCCTCTGTGAAAACAAAATAGAAACTCCTTTCCAAAGCATCATGTCCTTAGATCCAAATTTCAAAGTCAAGGCATTTTCAAAATATCTATGTTGGATTATTTCAGCAGCTTTTATAAAGAAACAGCTTTTAGCAGCTATTGCTACTGCCTCAAAACTCAAATGATTCAAAAACAGCATAATAGCATACAATATCAAAATTCGCTGTGAATTTTCCATCTTTGTGCGCTTCAATTTAACCTCTATTTTGTTTATTTTTCCTTTGTATTTTTTGCCTTTTGAGACAGGTTCTCTGTATCTTTGACCTGGAATAACTCTGTATACCTGTCTGTCCTTGAAGTCTCAGAGATCTGCCTCTCTCTGCCTTTCAGGCATTGGGATTAAAGGTGTATGCTACTAAACATTGAACTCACAAAGATCTGTTTGTCTCTGCCTTCAAGGCACTGGGATTAAAGGCGTGTGCTACCTCACCTTGAAGGTACAGAGGTCAATCTCCCTCTGCCTCCCATGTGTTGGGTTTACAGGTGGGTCCTACCACACCCAACAACTCTCTTTCTTTTTTTAACTTTAAGAACTTCAAATTTTAGCCTGCACATATTTTTAACACACTGTAAATCATTTAAAAATTTTCTTTGTCTTTGAATCTCTCTTTACTCTATTTCTCTCTCTGTTTTTCTGACCACATGAGTCTTTCATTTACCAAGCAATCTCAGTAGGACTAAAGCCGTGGCTTTGCTGGCCAGATGTAGCCCATTACTTAGCTTTCTGCCATTCCAAACTTGTGGATGAGGTACCGAACAGAGCCGCATTCAGTGCCACAAGTCTACAGTGTTTCAAGGTCCTTGCCATCAAAGAGGCTGCAACAGACAACACTCAAGCCCCCTTTCTGTAGCTGGCCCTCCTTCCTCAAACAGTCAGAGTTTGCCCAGGCAGGATGGCCCAGGAAGCCGGCATTTTAAAACAACACAGTTTGTTTTCCTGCTACTGCTTAAAACATACAAGCATTCAGTTGGCTTGTATCAACACCATTTAAATGTTTTGTGGCAAGACCTCTTAAGGGCTGCAGGGTTTTGCAGCTGTAGCTGAGTCAGCAAGCCTCTTTTAGATGGGAGGCTTTGCTTTCTTCTAGCAAGCAGAGCAGACCAAGAAATCGCTGCTACCAAGAAAACATGCTTTACTCTTTCCCAAGCTTTCTCAGGCTTTCAGTGGATTCAGTTGTCCACAAGGCTGCAAGCCATTGTGTAGTTATTTGAGCAGCGAGGCTGTGTCCCCAGCACCATGGCCGCATGAAGGTTATGCCTGAAATAAATACACAAAAACTGTATTCTTTTAAACACTGCTGGCCCATTAGATTCAGCATTTAAACCCATTTCTAATAATCAGTGTAGTATAACGAGGTGCACTTACCAGGAAAAATTCAGCATGTCTGACATGGTGGCTGGCTGCATCGACATCTGCCTCCGAGAGCAGAGCTATGGCATCTGCCGGGGAGAGGGGAGCATGGCTTCTCTGAGCTCACTACCTCTTCCTCCCGGCATTCTATTTTGTTTACTCCACCTACCTATGTTCTAACCTATCAGCTGAAGTGGATTCTTTCTTTAATTAATCAATAAACTTCTTCTGTCACTTTATCCTTTCAACAGCTTGCCCATAGAAATCTCCCATGTGTCTTCTGTTGTGTAATCTTTCATTTGTAAAGAACTTGCACTCTCAGGGGAGGATTTTCTGACATCCCTGTGGATGGAGATCATATGAGGAAGATCAGATGAGCAACCATGACAACTCTAATGCTGTAGAGTTAGGTGGATCAGAGATTGATGGCTGACATTCCTGTGCTATGCATCAGATGCCCCTGAACTCTGGCCCTGTTGACAGACAGGCAGACATCAAGTTGGTCACACATACTTAACTCATTCGGGTTCACAGATACTGTAAATGGAGTTTTAATTCTTCTCCTAAACTAATAAAAAAAACCAAGATTAGGAGAATAGAAGAGCCTGAAGTAAGGCCTCAAAATGGTTCATTTTGCAAAGGAAACGTTACCTGCCTCCATGTATGCTGTCTCCCTTTCTTAGTCAAATCCATCCTTCCAGTGTCTAGCTAACAGCTAACCATAGGATTGAACCCAACTGCCTTTGAATTCTGAAATAAGTGCTGTCCCCTTAAGGTCTCATAACAGCACAGGAAGGTTTGTAAGACTGTCCCAGCAACAATTTAAAGCAATTCTAGGACACCAAAGATGCAGCAAATTTGGTTAATTGGTAATATAGATCGTTCTGATGGGACAAAATAATTTAGAATTAAAAAAAAACAGATTGGTGTACTCACGATGAATTTATGTGATATGGCACACACAGGCTTCTGGTTCTGAATACTTCATGCTCGGTGGGTTTTGGAGAGTGTCGTGACCCTGAACCTAGCTGGAGGCTTTGGGGCTTAGAAAGGACAAGACTTAATATTTCAGGACATCCTTGTACTTGGTGCCCACTGTTTACTGATTTCCTTACAGAGAATGAGCAGCCATCTACTCCTGCTGCCATGCCTTCCCCACATGAACAGAGAGAAGACCCTATACACACAGGTCGCTTGTATCACATGTGAAGGCATAAGTCACAAACAAACTCCCACAGCAGTTTAGAATTGTGATTAATAGAATGATTAGTTCTTGAAAGGGGAAAAACTTAGAGATCACAATCCCTTACAAAAGCCCTCTGCAGGATCAGAAAAGGAGCCTAGTAGCCGGAAGGGAAGCTCAAGCAAGAGATCAAGCTAAAGGTAGAAGTTGCTTTTTAAAAGAGAGAGAGACCACAACTCAATGGGCTGGTATCTCAGTGGCTATTCAGGAAACATCACAGAGAAAGGATCGGCTTCATGCATGAGAGTCACCGATGATTTCCCTTTAAGAAAAAAACCCATCAAAACTCCCAATAACATCATCAGCATTCAACAACATGTCTATGATTTCTTTGCCTTGCCTTTGATTGTCCAGTAAATGATGCTGATAGTTAATCTGTGCAATTAATGCAAATTTCCTTGTAACTGACTAGACAGAATTGACAGGTTATCTTAAACACAGCAGGGAGTCACTCTACGATGGAACTGGTTCATCATCACCTGTGTGACAGTGACATAATTAAGATCTTTCCTTTGTCTATAAATCTCATTATGTTCAACATGATATGTTGTCATACAGATTTGTTAGGGTTTTGTCCCACTGGTGGTTTCCTTGGTATGCTTACATAATTTTTGCCAGATCCAATCAGTTTGCCATGCATTCTCAGCTCCACATCATTGTGTTCCCCTTATGTTCCAGTCCAGGCATTTTAGACCTCTTGTAACTGTTGTAAGAGTATCTCATGTTCCACCTAAATGATTTAGGATTTTATTTAGGCTGGGTTTATCTTCCATCACTGAGTTCATTGACTTTCCTTGGGCGTAATTCCTGGGACACTGAGCCTAACTCCTGGGGGATTCCTCCAGTTATTTCTCCTTTCTTATATAGTTTACACTCTCACTATTACTGTGAGAGTGTTTCTGTAACAAATATTCTTCTCAAGATGAGAAGAAACTTCAATATTACAATCCATTTGTTATTGTGATTTAAATACACACACACAAACACACACAAGTTAGTGCACATACACTGATGATATCTCAATTTATGGGGCCATTCTGGGGATGTCAAGATCGATATCTCTCGAGTGGTTCTCAGAAGGCCATAGGGTGACCCTCTCTAGGTACTTAAGCAGGGAGGAGAATTTGACCACACTGTGACATGTCCCTAGGAAATATGTCATAGTCAGACTGATGACTGACTATCTTGAAAACCACCATGGAACTTTTGTTTGGCAAATGATGGAGATCAAGTCAGGGTCAAAATCAGAAAACTAGATGGAGCTTCCAAGCTCCAGTGGAAGAGCAGATGGATGGAGAAAAAGAGCAAGGATGTCAGGAATATAAGGGCTTGGTCCACACTATGAGACACTGTGCCTGAACTAAGGGGATTTCAACTAATCCAGTGACCTGGGAATGAAAGAACATGGGATCAAACTGGAAGCTCTGAATGTGGCTGACAATTGGGGCAGACGGAGAAGCCAAAGATAATGGCACTTGCAATTGTCTGCATATCATACACTGGCTTTTTGTGATCATATTTTTTGTGGATGCATACCTTGCTAAATCTGGATGGATGAAGGGTGGGCTTGGACTTCCCACAGCTCAAAGTACCCTGCCCTCTATTTGGACTGGTGTTTGAGTGGAGAGGTTTATTTGCGGAGCAAGAAGAATGTGGAAGGAGGAAGAGAAGTGGAAAGTTTGATAATTATTATTATGAAGTAATGGAAAAATCAATAGAAAATAACCAATCAGGACATTGGAGCTAGGAAAAAAAACATTCATGTGAGTTGTTGACTCAGACCAAAAATTATTTTACAGAAAAAAAACACATAAAGCGGTTGAGTTACTTCGAAAATATGACTCAAGTAATTGGGAAGAAGACGGGGGTTTTTATTTTGGGTCTACATGGGGCTGTATGAGCAGCATTTTAGGACCTGTATGCTGGATATTTCTGGGGGTTAGTAGGAAAGAAAACTGGCTAGGAGGAGTTTTATGACATAAGTAGGGCCTTGATGATGTCACAAAGCTTTGGTTGGGGGTGGCAACTCTGTTCCTCATGAAGCACTAGTCTTCTGTGAAGGTGGGCTTACTGTCTTCACGGTGGCTGAGGAGGTCAGTTCAGCTCTTGGGCTCCACAACTGTTCAACCGAATTTCCAGAAGTTGGAATCTAGAGCCAAGATATTTTCTTTTGGTAAATATGTTTAGGAAGCAACTAGGACCTCTGTAGTCAAAGAAAGGTTTCTTTCAAATCTGCTCTGGGTCCAAAATTTATGTCGTTAACAGCTCCTATATTTGATAGCTGGGGGACGGTTAATGTCGGGTATTCTCCCCACTCTATCTTTGCTAAACATGTCCAATTCCTCAGTCCACTTAAATGGCAAAGATCCTCTTTGTCCATATGTGTTTTAAAAGATAATTATTTCTAATAGGTGCTGTTGCACAGATTAATGTTTCTTTCTTTTGGCAGTTTGACTCACAGTACTCACTTCTGTAATGAAGATACAGAATATCTTTATGTAATCAACCTGGATCTGGATCAGGAGACACAATAGAGAGAGCCAGTGGACTGGAGTGCCATGACCTTGGGCAGGTGGTTATAGATCAGCCAACTAACCAGTAGCTTGAGAGGTAAGGAGAGGAGTGGCTGTTCTTTGAATTCTTTGCCATCTGTTCAGATATTTCTTTCTCACTTTAGGTATAGGCATAGCTTCCTCTCTCATTGATATAGTAAGTCAGGAAGTAGGTTTCTCAGTAGAGGTCAATTGCATTTTGCAGCAGGAATATGTCTCTGATACACATATACTGAGCTGTAGACAAGAGTTTGATACTTTTCCTATTAATTTCTTAAGAACATATTCCATTTAGGTATCCAAATCTATTCAGCCCTGCCTTTTTCACCTGCTCCAAAGTTATTCCTAAAAACAGCCTTGACCTCACATGCTCACCTTCTTATCCTTGCAGGCACTTATGGTGGAGGAAACCACTTTGTGTCTGATTTAAACTGAAGAGTTCTTCCTATGCAGAGATTGGCAGCTATGAAGCCCAAGCACAGAAACAGAGCCAAGAGACAGTGGAACAGGAGTGCTGTGGCCTATCTCAGAAAGTCTCCCGCCTTGATAAAGATGCCTCTCAGTATGAGTGGCATGCCACATCTCCAGAAGAAGAATGGGCCATCGCTCCAGAAGCAAAAACTTAGTAAGCCTTTTGAGGCCCTGGAGAATATTGTTGGCTGCAGAATATCTCATGGCTGGAAGGAAGCCAATGAACCAGTCACCCATTGGAAAGCCATCATTCTAGATCAACTGCCAACATATCCCTCTCTCTATTTGTTGAAATATGATGGGATTGATTGTGTCTATGGCTTGGAGCTTCATAGTGATGAAAGGATTTTAAACCTGAAGATCCTGCCTAATAATGTGCCATTTCCTCAGGTGACAGACACTCATCTCTCAAACACCATAGTTGGCAGAGCAGTGAAACTTACATTCATGGGCACAAATGGCTCTAAGAATGACTGGAACGGGATGGTCCTAGAAGAGGTGCCAATCATGAAGACCTGGTTTCATATTACCTACAAGAAAGATCCGGTCTTGTACATTTACCACCTCCTGGATGACTACCTGGAAGGCAACCTCCACATCATGCCAGGCTCTAAGGAAGAGTTGAGTGGCGTGGTCCCAGATGAGGTGCAGACCATAACGACCTGTTTCTACATTGTCAACGAGAATGATCCGGTCCTGTACCTTTACCAACATCATGATGATTCCATTGAAGGCAACCTCCACATCACGCCTGAATGTCCTCCAGTAGAGGTGACTTTGGAATTAGGCAGGGATTCCTTGGAGGGCAAAAGTGTGCAGTACAACAAAAAAGATGGAACCAGAGATAGGTAAAATTATTTGCCAAGTTCCCAACAAACCTTCTGTGTATTTCATCAAGTTTGATAATGACTTCCATATCTATGTCTATGATTTGGTGAAGATCTGTTAAAGTGAAATTCTCAAATTTTGAGGGGCAGACTTAATTCTCTCTGTGGGAATGTGTTTTTTCAGAGACACCTCAGGTCTTCTATGAATCCTGGTATCTTTTCCAATGGATTATTCTTTCTCAAAGAATAAAAATTTGTTAACATGTTGTGTTATTTGGTCAATGATGGATTGTGTTTGGTGGATGGGGCATCACAGAAATACATGCCTCAAAACAAAGCAGGATTTATGGTCTTTTCCGCTTGGAGAGTAAAGGACTGGGGATGCGTGGTGTGGTAAAGGACAAGATGGCTGTCAAGGAAGCAGTGAAGAGGGGACAAAAAGTTGTATGATCTCGGGGCGGTATGAAGCTTGAGGGAAAACCATGTCAAATGGAATGGTGTGACTGATATCAGCGTGAGGTATTGGGACTTAAGAGGATAAAGAGTAGATTAATCAGGAAGGGACACAAATGTATACTCAAAATCAGAGAAAATTAGGTTTCATTTGGTGAATGGCTTAATTCGTACTGGCTGTAAGTCAAAGGATGTTTGATCTCCACGAGAGCATGTTGCTTAGTGAAAAGTGTCTCCGCTCAGTTGCTCTTCTCCAGTAAGTTGGACAACAAGCTACCTACTTAGTTTTGCCAGAATTCTGTCTGCCACCTACTTTGTCATGCCTGGATTCGGTATGCCTTGAACTCTCATAGGTCTTATCCATGCCATCCAACCCTTGTCAGTTCATTTAAATAATTGCCCTGCCATATCTGGAAAACAGTGTTCCCTTTCATTGATCATGTTCTGTAGTACTTGGGCTATAAAACTCATGAACACACTCACCCACACACAGGATAAACATGTACATATGATGCCCACTAGTGTGTGACATGCACACATATGATGAATGCACCGAACTCCATAATATCAGTAAAGTAGGGAATCCATGATGCTAGGTGGCGTCTGGCAAAGACCCCACACACCCATCAAACCGCCAAATACCAGTATGGTACTGATGTCTGACTCCCATCCTGTAAGGAACCTGCCATCCTGTAACTGGGCTATTTTTGGTTCCTTCATCTTCACAAACTTGGTTAAAATGTTAGAGTTGTCAAACTGGGAGTTAGGGTCCAGCATGTAGATCAGCTGTCCCAGGTCAGGTGATTTGGCTACAATTTGGGTGAGAAATTGTACCAGGGAATTCTGGTACACCCTCTCCTCTTCTTCTCCCTGTCCTCATCATCACTCTTGTGGGTGGGCCTGGAGCACAAAGAAGGTAAAATGGAATAAGCCTCCTCCTTAGTGGAAAACCTTGTCAATCCTTAATTTGACCTGACTCTCTGAGGGAATGCAGCACATTTTTTCCTACTAGGTCTCCTCATTCATTGGTTCCCACATTTTTCCAATGAATGATTGAATTCATCCATTCTTCCTTGTCTCTCTCTCTTCTTTCTTCCCTTCTTCCATTTCCCCCTTGATTGTAGAAATTTGAGCAGCAGGGCTGCATCCCCATGGGGCCGCCTTGTAAGGTTAGGCTCCGAAACAACAACACAAAACTATTCATTTCAACACTGCCTGACCCATTATTTTCAGTCTCTTAACCCATGTCTAATAATGTATGTTGCAGCACGAGGTGCGCTTAGAAGGAAAGATTTAGCATGTCTGACCTGGTGGCTGGCTGTATCGCCATCTGCCTCAGAGTGCAGAGCTACCATTTCTGCCCATGGCAGAGGTGCATGGCATCTCTAAGCTCAATTCCTATTCCTCCCAGAATTCTCTTTTGTTTATTCCACCCACCTATGTTCTAACCTTTCAGGCCAAACAGTTTCTTTATTTAATTAAACAATGACCTATACTCCATCATTACTCCTATTTCTGTTTAAACAAGAACGGAATCTTTAACTTTAACATAGCAAAATTACATATAACAAAACAGTTATCAAGCAAGAATTACAGTTACAATATTTATATCTATTTTATCTTTTATCATAACAATGGAAAACTATAACAATCTATCTGTTCTTCAACTCCATCAGAGACTCAAGAGTAATACAGTATTACCTAAGCAAACAAAAAGTAAGCCATTTTCAAACTCTAGAAATGACAGAGACATCTCGCTGCCTGGACAGTCACCCAAAGTTCCTCTGTACCGTTGGTGTTTCCATCCTCAGCCTACAGGCCCATAGTTTCCAGCAGACATTTCCATAAAGCAGGAAATTTCAAAGGCAGTCACTATCTGCTTGTCTTGAAGAATGTTTTGCTGACCCTTTCCTGAATCAGGAACACGAAAAGATCATCTCACCTTTAGGCAAGTTCAGTAGTACTCTCTCTGAGTGTTTTCTATGTACAGTTTATGCAACAATCCAGGCAAGAGCAGTTTCTTCCCCAAATGGCTATCAAACTCCATAAGGATCCTCTTTGATGCCCATCTTCTTCCTGAAGTAGATATGTGCTGCCAAGAGTAGAGTGTCTCACTGTCATGAAAAACCCTAAGGTACTAAAACATTAAATAGCCTATTTTGTAGTCTAGAGAGATATGAATAATGCCTATCTGACTGAAATATATATATCTATGTAGCTAGAAAATCTAACTAACATGACTACAAACTTGACTATTATTAATGATTATCCATTAATAACCTATATACATTATATTTTTAAATGAACTACACAATCACAATACCTTAATGAAGATCCAAAATGCATATACATATAACAAAATTGACCTAAAATCTCTATCAGTAAAGCAAAATCTATACTAATGCAAATATTCATATCTATATCACATCCCACTTTAAATGTAAAAGAACGTTTATAAGCCATATTTGGGAACGTGGGTGCAGTTTTTTCTCTCCAAAATGCTTCCTGCTGAATGGTGGCATCATTATTGATTTATCTCAGTTGGCAGTGGAGCGAAGCAATTTTTTAAAGGTGTTCACAGCAACCTTTAAGTAGAGCGTGGTCCATCCTACCATATTAGATTAGAGGCATCCACAGACTACCACCCTCTGTGAAAACAAAATAGAAACTCCTTTCCAAAGCATCATGTCCTTAGATCCAAATTTCAAAGTCAAGGCATTTTCAAAATATCTATGTTGGATTATTTCAGCAGCTTTTATAAAGAAACATCTTTTAGCAGCTATTGCTACTGCCTCAAAATTCAAATGATTCAAAAAGAGCATAATAGCATACAATATCAAAATTCGCTGTGAATTTTCCATCTTTGTGCGCTTCAATTTAACCTCTTTTGTTTGTTTTCCTTTTTATTTTTTGCCTTTTGAGACAGGTTCTCTGTATCTTTGACCTGGAATAACTCTGTATACCTGTCTGTCCTTGAAGTCTCAGAGATCTGCCTCTCTCTGCCTTTCAGGCATTGGGATTAAATGTGTATGCTACTACACATTGAACTCACAAAAATCTGTTTGTTTCTGCCTTCAAGGCACTGGGATTAAAGGCGTGTGCTACCTCACCCTAAAGGTACAGAGGTCAATCTCCCTCTGCCTCCCATGTTTTGGGTTTACAGATGTTTCCTACCACACCCAACAACTCTCTTCCTTTTTTTAACCTTAAGAACTTCAAATTTTAGCCTGCACATATTTTTAACACACTGTAAATCATTTAAAAATTTTCTTTGTCTTTGAATCTCTCTTTTCTCTATTTCTCTCTCTGTTTTTCTGACCACATGAGTCTTTCATTTACCAAGCAATCTCAGTAGGACTAAAGCCGTGGCTTTGCTGGCCAGATGTAGCCCATTCCTTAGCTTTCTGCCATTCCAACCTTGTGGCTGAGGTACCGAACAGAGCCGCATTCAGTGCCACAAGTCTACAGTGTTTCAAGGTCCTTGCTTCAAAGAGGCTGCAACAGACAACACTCAAGCCCCCTTTCTGTAGCTGGCCCTCCTTCCTCAAACAGTCAGAGTTTGCCCAGGCAGGATGGCCCAGAAAGCCGGCATTTTAAAACAACACAGTTTTTTTTCCTGCTACTGCTGAAAACATACAAGCATTCAGTTGGCTTTTATCAACACCATTTAAAAATGTTTTGTGGCAGGACCTCTTAAGGGCTGCAGGGTTTTGCAGCTGAAGCTGAGTCAGCAAGCCTCTTTTAGATGAGAGCCCTTGCTTTCTTCTAGCAAGCAGAGCAGACTGAGAAATCGCTGCTACCACGAAAACATGCTTTACTCTTTCCCAAGCTTTCTCAGGCTTTCAGTGGATTCCGTTGTCCACAAGGCTGCAAGATCATTCTGTAGTTATTTGAGCAGCGAGGCTGTGTCCCCAGCACCACGGCCGCATGAAGGTTATGCCTGAAATAAATACACAAAACTGTATTCTTTTAAACACTCCTGGACCATTAGATTCAGCATTTTAACCCATTTCTAATAATCAGTGTAGTATAAAGAGGTGCACTTACCAGGAAAAATTCAGCATGTCTGACATGGTGGCTGCCTGCATCGACATCTGCCTCAGAGAGCAGAGCTATGGCATCTGCCGGGGAGAGGGGAGCATGGCTTCTCTGAGCTCACTACCTCTTCCTTCCGGCATTCTATTTTGTTTACTCCACCTACCTATGTTCTAACCTATCAGCTGAAGCGGATTCTTTCTTTAATTAATCAATAAACTTCTTCTGTCACTTTATCCTTTCAACAGCTTGCCCATATAAATCTCCCAAGTGTCTTCTGTTCTATAATCTTCATTTGTAAAGAACTGGCACTCTCAGGGGAGGATTTTTCTGACATCTCTGTGGATGGAGATCATATGAGGAAGATCTGATGAGCAACCATGACAACTCTAATGCTATAGAGTTAGGTGGACCAGAGATTGATGGCTGACATTCCTGTGCTATGCATCAGATGCCCCTGAACTCTGGCCCTGTTGACAGACAGGCAGACATCAAGTTGGTCACACATACTTAACTCATTCAGGTTCACAGATACTGTAAATGGAGTTTTATTTCGTCTCCTAAACTAATAAAAAAACCAAGATTAGGAGAAGAGAAGAGCCTGAAGTAAGGCCTCAAAATGGGTCATTTTGCAAAGGAAAGGTTACCTGCCTCCATGTATGCTGTCTCCCTTTCTTAGTCAAATCCATCCTTCCAGTGTCTAGCTGACAGCTAACCATAGGATTGAACCCAACTGCCTTTGAATTCTGAAATAAGTGCTGTCCCCTTAAGGTCTCATAACAGCACAGGAAGGTTTGTAAGACTGTCCCAGCAACAATTTAAAGCAATTCTAGGACACCAAAGATGCAGCAAATTTGGGTAATTGGTAATATAGATCGTTCTGATGGGACAAAATAATTTAGAATTAAAAAAAAAAACAGATTGGTGTACTCACGATGAATTTATGTGATATGGCACACACAGGCTTCTGGTTCTGAATACTTCATGCTCGGTGTGTTTTGGAGATTGTCGTGACCCTGAACCTAGCTGGAGGCTTTGGGGCCTTGAAAGGACAAGACTTAATATTTCAGGACATCCTTGTACTTGGTGCCCACTGTTTACTGATTTCCTTACAGAGAATGAGCAGCCATCTACTCCTGCTGCCATGCCTTCCCCACATGAACAGAGAGAAGACCCTATACACACAGGTCGCTTGTATCACATGTGAAGGCATAAGTCACAAACAAACTCCCACAGCAGTTTAGAATTGTGATTAATAGAATGATAAGTTCTTGAAAGGGGAAAAACTTAGAGATCACAATCCCTGACAAAAGCCCTCTGCAGGATCAGAAAAGGAGCCTAGTAGCCGGAAGGGAAGCTCAAGCAAGAGATCAAGCTGAAGGTAGAAGTTGCTTTTTAAAAGAGAGAGACCACAACTCAATGGGCTGGTATCTCAGTGGCTATTCAGGTAACATCACAGAGAAAGGATCTGCTTCATGCATGAGAGTCACCGATGATTTCCCTTGAAGAAAAAAACCCATCAAAACTCCCAATAACATCATCAGCATTCAACAACATGTCTATGATTTCTTTGCCTTGCCTTTGATTGTGCAGTAAATGATGCTGATAGTTAATCTGTGCAATTAATGCAAATTTCCTTGTAACTGACTAGACAGAATTGACAGGTTATCTTAAACACAGCAGGGAGTCACTCTACGATGGAACTGGTTCATCATCCCCTGTGTGACAGTGACATAATTGAGATCATTCCTTTGTCTATAAATCTCATTATGTTCAACATGATATGTTGTCATACAGATTTCTTAGGGTTTTGTCCCACTGGTGGTTTCCTTGGTATGCTTACATAATTTTTGCCAGATCCAATCAGTTTGCCATGCACTCTCAGCTCCACGTCATTGTGTTCCCCTTATGTTCCAGTCCAGGCATTTTAGACCTCTTGTAACTGTTGTAAGAGTATCTCATGTTCCACCTAAATGATTTAGGATTTTATTTAGGCTGGGTTTTATCTTCCATCACTGAGTTCATTGACTTTCCTTGGGTGTAATTCCTGGGACACTGAGCCTAACTCCTGGGGGATTCCTCCAGTTATTTCTCCTTTCTTAGATAGTTTACACTCTCACTATTACTGTGAGAGTGTTTCTGTAGCAAATATTCTTCTCAAGATGAGAAGAAACTTCAATATTACAATCCATTTGTTATTGTGATTTAAATACACACACACAAACACACACAAGTTAGTGCACATACACTGATGATATCTCAATTTATGGGGCCATTCTGGGGATGTCAAGATCGATATCTCTCGAGTGGTTCTCAGAAGGCCATAGGGTGACCCTCTCGAGGTACATAAGCAGGGAGGAGAAGTTGACCGCCTTGTGACAAGTCCCTAGGAACTATGTGTGCCTTGTACCATAGTCAGACTGATGACTGACTATCTTGAAAACCACCATGGAACTTTGTTTGGCAAATGATGGAGATCAAGTAAGGGTCAAAATCAGAAAACTAGATGGAGCTTCCAAGCTCCAGTGGAAGAGCAGATGGATGGAGAAAAAGAGCAAGGATGTCAGGAATATAAGGGCTTGGTCCACACTATGAGACACTGTGCCTGAACTAAGGGGATTTCAACTAATCCAGTGACCTGGGAATGAAAGAACATGGGATCAAACTGGAAGCTCTGAATGTGGCTGACAATTGGGGCAGACGAAGAAGGCAAAGATAATGGCACTTGCAATTGTCTGTATATCATACACTGGCTTTTTGTGATCATATTTTTTGTGGATGCATACCTTGCTAAATCTGGATGGATGAAGGGTGGGCTTGGACTTCCCACAGCTCAAAGTACCCTGCCCTCTATTTGGACTGGTGTTTGAGTGGAGAGGTTTATTTGCGGAGCAAGAAGAATGTGGGAGGAGGAAGAGAAGTGGAAAATTTGATAATTATTATTATGAAGTAATTGAAAAATCAATAGAAAATAACCACTGAGGACATTGGAGCTAGGAAAAAAAAAAACATTCATGTGAGTTGTTGACTCAGACCAAAAATTATTTTACAGAAAAAAAACACATAAAGGGGTTGAGTGACTTGGAAAATATGACTCAAGTAATTGGGAAGAAGATTGGGGTTTTTATTTTGGGTCTACATGGGGCTGTATGAGCAGCATTTTAGGACCTGTATGCTGGATATTTCTGGGGGTTAGTAGGGAAGAAACCTGGCTAGGAGGAGTTTTATGACATAAGTAGAGCCTTGATGATGTCACAAAGCTTTGGTTGGGGGTGGCAACTCTATTCCACATGAAGCACTAGTCTTCTGTGAAGGTGGGCTTACTATCTTCACGGTGGCTGAGGAGGTCAGTTCAGCTCTTGGGCTCCACAACTGTTCAACCGAATTTCCAGAAGTTGGAATCTAGAGAGCCAAGATATTTTCTTTTGGTAAATATGTTTAGGAAGCAACCAGGACCTCTGTAGTCAAAGAAAGGTTTCTTTCAAATCTGCTCTGGGTCCAAAATTTATGTCGTTAACAGCTCCTATATTTGATAGCTGGGGGACGGTTAATGTCGGGTATTCTCCCAACTCTATCTTTGCTAAAAATGTCCAATTCCTCAGTCCACTTAAATGGCAAAGATCCTCTTTGTCCATATGTGTTTTAAAAGATAATTATTTCTAATAGGTGCTGGTGCACAGATTAATGTTTCTTTCTTTTGGCAGTTTGACTCACAGTACTCACTTCTCTAATGAAGATACAGAATATCTTTATGTAATCAACCTGGATCTGGATCAGGAGACACAATAGAGAGAGCCAGTGGACTGGAGTGCCATGACCTTGGGCAGGTGGTTATAGATCAGCCAACTAACCAGTAGCTTGAGAGGTAAGGAGAGGAGTGGCTGTTCTTTGAATTCTTTGCCATCTGTTCAGATATTTCTTTCTCACTTTAGGTATAGGCATAGCTTCCTCTCTCATTGATATAGTAAGTCAGGAAGTAGGTTTCTCAGTAGAGGTCAATTGCATTTTGCAGCAGGAATATGTCTCTGATACACATATACTGAGCTGTAGACAAGAGTTTGATACTTTTCCTATTAATTTCTTAAGAACATATTCCATTTAGGTATCCAAATCTATTCAGCCCTGCCTTTTTCACCTGCTCCAAAGTTATTCCTAAAAACAGCCTTGACCTCACATGCTCACCTTCTTATCCTTGCAGGCACTTATGGTGGAGGAAACCACTTTGTGTCTGATTTAAACTGAAGAGTTCTTCCTATGCAGAGATTGGCAGCTATGAAGCCCAAGCACAGAAACAGAGCCAAGAGACAGTGGAACAGGAGTGCTGTGGCCTATCTCAGAAAGTCTCCCGCCATGATGAAGATGCCTCTTAGTATGAGTTGCATGCCACATCTCCAGAAGAAGAATGGGCCATCGCTCCAGAAGCAAAAACTTAGTAAGCCTTTTGAGGCCCTGGAGAATATTGTTGGCCGCAGAATTTCTCATGGCTGGAAGGAAGCCAATGAACCAGTCACCCATTGGAAAGCCATCATTCTAGATCAACTGCCAACATATCCCTCTCTCTATTTGTTGAAATATGATGGGATTGATTGTGTCTATGGCTTGGAGCTTCATAGTGATGAAAGGATTTTAAACCTGAAGATCCTGCCTAATAATGTGCCATTTCCTCAGGTGACAGACACTCATCTCTCAAACACCATAGTTGGCAGAGCAGTGAAACATACATTCATGGGCACAAATGGCTCTAAGAATGACTGGAACGGGATGGTCCTAGAAGAGGTGCCAATCATGAAGACCTGGTTTTATATTACCTACAAGAAAGATCCGGTCTTGTACATTTACCACCTCCTGGATGACTACCTGGAAGGCAACCTCCACATCATGCCAGGCTCTAAGGAAGAGTGGAGTGGCGTGGTCCCAGGTGAGGTGCAGACCATAACGACCTGTTTCTACATTGTCAACGAGAATGATCCGGTCCTGTACCTTTACCACCATCATGATGATTCCATTGAAGGCAACCTCCACATCACGCCTGAATGTCCTCCAGTAGAGGTGACTTTGGAATTAGGCAGGGATTCCTTGGAGGGCAAAAGAGTGCAGTACAACAAAAAAGATGGAACCCAAAAGATAGGTAAAATTATTTGCCAAGTTCCCAACAAACCTTCTGTGTATTTCATCAAGTTTGATAATGACTTCCATATCTATGTCTATGATTTGGTGAAGATCTGTTAAAGTGAAATTCTCAAATTTTGAGGGGCAGACTTAATTCTCTCTGTGGGAATGTGTTTTTTCAGAGACACCTCAGGTCTTCTATGAATCCTGGTATCTTTTCCAATGGATTATTCTTTCTCAAAGAATAAAAATTTGTTAACATGTTGTGTTATTTGGTCAATGATGGATTGTGTTTGGTGGACGGGGCATCACAGAAATACATGCCTCAAAACAAAGCAGGATTTATGGTCTTTTCCCCTTGGAGAGTATAAGACTGGGGATGCGTGGTGTGGTAAAGGACAAGATGGCTGTCAAGGAAGCAGTAGAGAGGGGACAAAAAGTTGTATGATCTCGGGGCGGTATGAAGCTTGAGGGTAAAACCATGTCAAATGGAAAGATGTGACCGATATCAGCGTGAGGTATTGGGACTTAAGAGGATAAAGAGTAGATTAATCAGGAAGGGACACAAATGTATACTCAAAATCAGAGAAAATTAGGTTTCATTTGATGAAAGGGTTAATTCGTACTGGCTGTATGTCAAAGGATGTTTGATCTCCAATAGAGCATGTTGCTTAGTGAAAAGTGTCTCCGCTCAGTTGCTCTTCTCCAGTAAGTTGGACATCAAGCTACCTACTTAGTTTTGCCAGAATTCTGTCTGCCACCTACTTTGTCATGCCTGGATTCGGTATGCCTTGAACTCTCATAGGTCTTATCCATGCCATCCAACCCTTGTCAGTTCATTTAAATAATTGCCCTGCCATATCTGGAAAACAGTGTTCCCTTTCATTGATCATGTTCTGTAGTACTGGGGCTATAAAACTCATGAACACACTCACCCACACACAGGATAAACATGTACATATGATGCCCACTAGTGTGTGACATGCACACATATGATGAATGCACCGAACTCCATAATATCAGTAATGTAGGGAATCCATGATGCTAGGTGGAGTCTGGCAAAGACCCCACACACCCATCAAACCGCCAAATACCAGTATGGTACTGATGTCTGACTCCCATCCTGTAAGGAACCTGCCATCCTGTAACTGGGCTATTTTTGGTTCCTTCATCTTCACAAACTTGGTTAAAATGTTAGAGTTGTCAAACTGTGAGTTAGGGTCCAGCATGTAGATCAGCTGTCCCAGGTCAGGTGATTTGGCTACAATTTGGGTGAGAAATTGTACCAGGGAATTCTGGTACACCCTCTCCTCTTCTTCTCCCTGTCCTCATCATCACTCTTGTGGGTGGGCCTGGAGCACAAAGAAGGTAAAATGGAATGAGCCTCCTCCTTAGTGGAAAACCTTGTCAATCCTTAATTTGACCTGACTCTCTGAGGGAATGCAGAACATTATTTCCTACTAGGTCTCCTCATTCATTGGTTCACTCATTTTTCCAAAGAATGATTGAATTCATCCATTCTCCCTTGTTTCTCTCTCTTCTTTCTTCCCTTCTTCCATTTCTCCCTTGATTGTAGAAATTTGAGCAGCAGGGCTGCATCTCAATGGGGCCGCATTGTAAGGTTATGCTCTGAAATAACAACACAAAACTATTCATTTCAACACTGCCTGCCCCATTATTTTCAGCCTCTTAACCCATGTCTAATAATGTATGTTGCAGCACGAGGTGCGCTTAGAAGACAATTGGGGCAGACGGAGAAGCCAAAGATAATGGCACTTGCAATTGTCTGCATATCATACACTGGCTTTTTGTGATCATATTTTTTGTGGATGCATACCTTGCTAAATCTGGATGGATGAAGGGTGGGCTTGGACTTCCCACAGCTCAAAGTACCCTGCCCTCTATTTGGACTGGTGTTTGAGTGGAGAGGTTTATTTGAGGAGCAAGAAGAATGTGGGAAGAGGAAGAGAAGTGGAAAGTTTGATAATTATTATTATGAAGTAATGGAAAAATCAATAGAAAATAACCAATGAGGACATTGGAGCTAGGAAAAAAAACATTCATGTGAGTTGTTGACTCAGACCAAAAATTATTTTACAGAAAAAAAAAAAACACATAGAGGGGTTGAGTTACTTGGAAAATATGACTCAAGTAATTGGGAAGAAGATTGGGGTTTTTATTTTGGGTCTTCATGGGGCTGTATGAGCAGCATTTTAGGACCTGTATGCTGGATATTTCTGGGGGTTAGTAGGGAAGAAACCTGGCTAGGAGGAGTTTTATGACATAAGTAGAGACTTGATGATGTCACAAAGCTTTGGTTGGGGTGGCAACTCTGTTCCACATGAAGCACTAGTCTTCTGTGAAGGTAGGCTTACTATCTTCACGGTGGCTGAGGAGGTCAGTTCAGCTCTTGGGCTCCACAACTGTTCAATCGAATTTACAGAAGTGTGAATCTAGAGAGCCAAGATATTTTCTTTTGATAAATATGTTTAGGAAGCATCTAGGACCTCTGTAGTCAAAGAAAGGTTTCTTTCAAATCTGCTCTGGGTCCAAAATTTATGTCGTTAACAGCTCCTATATTTGATAGCTGGGGGACGGTTAATGTCAGGTATTCTCCCCACTCTATCTTTGCTAAAAATGTCCAATTCCTCAGTCCACTTAAATGGCAAAGATCCTCTTTGTCCATATGTGTTTTAAAAGATAATTATTTCTAATAGGTGCTGTTGCACAGATTAATGTTTCTTTCTTTTGGCAGTTTGACTCACAGTACTCACTTCTCTAATGAAGATACAGAATATCATTATGTAATCAACCTGGATCTGGATCAGGAGACACAATAGAGAGAGCCAGTGGACTGGAGTGCCATGACCTTGGGCAGGTGGTTATAGATCAGCCAACTAACCAGTAGCTTGAGTGGTAAGGAGAGGAGTGGCTGTTCTTTGAATTCTTTGCCATCTGTTCAGATATTTCTTTCTCACTTTAGGTATAGGCATAGCTTCCTCTCTCATTGATATAGTAAGTCAGGAAGTAGGTTTCTCAGTAGAGGTCAATTGCATTTTGCAGCAGGAATATGTCTCTTATACACATATACTGAGCTGTAGACAAGAGTTTGATAATTTTCCTATTAATTTCTTAAGAACATATTCCATTTAGGTATCCAAATCTATTCAGCCCTGCCTTTTTCACTTTGCTCCAAAGTTATTCCTAAAAAGAGCCTTGACCTCACATCCTCACCTTCTTATCCTTGCAGGCACTTATGGTGGAGGAAACCACTTTGTGTCTGATTTAAACTGAAGAGTTCTTCCTATGCAGAGATTGGCAGCTATGAAGCCCAAGCACAGAAACAGAGCCAAGAGACAGTGGAACAGGAGTGCTGTGGCCTATCTCAGAAAGTCTCCCGCCATGATGAAGATGCCTCTTAGTATGAGTTGCATGCCACATCTCCAGAAGAAGAATGGGCCATCGCTCCAGAAGCAAAAACTTAGTAAGCCTTTTGAGGCCCTGGAGAATATTGTTGGCCGCAGAATTTCTCATGGCTGGAAGGAAGCCAATGAACCAGTCACCCATTGGAAAGCCATCATTCTAGATCAACTGCCAACATATCCCTCTCTCTATTTGTTGAAATATGATGGGATTGATTGTGTCTATGGCTTGGAGCTTCATAGTGATGAAAGGATTTTAAACCTGAAGATCCTGCCTAATAATGTGCCATTTCCTCAGGTGACAGACACTCATCTCTCAAACACCATAGTTGGCAGAGCAGTGAAACATACATTCATGGGCACAAATGGCTCTAAGAATGACTGGAACGGGATGGTCCTAGAAGAGGTGCCAATCATGAAGACCTGGTTTTATATTACCTACAAGAAAGATCCGGTCTTGTACATTTACCACCTCCTGGATGACTACCTGGAAGGCAACCTCCACATCATGCCAGGCTCTAAGGAAGAGTGGAGTGGCGTGATCCCAGATAATGTGCAGACCATAACGACCTGTTTCTACATTGTCAACGAGAATGATCTGGTCCTCTACCATTACCACCATCATGATGATTCCATTGAAGGCAACCTCCACATCATGCCTGAATGTCCTCCAGTAGAGGTGACTTTGGAATTAGGCAGGGATTCCTTGGAGGGCAAAAGAGTGCAGAACAACAAAAAAGATGGAACCCAAGAGATAGGTAAAATATTTGCCAAGTTCCCAACAAACCTTCTGTGTATTTCATCAAGTTTGATAATGACTTCCATATCTATGTCTATGATTTGGTGAAGATCTGTTAAAGTGAAATTCTCAAATTTTGAGGGGCAGACTTAATTCTCTCTTTGGGAATGTGTTTTTTTCAGAGATACCTCAGGTCTTCTATGAATCCTGGTATCTTTTCCAATGGATTATTCTTTCTCAAAGAATAAAAATTTGTTAACATGTTGTGTTATTTGGTCAATGATGGATTGTGTTTGGTGGATGGGGCATCACAGAAATACATGCCTCAAAACAAAGCAGGATTTATGGTCTTTTCCCCTTGGAGAGTAAAGGACTGGGGATGCGTGGTGTGGTAAAAGACAAGATGGCTGTCAAGGAAGCAGTGGAGAGGGGAAAAAAAGTTGTATGATCTCGGGGCGGTATGAAGCTTGAGGGAAAACCATGTCAAATGGAAAGATGTGACCGATATCAGCGTGAGGTATTGGGACTTAAGAGGATAAAGAGTAGATTAATCAGGAAGGGACACAAATGTATACTCAAAATCAGAGAAAATTAGGTTTCATTTGATGAATGGTTTAATTCGTACTGGCTGTAAGTCAAAGGATGTTTGATCTCCACTAGAGCATGTTGCTTAGTGAAAAGTGTCTCCGCTCAGTTGCTCTTCTCCAGTAAGTTGGACATCAAGCTACCTACTTAGTTTTGCCAGAATTCTGTCTGCCACCTACTTTGTCATGCCTGGATTCGGTATGCCTTGAACTCTCATAGGTCTTATCCATGCCATCCAACCCTTGTCAGTTCATTTAAATAATTGCCCTGCCATATCTGGAAAACAACGTTCCCATTCATTGATCATGTTCTTTAGTACTTGGGCTATAAAACTCATGAACACACTCACCCACACACAGGATAAACATGTACATATGATGCCCACTAGTGTGTGACATGAACACATATGATGAATGCACCGAACTCCATAATATCAGTAAAGTAGGGAATCCATGATGCTAGGTGGAGTCTGGCAAAGACCCCACACACCCATCAAACCGCCAAACACCTGTATGGTACTGATGTCTGACTCCCATCCTGTAAGGAACCTGCCATCCTGTAACTGGGCTATTTTTGGTTCCTTCATCTTCACAAACTTGGTTAAAATGTTAGAGTTGTCAAACTGGGAGTTAGGGTCCAGCATGTAGATAAGCTGTCCCAGGTCAGGTGATTTGGCTACAATTTGGGTGAGAAATTGTACCAGGGAATTCTGGTACACCCTCTCCTCTTCTTCTCCCTGTCCTCATCATCACTCTTGTGGGTGGGCCTGGAGCACAAAGAAGGTAAAATGGAATGAGCCTCCTCCTTAGTGGAAAACCTTGTCAATCCTTAATTTGACCTGACTCTCTGAGGGAATGCAGCACATTTTTTCCTACTAGGTCTCCTCATTCATTGGTTCACTCATTTTTCCAAGGAATGATTGAATTCATCCATTCTTCCTTGTCTCTCTCTCTTCTATCTTCCCTTCTTCCATTTCCCCCTTGATTGTAGAAATTTGAGCAGCAGGGCTCTATCCCCATGGGGCCGCCTTGTAAGGTTATGCTCTGAAATAACAACACAAAACTATTCATTTCAACACTGCCTGCCCCATTATTTTAGGCCTCTTAACCCATGTCTAATAATGTATATTGCAGCACGAGGTGCGCTTAGAAGGAAAGATTTAGCATGTCTGACCTGGTGGCTGGCTGTATCGCCATCTGCCTCAGAGTGCAGAGCTACCATTTCTGCCCATGGGAGAGGTGCATGGCATCTCTAAGCTCAATTCCTATTCCTCCCAGCATTCTCTTATGTTTATTCCACCCACCTATGTTCTAACCTTTCAGGCCAAACAGTTTCTTTATTTAATTAACCAATGACCTATACTCCACCATTACTCCTATTTCTGTTTAAACAAGAACAGAATCTTTAATTTTAACATAGCAAAATTACATATAACAAAACAGTTATCAAGCAAGAATTACAGTTACAATATTTATATCTATTTTATCTTTTATCATAACAATGGAAAACTATAACTATCTATCTATTCTTCAACTCCATCAGAGACTCCAGGATAATACAGTATTACCTAAGCAAACAAAAAGTAAGCCATTTTCAAACTCTAGAAATGACAGAGACATCTCGCTGCCTGGACAGTCACCCAAAGTTCCTCTGTACCGTTGGTGTTTCCATCCTCAGCATACAGGCCCATAGTTTCCAGCAGACATTTCCATGAAGCAGGAAATTTCAAAGGCAGTCACTATCTGCTTGTCTTGAAGAATGTTTTGCTGACCCTTTCCTGAATCAGGAACACGAAAAGATCATCTCACCTTTAGGCAAGTTCAGTAGTCCTCTCTCTGAGTGTTTTCTGTGTACAGTTTATGCAACAATCCATGCAAGAGCAGTTTCTTCCTCAAATGGCTTTCAAACTCCATAAGGATCCTCTGTGATGCCCATCTTCTTCCTGAAGTAGATATGTGCTGCCAAGAGTAGAGTGTCTCACTGTCATGAAAAACCCTAAGGTACTAAAACATTAAATAGCCTATTTTGTTGTCTAGAGAGATATGAATAATGCCTATCTAACTGAAATATATATATCTATGTAGCTAGAAAATCTAACTAACTTTACTACAAAATTGACTATTACTAATAATTATCCATTAATAACCTATATACATTATATTTTTAAATGAACTACACAATCACAATACCTAAATTAAGATCAAAAGTGCATATACATATAACACAATTGACCTAAAATCTCTATCAGTAAAGCAAAATCTATACTAATGCAAATATTCATGTCTATATCACATCCCACTTTAAATGTAAAAGAACGTTTATAAGCCATATTTGGAAACGTGGGTGCAGTTTTTTCTCTCCAAAATGCTTCCTGCTGAATGGTGGCATCATTATTGATTTATCTCAGTTGGCAGTTGAGTGAAGCAATTTTTTAAAGGTGTGCACAGCAACCTTTAAGTAGGGCGTGGTCCATCCTACCTATTAGGATAGAGGCATCCACAGACTACCACCCTCTGTTAAAACAAAATAGAAACTCCTTTCCAAAGCATCATGTCCTTAGATCCAAATTTCAAAGTCAAGGCATTTTCAAAATATCTATGTTGGATTATTTCAGCAGCTTTTATAAAGAAACATCTTTTAGCAGCTATTGCTACTGCCTCAAAATTCAAATGATTCAAAAAGAGCATAATAGCATACAATATCAAAATTCGCTGTGAATTTTCCATCTTTGTGCGCTTCAATTTAACCTCTATTTTGTTTATTTTTCCTTTGTATTTTTTGCCTTTTGAGACAGGTTCTCTGTATCTTGACCTGGAATAACTCTGTATACCTGTCTGTCCTTGAAGTCTCAGAGATCTGCCTCTCTCTGCCTTTCAGGCATTGGGATTAAAGGTGTATGCTACCACACATTGAACTCACAAAGATCTGTTTGTCTCTGCCTTCAAGGCATTGGGATTAAAGGCATGTGCTACCTCACCCTGAAGGTACAGAGGTCAATCTCCCTCTGCCTCCCATGTGTTGGGTTTACAGGTGTGTCCTACCACACCCAACAACTCTCTTCCTTTTTTTTAACTTTAAGAACTTCAAATTTTAGCCTGCACATATTTTTAACACACTGTAAATCATTTAAAAATTTTCTTTGTCTTTGAATCTCTCTTTACTCTATTTCTCTCTCTGTTTTTCTGACCACATGAGTCTTTCATTTACCAAGCAATCTCAGTAGGACTAAAGCCGGGGCTTTGCTGGCCAGATGTAGCCCATTCCTTAGCTTTCTGCCATCCCAACCTTGTGGCTGAGGTACCGAACAGAGCCGCATTCATTGTCACAAGTCTACAGTGTTTCAGGTTCCTTGCCATTACAGAGGCTGCAACAGACAACACTCAAGCCCATTCCTTAGCTTGCTGCCATTCTTATGGCTCAGGTATCGAACAGAGCTGCATTCAGTGCCATGAGTCTACAGTGTTTCAAGGTCCTTGCCATCAAAGAAGCTACAACAGACAACACTCAAGCCCTCTCTCTGTTGCTGGCCCTCCTGCCTCAAACAGTCAGAGTTTTCCCAGGCAAAATGGCCCAGAAACCCGGCATTATAAAACAACACAGTTTTTTTTTCTGCTACTTCTGAAAACATACAAGCATTCAGTTGGCTTTTATCAACACCATTTAAATGTTTTGTGGCAGGACCTCTTAAGGGCTGGAGGGTTTTGCAGCTGAAGCTGAGTCAGCAAGCCTCTTTAAGATGAGAGCCCTTGCTTTCTTCTAGCAAGCAGAGCAGACCGAGAAATCGCTGCTACCAAGAAAACATGCTTTACTCTTTCCCAAGCTTTCTCAGGTTTTCAGTGGATTCAGTTGTCCACAAGGCTGCAAGCCATTGGGTAGTTATTTGAGCAGCGAGGCTGTGCCCCCAGCACCATGGCCGCATGAAGGTTATGCCTGAAATAAATACACAAAAACAGTATTCTTTTAAACACTGCTGGACCATTAGATTCAGCATTTTAACCCATTTCTAATAATCAGTGTAGTATAACGAGGTGCACTTACCAGGAAAAATTCAGCATGTCTGACATGGTGGCTGGCTGCATCGACATCTGCCTCAGAGAGCAGAGCTATGGCATCTGCCGGGGAGAGGGGAGCATGGCTTCTCTGAGCTCACTACCTCTTCCTCCTGGCATTCTATTTTGTTTACTCCACCTACCTATGTTCTAACGTATCAGCTGAAGCGGATTCTTTCTTTAATTAATCAATAAACTTCTTCTGTCACTTTATCCTTTCAACAGCTTGCCCATAGAAATCTCCCATGTGTCTTCTGTTGTGTAATCTTTCATTTGTAAAGAACTTGCACTCTCAGGGGAGGATTTTTCTGACATCTCTGTGGATGGAGATCATATGAGGAAGATCAGATGAGCAACCATGACAACTCTAATGCTGTAGAGTTAGGTGGACCAGAGATTGATGGCTGACATTCCTGTGCTATGCATCAGATGCCCCTGAACTCTGGCCCTGTTGACAGACAGGCAGACATCAAGTTGGTCACACATACTTAACTCATTCGGGTTCACAGATACTGTAAATGGAGTTTTAATTCTTCTCCTAAACAAATAAAAATCCAAGATTAAGAGAAGAGAAGAGCCTGAAGTAAGGCCTCAAAATGGGTCATTTTGCAAAGGAAACGTTACCTGCCTCCATGTATGCTGTCTCCTTTTCTTAGTCAAATCCATCCTTCCAGTGTCTAGCTAACAGCTAACCATAGGATTGAACCCAACTGCCTTTGATTTCTGAAATAAGTGCTGTCCCCTTAAGGTCTCATAACAGCACAGGAAGATTTGTAAGACTGTCCCAGCAACAATTTAAAGCAATTCTAGGACACCAAAGATCAGCAAATTTGGTTAATTGGTAATATAGATCGTTCTGATGGGACAAAATAATTTAGAATTAAAAAAAAAAACAGATTGGTGTACTCACGATGAATTTATGTGATATGGCACACACAGGCTTCTGGTTCTGAATACTTCATGCTCGGTGTGTTTTGGAGATTGTCGTGACCCTGAACCTAGCTGGAGACTTTGGGGCCTTGAAAGGACAAGACTTAAAATTTCAGGACATCCTTGTACTTGGTCCCCACTGTTTACTGATTTCCTTACAGAGAATGAGCAGCCATCTACTCCTGCTGCCATGCCTTCCCCACATGAACAGAGAGAAGACCCTATACACACAGGTCGCTTGTATCACATGTGAAGGCATAAGTCACAAACAAACTCCCACAGCAGTTTAGAATTGTGATTAATAGAATGATTAGTTCTTGAAAGGGGAAAAACTTAGAGATCACAATCCCTTACAAAAGCCCTCTGCAGGATCAGAAAAGGAGCCTAGTAGCCGGAAGGGAAGCTCAAGCAAGAGATCAATCTGAAGGTAGAAGTTGCTTTTTAAAAGAGAGAGAGACCACAACTCAATGGGCTGGTATCTCAGTGGCTATTCAGGAAACATCACAGTGAAAGGATCTGCTTCATGCATGAGAGTCACCGATGATTTCCCTTTAAGAAAAAAAAACCCATCAAAACTCCCAATAACATCATCAGCATTCAACAACATGTCTATGATTTCTTTGCCTTGCCTTTGATTGTGCAGTAAACGATGCTGATAGTTAATCTGTGCAATTAATGCAAATTTCCTTGTAACCGACTTGACAGAATTGACAGGTTATCTTAAACACAGCAGAGAGTCACTCTACAATGGAACTGGTTCATCATCACCTGTGTGACAGTGACATAATTAAGATCATTCCTTTGTCTATAAATCTCATTATGTTCAACATGATATGTTGTCATACAGATTTCTTAGGGTTTTGTCCCACTGGTGGTTTCCTTGGTATGCTTACATAATTTTTGCCAGATCCAATCAGTTTTGCCATGCACTCTCAGCTCCACGTCATTGTGTTCCCCTTATGTTCCAGTCCAGGCATTTTAGACTTCTTGTAACTGTTGTAAGGGTATCTCATGTTCCACCTAAATGATTTAGGGTTTTATTTAGGCTGGGTTGTATCTTCTATCACTGAGTTCATTGACTTTGCTTGGGCGTAATTCCTGGGACACTGAGCCTAACTCCTGGGGGATTCCTCCAGTTATTTCTCCTTTCTTAGATAGTTTACACTCTCACTATTACTGTGAGAGTGTTTCTGTAGCAAATATTCTTCTCAAGATGAGAAGAAACTTCAATATTACAATCCATTTGTTATTGTGATTTAAATACACACACACAAACACACACAAGTTAATTCACATACACTGATGATATCTCAATTAATGGGGCCATTCTGGGGATGTCAAGATCGATATCTCTCGAGTGGTTCTCAGAAGGCCATAGGGTGACCCTCTCTAGGTATTTAAGCAGGGAGGAGAAATTGACCGCACTGTGACATGTCCCTAGGAACTATGTGTGCTTTGTCCCATAGTCAGACTGATGACTGACTATCTTGAAAACCACCATGGAACTTTTGTTTGGCAAATGATGAAGATCAAGTCAGGGTCAAAATCAGAAAACTAGATGGAGCTTCCAAGCTCCAGTGGAAGAGCAGATGGATGGAGAAAAAGAGCAAGGCTGTCAGGAATATAAGGGCTTGGTCCACACTATGAGACACTGTGCCTGAACTAAGGGGATTTCAACTAATCCAGTGACCTGGGAATGAAAGAACATGGGATCAAACTGGAAGCTCTGAATGTGACTGACAATTGGGGCAGACGAAGAAGCCAAAGATAATGGCACTTGCAATTGTCTGCATATCATACACTGGCTTTTTGTGATCATATTTTTTGTTGATGCATACCTTCCTAAATCTGGATGGATGAAGGGTGGGCTTGGACTTCCCACAGCTCAAAGTACCCTGCCCTCTATTTGGACTGGTGTTTGAGTGGAGAGGTTTATTTGCGGAGCAAGAAGAATGTGGGAGGAGGAAGAGAAGTGGAAAGTTTGATAATTATTATTATGAAGTAATGGAAAAATCAATAGAAAATAACCAATGAGGACATTGGAGCTAGGAAACAAAACATTCATGTGAGTTGTTGACTCAGACCAAAAATTATTTTACAGAAAAAAAAACACATAAAGCGGTTGAGTTACTTGGAAAATATGACTCAAGTAATTGGGAAGAAGATTGGGGTTTTTATTTTGGGTCTTCATGGGGCTGTATGAGCAGCATTTTAGGACCTGTATGCTGGATATTTCTGGGGGTTAGTAGGGAAAAAACCTGGCTGGGAGGAGTTTTATGACATAAGTAGAGCCTTGATGATGTCACAAAGCTTTGGTTGGGGGTGCAACTCTGTTCCACATGAAGCACTAGTCTTCTGTGAAGGTGGGCTTACTATCTTCACGGTGGCTGAGGAGGTCAGTTCAGCTCTTGGGCTCCACAACTGTTCAACCGAATTTCCAGAAGTTGGAATCTAGAGAGCCAAGATATTTTCTTTTGGTCAATATGTTTAGGAAGCAACTAGGACCACTGTAGTCAAAGAAAGGTTTCTTTCAAATCTGCTCTGGGTCCAAAATTTATGTCGTTAACAGCTCCTATATTTGATAGCTGGGGGACGGTTAATGTCAGGTATTCTCCCCACTCTATCTTTGCTAAAAATGTCCAATTCCTCATTCCACTTAAATGGCAAAGATCCTCTTTGTCCATATGTGTTTTTAAAGATAATTATTTCTAATAGGTGCTGTTGCACAGATTAATGTTTCTTTCTTTTGGCAGTTTGACTCACAGTACTCACTTCTCTAATGAAGATACAGAATATCTTTATGTAATCAACCTGGATCTGGATCAGGAGACACAATAGAGAGAGCCAGTGGACTGGAGTGCCATGACCTTGGGCAGGTGGTTATAGATCAGCCAACTAACCAGTAGCTTGAGTGGTAAGGAGAGGAGTGGCTTTTCTTTGAATTCTTTGCCATCTGTTCAGATATTTCTTTCTCACTTTAGGTATAGGCATAGCTTCCTCTCTCATTGATATAGTAAGTCAGGAAGTAGGTTTCTCAGTAGAGCTCAATTGCATTTTGCAGCAGGAATATGTCTCTGATACACATATATTGACCTGTAGACAAGAGTTTGATAATTTTCCTATTCATTTCTTAAGAACATATTCCATTTAGGTATCCAAATCTATTCAGCCCTGTCTTTTTCACCTGCTCCAAAGTTATTCCTATAAAGAGCCTTGACCTCACATCCTCACCTTCTTATCCTTGCAGGCACTTATGGTGGAGGAAACCACTTTGTGTCTGATTTAAACTGAAGAGTTCTTCCTATGCAGAGATTGGCAGCTATGAAGCCCAAGCACAGAAACAGAGCCAAGAGACAGTGGAACAGTAGTGCTGTGGCCTATCTCAGAAAGTCTCCCGCCATGATGAAGATACCTCTTAGTATGAGTTGCATGCCACCTCTCCAGAAGAAGAATGGGTCATCGCTCCAGAAGCAAAAACTTAGTAAGCCTTTTGAGGCCCTGGAGAATATTGTTGGCCGCAGAATTTCTCATGGCTGGAAGGAAGCCAATGAACCAGTCACCCATTGGAAAGCCATCATTCTAGATCAACTGCCAACATATCCCTCTCTCTATTTGTTGAAATATGATGGGATTGATTGTGTCTATGGCTTGGAGCTTCATAGTGATGAAAGGATTTTAAACCTGAAGATCCTGCCTAATAATGTGCCATTTCCTCAGGTGACAGACACTCATCTCTCAAACACCATAGTTGGCAGAGCAATGAAACATACATTCATGGGCACAAATGGCTCTAAGAATGACTGGAACGGGATGGTCCTAGAAGAGGTGCCAATCATGAAGACCTGGTTTTATATTACCTACAAGAAAGATCCGGTCTTGTACATTTACCACCTCCTGGATGACTAAGTGGCAGGCAACCTCCACATCATGCCAGGCTCTAAGGAAGAGTGGAGTGGCGTGGTCCCAGATGAGGTGCAGACCATAACGACCTGTTTCTACATTGTCAACAAGAATGATCCGGTCCTGTACCTTTACCACCATCATGATGATTCCATTGAACCTCCACATCACGCCTGAATGTCCTCCAGTAGAGGTGACTTTGGAATTAGGCAGGGATTCCTTGGAGGGCAAAAGAGTGCAGTACAACAAAAAAGATGGAACCCAAGAGATAGGTAAAATTATTTGCCAAGTTCCCAACAAACCTTCTGTGTATTTTATCAAGTTTGATAATGACTTCCATATCTATGTCTATGATTTGGTGAAGATCTGTTAAAGTGAAATTCTCAAATTTTGAGGGGCAGACTTAATTCTCTCCTTGGGAATGTGTTTTTTCAGAGATACCTCAGGTCTTCTATGAATCCTGGTATCTTTTCCAATGGATTATTCTTTCTCAAAGAATAAAAATTTGTTAACATGTTGTGTTATTTGGTCAATGATGGATTGTGTTTGGTGGATGGGGCATCACAGAAATACATGCCTCAAAACAAAGCAGGATTTATGGTCTTTTCCCCTTGGAGAGTAAAGGACTGGGGATGCGTGGTGTGGTAAAGGACAAGATGGCTGTCAAGGAAGCAGTGGAGAGGGGACAAAAAGTTGTATGATCTCGGGGCGGTATGAAGCTTGAGGGAAAACCATGTCAAATGGAAAGATGTGACCGATATCAGCATGAGGTATTGGGACTTAAGAGGATAAAGAGTAGATTAATCAGGAAGGGACACAAATGTTTACTCAAAATCAGAGAAAATTAGGTTTCATTTGATGAATGGTTTAATTCGTACTGGCTGTAATTCAAAGGATGTTTGATCTCCACTAGAGCATGTTGCTTAGTGAAAAGTGTCTCCGCTCAGTTGCTCTTCTCCAGTAAGTTGGACATCAAGCTACCTACTTAGTTTTGCCAGAATTCTGTCTGCCACCTACTTTGTCAAGCCCGGATTCGGTATGCCTTGAACTCTCATAGGTCTTATCCATGCCATCCAACCCTTGTCAGTTCATTTAAATAATTGTCCTGCCATATCTGGAAAACAGTGTTCCCTTTCATTGATCATGTTCTGTAGTACTTGGGCTATAAAACTCATGAACACACTCACCCACACACAGGATAAACATGTACATATGATGCCCACTAGTGTGTGACATGCACACATATGATGAATGCACCGAACTCCATAATATCAGTAAAGTAGGGAATCCATGATGCTAGGTGGAGTCTGGCAAAGACTCCACACACCCATCAAACCGCCAAATACCAGTATGGTACTGATGTCTGACTCCCATCCTGTAAGGAACCTGCCATCCTGTAACTGGGCTATTTTTGGTTCCTTCATCTTCACAAACTTGGTTAAAATGTTAGAGTTGTCAAACTGGGAGTTAGGGTCCAGCATGTAGATCAGCTGTCCCAGGTCAGGTGATTTGGCTACAATTTGGGTGAGAAATTGGACCAGGGAATTCTGGCACACCCTCTCCTCTTCTTCTCCCTTTCCTCATCATCACTCTTGTGGGTGGGCCTGGAGCACAAAGAAGGTAAAATGGAATAAGCCTCCTCCTTAGTGGAAAACCTTGTCAATCCTTAATTTGACCTGTCTCTCTGAGGGAATGCAGCACATTTTTTCCTACTAGGTCTCCTCATTCATTGGTTCACTCATTTTTCCAAGGAATGATTGAATTCATCCATTCTTCCTTGTCTCTCTCTCTTCTTTCTTCACTTCTTCCATTTCCCCCTTGATTGTAGAAATTTGAGCAGCAGGGCTGCATCCCCATGGGGCCGCCTTGTAAGGTTATGCTCCGAAATAACAACACAAAACTATTCATTTCAACACTGCCTGCCCCAATATTTTCAGCCTCTTAACCCATGTCTAATAATGTATGTTGCAGCACGAGGTGCGCTTAGAAGGAAAGATTTAGCATGTCTGACCTGCTGGCTGGCTGTATCGCCATCTGCCTCAGAGTGCAGAGCTACCATTTCTGCCCATGGGAGATGTGCATGGCATCTCTAAGCTCAATTCCTATTCCTCCCAGCATTCTCTTATGTTTATTACACCCACCTATGTTCTAACCATTCAGGCCAAACAGTTTCTTTATTTAATTAACCAATGACCTATACTCCATCATTACTCCTATTTCTGTTTAAACAAGAACGGAATCTTTAACTTTAACATAGCAAAATTACATATAACAAAACAGTGATCAAGCAAGAATTACAGTTACAATATTTATATCTATTTTATCTTTTATCATAACAATGGAAAACTATAACTATCTATCTATTCTTCAACTCCATCAGAGACTCCAGAATAATACAGTATTACCTAAGCAAACAAAAAGTAAGCCATTTTCAAACTCTAGAAATGACAGAGACATCTCGCTGCCTGGACAGTCACCCAAAGTTCCTCTGTACCGTTGGTGTTAACATCCTCAGCCTACAGGCCCATAGTTTCCAGCAGACATTTCCATGAAGCAGGAAATTTCAAAGGCAGTCACTATCTGCTTGTCTTGACGAATGTTTTGCTGACCCTTTCCTGAATCAGGAACACGAAAAGATCATCTCATTTTTAGGCAAGTTCAGTAGTCCTTTCGCTGAGTGTTTTCTGTGTACAGTTTATGCAACAATCCAGGCAAGAACAGTTTCTTCCCCAAATGGCTATCAAACTCCATAAGGATCCTCTGTGATGCCCATCTTCTTCCTGAAGTAGATATGTGCTGCCAAGAGTAGAGTGTCTCACTGTCATGAAAAACCCTAAGGTACTAACACATTAAATAGCCTATTTTGTAGTCTAGAGAGATATGAATAATGCCTATCTAACTGAAATATATATATCTATGTAGCTAGAAAATCTTACTAACATGACTACAATCTTGACTATTATTAATGATTATCCATTAATAACCTATATACATTATATTTTTAAATGAACCACACAATCACAATACCTTAATTAAGATCAAATATGCATATACATATAACAAAATTGACCTAAAATCTCTATCAGTAAAGCAAAATCTATAGTAATGCAAATATTCATATCTATATCACATCCCACTTTAAATGTAAAAGAACGTTTATAAGCCATATTTGGGGACGTGGGTGCAGTTTTTTCTCTCCAAAATGCTTCCTGATGAATGGTGGCATCATTATTGATTTATCTCAGTTGGCAGTTGAGCGAAGCAATTTTTTAAAGGTGTTCACAGCAACCTTTAAGTAGGGCGTGGTCCATCCTACCATATTAGGATAGAGGCATCCACAGACTATCACCCTCTGTGAAAACAAAATAGAAACTCCTTTCCAAAGCATCATGTCCTTAGATCCAAATTTCAAAGTCAAGGCATTTTCAAAATATCTATGTTGGATTATTTCAGCAGCTTTTATAAAGAAACATCTTTTAGCAGCTATTGCTACTGCCTCAAAATTCAAATGATTCCAAAAGAGCATAATAGCATACAATATCAAAATTCGCTGTGAATTTTCCATCTTTGTGCGCTTCAATTTAACCTCTATTTTGTTTATTTTCCTTTTTATTTTTTGCCTTTTGAGACAGGTTCTCTGTATCTTTGACCTGGAATAACTCTGTATACCTGTCTGTCCTTGAAGTCTCAGAGATCTGCCTCTCTCTGCCATTCAGGCATTGGGATTAAAGGTGTATGCTACTACACATTGAACTCACAAAGATCTGTTTGTCTCTGCCTTCAAGGCACTGGGATTAAAGGCGTGTGCCACCTCACCTTGAAGGTACAGAGGTCAATCTCCCTCTGCCTCCCATGTGTTGGGTTTACAGGTGTGTACTACCACACCCAACAACTCTCTTCCTTTTTTTAACTTTAACAACTTCAAATTTTAGCCTGCACATATTTTTAACACACTGTAAATCATTTAAAAATTTTCTTTGTCTTTGAATCTCTCTTTACTCTATTTCTCTCTCTGTTTTTCTGACCACATGAGTCTTTCATTTACCAAGCAATCTCAGTAGGACTAAAGCCGTGGCTTTGCTGGCCAGATGTAGCCCATTCCTTAGCTTTCTGCCATTCCAACCTTGTGGCTGAGGTACCGAACAGAGCCGCATTCAGTGCCACAAGTCTACAGTGTTTCAAGGTCCTTGCCATGAAAGAGGCTGCAACAGACAACACTCAAGCCCTCTTTCTGTAGCTGGCCATCCTTCCTCAAACAGTCAGAGTTTGCCCAGGCAGGATGGCCCAGAAAGCCGGCATTTTAAAACAACACAGTTTTTTTCCCTGTTACTGTTGAAAACATACAAGCATTCAGTTGGCTTTTATCAACAACATTTAAATGTTTTGTGGCAGGACCTCTTAAGGGCTGAAGGGTTTTGCAGCTGAAGCTGAGTCAGCAAGCCTCTTTTAGATGAGAGCCCTTGCTTTCTTCTAGCAAGCAGAGCAGACCGAGAAATCGCTGCTACCAAGAAAACATGCTTTACTCTTTCCCAAGTTTTCTCAGGCTTTCAGTAGATTCAGTTGTCCACAAGGCTGCAAGCCATTCTGTAGTTATTTGAGCAGCGAGGCTGTGTCCCCAGGACCACGGACGCATGAAGGTTATGCCTGAAATAAATACACAAAAACTGTATTCTTTTAAACACTGCTGGCCCATTAGATTCAGCATTTTAACCCATTTCTAATAATCAGTGTAGTATAACGAGGTGCACTTACCAGGAAAAATTCAGCATGTCTGACATGGTGGCTGGCTGCATCGACATCTGCCTCAGAGAGCAGAGCTATGGCATCGGCCGGGGAGAGGGGAGCATGGCTTCTCTGAGCTCACTACCTCTTCCTCCCGGCATTCTATTTTGTTTACTCCACCTACCTATGTTCTAACCTATCAGCTGAAGCGGATTCTTTCTTTAATTAATCAATAAACTTCTTCTGTCACTTTATCCTTTCAACAGCTTGCCCATATAAATCTCACATGTGTCTTCTGTTGTATAATCTTTCATTTGTAAAGAACTTGCACTCTCAGTGGAGGATTTTTCTGACATCTCTGTGGATGGAGATCATATGAGGAAGATCAGATGAGCAACCATGACAACTCTAATGCTGTAGAGTTAGGTGGACCAGAGATTGATGGCTGACATTCCTGTGCTATGCATCAGATGCCCCTGAACTCTGGCCCTGTTGACAGACAGGCAGACATCAAGTTGGTCACACATACTTAAATCATACAGGTTCACAGATACTCTAAATGGAGTTTTAATTCTTCTCCTAAACTAATAAAAAAACCAAGATTAGGAGAAGAGAAGAGCCTGAAGTAAGGCCTCAAAATGGGTCATTTTGCAAAGGAAAGGTTACCTGCCTCCATGTATGCTGTCTCCCTTTCTTAGTCAAATCCATCCTTCCAGTGTCTAGCTAACAGCTAACCATAGGATTGAACCCAACTGCCTTTGATTTCTGAAATAAGTGCTGTCCCCTTAAGGTCTCATAACAGCACAGGAAGGTTTGTAAGACTGTCCCAGTAACAATTTAAAGCAATTCTAGGACACCAAAGATGCAGCAAATTTGGTTAATTGGTAATATAGATCGTTCTGATAGGACAAAATAATTTAGAATTAAAAAAAACAGATTGGTGTACTCACGATGAATTTATGTGATATGGCACACACAGGCTTCTGGTTCTGAATACTTCATGCTCGGTGTGTTTTGGAGATTGTCATGACCCTGAACCTAGCTGGAGGCTTTGGGGCCTTGAAAGGACAAGACTTAATATTTCAGGACATCCTTAACTTGGTGCCCACTGTTTACTGATTTCCTTACAGAGAATGAGCAGCCATCTACTCCTGCTGCCAAGCCTTCCCCACATGAACAGAGAGAAGACCCTATACACACCGGTCGCTTGTATCACATGTGAAGGCATAAGTCACAAACAAACTCCCACAGCAGTTTAGAATTGTGATTAATAGAATGATTAGTTCTTGAAAGGGGAAAAACTTAGAGATCACAATCCCTGACAAAAGCCCTCTGCAGGATCAGAAAAGGAGCCTAGTAGCCGGAAGGGAAGCTCAAGCAAGAGATCATGCTGAAGGTAGTAGTTGCTTTGTAAAAGAGAGAGAGACCACAACTCAATGGGCTGGTATCTCAGTGGCTATTCAGGAAACATCACAGAGAAAGGATCTGCTTCATGCATGAGAGTCACCGATGATTTCCCTTTAAGAAAAAAACCCATCAAAACTCCCAATAACATCATCAGCATTCAACAACATGTCTATGATTTCTTTGCCTTGCCTTTGATTGTGCAGTAAATGATGCTGATAGTTAACCTGTGCAATTAATGCAAATTTCCTTGTAACTGACTAGTCAGAATTGACAGGTTATCTTAAACACAGCAGGGAGTCACTCTACGATGGAACTGGTTCATCATCACCTGTGTGACAGTGACATAATTAAGATCTTTCCTTTGTCTATAAATCTCATTATGTTCAACATGATATGTTGTCATACAGATTTCTTAGGGTTTTTTCCCACTGGTGGTTTCCTTGGTATGCTTACATAATTTTTGCCAGATCCAATCAGTTTTGCCATGCACTCTCAGCTCCAAGTCATTGTGTTCCCCTTATGTTCCAGTCCAGGCATTTTAGACCTCTTGTAACTGTTGTAAGACTATCTCATGTTCCACCTAAATGATTTAGGATTTTATTTAGGATGGGTTTTATCTTCCATCACTGAGTTCATTGACTTTCCTGGGGCGTAATTCCTGGGACACTGAGCCTAACTCCTGGGGGATTCCTCCAGTTATTTCTCCTTTCTTAGATAGTTTACACTCTCACTATTACTCTGAGAGTGTTTCTGTAGCAAATATTCTTCTCAAGATGAGAAGAAACTTCAATATTACAATCCATTTGTTATTGTGATTTAAATACACACACAAACACACACAAGTTAATGCACATGCACTGATGATATCTCAATTTATGGGGCCATTCTGAGGATGTCAAGATCGATATCTCTCGAGTGGTTCTCAGAAGGCCATAGGGTGACCCTCTCTAGGTACTTAAGCAGGGAGGAGAAGTTGACCGCACTGTGACATGTCCCTAGGAACTATGTGTGCCTTGTCCCATAGTCAGACTGATGACTGACTATCTTGAAAACCACCATGGAACTTTTGTTTGGCAAATGATGGAGATCAAGTCAGGGTCAAAATCAGAAAACTAGATGGAGCTTCCAAGCTCCAGTGGAAGAGCAGATGGATGGAGAAAAAGAGCAAGGATGTCAGGAATATAAGGGCTTGGTCCACACTATGAGACACTGTGCCTGAACTAAGGGGATTTCAACTAATCCAGTGACCTGGGAATGAAAGAACATGGGATCAAACTGGAACATCTGAATGTGGCTGACAATTGGGGCAGACGGAGAAGCCAAAGATAATGGCACTTGCAATTGTCTGCATATCATACACTGGCTTTTTGTGATCATATGTTTTGTGGATGCATACCTTGCTAAATCTGGATGGATGAAGGGTGGGCTTGGACTTTCCACAGCTCAAAGTACCCTGCCCTCTATTTGGACTGGTGTTTGAGTGGAGAGGTTTATTTGCAGAGCAAGAAGAATGTGGGAGGAGGAAGAGAAGTGGAAAGTTTGATAATTATTATTATGAAGTAATGGAAAAATCAATAGAAAATAACCAATGAGGACATTGGAGCTAGGAAAAAAAAACATTCATGTGAGTTGTTGACTCAGACCAAAAATTATTTTACAGAAAAAAAAACACATAAAGGGGTTGAGTTACTTGGAAAATATGACTCAAGTAATTGGGAAGAAGATTGGGGTTTTTATTTTGGGTCTTCATGGGGCTGTATGAGCAGCATTTTAGGACCTGTATGCTGGATATTTCTGGGGGTTAGTAGGGAAAAAACCTGGCTGGGAGGAGTTTTATGACATAAGTAGAGCCTTGATGATGTCACAAAGCTTTGTTTGGGGTGGCAACTCTGTTGCACATGAAGCACTAGTCTTCTGTGAAGGTGGGCTTACTATCTTCACGGTGGCTGAGGAGGTCAGTTCAGCTCTTGGGCTCCACAACTGTTCAACCGAATTTCCAGAAGTTGGAATCTAGAGAGCCAAGATATTTTCTTTTGGTAAATATGTTTAGGAAGCAACTAGGACCTCTGTAGTCAAAGAAAGGTTTCTTTCAAATCTGCTCTGGGTCCAAAATTTATGTCGTTAACAGCTCCTATATTTGATAGCTGTGGGACGGTAATGTCGGGTATTCTCCTCACTCTATCTTTGCTAAAAATGTCCAATTCCTCATTCCACTTAAATGGCAAAGATCCTCTTTGTCCATATGTGTTTTAAAAGATAATTATTTCTAATAGAGCTGGTGCACAGATTAATGTTTCTTTCTTTTGGCAGTTTGACTCACAGTACTCACTTCTCTAATGAAGATACAGAATATCTTTATGTAATCAACCTGGATCTGGATCAGGAGACACAATAGAGAGAGCCAGTGGACTGGAGTGCCATGACCTTTGGCAGGTGGTTATAGATCAGCCAACTAACCAGTAGCTTGAGTGGTAAGGAGAGGAGTGGCTGTTCTTTGAATTCTTTGCCATCTGTTCAGATATTTCTTTCTCACTTTAGGTATAGGCATAGCTTCCTCTCTCATTGATATAGTAAGTCAGGAAGTAGGTTTCTCAGTAGAGGTCAATTGCATTTTGCAGCAGGAATATATCTCTGATACACATATACTGAGCTGTAGACAAGAGTTTGATAATTTTCCTATTAATTTCTTAAGAACATATTATATTATGGTATCCAAATCTATTCAGCCCTGCCTTTTTCACCTGCTCCAAAGTTATTCCTAAAAAGAGCCTTGACCTCACATCCTCACCTTCTTATCCTTGCAGGCACTTATGATGGAGGAAACCACTTTGTGTCTGATTTAAACTGAAGAGTTCTTCCTATGCAGAGATTGGCAGCTATGAAGCACAAGCACAGAAACAGAGCCAAGAGACAGTGGAACAGGAGTGCTGTGGCCTATCTCAGAAAGTCTCCCGCCATGATGAAGATGCCTCTTAGTATGAGTTGTATGCCACATCTCCAGAAGAAGAATGGGCCATCGCTCCAGAAGCAAAAACTTAGTAAGCCTTTTGAGGCCCTGGAGAATATTGTTGGCCGCAGAATTTCTCATAGCTGGAAGGAAACCAATGAACCAGTCACCCATTGGAAAGCCATCATTCTAGATCAACTGCCAATATATCCCTCTCTCTATTTGATGAAATATGATGGGATTGATTGTGTCTATGGCTTGGAGCTTCATAGTGATGAAAGGATTTTAAACCTGAAGATCTTGCCTAATAATGTGCCATTTCCTCAGGTGACAGACACTCATCTCTCAAACACCATAGTTGGCAGAGCAGTGAAACTTACATTCATGGGCACAAATGGCTCTAAGAATGACTGGAACGGGATGGTCCTAGAAGAGGTGCCAATCATGAAGACCTGGTTTTATATTACCTACAAGAAAGATCCGGTCTTGTACATTTACCACCTCCTGGATGACTACCTGGAAGGCAACCTCCACATCATGCCAGGCTCTAAGGAAGAGTGGAGTGGCGTGGTCCCAGATGAGGTGCAGACCATAACGACCTGTTTCTACATTGTCAACGACAATCATCCGGGCCTGTACCTTTACCACCATCATGATGATTCCATTGAAGGCAACCTCCACATCACGCCTGAATGTCCTCCAGGAGAGGTGACTTTGGAATTATGCAGGGATTCCTTGGAGGGCAAAAGAGTGCAGTACAACAAAAAAGATGGAACCCAAGAGATAGGTAAAATTATTTGCCAAGTTCCCAACAAACCTTCTGTGTATTTCATCAAGTTTGATAATGACGTCCATATCTATGTCTATGATTTGGTGAAGATCTGTTAAAGTGAAATTCTCAAATTTTGAGGGGCAGACTTAATTCTCTCTTTGGGAATGTGTTTTTTTCAGAGATACCTCAGGTCTTCTATGAATCCTGGTATCTTTTCCAATGGATTATTCTTTCTCAAAGAATAAAAATTTGTTAACATGTTGTGTTATTTGGTCAATGATGGATTGTGTTTGGTGGACGGGGCATCACAGAAATACATGCCTCAAAACAAAGCAGGATTTATGGTCTTTTCCGCTTGGAGAGTAAAGGACTGGGGATGCGTGGTGTGGTAAAGGACAAGATGGCTGTCAAGGAAGCAGTGGAGAGGGGACAAAAAGTTGTATGATCTCGGGGCGGTATGAAGCTTGAGGAAAAACCATGTCAAATGGAAAGATGTGACCGATATCAGCGTGAGGTATTGGGACTTAAGAGGATAAAGAGTAGATTAATCAGGAAGGGACACAAATGTATACTCAAAATCAGAGAAAATTAGGTTTCATTTGATGAAAGTTTTAATTCGTACTGGCTGTAAGTCAAAGGATGTTTGATCTCCACTAGAGCATGTTGCTTAGTGAAAAGTGTCACCGCTCAGTTGCTCTTCTCCAGTAAGTTGGACATCAAGCTACCTCCTTAGTTTTCCCAGAATTCTGTCTGCCACCTACTTTGTCATGCCTGGATTCGGTATGCCTTGAACTCTCATAGGTCTTATCCATGCCATCCAACCCTTGTCAGTTCATTTAAATAATTGCCCTGCCATATCTGGAAAACAGTGTTCCCTTTCATTGATCATGTTCTGTAGTACTTGGGCTATAAAACTCATGAACACACTCACCCACACACAGGATAAACATGTACATATGATGCCCACTAGTGTGTGACATGCACACATATGATGAATGCACCGAACTCCATAATATCAGTAAAGTAGGGAATCCATGATGCTAGGTGGAGTCTGGCAAAGACCCCACACACCCATCAAACCGCCAAATACCAGTATGGTACTGATGTCTGACTCCCATCCTGTAAGGAACCTGCCATCCTGTAACTGGGCTATTTTTGGTTCCTTCATCTTCACAAACTTAGTTAAAATGTTAGAGTTGTCAAACTGGGAGTTAGGGTCCAGCATGTAGATCAGCTGTCCCAGGTCAGGTGATTTGGCTACAATTTGGGTGAGAAATTTTACCAGGGAATTCTGGTACACCCTCTCCTCTTCTTCTCCCTGTCCTCATCATCACTCTTGTGGGTGGGCCTGGATCACAAAGAAGGTAAAATGGAATAAGCCTCCTCCTTAGTGGAAAACCTTGTCAATCCTTAATTTGACCTGACTCTCTGAGGGAATGCAGCACATTTTTTCCTACTAGGTCTCCTCATTCATTGGTTCACTCCTTTTTCCAAGGAATGATTGAATTCATCCATTCTTCCTTGTCTCTTTCTCTTCTTTCTTCCCTTCTTCCATTTCCCCCTTGATTGTAGAAATCTGAGCAGCAGGGCTGCATCCCCATGGGGCCGCCTTGTAAGGTTATGCTCCGAAATAACAACACAAAACTATTCATTTCAACACTGCCTGCCCCATTATTTTCAGCCTCTTAACCCATGTCTAATAATGTATGTTGCAGCACGAGGTGCGCTTAGAAGGAAAGATTTAGCATGTCTGACCTGGTGGCTGGCTGTATCGCCATCTGCCTCAGAGTGCAGAGCTACCATTTCTGCCCATGGCAGAGGTGCATGGCATCTCTAAGCTCAATTCCTATTCCTCCCAGCATTCTCTTATGTTTATTCCACCCACCTATGTTCTAACTTTTCAGGCCAAACAGTTTCTTTATTTAATTAACCAATGACCTATACTCCATCATTACTCCTATTTCTGTTTAAACAAGAACGGAATCTTTAACTTTAACATAGCAAAATTACATATAACCAAACAGATATCAAGCAAGAATTACAGTTACAATATTTATATCTATTTTATCTTTTATCATAACAATGGAAAACTATAACTATCTATCTATTCTTCAACTCCATCAGAGACTCCAGAATAATACAATATTACCTAAGCAAACAAAAAGTAAGCCATTTTCAAACTCTAGAAATGACAGAGACATCTCGCTGCCTGGACAGTCACCCAAAGTTCCTCTGTACCGTTGGTGTTTCCATCCTCAGCCTACAGGCCCATAGTTTCCAGCAGACATTTCCATGAAGCAGGAAATTTCAAAGCCAGTCACTATCTGCTTGTCTTGACGAATGTTTTGCTGACCCTTTCCTGAATCAGGAACACGAAAAGATCATCTCACCTTTAGGCAAGTTCAGTAGTCCTCTCTCTGAGTGTTTTCTGTGTACAGTTTATGCAACAATCCAGGCAAGAGCAGTATCTTCCCCAAATGGCTATCAAACTCCATAAGGATCCTCTGTGATGCCCATCTTCTTCCTGAAGTAGATATGTGCTGCCAAGAGTAGAGTGTCTCACTGTCATGAAAAACCCTAAGGTACTAAAACATTAAATATCCTATTTTGTAGTCTAGAGAGTTATGAATAATGCCTATCTGACTGAAATATATATATCTATGTAGCTAGAAAATCTAACTAACATGACTACAAACTTGACTATTATTAATGATTATCCATTAATAACCTATATACATTATATTTTTAAATGAACTACACAATCACAATACCTTAATTAAGATCAAAAATGCATATACATACAACAAAATTGACCTAAAATCTCTATCAGTAAAACAAAATCTATACTAATGCAAATATTCATATCTATATCACATCCCACTTTAAATGTAAAATAACGTTTATAAGCCATATTTGGGAACGTGGGTGCAGTTTTTTCTCTCCAAAATGCTTCCTGATGAATGGTGGCATCATTATTGATTTATCTCAGTTGGCAGTTGAGCGAAGCAATTTTTTAAAGGTGTTCACAGCAACCTTTAAGTAGGGCGTGGTCCATCCTACCATATTAGGATAGAGGCATCCACAGACTATCACCCTCTGTGAAAACAAAATAGAATCTCCTTTCCAAAGCATCATGTCCTTAGATCCAAATTTCAAAGTCAAGGCATTTTCAAAATATCTATGTTGGATTATTTCAGCAGCTTTAATAAAGAAACATCTTTTAGCAGCTATTGCTACTGCCTCAAAATTGAAATGATTCAAAAAGAGCATAATAGCATACAATATCAAAATTCGCTGTGAATTTTCCATCTTTGTGCGCTTCAATTTAACCTCTATTTTGTTTATTTTTCCTTTTTATTTTTTGCCTTTTGAGACAGGTTCTCTGTATCTTTGACCTGGAATAACTCTGTATACCTGTCTGTCCTTGAAGTCTCAGAGATCTGCCTCTCTCTGCCTTTCAGGCATTGGGATTAAAGGTGTATGCTACTACACATTGAACTCACAAAGATCTGTTTGTCTCTGCCTTCAAGGCACTGGTATTAAAGGCGTGTGCTACCTCACCCTGAAGGTACAGAGGTCAATCTCCCTCTGCCTCCCATGTGTTGGGTTTACAGGTGTGTACTACCACACCCAACAACTCTCTTCCTTTTTTTAACTTTAAGAACTTCAAATTTTAGCCTGCACATATTTTTAACACACTGTACATCATTTAAAAATTTTCTTTGTCTTTGAATCTCTCTTTACTCTATTTCTCTCTCTGTTTTTCTGACCACATGAGTCTTTCATTTACCAAGCAATCTCAGTAGGACTAAAGCCGTGGCTTTGCTGGCCAGATGTAGCCCATTCCTTCGCTTTCTGCCATTCCAACCTTGTGGCTGAGGTACCGAACAGAGCCGCATTCAGTGCCACAAGTCTACAGTGTTTCAAGGTCCTTGCTTCAAAGAGGCTGCAACAGACAACACTCAAGCCCTCTTTCTGTAGCTGGCCCTCCTTCCTCAAACAGTCAGAGTTTGCCTAGGCAGGATGGCCCAGAAAGCCGGCATTTTAAAACAACACAGTTTTTTTTCCTGCTACTGCTGAAAACAAACAAGCATTCAGTTGGCTTTTATCAACACCATTTAAATGTTTTGTGGCAGGACCTCTTAAGGGCTGCAGGGTTTTGCAGCTGAAGCTGAGTCAGCAAGCCTCTTTTAGATGAGAGCCCTTGCTTTCTTCTAGCAAGCAGAGCAGACCGGGAAATCGCTGCTGCCAAGAAAACATGCTTTACTCTTTCCCAAGTTTTCTCAGGCTTTCAGTGGATTCAGTTGTCCACAAGGCTGCAAGCCATTCTGTAGTTATTTGAGCAGCGAGGCTGTGTCCCCAGCACCACGGCCGCATGAAGGTTTTGCCTGAATTAAATACACAAAAACTGTATTCTTTTAAACACTGCTGGCCCATTAGATTCAGCATTTTAACCCATTTCTAATAATCAGTGTAGTATAACGAGGTGCACTTACCAGGAAAAATTCAGCATGTCTGACATGGTGGCTGGCTGCATCGACATCTGCCTCAGAGAGCAGAGCTATGGCATCTGCCGGGGAGAGGGGAGCATGGCTTCTCTGAGCTCACTACCTCTTCCTCCCGGCATTCTATTTTGTTTACTCCACCTACCTATGTCCTAACCTATTAGCTGAAGCGGATTCTTTCTTTAATTAATCAATAAACTTCTTCTGTCACTTTATCATTTCAACAGCTTGCCCATATAAATCTCCCATGTGTCTTCTGTTGTATAATCTTTCATTTGTAAAGAACTTGCACTCTCAGGGGAGGATTTTTCTGACATCTCTGTGGATGGAGATCATATGAGGAAGATCAGATGAGCAACCATGACAACTCTAATGCTGTAGAGTTAGGTGGACCAGAGATTGATGGCTGACATTCCTGTGCTATGCATCAGATGCCCCTGAACTCTGCCCCGGTTGACAGACAGGCAGACATCAAGTTGGTCACACATACTTAACTCATTCGGGTTCACAGATACTGTAAATGGAGTTTTAATTCTTCTCCTAAACTAATCAAAAAACCAAGATTAGGAGAAGAGAAGAGCCTGAAGTAAGGCTCATTCATGGGTCATTTTGCAAAGGAAACGTTACCTGCCTCCATGTATGCTGTCCCCTTTCTCAGTCAAATCCATCCTTCCAGTGTCTAGCTAACAGCTAACCATAGGATTGAACCCAACTGCCTTTGATTTCTGAAATAAGTGCTGTCCCCTTAAGGTCTCATAACAACACAGGAAGGTTTGTAAGACTGTCCCAGCAACAATTTAAAGCAATTCTAGGACACCAAATATGCAGCAAATTTGGTTAATTGGTAATATAGATCGTTCTGATGGGACAAAATAATTTAGAATTTAAAAAAAACAGATTGGTGTACTCACGATGAATTTATGTGATATGGCACACACAGGCTTCTGGTTCTGAATACTTCATGCTCGGGGGGTTTTGGAGATTGTCGTGACCCTGAACCTAGCTGGAGGCTTTGGGGCCTTGAAAGGACAAGACTTAATATTTCAGGAAATCCTTGTACTTGGTGCCCACTGTTTACTGATTTCCTAACAGAGAATGAGCAGCCATCTACTCCTGATGCCATGCCTTCCCCACATGAACAGAGAGAAGACCCTATACACAGGTCGCTTGTATCACATGTGAAGGCATAAGTCAGAAACAAACTCCCACAGCAGTTTAGAATTGTGATTAATAGAATGATTAGTTCATGAAAGGGGAAAAACTTAGAGATCACAATCCCTTACAGAAGCCCTCTGCAGGATCAGAAAAGGAGCCTAGTAGCCGGAAGGGAAGCTCAAGCAAGAGATCAAGCTGAAGGTAGAAGTTGCTTTGTAAAAGAGATAGAGACCACAACTCAATGGGCTGGTATCTCAGTGGCTATTCAGGAAACATCACAGTGAAAGGATCTGCTTCATGCATGAGAGTCACCGATGATTTCCCTTTAAGAAAAAAACCCATCAAAACTCCCAATAACATCATCAGCATTCAACAACATGTCTATGATTTCTTTGCCTTACCTTTGATTGTCCAGTAAATGATGCTGATAGTTAACCTGTGCAATTAATGCAAATTTCCTTGTAAGCGACTAGACAGAATTGTCAGGTTATCTTAAACACAGCAGGGAGTCACTCTACGATGGAACTGGTTCATCATCACCTGTGTGACAGTGACATAATTAAGATCTTTCCTTTGTCCATAAATCTCATTATGTTCAACATGATATGTTGTCATACAGATTTGTTAGGGTTTTGTCCCACTGGTGGTTTCCTTGGTATGCTTACATAATTTTTGCCAGATCCAATCAGTTTTGCCATGCACTCTCAGCTCCATGTCATTGTGTTCCCCTTATGTTCCAGTCCAGGCATTTTAGACCTCTTGTAACTGTTGTAAGTGTATCTCATGTTCCACCTAAATGATTTAGGGTTTTATTTAGGCTGGGTTTTATCTTCCATCACTGAGTTCATTGACTTTCCTTGGGCGTAATTCCTGGGACACTGAGCCTAACTCCTGGGGGATTCCTCCAGTTATTTCTCCTTTCTTAGATAGTTTACACTCTCACTATTACTGTGAGAGTGTTTCTGTAGCAAATATTCTTCTCAAGATGAGAAGAAACTTCAATATTACAATCCATTTGTTATTGTGATTTAAATACACACACAAACACACACAAGTTAATGCACATACACTGATGATATCTCAATTTATGGGGCCATTCTGGGGATGTCAAGATCGATATCTCTCGAGTGGTTCTCAGAAGGCCATAGGGTGACCCTCTCTAGGTACTTAAGCAGGGAGGAGAAGTTGACCGCACTGTGACATGTCCCTAGGAACTATGTGTGCCTTGTCCCATAGTCAGACTGATGACTGACTATCTTGAAAACCACCATGGAACTTTTGTTTGGCAAATGATGGAGATCAAGTCAGGGTCAAAATCAGAAAACTAGATGGAGCTTCCAAGCTCCAGTGGAAGAGCAGATGGATGGAGAAAAAGAGCAAGGATGTCAGGAATATAAGGGCTTGGTCCACACTATGAGACACTGTGCCTGAACTAAGGGGATTTCAACTAATCCAGTGACCTGGGAGTGATAGAACTTGGGCTCAAACTGGAAGCTCTGAATGTGGCTGACAATTGGGGCAGACGGAGAAGCCAAAGATAATGGCACTTGCAATTGCCTGCATATCATACACTGGCTTTTTGTGATCATATTTTTTGTGGATGCATACCTTGCTAAATCTGGATGGATGAAGGGTGGGCTTGGACTTTCCACAGCTCAAAGTACCCTGCCCTCTATTTGGACTGGTGTTTGAGTGGAGAGGTTTATTTGCAGAGCAAGAAGAATGTGGGAGGAGGAAGAGAAGTGGAAAGTTTGATAATTATTATTATGAAGTAATGGAAAAATCAATAGAAAATAACCAATGAGGACATTGGAGCTAGGAAAAAAAAACATTCATGTGAGTTGTTGACTCAGACCAAAAATTATTTTACGGAAAAAAAAAAAAAACACATAAAGGGGTTGAGTTACTTGGAAAATAAGACTCAAGTAATTGGGAAGAAGATTGGGGTTTTTATTTTGGGTCTTCATGGGGCTGTATGAGCAGCATTTTAGGACCTGTATGCTGGATATTTCTGGGGGTTAGTAGGGAAATAACCTGGCTAGGAGGAGTTTTATGACATAAGTAGAGCCTTGATGATGTCACAAAGCTTTGGTTGGGGGTGGCAACTCTGTTCCACATGAAGCACTGGTCTTCTGTGAAGGTGGGCTTACTATCTTCACGGTGGCTGAGGAGGTCAGTTCAGCTCTTGGGCTCCACAACTGTTCAACCGAATTTCCAGAAGTTGGAATCTAGAGAGCCAAGATATTTTCTTTTGGTAAATATGTTTAGGAAGCAACTAGGACCTCTGTAGTCAAAGAAAGGTTTCTTTCAAATCTGCTCTGGGTCCAAAATTTATGTCGTTAACAGCTCCTATATTTGATAGCTGGGGGACGGTTAATGTCAGGTATTCTCCCCACTCTATCTTTGCTAAACATGTCCAATTCCTCATTCCACTTAAATGGCAAAGATCCTCTTTGTCCATATGTGTTTTTAAAGATAATTATTTCTAATAGGTGCTGTTGCACAGATTAATGTTTCTTTCTTTTGGCAGTTTGACTCACAGTACTCACTTCTCTAATGAAGATAGAGAATATCTTTATGTAATCAACCTGGATCTGGATCAGGAGACACAACAGAGAGAGCCAGTGGACTGGAGTGCCATGACCTTGGGCAGGTGCTTATAAATTAGCCAACTAACCAATAGCTTGAGTGGTAAGGAGAGGAGTGGCTGTTCTTTGAATTCTTTGCCATCTGTTCAGATATTTCTTTCTCTCTTTAGGTATAGGCATAGCTTCCTCTCTCATTGATATAGTAAGTCAGGAAGTAGGTTTCTCAGTAGAGGTCAATTGCTTTTTGCAGCAGGAATATGTCTCTGATACACATATACTGAGCTGTAGACAAGAGTTTGATAATTTTCCTATTAATTTCTTAAGAACATATTCCATTTAGGTATCCAAATCTATTCAGCCCTGCCTTTTTCACCTGCTCCAAAGTTATTCCTAAAAAGAGCCTTGACCTCACATCCTCACCTTCTTATCCTTGCAGGCACTTATGGTGGAGGAAACCACTTTGTGTCTGATTTAACCTGAAGAGTTCTTCCTATGCAGAGATTGGCAGCTATGAAGCCCAAGCACAGAAACAGAGCCAAGAGACAGTGGAACAGGAGTGATGTGGCCTATCTCAGAAAGTCTCCCACCATGATGAAGATGCCTCTTAGTATGAGTTGCATGCCACCTCTCCAGAAGAAGAATGGGCCATCGCTCCAGAAGCAAAAACTTAGTAAGCCTTTTGAGGCCCTGGAGAATATTGTTGGCCGCAGAATTTCTCATGGCTGGAAGGAAGCCAATGAACCAGTCACCCATTGGAAAGCCATCATTCTAGATCAACTGCCAACATATCCCTCTCTCTATTTGTTGAAATATGATGGGATTGATTGTGTCTATGGCTTGGAGCTTCATAGTGATGAAAGGTTTTTAAACCTGAGGATCCTGCCTAATAATGTGCCATTTCCTCAGGTGACAGACACTCATCTCTCAAACACCATAGTTGGCAGAGCAGTGAAACATACATTCATGGGCACAAATGGCTCTAAGAATGACTGGAACGGGATGGTCCTAGAAGAGGTGCCAATCATGAAGACCTGGTTTTATATTACCTACAAGAAAGATCCGGTCTTGTACATTTACCACCTCCTGGATGACTACCTGGAAGGCAACCTCCACATCATGCCAGGCTCTAAGGAAGAGGTGCAGACCATAACGACCTGTTTCTACATTGTCAACGAGAATGATCCGGTCTTGTACCTTTACCACCATCATGATGATTCCATTGAAGGCAACCTCCACATCACGCCAGGATGTCCTCCAGTAGAGGTGACTTTGGAATTAGGCAGGGATTCCTTGGAGGGCAAAAGAGTGCAGTACAACAAAAAAGATGGAACCCAAGAGATAGGTAAAATTATTTGCCAAGTTCCCAACAAACCTTCTGTGTAATTCATCAAGTTTGATAATGACTTCCATATCTATGTCTATGATTTGGTGAAGATCTGTTAAAGTGAAATTCTCAAATTGTGAGGGGCAGACTTAATTCTCTCTTTGGGAATGTGTTTTTTCAGAGATACCTCAGGTCTTCTATGAATCCTGGTATCTTTTCCAATGGATTATTCTTTCTCAAAGAATAAAAATTTGTTAACATGTTGTGTTATTTGGTCAATGATGGATTGTGTTTGGTGGATGGGGCATCACAGAAATACATGCCTCAAAACAAAGCAGGATTTATGGTCTTTTCCGCTTGGAGAGTAAAGGACTGGGGATGCGTGGTGTGGTAAAGGACAAGATGGCTGTCAAGGAAGCAGTGGAGAGGGGACAAAAAGTTGTATGATCTCGGGGCGGTATGAAGCTTGAGGGAAAACCATGTCAAATGGAAAGATGTGACCGATATCAGCGTGAGGTATTGGGACTTAAGAGGATAAAGAGTAGATTAATCAGGAAGGGACACAAATGTATACTCAAAATCAGAGAAAATTAGGTTTCATTTGATGAAAGGTTTAATTCGTACTGGCTGTAAGTCAAAGGATGTTTGATCTCCACTACAGCATGTTGCTTAGTGAAAAGTGTCTCCGCTCAGTTGCTCTTCTCCAGTAAGTTGGACATCAAGCTACCTCCTTAGTTTTCCCAGAATTCTGTCTGCCACCTACTTTGTCATGCCTGGATTCGGTATGCCTTGAACTCTCATAGGTCTTATCCATGCCATCCAACCCTTATCAGTTCATTTAAATAATTGCCCTGCCATATCTGGAAAACAGTGTTCCCTTTCATTGATCATGTTCTGTAGTACTTGGGCTATAAAACTCATGAACACACTCACCCACACACAGGATAAACATGTACATATGATGCCCACTAGTGTGTGACATGCACACATATGATGAATGCACCGAACTCCATAATATCAGTAAAGTAGGGAATCCATGATGCTAGGTGGAGTCTGGCAAAGACCCCACACACCCATCAAACCGCCAAATACCAGTATTGTACTGATGTCTGACTCCCATCCTGTAAGGAACCTGCCATCCTGTAACTGGGCTATTTTTGGTTCCTTCATCTTCACAAACTTGGTTAAAATGTTAGAGTTGTCAAACTGGGAGTTAGGGTCCAGCATGTAGATCAGCTGTCCCAGGTCAGGTGATTTGGCTACAATTTGGGTGAGAAATTGTACCAGGGAATTCTGGTACACCCTCTCCTCTTCTTCTCCCTGTCCTCATCATCACTCTTGTGGGTGGGCCTGGAGCACAAAGAAGGTAAAATGGATTAAGCCTCCTCCTTAGTGGAAAACCTTGTCAATCCTTAATTTGACCTGACTCTCTGAGGGAATGCAGCACATTTTTTCCTACTAGGTCTCTTCATTCATTTGTTCACTCATTTTTCCAATGAATGATTGAATTCATCCATTCTTCCTTGTCTCTCTCTCTTCTTTCTTCCCTTCTTCCATTTCCCCCTTGATTGTAGAAATTTGAGCAGCAGGGCTGCATCCCCATGGGGCCGCCTTGTAAGGTTATGCTCCGAAATAACAACACAAAACTATTCATTTAAACACTGCCTGCCCCATTATTTTCAGCCTCTTAACCCATGTCTAATAATGTATGTTGCAGCACGAGGTGCGCTTAGAAAGAAAGATTCAGCATGTCTGACCTGGTGGCTGGCTGTATCGCCATCTGCCTCAGAGTGCAGAGCTACCATTTCTGCCCATGGCAGAGGTGCATGGCATCTCTAAGCTCAATTCCTATTCCTCCCAGCATTCTCTTATGTTTATTCCACCCACCTATGTTCTAACCTTTCAGGCCAAACAGTTTCTTTATTTAATTAATCAATGACATATACTCCATCATTACTCCTATTTCTGTTTAAACAACTACGGAATCTTTAACTTTAACAGCAAAATTACATATAACAAAACAGTTATCAAGCAAGAATTACAGTTACAATATTTATATCTATTTTATCTTTTATCATAACAATGGAAAACTATACCTATCTATCTATTCCTCAACTCCATCAGAGACTCCAGAATAATACAGTATTACCTAAGCAAACAATAAGTAAGCCATTTTCAAACTTTAGAAATGACAGAGACATCTCGCTGCCTGGACAGTCACCCAAAGTTCCTCTGTAGCATTGGTGTTTCCATCCTCAGCCCACAGGCCCATAGTTTCCAGCAGACATTTCCATGAAGCAGGAAATTTCAAAGGCAGTCACTATCTGCTTGTCTGGAAGAATGTTTTGCTGACCCTTTCCTGAATCAGGAACACGAAAAGATCATCTCACCTTTAGGCAAGTTCAGTAGTCCTCTCTCTGAGTGTTTTCTGTGTACAGTTTATGCAACAATCCAGGCAAGAGCAGTTTCTTCCCGAAATGGCTATCAAACTCCATAAGGATCCTCTGTGATGCCCATCTTCTTCCTGAAGTAGATATATGCTGCCAAGAGTAGACTGTCTCACTGTCATGAAAAACCCTAAGGTACTAAAACATTAAATATCCTATTTTGTAGTCTAGAGAGATATGAATAATGCCTATCTAACTGAAATATATATATATATATATCTATGTAGTTAGAAAATCTAACTAACATGACTACAAACTTGACTATTATTAATGATTATCCATTAATAACCTATATACATTATATTTTTAAATGAACTACACAATCACAATACCTTAATTAAGATCAAAAATGCATATACATATAACAAAATTGACCTAAAATCTCTATCAGTAAAGCAAAATCTATACTAATGCAAATATTCATATCTATATCACATCCCACTTTAAATGTAAAAGAACGTTTATAAGCCATATTTGGGAACTTGGTGCTTCCTGCTGAATTGTGGCATCATTATTGATTTATCTCAGTTGGCAGATGAGCGAAGCAATTTTTTAAAGGTGTTCACAGCAACCTTTAAGTAGGGCGTGGTCCATCCTACCATATTAGGATAGAGGCATCCACAGACTATCACCCTCTGTGAAAACAAAATAGAAACTCCTTTCCAAAGCATCATGTCCTTAGATCCAAATTTCAAAGTCAAGGCATTTTCAAAATATCTATGTTGGATTATTTCAGCAGCTTTTATAAAGAAACATCTTTTAGCAGCTATTGCTACTGCCTCAAAATTCAAATGATTCAAAAAGAGCATAATAGCATACAATATCAAAATTCGCTGTGAATTTTCCATCTTTGTGTGCTTCAATTTAACCTCTATTTTGTTTACTTTTCCTTTTTATTTTTTGCCTTTTGAGACAGGTTCTCTGTATCTTTGACCTGGAATAACTCTGTATACCTGTCTGTCCTTGAAGTCTCAGAGATCTGCCTCTCTCTGCCTTTCAGGCATTGGGATTAAAGGTGTATGCTACTACACATTGAACTCACAAAGATCTGTTTGTCTCTGCCTTCAAGGCACTGGGATTAAAGGCGTGTGCTACCTCACCTTGAAGGTACAGAGGTCAATCTCCCTCTGCCTCCCATGTGTTGGGTTTACAGGTGTGTACTACCACACCCAACAACTCTCTTCCTTTTTTTAACTTTAAGAACTTCAAATTTTAGCCTGCACATATTTTTAACACACTGTAAATCAGTTAAAAATTTCCTTTGTCTTTGAATCTCTCTTTACTCTATTTCTCTCTCTGTTTTTCTGACCACATGAGTCTTTTATTTACCAAGAAATCTCAGTAAGACTAAAGCCGTGGCTTTGCTGGCCAGATGTAGCCCATTCCTTAGCTTTCTGCCATTCCAACCTTGTGGCTGAGGTACCGAACAGAGCCACATTCAGTGCCACAAGTCTACAGTGTTTCAAGGTCCTTGCCATCAAAGAGGCTGCAACAGACAACACTCAAGCCCTCTTTCTGTAGCTGGCCCTCCTTCCTCAAACAGTCAGAGTTTGCCCAGGCAGGATGGCCCAGAAAACCGGCATTTTACAACAACACATTTTTTTTTTCCTGCTACAGCTAAAAACATACAAGCATTCAGTTGGCTTTTATCAACACCATTTAAATGTTGTGTGGCAGGACCTCTTAAGGGCTGCAGGGTTTTGCAGCTGAAACTGAGTCAGCAAGCCTCTTTTAGATGAGAGCCCTTGCTTTCTTCTAGCAAGCAGAGCAGACCGAGAAATCGCTGCTACCAAGAAAACATGCTTTACTCTTTCCCAAGCTTTCTCAGGCTTTCAGTGGATTCAGTTGTCCACAAGGCTGCAAGCCATTCTGTAGTTATTTGAGCAGCAAGGCTGTGTCCCCGGCACCACGGCCGCATGAAGGTTATGCCTGAAATAAATACACCAAAACTGTATTCTTTTAAACACTGCTGGCACATTAGATTCAGCATTTTAACCCATTTCTAATAATCAGTGTGGTATAACAAGGTGCACTTACCAGGAAAAATTCAGCATGTCTGACATGGTGGCTGGCTGCATCGACATCTGCCTCAGAGAGCAGAGCTATGGCATCTGCCGGGGAGAGGGGAGCATGGCTTCTCTGAGCTCACTACCTCTTCCTCCCGGCATTCTATTTTGTTTACTCCACCTACCTATGTTCTAACCTATCAGCTGAAGAGGATTCTTTCTTTAATTAATCAATAAACTACTTCTGTCACTTTATCCTTTCAACAGCTTGCCCATATAAATCTCCCATGTGTCTTCTGTTGTATAATCTTTCATTTGTGAAGAACTTGCACTCTCAGGGGAGGATTTTTCTGACATCTCTGTGGATGGAGATCATATGAGGAAGATCAGATGAGCAACCATGACAACTCTAATGCTGTAGAGTTAGGTGGACCAGAGATTGATGGCTGACATCCCTGTACTATGCATCAGATGCCCCTGAACTCTGGCCCTTTTGACAGACGGGCAGACATCAAGTTGGTCACACATACTTAACTCATTCAGGTTTGCAGATACTGTAAATGGAGTTTTAATTCTTCTCCTGAACTAATAAAAAAAACCAAGATTAGGAGAGGAGAAGAACCTGAAGTAAGGCCTCAAAATGGGTCATTTTGCAAAGGAAAGGTTACCTGCCTCCATGTATGCTGTCTCCCTTTCTTAGTCAAATCCATCCTTCCAGTGTCTAGCTAACAGCTAACCATAGGATTGAACCCAACTGCCTTTGATTTCTGAAATAAGTGCTGTCCCCTTAAGGTCTCATAACAGCACAGGAAGGTTTGTAAGACTGTCCCAGCAACAATTTAAAGCAATTCTAGGACACCAAAAATGGAGCAAATTTGGTTAATTGGTAATATAGATCGTTCTGATGGGACAAAATAATTTAGAATTAAAAAAAAAAACAGATTGGTGTACTCACGATGAATTTACGTGATATGGCACACACAGGCTTCTGGTTCTGAATACTTCATGCTCGGTGGGTTTTGGAGATTTTCGTGAACCTGAACCTAGCTGGAGGCTTTGGGGCCTTGAAAGGACAAGACTTAATATTTCAGGACATCCTTAACTTGGTGCCCACTGTTTACTGATTTCCTTACAGAGAATGAGCAGCCATCTACTCCTGCTGCCAAGCCTTCCCCACATGAACAGAGAGAAGACCCTATACACACCGGTCGCTTGTATCACATGTGAAGGCATAAGTCACAAACAAACTCCCACAGCAGTTTAGAATTGTGATTAATAGAATGATTAGTTCTTGAAAGGGGAAAAACTTAGAGATCACAATCCCTGACAAAAGCCCTCTGCAGGATCAGAAAAGGAGCCTAGTAGCCGGAAGGGAAGCTCAAGCAAGAGATCATGCTGAAGGTAGAAGTTGCTTTGTAAAAGAGAGAGAGACCACAACTCAATGGGCTGGTATCTCAGTGGCTATTCAGGAAACATCACAGAGAAAGGATCTGCTTCATGCATGAGAGTCACCGATGATTTCCCTTTAAGAAAAAAACCCATCAAAACTCCCAATAACATCATCAGCATTCAACAACATGTCTATGATTTCTTTGCCTTGCCTTTGATTGTGCAGTAAATGATGCTGATAGTTAATCTGTGCAATTAATGCAAATTTCCTTGGAACTGACTAGACAGAATTGACAGGTTATCTTAAACACAGGAGGGAGTCACTCTATGATGGAACTGGTTCATCATCACCTGTGTGACAGTGACATAATTAAGATCTTTCCTTTGTCTATAAATCTCATTATGTTCAACATGATATGTTGTCATACAGATTTGTTAGGGTTTTGTCCCACTGGTGGTTTCCTTGGTATGCTTACATAACTTTTGCCAGATCCAATCAGTTTTGCCATGCACTCTCAGCTCCACGTCATTGTGTTCCCCTTATGTTCCAGTCCAGGCATTTTAGACCTCTTGTAACTGTTGTAAGAGTATCTCATGTTCCACCTAAATGATTTAGGGTTTTATTTAGGCTGGGTTTTATCTTCCATCACTGAGTTCATTGACTTTCCTTGGGCGTAATTCCTGGGACACTGAGCCTAACTCCTGGGGGATTCCTCCAGGTATTTCTCCATTTTTAGATAGTTTACACTCTCACTATTACTGTGAGAGTGTTTCTGTAGCAAATATTCTTCTCAAGATGAGAAGAAACTTCAATATTACAATCCATTTGTTATTGTGCTTTAAATACACACACACAAACACACATAAGTTAGTGCACATACACTGATGATATCTCAATTTATGGGGCCATTCTGGGGATGTCAAGATCGATATCTCTCGAGTGGTTCTCAGAAGGCCATAGGGTGACACTCTCTAGGTACTTAAGCAGGGAGGATAAGATGACCGCACTGTGACATGTCCCTAGGAACTATGTGTGCCTTGTCCCATAGTCAGACTGATGACTGACTATCTTGAAAACCACCATGGAACTTTTGTTTGGCAAATGATGTAGATCAAGTCAGGGTCAAAATCAGAAAACTAGATGGACCTTCCAAGCTCCAGTGGAAGAGCAGATGGATGGAGAAAAAGAGCAAGGATGTCAGGAATATAAGGGCTTGGTCCACACTATGAGACACTGTGCCTGAACTAAGGGCATTTCAACTAATCCAGTGACCTGGGAATGAAAGAACATGGGCTCAAACAGGAAGCTCTGAATGTGGCTGACAATTGGGGCAGACGGAGAAGCCAAAGATAATGGCACTTGCAATTGTCTGCATATTATACACTGGCTTTTTGTGATTATATGTTTTGTGGATGCATACCTTGCTAAATCTGGATGGATGAAGGGTGGGCTTGGACTTCCCACAGCTCAAAGTACCCTGCCCTCTATTTAGACTGGTGTTTGAGTGGAGAGGTTTATTTGCGGAGCAAGAAGAATGTGGGAGGAGGAAGAGAAGTGGAAAGTTTGATAATTATTATTATGAAGTAATGGAAAAATCAATAGAAAATAACCAATGAGGACATTGGAGCTAGGAAAAAAAAACATTCATGTGAGTTGTTGACTCAGACCAAAAATTATTTTACAGAAAAAAAAACACACATAAAGGGGTTGAGTTGCTTGGAAAGTATGACTCAAGTAATTGGGAAGAAGATTGGGGTTTTTATTTTGGGTCTTCATGGGGCTGTATGAGCAGCATTTTAGGACCTGTATGCTGGATATTTCTGGGGGTTAGTAGGGAAAAAACCTGGCTTGGAGGAGTTTTATGACATAAGTAGAGCCTTGATGATGTCACAAAGCTTTGGTTGGGGGTGGCAACTCTGTTCCACATGAAGCACTAGTCTTCTGTGAAGGTGGGCTTACTATCTTCACGGTGGCTGAGGAGGTCAGTTCAGCTCTTGGGCTCCACAACGGTTCAACCGAATTTCCAGAAGTTGGAATCTAGAGAGCCAAGATATTTTCTTTTGGTAAATATGTTTAGGAAGCAACTAGGACCTCTGTAGTCAAAGAAAGGTTTCTTTCAAATCTGCTCTGGGTCCAAAATTTATGTCGTTAACAGCTCCTATATTTGATAGCTGGGGGACGGTTAATGTCAGGTATTCTCCCCACTCTATCTTTGCTAAAAATGTCCAATTCCTCAGTCCACTTAAGTGGCAAAGATCCTCTTTGTCCATATGTGTTTTAAAAGATAATTATTTCTAATAGGTGCTGTTGCACAGATTAATGTTTCTTTCTTTTGGCAGTTTGACTCACAGTACTCACTTCTCTAATGAAGATACAGAATATCTTTATGTAATCAACCTGGATCTGGATCAGGAGACACAATAGAGAGACCCAGTGGACTGGAGTGCCATGACCTTGGGACGGTGGTTATAGATCAGCCAACTAACCAGTAGCTTGAGTGGTAAGGAGAGGAGTGGCTGTTCTTTGAATTCTTTGCCATCTGTTCAGATATTTCTTTCTCACTTTAGGTATAGGCATAGCTTCATCTCTCATTGATATAGTAAGTCAGGAAGTAGGTTTCTCAGTAGAGGTCAATTGCATTTTGCAGCAGGAATATGTCTCTGATACACATATAGTGAGCTGTAGACAAGAGTTTGATAATTTTCCTATTAATTTCTTAAGAACATATTCCATTTAGGTATCCAAATCTATTCAGCCCTGCCTTTTTCACCTGCTCCAAAGTTATTCCTAAAAAGAGCCTTGACCTCACATGCTCACCTTCTTATCCTTGCAGGCACTTATGGTGGAGGAAACCACTTTGTGTCTGATTTAAACTGAAGAGTTCTTCCTATGCAGAGATTGGCAGCTATGAAGCCCAAGCACAGAAACAGAGCCAAGAGACAGTGGAACAGGAGTGCTGTGGCCTATCTCAGAAAGTCTCCCGCCATGATGAAGATGCCTCTTAGTATGAGTTGCATGCCACATCTCCAGAAGAAGAATGGCCCTCGCTCCAGAAGCAAAAACTTAGTAAGCCTTTTGAGGCCCTGGAGAATATTGTTGGCCGCAGAATTTCTCATGGCTGGAAGGAAGCCAATGAACCAGTCACCCATTGGAAAGCCATCATTCTAGATCAACTGCCAACATATCCCTCTCTCTATTTGTTGAAATATGATGGGATTGATTGTGTCTATGGCTTGGAGCTTCATAGTGATGAAAGGATTTTAAACCTGAAGATCCTGCCTAATAATGTGCCATTTCCTCAGGTGACAGACACTCATCTCTCAAACACCATAGTTGGCAGAGCAGTGAAACATACATTCATGGGCACAAATGGCTCTAAGAAAGACTGGAACGGGATGGTCCTAGAAGAGGTGCCAATCATGAAGACCTGGTTTTATATTACCTACAAGAAAGATCCCGTCTTGTACATTTACCACCTCCTGGATGACTACCTGGAAGGCAACCTCCACATCATGCCAGGCTCTAAGGAAGAGTGGAGTGGCGTGGTCCCAGATGAGGTGCAGGCCATAACGACCTGTTTCTACATTGTCAACGAGAATGATCCGGTCCTGTACCTTTACCACCATCATGATGATTCCATTGAAGGCAACCTCCACATCACGCCTGAATGTCCTCCAGTAGAGGTGACTTTGGAATTCGGCAGGGATTCCTTAGAGGGCAAAAGAGTGCAGTACAACAAATAGATGGAACCCAAGAGGTAGGTAAAATTATTTGCCAAGTTCCCAACAAACCTTCTGTGTATTTCATCAAGTTTGATAATGACTTCCATATCTATGTCTATGATTTGGTGAAGATCTGTTAAAGTGAAATTCTCAAATTTTGAGGGGCAGACTTAATTCTCTCTTTGGAAAGGTGTTTTTTCAGAGATACCTCAGGTCTTCTATGAATCCTGGTATGTTTTCCAATGGATTTTTCTTCCTCAAAGAATAAAAAATTGTTAACATGTTGTGTTATTTGGTCAATGATGGATTGTGTTTGGTGGATGGGGCATCACAGAAATACATGCCTCAAAACAAAGAGGATTTATGGTCTTTTCCCCTTGGAGAGTAAAGGACTGGGGATGCATGGTGTGGTAAAGGACAAGATGGCTGTCAAGGAAGCAGTGGAGAGGGGACAAAAAGTTGTATGATCTCGGGGCGGTATGAAGCTTGAGGGAAAACCATGTCAAATGGAAAGATGTGACCGATATCAGCGTGAGGTATTTGGACTTAAGAGGATAAAGAGTAGATTAATCAGGAAGGGACACAAATATATACTCAAAATCAGAGAAAATTAGGTTTCATTTGGTGAATGGTTTAATTCATACTGGCTGTAAGTCAAAGGATGTTTGATATCCACTAGAGCATGTTGCTTAGTGAAAAGTGTCTCCGCTCAGTTGCTCTTCTCCAGTAAGTTGGACATCAAGCTACCTACTTAGTTTTGCCAGAATTCTGTCTGCCACCTACTTTGTCATGCCTAGATTCGGTATGCCTTGAACTCTCATAGGTCTTATCCATGCCATCCAACCCTTGTCAATTCATTTAAATAATTGTCCTGCCATATCTGGAAAACAGTGTTCCCTTTCATTGATCATGTTCTGTAGTACTTGGGCTATAAAACTCATGAACACACTCACCCACACACAGGATAAACATGTACATATGATGCCCACTAGTGTGTGACATGCACACATATGATGAATGCACCGAACTCCATAATATCAGTAAAGTAGGGAATCCATGATGCTAGGAGGAGTCTGGCAAAGACCCCACACACCCATCAAACCGCCAAATACCAGTATGGTACTGATGTCTGACTCCCATCCTGTAAGGAACCTGCCATCCTGTAACTGGGCTATTTTTGGTTCCTTCATCTTCACAAACTTAGTTAAAATGTTAGAGTTGTCAAACTGGGAGTTAGGGTCCAGCATGTAGATCAGCTGTCCCAGGTCAGGTGATTTGGCTACAATTTGAGTGAGAAGTTGTACCAGGGAATTCTGGTACACCCTCTCCTCTTCTTCTCCCTGTCCTCATCATCACTCTTGTGGGTGGGCCTGGAGCACAAAGAAGGTAAAATGGAATAAGCCTCCTCCTTAGTGGAAAACCTTGTCAATCCTTAATTTGACCTGACTCTCTGAGGGAATGCAGCACATTTTTTCCTACTAGGTCTCCTCATTCATTGGTTCACTCATTTTTCCAATGAATGATTGAATTCATCCATTCTTCCCTGTCTCTCTCTCTTCTTTCTTCCCTTCTTCCATTTCCCCCTTGATTGTAGAAATTTGAGCAGCAGGGCTGCATCACCATGGGGCCGCCTTGTAAGGTTATGCTCCGAAATAACAACACAAAACTATTCATTTAAACACTGCCTGCCCCATTATTTTCAGCCTCTTAACCCATGTCTAATAATGTATGTTGCAGCACGAGGTGCGCTTAGAAGGAAAGATTTAGCATGTCTGACCTGGTGGCTGGCTGTATCGCCATCTGCCTCAGAGTGCAGAGCTACCATTTCTGCCCATGGGAGAGGTGCATGGCATCTCTAAGCTCAATTCCTATTCCTCCCAGCATTCTCTTATGTTTATTCCACCCACCTATGTTCTAACCTTTCAGGCCAAACAGTTTCTTTATTTAATTAACCAATGACCTATACTCCATCATTACTCCTATTTCTGTTTAAACAAGAACGGAATCTTTAACTTTAACATAGCAAAATTACATATAACAAAAAAGTTATCGAGCAAGAATTACAGTTACAATATTTACATCTATTTTATCTTTTATCATAACAATGGAAAACTATAACTATCTATCTATTCTTCAACTCCATCAGAGACTCCAGATTAATACAGTATTACTTAAGCAAACAAAAAGTAAGCCATTTTCAAACTCTAGAAATGACAGAGACATCTCGCTGCCTGGACAGTCACCCAAAGTTCCTCTGTACCGTTGGTGTTTCCATCCTCAGCCTACAGGCCCATAGTTTCCAGCAGACATTTCCATGAAGCAGGAAATTTCAAAGGCAGTCACTATCTGCTTGTCTTGAAGAATGTTTTGCTGACCCTTTCCTGAATCAGGAACACGAAAAGATCATCTCACTTTTAGGCAGGTTCAGTAGTCCTCTCTCTGAGTGTTTTCTGTGTACAGTTTATGCAACAATCCAGGCAAGAGCAGTTTCTTCCCCAAATGGCTATCAAACTCCATGAGGATCCTCTTTGATGCCCATCTTCTTCCTGAAGTAGATATGTGCTGCCAAGAGTAGAGTGTCTCACTGTCATGAAAAACCCTAAGGTACTAAAACATTAAATAGCCTATTTTGTAGTCTAAAGAGATATGAATAATGCCTATCTAACTGAATATATATAACTATGTAACTAGAAAATCTAACTAACATGACGACAAACTTGACTATTATTAATGATTATCCATTAACAGCCTATATACATTATATATTTAAATGAACTACACAATCACAATACCTTAATTAAGATCAAAAATGCATATACATATAACACAATTGACCTAAAATCTCTATCAGTAAAGCAAAATCTATACTAATGCAAATATTCATATCTATATCACATCCCACTTTAAATGTAAAAGAATGTTTATAAGCCATATTTGGGAACGTGGGTGCAGTTTTTTCTCTCCAAAATGCTTCCTGCTGAATGGTGGCATCATTATTGATTTATCTCAGTTGGCAGTTGAGCGAAGCAATATTTTAAAGGTGTTCACAGCAACCTTTAAGTAGGGCGTGGTCCATCCTACCATATTAGGATAGAGGCATCCACAGACTATCACCCTCTGTGAAAACAAAATAGAAACTCCTTTCCAAAGCATCATGTCCTTAGATCCAAATTTCAAAGTCAAGGCATTTTCAAAATATCTATGTTGGATTATTTCAGCAGCTTTTATAAAGAAACATCTTTTAGCAGCTATTGCTACTGCCTCAAAATTCAAATGATTCAAAAACAGCATAATAGCATACAATATCAAAATTCGCTGTGAATTTTCCATCTTTGTGCGCTTCAATTTAACCTCTATTTTGTTTATTTTTCCTTTTTATTTTTTGCCTTTTGAGACAGGTTCTCTGTATCTTTGACCTGGAATAACTCTGTATACCTGTCTGTCCTTGAAGTCTCAGAGATCTGCCTCTCTCTGCCTTTCAGGCATTGGGATTAAAGGTGTATGCTACTACACATTGAACTCACAAAGATCTGTTTGTCTCTGCCTTCAAGGCACTGGGATTAAAGGCGTGTGCTACCTCACCTTGAAGGTACAGAGGTCAATCTCCCTCTGCCTCCCATGTGTTGGGTTTACAGGTGTGTACTACCACACCCAACAACTCTCTTCCTTTTTTTAACTTTAAGAACTTCAAATTTTAGCCTGCACATATTTTTAACACACTGTAAATCAGTTAAAAATTTTCTTTGTCTTGAATCTCTCTTTACTCTATTTCTCTCTCTGTTTTTCTGACCACATGAGTCTTTCATTTACCAAGCAATCTCAGTAGGACTAAAGCCGTGGCTTTGCTGGCCAGATGTAGCCCATTCCTTAGCTTTCTGCCATTCCAACCTTGTGGCTGAGGTACCGAACAGAGCCGCATTCAGTGCCACAAGTCTACAGTGTTTCAAGGTCCTTGCTTTCAAAGAGGCTGCAACAGACAACACTCAAGCCCTCTTTCTGTAGCTGGCCCTCCTTCCTCAAACAATCAGAGTTTGCCCAGGCAGGATGGCCCAGAAACCGGACATTTTAAAACAACACAGTTTTTTTTTTCCTGCTACTGCTGAAAACATACAAGCATTCAGTTGGCTTTTATCAACACCATTTAACTGTTTTGTGGCAGGACCTCTTAAGGGCTGCAGGGTTTTGCAGCTGAAACTGAGTCTGCAAGCCTCTTTTAGATGAGAGCCCTTGCTTTCTTCTAGCAAGCAGAGCAGACCGAGAAATCGCTGCTACCAAGAAAACATGCTTTACTCTTTCCCAAGCTTTCTCAGGCTTTCAGTGGATTCAGTTGTCCACAAGGCTTCAAGCCATTCTGTAGTTATTTGAGCAGCGAGGCTGTGTCCCCAGCACCACGGCCGCATGAAGGTTATGCCTGAAATAAATACACAAAATCTGTATTCTTTTAAACACTGCTGGCCCATTAGATTCAGCTTTTTAACCCATTTCTAATAATCAGTGTAGTATAACGAGGTGCACTTACCAGGAAAAATTCAGCATGTCTGACATGGTGGCTGGCTGCATCGACATCTGCCTCAGAGAGCAGAGCTATGGCATCTGCCGGGGAGAGGGGAGCATGGCTTCTCTGAGCTCACTACCTCTTCCTCCCGGCATTCTATTTTGTTTACTCCACCTACCTATGTTCTAACCTATCAGCTGAAGCGGATTCTTTCTTTAATTAATCAATAAACTTCTTCTGTCACTTTATCCTTTCAACAGCTTGCCCATATAAATCTCCCATGTGTCTTCTGTTGTATAATCTTTCATTTGTAAAGAACTTGCACTCTCAAGGGAGGATTTTTCTGATATCTCTGTGGATGGAGATTATATGAGGAAGATCAGATGAGCAACCATGACAACTCTAATGCTGTAGAGTTAGGTGGACCAGAGATTGATGGCTGACATTCCTGTGCTATGCATCAGATGCCCCTGAACTCTGGCCCTGTTGACAGACAGGCAGACATCAAGTTGGTCACACATACTTAACTCATTCGGGTTCACAGATACTGTAAATGGAGTTTTAATTCTTCTCCTAAACTAATAAAAAAACCAAGATTAGGAGAAGAGAAGAGCCTGAAGTAAGGCCTCAAAATGGGTCATTTTGCAAAGGAAAGGTTACCTGCCTCCATGTATGCTGTCTCCCTTTCTTAGTCAAATCCATCCTTCCAGTGTCTAGCTAACAGCTAACCATAGGATTGAACCCAACTGCCTTTGATTTCTGAAATAAGTGCTGTCCCCTTAAGGTCTCATAACAGCACAGGAAGGTTTGTAAGACTGTCCCAGCAACAATTTAAAGCAATTCTAGGACACCAAAGATGCAGCAAATTTGGTTAATTGGTAATATAGATCGTTCTGATGGGACAAAATAATTTAGAATTAAAAAAAAAAACAGATTGGTGTACTCACGATGAATTTATGTGATATGGCACACACAGGCTTCTGGTTCTGGATACTTCATGCTAGGTGGGTTTTGGAGATTGTTGTGACCCTGAACCTAGCTGGAGGCTTTGGGGCCTTGAAAGGACAAGACTTAATATTTCAGGACATCCTTGTACTTGGTACCCACTGTTTATAGATTTCCTTACAGAGAATGAGCAGCCATCTACTCCTGCTGCCATGCCTTCCCCACATGAACAGAGAGAAGACCCTATACACACAGGTCGCTTGTATCACATGTGAAGGCATAAGTCACAAACAAACTCCCACAGCTGTTTAGAATTGTGATTAATAGAATGATTAGTTCTTGAAAGGGGAAAAACTTAGAGATCACAATCCCTGACAAAAGCCCTCTGCAGGATCAGAAAAGGAGCCTAGTAGCCGGAAGGGAAGCTCAAGCAAGAGATCAAGCTGAAGGTAGAAGGTGCTTTTTAAAAGAGAGAGAGACCACAACTCAATGGGCTGGTATCTCAGTGGCTATTCAGGAAACATCACAGAGAAAGGATCTGCTTCATGCATGAGAGTCACCGATGATTTCCCTTTAAGAAAAAAACCCATCAAAACTCCCATAACATAATCAGCATTCAACAACATGTCTATGATTTCTTTGCCTTGCCTTTGATTGTGCAGTAAATGATGCTGATAGTTAATCTGTGCAATTAATGCAAATTTCCTTGTAACTGACTAGACAGAATTGACAGGTTATCTTTAACACAGCAGGGAGTCATTCTACAATGGAACTGGTTCATCATCACCTGTGTGACAGTGACATAATTAAGATCTTTCCTTTGTCTATAAATCTCATTATGTTCAACATGATATGTTGTCATACAGATTTCTTAGGGTTTTGTCCCACTGGTGGTTTCCTTGGTATGCTTACATAATTTTTGCCAGATCCAATCAGTTTGCCATGCACTCTCAGCTCCACGTCATTGTGTTCCCCTTATGTTCCAGTCCAGGCATTTTAGACCTCTTGTAACTGTTGTAAGAGTATCTCATGTTCCACCTAAATGATTTAGGGTTTTATTTAGGCTGGGTTTTATCTTCCATCACTGAGTTCATTGACTTTCCTTGGGCGTAATTCCTGGGACACTGAGCCTAACTCCTGGGGGATTCCTCCAGTTATTTCTCCTTGCTGAGACAGTTTACACTCTCACTATTACTGGGAGAGTCTTTCTGTAGCAAATATTCTTCTCAAGATGAGAAGAAACTTCAATGTTACAATCCATTTGTTATTGTGATTTAAATACACACACACAAACACACACAAGTTAATGCACATACACTGATGATATCTCAATTTATGGGGCCATTCTGGGGATGTCAAGATCGATATCTCTCGAGTGGTTCTCAGAAGGCCATAGGGTGACCCTCTCTAGGTACTTAAGCAGAGAGGAGAAGTTGACCGCACTGTGACATGTCCCTAGGAACTATGTGTGCCTTGTCCCATAGTCAGACTGATGACTGACTATCTTGAAAACCACCATGGAACTTTTGTTTGGCAAATGATGGAGATCAAGTCAGGGTCAAAATCAGAAACCTAGATGGAGCTTCCAAGCTCCAGTGGAAGAGCAGATGGATGGAGAAAAAGAGCAAGGATGTCAGGAATATAAGGGCTTGGTCCACACTATGAGACACTGTGCCTGAACTAAGGGGATTTCAACTAATCCAGTGACCTGGGAATGAAAGAACATGGGATCAAACTGGAAGCTCTGAATGTGGCTGACAATTGGGGCAGACGGAGAAGCCAAAGATAATGGCACTTGCAATAGTCTGCATATCATACACTGGCTTTTTGTGATCATATTTTTTGTGGATGCATACCTTGCTAAATCTGGATGGATGAAGGGTGTGCTTGGACTTCCCACAGCTCAAAGTACCCTGCCCTCTATTTGGACTGGTGTTTGAGTGGAGAGGTTTATTTGCGGAGCAAGAAGAATGTGGGAGGAGGAAGAGACTTGGAAAATTTGATAATTATTATTATGAAGTAATGGAAAAATCAATAGAGAATAACCAAAAAGGACATTGGAGCTAGGAAAAAAAAACATTCATGTGAGCTGTTGACTCAGACCAAAAATTATTTTACAGAAAAAAAAAAACACATAAAGGGTTTGAGTTACTTGGAAAATATGACTCAAGTAATTGGGAAGAAGATTGGGGTTTTTATTTTGGGTCTTCATGGGGCTGTATGAGCAGCATTTTAGGACCTGTATGCTGGATATTTCTGGGGGTTAGTAGGGAAGAAACCTGGCTAGGAGGAGTTTTATGACATAAGTAGAGCCTTGATGATGTCACAAAGCTTTGGTTGGGGGTGGCAACTCAGTTCCACATGAAGCACTAGTCTTCTGTGAAGGTGGGCTTATTATCTTCACGGTGGCTGAGGAGGTCAGTTCAGATCTAGGGCTCCACAACTGTTCAACCGAATTTCCAGAAGTTGGAATCCAGAGAGCCAATATATTTTTTTTGGTAAATATGTTTAGCAAGCAACTAGGACCTCTGTAGTCAAAGAAAGGTTTCTTTCAAATCTGCTCTGGGTCCAAAATTTATGTCGTTAACAGCTCCTATATTTGATAGCTGGGGGACGGTTAATGTCAGGTATTCTCCCCACTCTATCTTTGCTAAAAATGTCCAATTCCTCAGTCCACTTAAATGGCAAAGATCCTCTTTGTCCATATGTGTTTTAAAAGATAATTATTTCTAATAGGTGCTGTTGCACAGATTAATGTTTCTTTCTTTTGGCAGTTTGACTCACAGTACTCACTTCTCTAATGAAGATACAGAATATCTTTATGTAATCAACCTGGATCTGGATCAGGAGACACAATAGAGAGAGCCAGTGGACTGGAGTGCCATGACCTTGGGCAGGTGGTTATAGATCAGCCAACTAACCAGTAGCTTGAGTGGTAAGGAGAGGAGTGGCTGTTCTTTGAATTCTTTGCCATCTGTTCAGATATTTCTTTGTAGTAATAAGGAGCAGCGGCGGGGCTGCATCCCCAACACCCCAGCCGCCTGGCTCGGCTAGCTTATGCCCCGAAATAATTACACAGACACTGTATTCATTTAAACATTGCTTTGGCCCTTAGCTCTAGCCCTTACTGGCTAATTCTCACATATTAATTTAGCCCATTTCTAATCATCTGTGTAGCGCCCCTAGGTGCGCTTACCGGGAAGATTCTAGCCTAAGTCCATCCTGGGTCGGAGTTTCATAGCGTGCGTCCTCCCTGGAGCAGGTAGCATTGCGTCTCTCTTGCGTCTACTCTGGAGAGGAGAGCTGCGGAGTCTGACCTCACTTCCTCTTCCTCCCAGTGTTCTGTTCTGTTTACTCCACCCACCATGGGTGGGCCTATCCAATGGGCCTAGCAGTTTCTTTATTGCTTAGCCAATGAAATCAAAAGATTGTTATGACACTCCCACATCACTTCCCCTTTTTCTGTTTAAACAAAAAAAGGAAGGCTTTAACTTTAACATAGCAAAATTACATATAACAAAACAGTTATCAAGTAAAAGTTACATCAGAAACATTTATACATATAACAAAATTGACCGTAAATCTCTATCAATAAAGCAAAATCTATACTAATGCAAATTATTCATGTCTATATCATATCCCCCTTTAAATGTAAAAGAACATTTATAAACCATATTTGGGAACATGGGCGCAGTTTTTTCTCTCCAAACTGCTTCCTGCTGAATGGGGGCGTCGTTAATTAGGTCTTTCATGGTATAACCTGTGTGCTAGTTTCATCTCAGTTGGCAGTAGAGCAAAGCAATTTTCTGAAGATGTTCACAGCAACCCTTCAGGAGGATGTGGTCCATCATACCAAATCGGAATAGAAGAAATCCATAGAGTCTCATCCTCTGTGAAAACAAAAGAAGAATCTCTTTTCCAAAGTATCATATCCTTAGATCCAAATTCTGAAATCATACCCTCATGATATCCGTACTGGTTCCAATTGGCAGCCCATATAATGAAATGTCTCTCTGTACTTAGCTCCTTCACATTCAAAAATTTTAAAGAAAACACAATAATACAAAGAATCCAGACTCTCTGTGAATTTTTCATCTTTACGCGGCTTATATTTCTTTATTTCTTTTAATCTCTTAACTATCTGTACTCTAAAGACTTTACCTTTTTTTTTAAAACCATTAACTTTATTCTCTATATTCTTCTTCTTCTCTTTCCCAAACCTACGTACATTCATCCAACAGTGTGACTCATTTAGTGGTCTTAATCTGTCCTATTGTGAATCTGCAATTTTTTACCATCCAGGAGCACTTTTGATTTGCGCCTTTAAATCACTAGGCGCTTAAGAAGCTAAGCTGTGACAGTCCTAAGTTAACTCTTTGCTTTTTGAGCGTATATCTGTAGACCAGGCTGTCTTTGAACTCTCGGAGATCCGCCTGTCTCTGCCTCCCAGGCATTGGGATTAAAGGCGTACACTACTACACCTTGAACTCACAGAGATCTGTTTGTCTCTGCCTTTTAGGCACTGGGATTAAAGGAGTGTGCTATCACACCTTGAAGTCACAGAGGTTTACTTTAAGAATTTTAACTTTTAGTCTGCATATATTTTAACACTGTAAATCATTTAAAATTTTTCTTTGTCTTTGAATCTCTCTTTACTGTATATCTCTCTTTTTCTGATCACATGAGTCCTTAATTTACCAAGCAATCTCGGTAGGACTAAAGGCGTGGGTTTGCCGGCTAGATGTAGCCCATTCCTTAGCTTTCCAGCCTCATGGCTGAGGTACTGGCTGTAGCCATGTTTATAGCATTTCAAGGTCCCTGCCAGCCAGCGAGCTACAACAGACAACACTCAAGTCCTCTCTCGGTATCTGGCCCTCCTGCCTCAAACAGTCAGAGTTTGCCCTGGCAGGATGGACCAGAGAGCCGGCATTTTTAAACGGCACAGCTTTTTTCCTGCTACGGCTGAAAACCGAAAAGCATGTGTTCAGCTTTTCGTCAACACCGTTTAAGTGTTTCGTGGCAGGACCTCTTAATGAGCTGCAGGCTTTGCAGCTAAAGCTGAGTCAGGAAGCCTCTCTTAGATGAGGCGCTTGCTTGCCTCTGGCAAGCAGAGTAGACCCGAGAAATTGCCATAATCAAGAAAACATGCTTCACACTTTCCCAAGCTTTCTCAGGGTTTCAGTGGGTTCAGTTAGCCACACGTCTGGGCGTCATTTGTAGTAATAAGGAGCAGCGGTGGGGCTGCATCCCCAACACCCCAGCCGCCTGGCTCGGCTAGCTTATGCCCCGAAATAATTACACAGACACTGTATTCATTTAAACATTGCTTTGGCCCTTAGCTCTAGCCCTTACTGGCTAATTCTCACATATTAATTTAGCCCATTTCTAATCATCTGTGTAGCCCCCCTAGGTGCGCTTACCGGGAAGATTCTAGCCTTGGTCCATCCTGGGTCGGAGCTTCATAGCGTGCGTCTTCCCTGGAGCAGGTAGCATGGCGTCTCTCTTGCGTCTGCTCTGGAGAGGAGAGCTGCGGAGTCTGACCTCACTTCCTCTTCCTCCCAGTGTTCTGTTCTGTTTACTCCACCCACCATGGGTGGGCCTATCCAATGGGCCTAGCAGTTTCTTTATTGCTTAGCCAATGAAATCAACAGATTGTTATGACACTCCCACATCATTTCTTTCTCACTTTAGGTATAGGCATAGCTTCCTCTCTCATTGATATAGTAAGTCAGGAAGTAGGTTTCTCAGTAGAGGTCAATTGCATTTTGCAGCAGGAATATGTCTCTGATACACATATACTGAGCTGTAGACAAGAGTTTGATAATTTTCCTATTAATTTCTTAAGAAAATATTCCATTTAGGTATCCAAATCTATTCAGCCCTGCCTTTTTCACCTGCTCCAAAGTTATTCCTAAAAAGAGCCTTGACCTCACATCCTCACCTTCTTATCCTTGCAGGCACTTATGGTGGAGGAAACCACTTTGTGTCTGATTTAACCTGAAGAGTTCTTCCTATGCAGAGATTGGCAGCTATGAAGCCCAAGCACAGAAACAGAGCCAAGAGACAGTGGAACAGGAGTGCTGTGGCCTATCTCAGAAAGTCTCCCGCCATGATGAAGATGCCTCTTAGTATGAGTTGCATGCCACCTCTCCAGAAGAAGAATGGGCCATCGCTCCAGAAGCAAAAACTTAGTAAGCCTTTTGAGGCCCTGGAGAATATTGTTGGCCGCAGAATTTCTCATGGCTGGAAGGAAGCCAATGAACCAGTCACCCATTGGAAAGCCATCATTCTAGATCAACTGCCAACATATCCCTCTCTCTATTTGTTGAAATATGATGGGATTGATTGTGTCTATGGCTTGGAGCTTCATAGTGATGGAAGGATTTTAAACCTGAAGATCCTGCCTAATAATGTGCCATTTCCTCAGGTGACAGACACTCATCTCTCAAACACCATAGTTGGCAGAGCAGTGAAACATACATTCATGTGATGTGGGAGTGTCATATATCAATCTGTTGATTTTATTGGCTAAGCAATAAAGGAACTGCCTCGGCCCATTTCATTGGTTAGAAGATAGGTGGGAGGAGTAGATAGAACAGAATGCCAGGAGGAAGAGGAAGTGAGGTCAGACTCCGCAGCTCTCCTCTCCGGAGCAGACGCAAGAGAGACGCCATGCTACCCGCTCCAGGGAAGATGCACGCTATGAAGCTCCGACCCAGGATGGACTTAGGCTAGAATTTTCCCGGTAAGCGCACCTAGGGGTGCTACACAGATAATTAGAAATGGGCCAGAGCAGTGTTTAAAAGAATACAGTGTCTGTGTAATTATTTTGGGGCATAAGCTAGCCGAGCCGGTGGCTGGGGTTTTGGGGGATGCAGCCCCGCCGCCGCTCATATTACTACAAATGACGCCCAGACGAGGGGCCAACTGAATCCACAGAAAGCCTGAGAAAGTTTGGAAAAGAAAAGAGTAAAGCATGTTTTCTTGATTATGACAATTTCTCTGGTCTACTCTGCTTGCCAGAGGCAAGCAAGTGCCTCATCTAAGAGAGGCTTCCTGACTCAGCTTTAGGTGCAACGCCTGCAGCTCATTAAGAGGTCCTGCCACGAAACACTTAACCGGTGTTGATGAAAAGCTGAACGCATGCTTTTCGGTTTTCAGCCGTAGCAGGAAAAAAGCTGTGCCGTTTAAAAATGCCGGCTTTCTGGGCCATCCTGCCAGGGCAAACTCTGACTGTTTGAGGCAGGAGGGCCGGCTACAGAGAGAGGACTTGAGTGTTGTCTGTTGTAGCTCTCTGGTTGGCAAGTACCTTGAAATGCCAGTTGTGGCTATAAACATGGCTGCAGCCTGTATATCCACCATGAGGCTGGAAAGCTAAGGAATGGGCTGTATCTAGCTGGCAAAGCCACACCTTTAGTCCTACTGATATTGCTTGGTAAATTAAAGACTCATGTGGTCAGAAAAAGAGAGATATACAGTAAAGAGAGATTCAAAGACAATGAAAATTTCTAAATGGTTTACTGTATGTTAAAAATATATGCAAGCTAAAAGTTGAAGTTTTTAAAGCAAAAAACAAAATAAGGAAGAGAGTTGTTGTGTGTCTTAGTACACACCTTTAATCCCAACACTTGGGAGGCAGAGGGAGATTGAACTCTGTGACTTCAAGGTGTGGTAGCACACGCCTTTAATCCCAGTGCCTAGAAGGCAGAGACAAACAGATCTCTGTGAGTTCAAGGTATAGTAGTGTACGCCTTTAATCCCAATGCCTGGGAGGCAGAGACAGGAGGATCTCTGAGAGTTCAAAGACAGCCTGGTCTACAGATGTACGCTCAAAAAGCAAAAAGTTAACCTAGAAATGTCGCAGCTTAGATTCTTAAGCGCCTAATGATTTAAAGGCGCAAATCAAAAGTGCTCCTGGATAGTAAAAAATTGCAGATTCACAATAGGACAGATTCAGACCACTAAATGAGTCACACTGTTGGATGAATGTACGTTGGCTTGGGAGAGAGAAGAAAAAGAATATAGAGAATAAAGTTAATGGTTTAAAAAGAAAAAAGTAAAAGTAAAGTCTTTAAAGAGACAGAGTACAGATAGTTATAGATATAAATAAAAATAAGCCGCGTAAAGATGGAAAATTCACAGAAAGTCTGGATTATGTACATTGTGTTTTCTTTAAAATTTTTGACTGTGAAGGAGCTAAGTACAGAGAGACATTTCATTACATGGGCTGCCAAGCTAAACCAGAATGGATATAAGGGTATTACGATTTCAGAATTTGGGTCTAAGGATATGATGCTTTGGAGAGAGTCTTCTTTTGTTTTCACAGAGGATGAGACTCTATGGATTTCTTCTATTCCGATTTGGTATGATGGACCACGTCCTCCTGAAGGGTTGCTGTGAACATCTTCAGAAAATTGCTTCGCTCAACTGCCAACTGAGATGAAACCTGGCACACAGGTTACACCCTAAATAATCTGATTAACGACGCCCCCATCCAGCAGGAAGCAGTTTGGAGAGAAAAAACTGCGCCCATGTTCCCAAATATGGTTTATAAACGTTCTTTTACATTTAAAGGGGGATATGATATAGATATGAATAATTTGTATTAGTATAGATTTTGCTTTATTGATAGAGATTTACGGTCAATTTTGTTATATGTATAAATGTTTCTGATGTAACTTTTACTTGATAACTGTTTTGTTATATGTAATTTTGCTATGTTAAGGTTAAAGCCTTCCTTTTTTTGTTTAAACAGAAAAAGGGGAAGTGATGTGGGAGTGTCATATATCAATCTGTTGATTTCATTGGCTAAGCAATAAAGGAACTGCCTCGGCCCATTTCATTGGTTAGAAGATAGGTGGGAGGAGTAGATAGAACAGAATGCCAGGAGGAAGAGGAAGTGAGGTCAGACTCCGCAGCTCTCCTCTCTGGAGCAGACGCAAGAGAGACGCCATGCTACCCGCTCCAGGGAAGATGCACGCTATGAAGCTCCGACCCAGTATGGACTTAGGCTAGAATCTTCCCGGTAAGCGCACCTAGGGGCGCTACACAGATGATTAGAAATGGGCCAGAGCAGTGTTTAAAAGAATACAGTGTCTGTGTAATTATTTTGGGGCATAAGCTAGCCGAGCCGGGGGCTGGGGTGTTGGGGGACGCAGCCCCGCCGCCGCTCATATTACTACATTCATGGGCACAAATGGCTCTAAGAATGACTGGAACGGGATGGTCCTAGAAGAGGTGCCAATCGTGAAGACCTGGTTTTATATTACCTACAAGAAAGATCTGGTCCTGTACATTTACCACCTCCTGGATGACTACCTGGAAGGCAACCTCCACATCATGCCAGGCTCTAAGGAACAGTGGAGTGGCGTGGTCCCAGATGAGGTGCAGACCATAACGACCTGTTTCTACATTGTCAACGAGAATGATCCGGTCCTGTACTTTTACCAACATCATGATGATTACATTGAAGGCAACCTCCACATCACGCCTGAATGTCCTCCAGTAGAGGTGACTTTGGAATTAGGCAGGGATTCCTTGGAGGGCTAAAGAGTGCAGTACAACAAAAAAGATGGAACCCAAGAGATAGGTAAAATTATTTGCCAAGTTCCCAACAAACATTCTGTGTATTTCATCAAGTTTGATAATGACTTCCATATCTATGTCTATGATTTGGTGAAGATCTGTTAAAGTGAAATTCTCAAATTTTGAGGGGCAGACTTAATTCTCTCTTTGGGAATGTGTTTTTTCAGAGATACCTCAGGTCTTCTATGAATCCTGGTATCTTTTCCAATGGATTATTCTTTCTCAAAGAATAAAAATTTGTTAACATGTTGTGTTATTTGGTCAATGATGGATTGTGTTTGGTGGATGGGGCATCAGAGAAATACATGCCTCAAAACATAGCAGGATTTATGGTCTTTTCCCCTTGGAGAGTAAAGGACTGGGGATGCGTGGTGTGGTAAAGGACAAGATGGCTGTCAAGGAAGCAGTGGAGAGGGGACAAAAGTTGTATGATCTCGGGGCGGTATGAAGCTTGAGGGAAAACCATGTCAAATGGAAAGATGTGACCGCTATCAGCATGATGTATTGACACTTAAGAGGATAAAGAGTAGATTAATCAGGAAGGGACACAAATGTATACTCAAAATCAGAGAAAATTAGGTTTCATTTGATGAATGGTTCAATTCGTACTGGCTGTAAGTCAAAGGATGTTTGATCTCCACTAGAGCATGTTGCTTAGTGAAAAGTGTCTCCGCTCAGTTGCTCTTCTCCAGTAAGTTGGACATCAAGCTACCTACTTAGTTTTGCCAGAATTCTGTCTGCTACCTACTTTGTCATGCCTGGATTCGGTATGCCTTGAACTCTCATAGGTCTTATCCATGCCATCCAACCCTTGTCAGTTCATTTAAATAATTGCCCTGCCATATCTGGAAAACAGTGTTCCCTTTCATTGATCATGTTCTGTAGTACTTGGGCTATAAAACTCATGAACACACTCACCCACACACAGGATAAACATGTACATATGATGCCCACTAGTGTGTGACATGCACACATATGATGAATGCACCGAACTCCATAATATCAGTAAAGTAGGGAATCCATGATGCTAGGTGGAGTCTGGCAAAGACCCCACACACCCATCAAACCGCCAAATACCAGTATGGTACTGATGTCTGACTCCCATCCTGTAAGGAACCGGCTTTGCCCTATGTACATAACACACATCCGATCCCATACGGGTCTGCCAGATCCTCTAGCACAAGGTAATGCAGAAATTGATCAATTATTGATTGGTAGTGTGCTTCAAGCCTCTGAATTTCATAAAAAACATCATGTTAATAGCAAAGTTTTGAAGAAAGAGTTTTCTATTACATGGCAACAAGCTAAGGAGATTGTGAAGAAATGCCCTACCTGCTCTTTCTATAACCAAACGCCACTGCCAGCAGGAGTTAATCCAAAGGGCACTCATAGAAATGAAATCTGGCAGATGGATGTGTTCCACTTTGCAGAATTTGGCAAATTGAAGTATGTTCATCACACCATCGACACTTATTCAGGCTTTCAGTGGGCAACTGCTTTAAGTTCAGAAAAAGCTGATTCAGTAATCACTCATTTATTAGAAGTCATGGCTATCATGGGTATACCTACACAAATAAAGACAGATAATGGTCCTGCTTATGTCTCTAGGAAGATGAAACGGTTTTTTGATCATTACAATATCAAGCATGTTACAGGTATACCATACAATCCTACAGGTCAAGCAGTCATAGAAAGATCAAATCGAACTATAAAGGATATGTTGAACAAACAGAAAGGAGTGGAAAACACCCCTAGAAATAGGTTACATAATGCTTTGTTAACCTTGAATTTTCTCAACGCTAACGAGAAGGGAACGACGGCTGCAGAAAGACATTGGATAATGGAAAAGTCTGCTGAACTAAATCAAACAGTTTATTTCAAGGATGTACTGACCTCACAATGGAAGCCAGGAGATGTGCTGCATTGGGGAAGGGGTTTTGCTCTTATCTCCACAGGTGAGGAAAAATTATGGATACCGTCAAAATTAATAAAGGTTCGGTTTGAGGAAGGGAAGTCACTTGGAAAAGATAAATAACAATTCATTCACAAGGATGACTGACGTACAGATGGTAAGGATTACTAATAGGATGGGGGCAGGGTTCTTTTCTTATCTCCACAGGAAAATATTCATCTCCAAAGAATTTGAGGGACCCTGAATATTTAATTACTGATGGATGGAAAATAGTTACGACCCATTAAACATCAACAATAAAATTCTTTACATATCGTAAGTATTGATTTTATATATATATATATATATATATATATATATATATATATATATATATATATTTATATGTTTTATTGAACACTTCTTTATAAATGTGTAGAGCTGGTTTTGGAGTTGGACTATGGCTCAGTCCTTCTTCAATTCCAAGCCTGTTGATAAGAGGTATTTCAAAGTTTCTGTCTCAGGTCAGGAGCCATGAAATGGGACAGAATAAGAATAATTTTATACTTGATAAACTTTCTTTGCCTTCCCTCACATCTGTGTCTTTCTTTATATGTCAGTATAAGTCCTTGTTGTTAATGTTTAAATTTCCCATAACAAGCAACATATTTTCCTACAGTAATTTTTGAAGTTTCCAGGATGAAGATGGGGCCCCACAACATCAACTCAATCTGGTTTTTATGACGACATGAATTTTTTTTTTTAAGCACTAATTTTAGACCTGTTTTTTGGTACCAACTGCAAGAGACAATTTCATATGATGCACATTTTTGACAACGCTCTGGCCGGACCTTCTCGAAACACACAGAGACTAGTTATAATTTTCTTAAGTCAAAGGTTAATTTGGGAATTTTACCATCGTTTGCTTTCACAGGGGCCCCTAAGAAGAACGTCGCCCCCATGTCAGCTAGAAGCAATCTAAGAGGACGACGTCCCCTCTCCCAACAGAGTTTGCCCACAGGGTTAGGGACATCTTTTAGTGGTTGGTTTAGGAGTGAGGGGATGGGGAGATATTGTATGTAATTAGGGATAAAAAAAAGGGGGGGATTAACTGGTTTGATGGGATGATTGGTATTTGTGACTTACTGTTTTTAGAAAATTATGTTGGTACTGTTTCTTGTATATTGATATATTGAATATTGAATGTGAGTGTTCCTACCTCTATTTTGGTATAAGAGTATGCTTATATTGTATGGATACATCTATCATATCACAATGTACATTTCTATCTCTGGTACTATTTATGTAATAACATTGTTTACATTTGATAAGTAATGACATTATTTACAGGTGAAGATCATTGTCTTCATACATTGCACAATTGTTTATTCCCTTAGTTTTCAAATTAGATAGGTATTGAGAATTACATGTTTGTCATATTATTTTTAGGTTAATCAGGTCTTTTAGATACATAGAGATTATTTTCAGTATAGATAGTATAATCTTCAGCCTCTTTGAAGAGCTGTAGAAAATGGCCTTTAATCTAACCTAGAATTCTGTGCCATCGAGACACAATTTACTCCTGGCAACACCACTCTACTCCCGAGAGAACGTTGAGCACCAAAGACACTCCACTGGGAGCTTGTCTTCCTGGCAGAACTGACCTTTGGGTTAAGAAAAACCCATACCTCAACTACTGACTAAGATATAAACAGGATTGTCTTATCTTGCCAAGACAGGGTAGGATAATCCTAAGAAAGTTCCTTGCATTTGAGAATGGTATGTCAGTTATGTTAGGCCTTAGCCAAAGTTGGTTGACTCAACATTGCAAACGAGATTTTGGGTGATTGCCCAGGCAGTCAGTTGTCTCTGTCATTTGTTGCACATTTTGGATATCTCTTTTTTGTTAAGTAATATTTACTCCCTTCTCATATCTTTGATGGAGTTGAAGATTATTTAATTGTAGTTACTCTTTAGCAAAACTTTTGCTCTCAATATTGTTTGTTATATTTATCATTTGTTATTATTGTTATAGTTATATTTGGTTTAGTTGTGTCTTATTTAGACAAAAGGGGGAGATGAAGGGGTTAAATCAGCTCCCTTTAGAGGGCGGGGTTTGCCTCAGGCGAATCCCTGCCAATAAAGGGTGCGTGGAGAGGCGGCTCGCCCCTTTTTTGTTCCTCGCTACCTGTGCTACGCTGGAACTTTGGTTCAGTAAGTTTAACAATAAACTGGTAAATGTTCTTTGATATCTGCATTGCCTTTATTTTGTCAGTTCCTTTTCTGCTTCAGCTGTTAATTCTCTGGGACTGTTTAAATCTTTATCACCATCCAAGGTCTTGTTCAAATGAATTATTAGATCAGGTGTTATCCCAATAGTTGGTCGTAAACTGGAAATGTCTCCTAACAGTCTTTGAAAGTCATTAAGAGTCCGTAAGCGATCTCTCCAAATTTGTGCCTTCTGTGTCTTAATTTTTTGCAAACCTATTGTATAACCTAAATAATTAACAGAATCTCCCTTCTGAATCTTTTCAGGAGCAATTTGCAATCCCCATTTAGGTAACAGTATCTGTATTTCTTCAAACAGTCTGTTCAAGGTATCTATGTTTGAATCAGATAACAATATGTCGTCCATGTAATGGTATACAATAGATTTGGGAAATTTCTTGCGTATTATTTGCAATGGTTGGTTCACAAAATATTGGCACAGGGAGGGGCTATTTAACATACCCTGGGGGAGGACGGTCCAGTGGTACCTCCTCGAAGGTTGAGAATTGTTATAAGTAGGCACTGTGAAGGCAAATTTTTCTCTATCTTCTTTTTGCAAAGGTATAGTGAAAAAACAATCCTTTAAATCAATAACTATGAGAGGCCATCCTTTGGGAATAAAGAGGGCAACGGAATTCCAGATTGCAGAGGGCCCATAGGTTGAATAACCTTGTTGATGGCCCTGAGATCTGTCACCATTCTCCATTTACCTGATTTTTTCTTAACCACAAATACAGGAGAATTCCAAGGGCTGGTAGATTCTTCTATATGTCCAGCATCTAGTTGCTCTTGTACCAGCTGTTCTAAAGCCTGTAGCTTTTCCTCAGCTAAAGGCCATTGCTTTGTCCATATTGGTTTCTCAGTCAACCATTTTAGAGGCAAGGCTGTTGGTATTTCTGAAGGGACATCAATTGCTTGTTCCTGCACAGCCCTAATGGCCGGTTTTGTCCTTTTGTAATAACTTTTAATATTCCTTTCAGAAATATGGGCTCTAGAAGTAGCAGGAATGTTAATTTGAGTATTCCATTTTTGTAATAGGTCACGACCCCATAAATTCATTGCAATATTGGCTACATAAGGCTTTAATTTTCCTATTTGTCCCTCAGGCCCTATACATTCAACCCATCTCGTGCTCTGCCTTACTCGACATAGGGTTCCAATTCCCAGGAGCTGAACATTTACATTCTGAAGAGGCCAATATGGATGCCAAGATTCTGGGGTAATGATACTTACATCAGCACCTGTGTCCAGTAGGCCAGTAATAAAAATGCCATTTACACACACTCTCAGCTTAGGTCTTTGATCATTTATAGAAGTTTGCCAAAACACACGTAACTCATCTTTCTGATTACTATTGCTTGTATTAGTAGGCATGTGGCTTTCTAATTGTACTGACGAGGCATGTTCTCTGCAGAAACTGGGAATGTCTGAACCATGTTTGCCATGGGGGCCTGAGAGGCCCCCCCTCTCACGTCTCCCATCTGTATCAGGTTGCCTTGTCTATCTCTTGTAGACCTGCATTCATTCGTCCAGTGTCTGCCCTTCCCACATCTTCTACATAAACCTGAAGGCTGATTCCTTCTATTCCTGTTATTTCTAGAAGACGCTTTATTATTATTTCTGAAAACCCGTTGTTTACAATTCCTTTTCATATGACCCATTTTGCCACAATTAAAACATTTGGTATTCTGGTGTCTCCTTTTACCATTGGAAATTGCTTCTTCTACCCATGCTCAGTGCCATAGTCAAATGTGTCAACATCTAGTGTATGCAAGACCCATTCTTCCAAGGACGCTGATCTGAACATTAAAGGCCTCAAGATCCTTTTGCATTCCACATTAGCATTTTCGTAAGCCAAAGACTCAATTATTATACGACTTGCTTCTGGGTCAGGTATCCCCATTTGTACAGCCTTAGTTAATCCTTGTAAAAAGTCACTAAAGGGTTCTCTCTGACTCTGTTTAACTGTGACAAATGATTCCATTCTCTGTCCTGGGTCTTGTACTCTGTCCCAAGCCCTTAAGTCTGCTGTAGTACACATGGAGAGTATGTTTTCATCCAAATTAGCTTGTTCCTGAGGGTCTGAAAAGAGCCCTTCACCTAGAATTTTATCTAGGGAAATGTCAATTCCCTTCGCCTTTTCCTGCTGTTCTAAAAGTCTAGCCTCTTGCCTGAATAAGCATTTCCATTTTAATTGCGGTCCACTCTCAAGGACCGCGGAGCTCAGCTGGAGCCAGTCCAAGGGGGTTGCTTTGCTTGTTGTGGCCCAAGATTTTAGCATCTCTTTAACAAAAGGGGAGTGCATCCCAAAAGACATGATGGCCTGTTTAATTTCTTTGAGATCATTCATACGGACAGGCTCCCATGTATCTTCCTTGATGACCCTAGGGTTTCTGGAACCAACCACCTTTTCTGTTGTTATTACAGGAAAGGCATGTAGAGCTGTAGGTAGAGCTTTGTGAAAATTTTCCCGGAGGGATTTATCCACAGATGTAGTTAAAATTTGCCTTTCTACCCTTTGCTCTTCTTCATCAGAATTTAGAAATTCCTCAATCTTTTCAATTCTATTCACCATTGCTTTTTGTAATGTCTGAATCTCCTGCCCAGAATTATGTTCTAAAGCCTTCATTGAGGATTCTAGAGTATGAAATTTGTCCAGTAGAGATAACTTGTCATCTTTGGACATAATTTTTATGGCATAAACCGTGCCTTCTTGTATTGACAATCTTTCCGCCAATCTGTCATAAGCTTTAGACAAAATTCGATTGTCACATTCAGCAGTTTTGATTCTCTCAGTTAACGTTTCAGTTCCTACAGAAAGGGACTGCTGAAACTTACGATCTAATTCAGCTGTTCCTTCTTCCATAGTAATGAATTTCTCCTTAACATCAGAAAGGGACTGCTGAAACTTACGATCTAATTCAGCTGTTCCTTCTTCCATAGTAATGAATTTCTCCTTAACATCAGAAAGGGACTGCTGAAACTTACGATCTAATTCAGCTGTTCCTTCTTCCATAGTAATGAATTTCTCCTTAACATCAACCTGTACTTTTTCTAGATTTTGCTCAGTTAACCAAGTCATGTTAAACAAAGATTTGTTTTCTTCCTGGAGAACTTCAAACTGATTCTTGAGAAGATTGTTGTTGCTCTCAATAGTTTTCAAACGTTCAACCTCTGCCTTAAGAGATTTGATCATTTTCCTATTATCAAACCAAATAGTGCTAAGGAAAATTAAGAATCCCAGGAATATCCATATATGTGGTGTGGTAGACACCTCTTGTAAGATCTCCCAAATGGTGCACTCAAAAGAACTATTGAAATAGGCTGCGGTCACGTTCTCAGACATTATTTAGAAAAGAAAAAGTTCTCTTACCTGTAATAACTGGTTCCTGGAGTGGTGGCGAAAGAGTCCAGTTGAATCCACGTGTCCTAAATCTGAAATAAAACGACTCAAAAACAAAATTGAAACAGACACCAGGCTGATAAGTATTTTTTGCCGGGGCTCTCAGGCCGCTGTCACGTGACCTGAGTGCTGGCGGCGGTGGGAGGGGGTGCAGCAGACACAGGCAGCGCGCACGCCGGCGGGCGGGCACGGGAAATCTGGCCGGGGCGGCTCGGAACAGAGGCTTAGGCACTGTTAAAAAGGCTCTGTCGATATCAAACTCACTGCTTGATACTCTAACAAGCAGCAGGGAAAATCGAGTCGCTCAGAATCTCAGCTGTTTCAGCGCGCGCCCAGAGAGACTGCTCAGAATCTCAACTTCTTCCGCGCGCGCCCAGAGAGACCGCCGCAGCGACCGGGGGTGCAAGAGACTCCGATTCGGGGCCGGTTCTCGGCAAAGCCCCACGGGGCAGGCACCAGATGTTCCCGCACAAAATAAAGGCAATGCAGATATCAAAGAATGTTTACCAGTTTATTGTTAAACTTACTGAACCAAAGTTCCAGCGTAGCACAGGTAGCGAGGAACAAAAAAGGGGCGAGCCGCCTCTCCGCACACCCTTTATTGGCAGGGATTCGCCTGAGGCAAACCCCGCCCTCTAAAGGGAGCTGATTTAACCCCTTCACTTGGGCTATAAAACTCATGAACACACTCACCCACACACAGGATAAACATGCACATATGATGCCCACTAGTGTGTGACATGCACACATATGATGAATGCACCGAACTCCATAATATCAGTAAAGTAGGGAATCCATGATGCTAGGTGGAGTCTGGCAAAGACCCCACACACCCATCAAACCGCCAAATACCAGTATGGTACTGATGTCTGACTCCCATCCTGTAAGGAACCTGCCATCCTGTAACTGGGCTATTTTTGGTTCCTTCATCTTCACAAACTTGGTTAAAATGTGAGAGTTGTCAAACTGGGAGTTAGGGTCCAGCATGCAGATCAGCTGTCCCAGGTCAGGTGATTTGGCTACAATTTGGGTGAGAAATTGTACCAGCGAATTCTGGTACACCCTCTCCTCTTCTTCTCCCTGTCCTCATCATCACTCTTGTGGGTGGGCCTGGAGCACAAAGAAGGTAAAATGGAATAAGCCTCCTCCTTAGTGGAAAACCTTGTCAATCCTTAATTTGACCTGACTCTCTGAGGGAATGCAGCACATTTTTTCCTACTAGGTCTCCTCATTCATTGGTTCACTCATTTTTCCAAGGAATGATTGAATTCGTCCATTCTTACTTGTCTCTCTCTCTTCTTTCTTCCCTTCTTCCATTTCCCCCTTGATTGTAGAAATTTGAGCAGCAGGGCTGCATCCCCATGGGGCCGCCTTGTAAGGTCATGCTCCGAAATAACAACACAAAACTATTCATTTCAACACTGCCTGCCCCATTATTTTCAGCCTCTTAACCCATGTCTAATAATGTATGTTGCAGCACGAGGTGCGCTTAGAAGGAAAGATTTAGCATGTCTGACCTGGTGGCTGGCTGTATCGCCATCTGCCTCAGAGTGCAGAGGTACCATTTCTGCCCATGGCAGAGGTGCATGGCATCTCTAAGCTCAATTCCTATTCCTCCCAGCATACTCTTATGTTTATTCCACCCACCTATGTTCTAACCTTTCAGGCCAAACAGTTTCTTTATTTAATTAACCAATGACCTATACTCCATCATTACTCCTATTTCTGTTTAAACAAGAACGGAATCTTTAACTTTAACAAAGCAAAATTACATATAACAAAACAGTTATCAAGCAAGAATTACAGTTACAATATTTATATCTATTTTATCTTTTATCATAACAATGGAAAACTATAACTATCAACTCCATCAGAGACTCCAGAATAATACAGTATTACCTAAGCAAACAAAAAGTAAGCCATTTTCAAACTCTAGAAATGACAGAGACATCTCGCTGCCTAGACAGTCACCCAAAGTTCCTCTGTACCGTTGGTGTTTCCATCCTCAGCCTACAGGCCCATAGTTTCCAGCAGACATTTCCATGAAGCAGGAAATTTCAAAGGCAGTCACTATCTGCTTGTCTTGAAGAATGTTTTGCTGACCCTTTCCTGAATCAGGAACACGAAAAGATCATCTCACCTTTAGGAAAGTTCAGTAGTCCTCTCTCTGAGTGTTTTCTGTGTACAGTTTATGCAACAATCCAGGCAAGAGCAGTTTCTTCCCCAAATGGCTATCAAACTCCATAAGGATCCTCTTTGATGCCCATCTTCTTCCTGAAGTAGATATGTGCTGCCAAGGGTAGAGTGTCTCGCTGTCATGAAAAACCCTAAGGTACTAAAACATTAAATAGCCTATTTTGTAGTCTAGAGAGATATGAATAATGTCTATCTAACTGAAATATATATATCTATGTAGCTAGAAAATCTTACTAACATGACTACAATCTTGACTATTATTAATGATTATCCATTAATAACCTATATACATTATATTTTTAAATGAACCACACAATCACAATACCTTAATTAAGATCAAAAATGCATATACATATAACAAAACTGACCTAAAATCTCTATCAGTAAAGCAAAATCTATACTAATGCAAATATTCATATCTATATCACATCCCACTTTAAATGTAAAAGAACGTTTATAAGCCATATTTGGGAACGTGGGTGCAGTTTTTTCTCTCCAAAATGCTTCCTGCTGAATGGTGGCATCATTATTGATTTATCTCAGTTGGCAGTTGAGCGAAGCAATTTTTTAAAGGTGTTCTCAGCAACCTTTAAGTAGGGCGTGGTCCATCCTACCATATTAGGATAGAGGCATCCACAGACTATCACCCTCTGTGAAAACAAAATAGAAACTCCTTTCCAAAGCATCATGTCCTTAGATCCAAATTTCAAAGTCAAGGCATTTTCAAAATATCTATGTTGGATTATTTCAGCAGCTTTTATAAAGAAACATCTTTTAGCAGCTATTGCTACTGCCTCAAAATTCAAATGATTCAAAAAGAGCATAATAGCATACAATATCAAAATTCGCTGTGAATTTTCCCTCTTTGTGCGCTACAATATAACCTCTATTTTGTTTATTTTCCTTTTTATTTTTTGCTTTTTGAGACAGGTTCTCTGTATCTTTGACCTGGAATAACTCTGTATACCTGTCTGTCCTTGAAGTCTCAGAGATCTGCCTCTCTCTGCCTTTCAGGCATTGGGATTAAAGGTTTATGCTACTACACATTGAACTCACAAAGATCTGTTTGTCTCTGCCTTCAAGGCACTGGGATTAAAGGCGTGTGCTACCTCACCCTGAAGGTACAGAGGTCAATCTCCCTCTGCCTCCCATGTGTTGGGTTTACAGGTGTGTACTACCACACCCAACAACTCTCTTCCTTTTTTTAACTTTAAGAACTTCAAATTTTAGCCTGCACATATTTTTAACACACTGTAAATCATTTAAAAATTTTCTTTATCTTTGAATCTCTCTTTACTCTATTTCTCTCTCTGTTTTTCTGACCACATGAGTCTTTCATTTACCAAGCAATCTCAGTAGGACTAAAGCCGTAGCTTTGCTGGCCAGATGTAGCCCATTCCTTAGCTTTCTGCCATTCCAACCTTGTGGCTGAGGTACCGAACAGAGCCGCATTCAGTGCCACAAGTCTACAGTGTTTCAAGGTCCTTGCCATCAAAGAGGCTGCAACAGACAACACTCAGGCCCTCTTTCTCTAGCTGGCCCTCCTTCCTCAAACAGTCAGAATTTGCCCAGGCAGGATGGCCCAGAAACCGGCATTTTAAAACAACACAGTTTTTTTCCGTGCTACTGCTGAAAACATACAAGCATTCAGTTGGCTTTTATCAACACCATTTAACTGTTTTGTGGCAGGACCTCTTAAGGGCTGCAGGGTTTTGCAGCTGAAGCTGAGTCAGCAAGCCTCTTTTAGATGAGAGCCCTTGCTTTCTTCTAGCAAGCAGAGCAGACCGAGAAATCGCTGCTACCAAGAAAACATGCTTTACTCTTTCCCAAGCTTTCTCAGGCTTTCAGTGGATTCAGTTGTCCACAAGGCTGCAAGCCATTCTGTAGTTATTTGAGCAGCGAGGCTTGTCCCCAGCACCACAGCCGCATGAAGGTTATGCCTGAAATAAATACACAAAAACTGTATTCTTTTAAACACTGCTGGCCAATTAGATTCAGCATTTTAACCCATTTCTAATAATCAGTGTAGTATAACGAGGTGCACTTACCAGGAAAAATTCAGCATGTCTGACATGGTGGCTGGCTGCATCGACATCTGCCTCAGAGAGCAGAGCTATGGCATCTGCCGGGGAGAGGGGAGCATGGCTTCTCTGAGCTCACTACCTCTTCCTCCCGGCATTCTATTTTGTTTACTCCACCTACCTATGTTCTAACCTATCAGCTGAAGCGGATTCTTTCTTTAATTAATCAATAAACTTCTTCCGTCACATTATCCTTTCAACAGCTTGCCCATATAAATCTCCCATGTGTCTTCTGTTGTATAATCTTTCATTTGTAAAGAACTTGCACATTCAGGGGAGGATTTTTCTGACATCTCTGTGGATGGAGATCATATGAGGAAGATCAGATGAGCAACCATGACAACTCTAATGCTGTAGAGTTAGGTGGACCAGAGATTGATGGCTGACATTCCTGTGCTATGCATCAGATGCCCCTGAACTCTGGCCCTGTTGACAGACAGGCAGACATCAAGTTGGTCACACATACTTAACTCATTCGGGTTCACAGATACTGTAAATGGAGTTTTAATTCTTCTCCTAAACTAATAAAAAAAAACAAGATTAGGAGAAGAGAAGAGCCTGAGGTAAGGCCTCAAAATGGGTCATTTTGCAAAGGAAAGGTTACCTGCCTCCATGTATGCTGTCTCCCTTTCTTAGTCAAATCCATCCTTCCAGTGTCTAGCTAACAGCAAACCATAGGATTGAACCCAACTGCCTTTGATTTCTGAAATAAGTCCTGTCCCCTTAAGGTCTCATAACAACACAGGAAGGTTTGTAAGACTGTCCCAGCAACAATTTAAAGCAATTCTAGGACACCAAAGATGCAGCAAATTTGGTTAATTGGTAATATAGATCGTTCTGATGGGACAAAATAATTTAGAATTAAAAACAAAAACAGATTGGTGTACTCACGATGTATTTATGTGATATGGCACACACAGGCTTCTGGTTCTGAATACTTCATGCTCGGTGGGTTTTGGAGATTGTCGTTACCCTGAACCTAGCTGGAGGCTTTGGGGCCTTGAAAGGACAAGACTTAATATTTCAGGACATCCTTGTACTTGGTCCCCACTGTGTACTGATTTCCTTACAGAGAATGAGCAGCCATCTACTCCTGCTGCCATGCCTTCCCCACATGAACAGAGAGAAGACCCTATACACACAGGTCGCTTGTATCACATGTGAAGGCATAAGTCACAAACAAACTCCCACAGCAGTTTAGAATTGTGATTAATAGAATGATTAGTTCTTGAAAGGGGAAAAACTTAGAGATCACAATCCCTTACAAAAGCCCTCTGCAGGATCAGAAAAGTAGCCTAGTAGCCGGAAGGGAAGCTCAAGCAAGAGATCAAGCTGAAGGTAGAAGTTGCTTTGTAAAAGAGAGAGAGACCACAACTCAATGGGCTGGTATCTCAGTGGCTATTCAGGAAACATCACAAAGAAAGGATCTGCTTCATGCATGAGAGTCATCGATGATTTCCCTTTAAGAAAAAAAAACATCAAAAATCACAACAACATCATCAGGATTCAACAACATGTCTATGATTTCTTTGCCTTGCCTTTGATTGTGCAGTAAATGATGCTGATAGTTAATCTGTGCAATTAATGCAAATTTCCTTGTAACTGACTAGACAGAATTGACAGGTTATCTTAAACACAGCAGGGAGTCACTCTACGATGGAATTGGTTCATCATCACCTGTGTGACAGTGACATAATTGAGATCTTTCCTTTGTCTATAAATCTCATTATGTTAAACATGATATGTTGTCATACAGATTTCTTAGGGTTTTGTCCCACTGGTGGTTTCCTTGGTATGCTTACATAATTTGTTCCAGATCCAATCAGTTTTGACATGCACTCTCATCTCCACGTCATTGTGTTCCCCTTATGTTGCAGTCCAGGCATTTTAGACCTCTTGTAACTGTTGTAAGAGTATCTCATGTTCCACCTAAATGATTTAGGGTTTTATTTAGGCTGGGCTTTATCTTCCATCACTGAGTTCATTGACTTTCCTTGGGCGTAATTCCTGGGACACTGAGCCTAACTCCTGGGGGATTCCTCCAGTTATTTCTCCTTTCTTAGATAGTTTACACTCTCACTATTACTGTGAGAGTGTTTCTGTAGCAAATATTCTTCTCAAGATGAGAATAAACTTCAATATTACAATCCATTTGTTATTGTGATTTAAATACACACACACAAACACACACATGTTAATGCACATACACTGATGATATCTCAATTTATGGGGCCATTCTGGGGATGTCAAGATCGATATCTCTCGAGTGGTTCTCAGAAGGCCATAGGGTGACCCTCTCTAGGTACTTAAGCAGGGAGGAGAAGTTGACCGCACTGTGACATGTCTCTAGAAAATATGTGTGCCTTGTCCCATAGTCAGACTGATGACTGACTATCTTGAAAACCACCTTGGAACTTTTGTTTGGCAAATGATGGAGATCAAGTCAGGGTCAAAATCAGAAAACTAGATGGAGCTTCCAAGCTCCAGTGGAAGAGCAGATGGATGGAGAAAAAGAGCAAGGATGTCAGGAATATAAGGGCTTGGTCCACATTATGAGACACTGTGCCTGAACTAAGGGGATTTCAACTAATCCAGTGACCTGGGAATGAAAGAACATGAGATCAAACTGGAAACTCTGAATGTGGCTGACAATTGGGGCAGACGGAGAAGCCAAAGATAATGGCACTTGCAATTGTCTGCATATCATACACTGGCTTTTTGTGATCATATTTTTTGTGGATGCATACCTTGCTAAATCTGGATGGATGAAGGGTGGGCTTGGACTTCCCACAGCTCAAAGTACCCTGCCCTCTATTTGGACTGGTGTTTGAGTGGAGAGGTTTATTTGCAAGGCAAGAAGAATGTGGGAGGAGAAAGAGAAGTGGAAAGTTTGATAATTATTATTATGAAGTAATGGAAAAATCAATAGAAAATAACCAATGAGGACATTGGAGCTAGGGAAAAAAAACATTCATGTGAGTTGTTGATTCAGACCAAAAATTATTTTACAGAAAAAAAAAAACACATAAAGGGGTTGAGTTACTTGGAAAATATGACTCAAGTAATTGGGAAGAAGATTGGGGTTTTTATTTTGGGTCTTCATGGGGCTGTATGAGCAGCATTTTAGGACCTGTATGCTGGATATTTCTGGGGGTTAGTAGGGAAGAAACCTGGCTAGGAGGAGTTTTATGACATAAGTAGAGCCTTGATGATGTCACAAAGCTTTGGTTGGGGGTGGCAACTCTGTTCCACATGAAGCACTGGTCTTCTGTGAAGCTGGGCTTACTATCTTCACGGTGGCTGAGGAGGTCAGTTCAGCTCTTGGGCTCCACAACTGTTCAACCGAATTTCCAGAAGTTGGAATCTAAAGAGCCAAGATATTTTCTTTTGGTAAATATGTTTAGGAAGCAACTAGGACCTCTGTAGTCAAAGAAAGGTTTCTTTCAAATCTGCTCTGGGTCCAAAATTTATGTCGTTAACAGCTCCTATATTTGATAGCTGGGGGACGGTTAATGTCGGGTATTCTCCCCACTCTATCTTTGCTAAAAATGTCCAATTCCTCAGTCCACTTAAATGGCAAAGATCCTCTTTGTCCATATGTGTTTTAAAAGATAATTATTTCTAATAGGTGCTGTTGCACAGATTAATGTTTCTTTCTTTTGGCAGTTTGAATCGCAGTACTCACTTCTCTAATGAAGATACAGAATATCTTTATGTAATCAACCTGGATCTGGATCAGGAGACACAATAGAGAGAGCCAGTGGACTGGAGTGCCATGACCTTGGGACGGTGGTTATAGATCAGCCAACTAACCAGTAGCTTGAGTGGTAAGGAGAGGAGTGGCTGTTCTTTGAATTCTTTGCCATCTGTTCAGATATTTCTTTCTCACTTTAGGTATAGGCATAGCTTCATCTCTCATTGATATAGTAAGTCAGGAAGTAGGTTTCTCAGTAGAGGTCAATTGCATTTTGCAGCAGGAATATGTCTCTGATACACATATACTGAGCTGTAGAGAAGAGTTTAATACTTTTCCTATTAATTTCTTAAGAAAATATTCCATTTAGGTATCCAAATCTATTCAGCCCTGCCATTTTCACCTGCTCCAAAGTTATTCCTAAAAAGAGCCTTGACCTCACATCCTCACCTTCTTATCCTTGCAGGCACTTATGGTGGAGGAAACCACTTTGTGTCTGATTTAAACTGAAGAGTTCTTCCTATGCAGAGATTGGCAGCTATGAAGCCCAAGCACAGAAACAGAGCCAAGAGACAGTGGAACAGGAGTGCTGTGGCCTATCTCATAAAGTCTCCAGCCATGATGAAGATGACTCTCAGTATGAGTTGCATGCCACATCTCCAGAAGAAGAATGGGCCATCGCTCCAGAAGCAAAAACTTAGTAAGCCTTTTGAGGCCCTGGAGAATATTGTTGGCCGCAGAATTTCTCATGGCTGGAAGGAAGCCAATGAACCAGTCACCCATTGGAAAGCCATCATTCTAGATCAACTGCCAACATATCCCTCTCTCTATTTGTTGAAATATGATGGGATTGATTGTGTCTATGGCTTGGAGCTTCATAGTGATGAAAGGATTTTAAACCTGAAGATCCTGCCTAACAATGTGCCATTTCCTCAGGTGACAGACACTCATCTCTCAAACACCATAGTTGGCAGAGCAGTGAAACATACATTCATGGGCACAAATGGCTCTAAGAATGACTGGAACGGGATGGTCCTAGAAGAGGTGCCAATCATGAAGACCTGATTTTATATTACCTACAAGAAAGATCCGGTCTTGTACATTTACCACCTCCTGGATGACTACCTGGAAGACAACCTCCACATCATGCCAGGCTCTAAGGAAGAGTGGAGTGGCGTGGTCCCAGATGAGGTGCAGACCATAACGACCTGTTTCTACATTGTCAACGAGAATGATCCGGTCGTGTACCTTTACCACCATCATGATGATTCCATTGAAGGAAAACCCACATCACGCCTGAATGTCCTCCAGTAGAGGTGACTTTGGAATTAGGCAGGGATTCCTTGGAGGGCAAAAGAGTGCAGTACAACAAAAAAGATGGAACCCAAGAGATAGGTAAAATTTTTTGCCAAGTTCCCAACAAACCTTCTGTGTATTTCATCAAGTTTGATAATGACTTCCATATCTATGTCTATGATTTGGTGAAGATCTGTTAAAGTGAAATTCTCAAATTTTGAGGGGCAGACTTAATGCTCTCTTTGGGAATGTGTTTTTTCAGAGATACCTCAGGTCTTCTATGAATCCTGGTATCTTTTCCAATGGATTAATCTTTCTCAAAGAATAAAAATTTGTTAACATGTTGTGTTATTTGGTCAATGATGGATTGTGTTTGGTGGATGGGGCATCACAGAAATACATGCCTCAAAACAAAGCAGGATTTATGGTCTTTTCCCCTTGGAGAGTAAAGGACTGTGGATGCGTGGTGTGGTAAAAGACAAGATGGCTGTCAAGGAAGCAGTGGAGAGGGGACAAAAAGTTGTATGATCTCGGGGCGGTATGAAGCTTGAGGGAAAACCATGTCAAATGGAAAGATGTGACCGATATCAGCGTGAGGTATTGGGACTTAAGAGGATAAAGAGTAGATTAATCAGGAAGGGACACAAATGTGTACTCAAAATCAGAGAAAATTAGGTTTCATTTGATGAAAGGGTTAATTCGTACTGGCTGTAAGTCAAAGGATGTTTGATCTCCACTAGAGCATGTTGCTTAGTGAAAAGTGTCTCCGCTCAGTTGCTCTTCTCCAGTAAGTTGGACATCAAGCTACCTACTTAGTTTTGCCAGAATTCTGTCTGCCACCTACTTTGTCATGCCTGGATTCGGTATGCCTTGAACTCTCATAGGTCTTATCCATGCCATCCAACCCTTATCAGTTCATTTAAATAATTGCCCTGCCATATCTGGAAAACAGTGTTCCCTTTTATTGATCATGTTCTGTAGTACTTGGGCTATAAAACACACTCACCCACACACAGGATAAACATGTACATATGATGCCCACTAGTGTGTGACATGCACACATATGATGAATGCACCGAACTCCATAATATCAGTAAAGTAGGGAATCCATGATGCTAGGTGGAGTCTGGCAAAGACCCCACACACCCATCAAACCGCCAAATACCAGTATGGTACTGATGTCTGACTCCCATCCTGGAAGGAACCTGCCATCCTGTAACTGGGCTATTTTTGGTTCCTTCATCTTCACAAACTTGGTTAAAATATTAGAGTTGTCAAACTGGGAGTTAGGGTCCAGCATGTAGATCAGCTGTCCCAGGTCAGGTGATTTGGCTACAATTTGGGTGAGAAATTGTACCAGGGAATTCTGGTACACCCTCTCCTCTTCTTCTCCCTGTCCTCATCATCACTCTTGTGGGTGGGCCTGGAGCACAAAGAAGGTAAAATGGAATAAGCCTCCTCCTTAGTGGAAAACCTTGTCAATCCTTAATTTGACCTGACTCTCTGAGGGAATGCAGCACATTTTTTCCTACTAGGTCTCCTCATTCATTGGTTCACTCATTTTTCCAAGGAATGATTGAATTCATCCATTCTTCCTTGTCTCTCTCTCTTCTTTCTTCCCTTCTTCCATTTCCCCCTTGATTGTAGAAATTTGAGCAGCAGGGCTGCATCCCCATGGGGCCGCCTTGTAAGGTCATGCTCCGAAATAACAACACAAAACTATTCATTTCAACACTGCCTGCCCCATTATTTTCAGCCTCTTAACCCATGTTTAATAATGTATGTTGCAGCACGAGGTGCGCTTAGAAGGAAAGATTTAGCATGTCTGACCTGGTGGCTGGCTGTATCGCCATCTGCCTCAGAGTGCAGAGCTACCATTTCTGCCCATGGGAGAGGTGCATGGCATCTCTAAGCTCAATTCCTATTCCTCCCAGCATTCTCTTATGTTTATTCCACCCACCTATGTTCTAACCTTTCAGGCCAAACAGTTTCTTATTTAATTAACCAATGACCTATACTGCACCATTACTCCTATTTCTGTTTAAACAAGAACGGAATCTTTAACTTTAACAAAGCAAAATTACATATAACAACACAGTTATCAAGCAAGAATTACAGTTACAATATTTATATCTATTTTACCTTTTATCATATCAATGGAAAACTATAACTATCTATCTATCCTTCAACTCCATCAGAGACTCCAGAATAATACAGTATTGCCTAAGCAAACAAAAAGTAAGCCATTTTCAAACTCTAGAAATGACAGAGACATCTCGCTGCCTGGACAGTCACCCAAAGTTCCTCTGTACCGTTGGTGTTTCCATCCTCAGCCTACAGGCCCATAGTTTCCAGCAGACATTTCCATGAAGCAGGAAATTTCAAAGGCAGTCACTATCTGCTTGTCTTGAAGAATGTTTTGCTGACCCTTTCCTGAATCAGGAACACGAAAAGATCATCTCACCTTTAGGCAAGTTCAGTAGTCCTTTCGCTGAGTGTTTTCTGTGTACAGTTTATGCAACAATCCAGGCAAGAACAGTTTCTTCCCCAAATGGCTATCAAACTCCATAAGGATCCTCTGTGATGCCCATCTTCTTCCCTAAGTAGATATGTGCTGCCAAGAGTAGAGTGTCTCACTGTCATGAAAAACCCTAAGGTACTAAAACATTAAATAGCCTATTTTGTAGTCTAGAGAGATATGAATAATGCCTATCTAACTGAAATATATATATATCTAAGTAGCTAGAAAATCTAACTAACATGACTACAAACTTGACTATTATTAATGATTATCCATTAATAGCCTATATACATTATATTTTTAAATGAACTACACAATCACAATACCTTAATTAAGATCAAAAATGCATATACATATAACACAATTGACCTAAAATCTCTATCAGTAAAGCAAAATCTATACTAATGCAAATATTCATATCTATATCACATGCCACTTTAAATGTAAAAGAACGTTTATAAGCCATATTCGGGAACGTGGGTGCAGTTTCTTCTCTCCAAAATGCTTCCTGCAGAATGGTGGCATCATTATTGATTTATCTCAGTTGGCAGTTGAGTGAAGCAATTTTTTAAAGGTGTTCACAGCAACCTTTAAGTAGGGCGTGGTCCATCCTACCATATTAGGATAGAGGCATCCACAGACTATCACCCTCTGTGAAAACAAAATAGAAACTCCTTTCCAAAGCATCATGTCCTTAGATCCAAATTTCAAAGTCAAGGCATTTTCAAAATATCTCTGTTGGATTATTTCAACAGCTTTTATAAAGAAACATCTTTTAGCAGCTATTGCTACTGCCTCAAAATTCAAATGATTCAAAAAGAGCATAATAGCATACAATATCAAAATTCGCTGTGAATTTTCCATCTTTGTGCGCTTCAATTTAACCTCTATTTTGTTTACTTTTCCTTTTTATTTTTTGCCTTTTGAGACAGCTTCTCTGTATCTAACCTGGAATAACTCTGTATACCTGTCTGTCCTTGAAGTCTCAGAGATCTGCCTCTCTCTGCCTTTCAGGCATTGGGATTAAAGGTGTATGCTACTACACATTGAACTCACAAAGATCTGTTTGTCTCTGCCTTCAAGGCACTGGGATTAAAGGCCTGTGCTACCTCACCTTGAAAGTACAGAGGTCAATCTCCCTCTGCCTCCCATGTGTTGGGTTTACAGGTGTGTACTAACACACCCAACAACTCTCTTGTTTTTTTAAATTTAAGATCTTCAAATTTTAGCCTGCACATATTTTTAACACACTGTAAATCATTTAAAAATTTTCTTTGTCTTTGAATCTCTCTTTACTCTATTTCTCTCTCTGTTTTTCTGACCACATGAGTCTTTCATTTACCAAGCAATCTCAGTAGGACTAAAGCCGTGGCTTTGCTGGCCAGATGTAGCCCATTCCTTAGCTTTCTGCCATTCCAACCTTGTGGCTGAGGTACCGAACAGAGCCGCATTCAGTGCCACAAGTCTATAATGTTTCAAGGTCCTTGCCATAAAAAAGGCTGCAACAGACAACACTCAAGCCCTCTTTCTGTAGCGGGCCCTCCTTCCTCAAACAGTCAGAATTTGCCCAGGCAGGACGGCCTAGAAACCGGCATTTTAAAACAACACAGTTTTTTTTCCTGCTACGGCTGAAAACATACAAGCATTCAGTTGGCTTTTATCAACAACATTTAAATGTTTTGTGGCAGGACCTCTTAAGGGCTGCAGGATTTTGCAGCTGAAGCTGAATCAGCAAGCCTCTTTTAGATGAGAGCCCTTGCTTTCTTCTAGCAAGCAGAGCAGACCGAGAAATCGCTGCTACCAAGAAAACATGCTTTACACTTTCCCAAGCATTCTCAGGCTTTCAGTGGATTCAGTTGTCCACAAGGCTGCAAGCCATTCTGTAGTTATTTGAGCAGCGAGGCTGTGTCCCCAGCACCACGGCCGCATGAAGGTTATGCCTGAAATAAATACACAAAAACTGTCTTCTTTTAAACACTGCTGCCCCACTAGACTCAACATTTTAACCCATTTCTAATAATCAGTGTAGTATAATGAGGTGCACTTACCAAGAAAAATTCAGCATGTCTGACATGGTGGCTGGCTGCATCGACATCTGCCTCAGAGAGCAGAGCTATGGCATCTGCCGAGGAGAGGGGAGCATGGCTTCTCTGAGCTCACTACCTCTACCTCCCGGCATTCTATTTTGTTTACTCCACCTACCTATGTTCTAACCTATCAGCTGAGCGGATTCTTTCTTTAATTAATCAATAAACTTCTTCTTTCATTTATCCTTTTAACAGCTTGCCCATATAAATCCCCCATGTGTCTTCTGTTGTATAATCTTTCATTTGTAAAGAACTTGCACTCTCAGTGGAGGATTTTTCTGACATCTCTGTGGATGGAGATCATATGAGGAAGATCAGATGAGCAACCATGACAACTCTAATGCTGTAGAGTTAGGTGGACCAGAGATTGATGGCTGACATTCCTGTGCTATGCATCAGATGCCCCTGAACTCTGGCCCTGTTGATAGACAGGCAGACATCAAGTTGGTCACACACACTTAACTCATTTGGGTTCACAGGTACTGTAAATGGAGTTTTAATTCTTCTCCTAAACTAATAAAAAAACCAAGATTAGGAGAAGAGAAGAGCCTGAAGTAAGGCCTCAAAATGGGTCATTTTGCAAAGGAAAGGTTACCTGCCTCCATGTATGCTGTCTCCCTTTCTTAGTCAAATCCATCCTTCCAGTGTCTAGCTAACAGCTAACCATAGGATTGAACCCAACTGCCTTTGATTTCTGAAATAAGTGCTGTCCCCTTAAGGTCTTATAACAGCACAGGAAGGTTTGTAAGACTGTCCCAGCAACAATTTAAAGCAATTCTAGGACACCAAAGATGCAGCAAATTTGGTTTATTGGTAATATAGATCGTTCTGATGGGACAAAATAATTTAGAATTGAAAAAAAAAACAGATTGGTGTACTCACGATGAATTTATGTGATATGGCACACACAGGCTTCTGGTTCTGAATACTTCATGCTCGGTGGGTTTTGGAGATTGTCGTGACCCTGAACCTAGCTGGAGGCTTTGGGGCCTTGAAAGGTCAAGACTTAATATTTCAGGACATCCTTGTACTTGGTTCCCACTGTTTACTGATTTCCTTACAGAGAATGAGCAGCCATCTACTCCTGCTGCCATGCCTTCCCCACATGAACAGAGAGAAGACCCTATACACACAGGTCACTTGTATCACATGTGAAGGCATAAGTCACAAACAAACTCCCACAGTTTAGAATTGTGATTAATAGAATGATTAGTTCTTGAAAGGGGAAAAACTTAGAGATCACAATCCCTTACAAAAGCCCTCTGCAGGATCAGAAAAGGAGCCTAGTAGCCGGAAGGGAAGCTCAAGAAAGAGATCAAGCTGAAGGTAGAAGTTGCTTTTTAAAATAGAGAGAGACCACAACTCAATGGGCTGGTATCTCAGTGGCTATTCAGGAAACATCACAGAGAAAGGATCTGCTTCATGCATGAGAGTCACTGATGATTTCCCTTTAAGAAAAAAACCCATCAAAACTCCCAATAACATCATCAGCATTCAACAACATGTCTATGATTTCTTTGCCTTGCCTTTGATTGTGCAGTAAATGATGCTGATAGTTAATCTGTGCAATTAATGCAAATTTCCTTGTAACTGACTAGACAGAATTGACAGGTTATCTTAAACACAGCAGGGAGTCACTCTACGATGGGACTGGTTCATCATCACCTGTGTGACAGTGACATAATTAAGATCTTTCCTTTGTCTATAAATCTCATTATGTTCAACATGATATGTTGTCATACAGATTTCTTAGGGTTTTGTCCCACTGGTGGTTTCCTTGGTATGCTTACATAATTTGTTCCAGATCCAATCAGTTTTGACATGCACTCTCAGCTCCACATCATTGTGTTCCCATTATGTTCCAGTCCAGGCATTTTAGACCTCTTGTAACTGTTGTAAGAGTATCTCATGTTCCACCTAAATGATTTAGGGTTTTATTTAGGCTGGGTTTTATCTTCCATCACTGAGTTCATTGACTTTCCTTAGATGAAATTCCTGGGACACTGAGCCTAACTCCTGGGGGATTCCTCCAGTTATTTCTCCTTTCTTAGATAGTTTACACTCTCACTATTACTGTGAGAGTGTTTCTGTAGCAAATATTCTTCTCAAGATGAGAAGAAACTTCAATATTACAATCCATTTGTTATTGTGATTTAAATACACACACACAAACACACACAAGTTAATGCACATACACTGATGATATCTCAATTTATGGGGCCATTCTGGGGATGTCAAGATCGATATCTCTTGAGTGGTTCTCAGAAGGTCATAGGGTGACCCTCTCTAGGTACTTAAGCAGGGAGGAGAATTTGACCGCACTGTGACATGTCCCTAGGAACTATGTGTGCCTTGTCCCAAAGTCAGACTGATGACTGACTATCTTGAAAACCACCATGGAACTTTTGTTTGGCAAATGATGGAGATCAAGTCAGGGTCAAATTCAGAAAACTAGATGGAGCTTCCAAGCTCCAGTGGAAGAGCAGATGGATGGAGAAAAAGAGCAAGGATGTCAGGAATATAAGGGCTTGGTCCACACTATGAGACACTGTGCCTGAACTAAGGGGATTTCAACTAATCCAGTGACCTGGGAATGAAAGAACATGGGATCAAACTGGAAGCTCTGAATGTGGCTGACAATTGGGGCAGACGGAGAAGCCAAAGATAATGGCACTTGCAATAGTCTGCATATCATACACTGGCTTTTTGTGATCATATTTTTTGTGGATGCATACCTTGCTAAATCTGGATGGATGAAGGGTGGGCTTGGACTTCCCACAGCTCAAAGTACCCTGCCCTCTATTTGGACTGGTGTTTGAGTGGAGAGGTTTATTTGCGGAGCAAGAAGAATGTGGGAGGAGGAAGAGAAGTGGAAAGTTTGATAATTCTTATTATGAAGTAATGGAAAAATCAATAGAAAATAACCAATGAGGACATTGGAGCTAGGAAAAAAAAAACATTCATGTGAGTTGTTGACTCAGACCAAAAATTATTTTACAGAAAAAAAAAAAAACACATAAAGGGGTTGAGTTACTTGGAAAATATGACTCAAGTAATTGGGAAGAAGATTGGGGTTTTTATTTTGGGTCTTCATGGGGCTGTATGAGCAGCATTTTAGGACCTGTATGCTGGATATTTCTGGGGGTTAGTAGGGAAGAAACCTGGCTAGGAGGAGTTTTATGACATAAGTAGAGCCTTGATGATGTCACAAATCTCTGGTTGGGGGTGGCAACTCTGTTCCACATGAAGCACTGGTCTTCTGTGAAGGTGGGCTTACTATCTTCACGATGGCTGAGGAGGTCAGTTCAGCTCTTGGGCTCCACAACTGTTCAACCGAATTTCCAGAAGTTGGAATCTAGAGAGCCAAGATATTTTCTTTTGGTAAATATGTTTAGGAAGCAACTAGGACCTCTGTAGTCAAAGAAAGGTTTCTTTCAAATCTGCTCTGGGTCCAAAATTTATGTCGTTAACAGCTCCTATATTTGATAGCTGGGGGACGGTTAATGTCAGGTCTTCTCCCCACTCTATCTTTGCTAAAATTGTCCAATTCCTCAGTCCACTTAAATGGCAAAGATCCTCTTTGTCCATATGTGTTTTAAAAGATAATTATTTCTAATAGATGCTGTTGCACAGATTAATGTTTCTTTCTTTTCTTTTTTTTTTGATATCCATTATTTATTTTTTTTTCAGTGTTACAAGAACAATAGGGGAAGAATTATAGTGGTATATTATTTATTTTTTTTATTTAATTTATTTATTTATTAAGGATTTCTGCCTCCTCCCCTCAACCGCCTCTCATTTCCCTCCCCCTCCTCCGATCAAGTCACCCTCCCTCATCTGCTCGAAGAGCAATCAATGTTCCCTGACCTGTGGGAAGCCTAAGGACAGCCCACCTCTATCCAGGTCTCCTATGGTGAGCATCCATACTGCCTAGGCTCCCCCAAAGCCAGTACTTGCAGTAGGATCAAAAACCCTCTGCGATTGTTCTTGAGTTCTCAGTATTCCTCATTGTCCTCTATGTTCAGCCAGTCCGGATTTATCCCCTTCTTTTTCAGACCCAGGCCAGCTGGCCTTGGTGAGTTCCCGATATAACATCCCCATTGTCTCAGGGTGTGGGTGCACCGCTCGTGTCCTGAGTTCCTTGCTCGTGCTCCATCTCCTTCTGCTCCTGTTTTGGACCTTGAGATTTTTGTCCCGTGCTCCTCTGTCTCTGTCTCCTTTCATCGCCTGATGAAGGTTAATATTCATGAGGATGCCTATGTGTTTGTCTTTGGGTTCACCTTCTTACTTAGCTTCTCTAGGAACATGCATTATAAGCCCAATGTCCTTTATTTATGGCTAGAAACCAAATATGAGTGAGTACATCCCATGTTTCTCTTTTTTGGTCTGGCTTACCTCACTCAGGATAGTGTTTTCTATTTCCATCCATTTGTATGCAAAATTCAAGAAGTCCTTGTTTTTTACTGCTGAGTAATACTTTAATATGTATATATTCCATACGTTCTTCATCCATTCTTCCGTTGAAGGGCATCTAGGTTGTTTCCAGTTTCTATCTATTACAAACAATGCTGCCATGAACATAGTTGAGCATATACTTTTGTCTCCTTCTATGAAGCTACAGTTACTTTGATACCAAAACCACACAAAGACTCAACCAGGAAGGAGAATTACAGGCCAATCTCACTCATGAACATCGACGCAAAAATCCTCAACAAAATACTGGCAAACCGAATCCAAGAACACATTAGAAAAATTATCCATTATGATCAAGTAGGCTTCATCCCAGAGATGCAGGGCTGGTTCAACATATGAAAATCTATCAATGTAATCCACCATATAAATAAACTGAAAGAAAAAATCATATGATCATTTCATTAGATGCTGAAAAAGCATTCGACAAAGTTCAACACCCCTTCATGATAAAGGTCTTGGAGAGAATAGGGATGCAAGGATCCTACCTAAATATAATAAAAACTATTAACAGCAAGCCAACAGCTAACATTAAATTGAACGGAGAAAAACTCAAAGCCATCCGACTAAAATCAGGAACACGACAAGGATGTCCACACTCTCCATACATCTTCAATATAGTGCTTGAAGTTCTAGCAATAGCAATAAGACAACATAAGGAGATCAAGGGGATTTGTATTGGAAAGGAAGAAGTTAAGCTTTCGTTATTTGCAGATAATGTTTCTTTCTTTTGGCAGTTTGACTCACAGTACTCACTTCTCTAATGAAGATACAGAATATCTTTATGTAATCAACCTGGATCTGGATCAGGAGACACAATAGAGAGAGCCAGTGGACTGGAGTGCCATGACCTTGGGCAGGTGGTTATAGATCAGCAAACTAACCAGTAGCTTGAGTGGTAAGGAGAGGAGTGGCTATTCTTTGAATTCTTTGCCATCTGTTCAGATATTTCTTTCACACTTTAGGTATAGGCATAGCTTCCTCTCTCATTGATATAGTAAGTCAGGAAGTAGGTTTCTCAGTAGAGGTCAATTGCATTTTGCAGCAGGAATATGTCTCTGATACACATATACTGAGCTGTAGACAAGAGTTTGATACTTTTCCTATTAATTTCTTAAGAACATATTCCATTTAGGTATGCAAATCTATTCAGCCCTGCCTTTTTCACCTGCTCCAAAGTTATTCCTAAAAAGAGCCTTGACCTCACATCCTCACCTTCTTATCCTTGCAGGCACTTATGGTGGAGGAAACCACTTTGTGTCTGATTTAAACTGAAGAGTTCTTCCTATGCAGAGATTGGCAGCTATGAAGCCCAAGCACAGAAACAGAGCCAAGAGACAGTGGAACAGGAGTGCTGTGGCCTATCTCAGAAAGTCTCCCGCCATGATGTAGATGCCTCTTAGTATGACTTGCATGCCACATCTCCAGAAGAAGAATGGGCCATCGCTCCAGAAGCAAAAACTTAGTAAGCCTTTTGAGGCCCTGGAGAATATTGTTGGCCGCAGAATTTCTCATGGCTGGAAGGAAGCCAATGAACCAGTCACCCATTGGAAAGCCATCATTCTAGATCAACTGCCAACATATCCCTCTCTCTATTTGTTGAAATATGATGGGATTGATTGTGTCTATGGCTTGGAGCTTCATAGTGATGAAAGGATTTTAAACCTGAAGATCCTGCCTAATAATGTGCCATTTCCTCAGGTGACAGACACTCATCTCTCAAACACCATAGTTGGCAGAGCAGTGAAACATACATTCATGGGCACAAATGGCTCTAAGAATGACTGGAACGGGATGGTCCTAGAAGAGGTGCCAATCATGAAGACCTGGTTTTATATTACCTACAAGAAAGATCCCGTCTTGTACATTTACCACCTCCTGGATGACTACCTGGAAGGCAACCTCCACATCACGCCAGGTTATAACGAAGAGTGGAGTGGCGTGGTCCCAGATGAGGTGCAGACCATAACGACCTGATTCTACATTGTCAACGAGAATGATCCGGTCCTGTACCTTTACCACCATCATGATGATTCCATTGAAGGCAACCTCCACATCACGCCTGAATGTGCTCCAGTAGAGGTGACTTTGGAATTAGGCAGGGATTCCTTGGAGGGCAAAAGAGTGCAGTACAACAAAAAAGATGGAACCCAAGAGATAGGTAAAATTATTTGCCAAGTTCCCAACAAACCTTCTGTGTATTTCATCAAGTTTGATAATGACTTCCATATCTATGTCTATGATTTGGTGAAGATCTGTTAAAGTGAAATTCTCAAATTTTGAGGGGCAGACTTAATTCTCTCTTTGGGAATGTGTTTTTTCAGAGATACCTCAGGTCTTCTATGTATCCTGGTACCTTTTCCAATGGATTATTCTTTCTCAAAGAATAAAAATTTGTTAACATGTTGTGTTATTTGGTCAATGATGGATTGTGTTTGGTGGATGGGGCATCACAGAAATACATGCCTCAAAACAAAGCAGGATTTATGGTCTTTTCCCCCTGGAGAGTAAAGGACTGGGGATGCGTGGTGTGGTAAAGGACAAGATGGCTGTCAAGGAAGCAGTGGAGAGGGCACAAAAAGTTGTATGATCTCGGGGCGGTATGAAGCTTGAGGGAAAACCATGTCAAATGGAAAGATGTGACCGATATCAGCGTGAGGTATTGGGACTTAAGAGGATAAAGAATAGGTTAATCAGGAAGGGACACAAATGTATACTCAAAATCAGAGAAAATTAGGTTTCATTTGATGAATGGTTTAATTCGTACTGGCTGTAAGTCAAAGAATGTTTGATCTCCACTAGAGCATGTTGCTTAGTGAAAAGTGTCTCCGCTCAGTTGCTCTTCTCCAGTAAGTTGGACATCAAGCTACCTACTTAGTTTTGCCAGAATTCTGTCTGCCACCTACTTTGTCATGCCTGGATTCGGTATGCCTTGAACTCTCATAGGTCTAATCCATGCCATCCAACCCTTGTCAGTTCATTTAAATAATTGCCCTGCCATATCTGGAAAACAGTGTTCCCTTTCATTGATCATGTTCTGTAGTACTTGGGCTATAAAACTCATGAACACACTCACCCACACACAGGATAAACATGTACATATGATGCCCACTAGTGTGTGACATGCACACATATGATGAATGCACTGAACTCCATAATATCAGTAAAGTAGGGAATCCATGATGCTAGGTGGAGTCTGGCAAAGACCCCACACACCCATCAAACCGCCAAATACCAGTATGGTACTGATGTCTGACTCCCATCCTGGAAGGAACCTGCCATCCTGTAACTGGGCTATTTTTGGTTCCTTCATCTTCACAAACTTGGTTAAAATGTTAGAGTTGTCAAACTGGGAGTTAGGGTCCAGCATGTAGATCAGCTGTCCCAGGTCAGGTGATTTGGCTACAATTTGGGTGAGAAATTGTACCAGGGAATTCTGGTACACCCTCTCCTCTTCTTCTCCCTGTCCTCATTATCACTCTTGTGGGTGGGCCTGGAGCACAAAGAAGGTAAAATGGAATAAGCCTCCTCCTTAGTGGAAAACCTTGTCAATCCTTAATTTGACCAGACTCTCTGAGGGAATGCAGCACATTTTTTCCTACTAGGTCTCCTCATTCATTGGTTCACTCATTTTTCCAATGAATGATTGAATTCATCCATTCTTCCTTGTCTCTCTCTCTTCTTTCTTCCCTTCTTCCATTTCCCCCTTGATTGTAGAAATTGAGCAGCAGGGCTGCATCCCCATGGGGCCGCCTTGTAAGGTTATGCTCCGAAATAACAACACAAAACTATTCATTTCAACACTGCCTGCCCCATTATTTTCAGCCTCTTAACCCATGTCTAATAATGTATGTTGCAGCACGAGGTGCGCTTAGAAGGAAAGATTTAGCATGTCTGACCTGGTGGCTGGCTGTATCGCCATCTGCCTCAGAGTGCAGAGCTACCATTTCTGCCCATGGCAGAGGTCATGGCATCTCTAAGCTCAATTCCTATTCCTCCCAGCATTCTCTTATATTTATTCCACCCACCTATGTTCTAACCTTTCAGGCCAAACAGTTTCTTTATTTAATTAACCAATGACCTATACTCCATCATTACTCCTATTTCTGTTTAAACAAGAACGGAATCTTTAATTTTAACATAGCAAAATTACATATAACAAAACAGTTATCAAGCAAGAATTACAGTTACATTATTTAAATCTATTTTATCTTTTATCATAACAATGGAAAACTATAACTATCTATCTATCCTTCAACTCCATCAGAGACTCCAGAATAATACAGTATTACCTAAGCAAACAAAAAGTAAGCCATTTTCAAACTCTAGAAATGACAGAGACATCTCGCTGCCTGGACAGTCACCCAAAGTTCCTCTGTACCGTTGGTGTTTCCATCCTCAGCCTACAGGCCCATAGTTTCCAGCAGACATTTCCATGAAGCAGGAAATTTCAAAGGCAGTCACTATCTGCTTGTCTTGAAGAATGTTTTGCTGACCCTTTCCTGAATCAGGAACACGAAAAGATCATCTCACCTTTAGGCAAGTTCAGTAGTCCTCTCTCTGAGTGTTTTCTGTGTACAGTTTATGCAACAATCCAGGCAAGAGCAGTTTCTCCCCCAAATGGCTATCAAATTCCATAAGGATCCTCTTTGTTGACCATCTTCTTCCTGAAGTAGATATGTGCTGCCAAGAGTAGAGTGTCTCACTGTCATGAAAAACCATAAGGTACTAAAACATTAAATAGCCTGTTTTGTAATCTAGAGAGATATGAATGATGCCTATCTAAGTGAAATATATATATCTCTATGTAGCTAGGAAATCTAACTAACATGACCACAAATTTGACTATTATTAATGATTATCCATTAATAACCTATATACATTATATTTTTAAATGAACTACACAATCACAATACCTTAATGAAGATCAAAAATGCATATACATATAACAAAATTGACCTAAAATCTCTATCAGTAAAGCAAAATCTATACTAATGCAAATATTCATAGCTATATCACATCCCACTTAAAATGTAAAAGAACGTTTATAAGCCATATTGGGAACGTGGGTGCAGTTTTTTCTCTCCAAAATGCTTCCTGCTGAATGGTGGCATCATTATTGATTTATCTCAGTTGGCAGTTGAGCGAAGCAATTTTTTAAAGGTGTTCACAGCAACCTTTAAGTAGTGTGTGGTCCATCCTACCATATTAGGATAGAGGCATCCACAGACTATCACCCTCTGTGAAAACAAAATAGAAACTCCTTTCCAAACATCATGTCCTTAGATCCAAATTTCAAAGTCAAGGCATTTTCAAAATATCTATGTTCGATTATTTCAGCAGCTTTTATAAAGAAACATCTTTTAGCAGCTATTGCTACTGCCTCAAAATTCAAATGATTCAAAAACAGCATAATAGCATACAATATCAAAATTCGCTGTGAATTTTCCATCTTTGTGCGCTTCAATTTAACCTCTATTTTGTTTATTTTTCCTTTTTATTTTTTGCCTTTTGAGACAGGTTCTCTGTATCTTTGACCTGGAATAACTCTGTATACCTGTCTGTCCTTGAAGTCTCAGAGATCTGCCTCTCTCTGCCTTTCAGGCATTGGGATTAAAGGTGTATGCTACTACACATTGAACTCACAAAGATCTGTTTGTCTCTGCCTTCAAGGCACTGGGATTAAAGGCGTGTGCTACCTCACCTTGAAGGTACAGAGGTCAATCTCCCTCTGCCTCCCATGTGTTGGGTTTACAGGTGTTTCCTACCACACACAACAACTCTCTTCCTTTTTTTAACTTTAAGAACTTCAAATTTTAGCCTGCACATATTTTTAACACACTGTAAATCATTTAAAAAATTTCTTTGTCTTTGAATCTCTCTTTACTCTATTTCTCTCTCTGTTTTTTCTGACCAAATGAGTCTTTCAATTACCAAGCAATCTCAGTAGGACTAAAGCCGTGGCTTTGCTGGCCAGATGTAGACCATTCCTTAGCTATCTGCCATTCCAACCTTGTGGCTGAGGTACCGAACAGAGCCGCATTCAGTGCCACAAGTCTACAGTGTTTCAAGGTTCTTGCCACCAAAGAGGCTGCAACAGACAACACTCAAGCCCTCTTTCTGTAGCTGGCCCTCCTTCCTCAAACAGTCAGAGTTTGCCCAGGCAGGATGGCCCAGAAACCCGGCATTTTAAAACAACACAGTTTTTTTTCCTGCTACTGCTGAAAACATACAAGTGTTCAGTGGCTTTTATCAACACCATTTAAATGTTTTGTGGCAGGACCTCTTAAGGGCTGCAGGGTTTTGCCGCTGATCTGAGTCAGCAAGCCTCTTTTAGATGAGAGCCCTTGCTTTCTTCTAGCAAGCAGAGCAGACTGAGAAATCACTGCTACCAAGAAAACATGCTTTAATCTTTCCCAAGCTTTCTCAGGCTTTCAGTGGATTCAGTTGTCCACAAGGCTGCAAGCCATTCTGTAGTTATTTGAGCAGCGAGGCTGTGTCCCCAGCACCACGGCCGCAAGAAGGTTATGCCTGAAATAAATACACAAAATCTGTATTCTTTTAAACACTGCTGGCCCATTAGATTCAGCATTTTAACCCATTTCTAATAATCAGTGTAGCATAACGAGGTGCACTTACCAGGAAAAATTCAGCATGTCTGACATGGTGGCTGGCTGCATCGACATATGCCTCAGAGAGCAGAGCTATGGCATCTGCCGGGGAGAGGGGAGCATGGCTTCTCTCAGCTCACTACCTCTTCCTCCCGGCATTCTATTTTGTTTACTCCACCTACCTATGTTCTAACCTATCAGCTGAAGCGGATTCTTTCTTTAATTAATCAATAAACTTCTTCTGTCACTTTATCCTTTCAACAGCTTGCCCATATAAATCTCCCATGTGTCTTCTGTTGTATAATCTTTCATTTGTAAAGAACTTGCACTCTCAGGGGAGGATTTTTCTGACATCTCTGTGAATGGAGATCATATGAGGAAGATCAGATGAGCAACCATGACAACTCTAATGCTGTAGAGTTAGGTGGACCAGAGATTGATGGCTGACATTCCTGTGCTATGCACCAAATGCCCCTGAACTCTGGCCCTGTTGACAGACAGGCAGACATCAAGTTGGTCACACATACTTAACTCATTCAGGTTCACAGATACTGTAAATGGAGTTTTAATTCTTCTCCTAAACTAATAAAAAAACCAAGATTAGGAGAAGAGAAGAGCCTGAAGTAACTCCTCAAATGGGTTATTTTGCAAAAAAAAGGTTACCTGCCTCCATGTATGCTGTCTCCCTTTCTCAGTCAAATCCATCCTTCCAGTGTCTAGCTAACAGCTAACCATAGGATTGAACCCTACTGCCTTTGATTTCTGAAATAAGTGCTGTCCCCTTAAGGTCTCATAACAGCACAGGAAGGTTTGTAAGACTGTCCCAGCAACAATTTAAAGCAATTCTAGGACACCAAAGATGCAGCAAATTTGGTTTATTGGTAATATAGATCGTTCTGATGGGACAAAATAATTTAGAATTGAAAAAAAAAAACAGATTGGTGTACTCACGATAAATTTATGTGATATGGCACACACAGGCTTCTGGTTCTGAATACTTCATGCTCGGTGGGTTTTGGAGATTGTCGTGACCCTGAACCTAGCTGGAGGCTTTGGGGCCTTGAAAGGACAAGACTTAATATTTCAGGACATCCTAGTACTTGGTCCCCACTGTTTACTGATTTCCTTACAGAGAATGAGCAGCCATCTACCCCTGCTGCCATGCCTTCCCCACATGAACAGAGAGAAGACACTATACACACAGGTCGCTTGTATCACATGTGAAGGCATAATTCACAAACAAACTCCCACAGCAGTTTAGAATTGTGATTAATAGAATGATTAGTTCTTTAAAAGGGAAAAACTTAGCGATCACAATCCCTGACAAAAGCCCTCTGCAGGATCAGAAAAGGAGCCTAGTAGCCGGAAGTGAAGCTCAAGCAAGAGATCAAGCTGAAGGTAGAAGTTGCTTTGTAAAAGAGAGAGAGACCACAACTCAATGGGCTGGTATCTCAGTGGCTATTCAGGAAACATCACAGAGAAAGGATCTGCTTCATGCATGAGAGTCACCGATGATTTCCCTTTAAGAAAAAAACCCATCAATACTCCCAATAACATCATCAGCATTCAACAACATGTCTATGATTTCTTTGCCTTGCCTTTGATTGTGCAGTAAATGATGCTGATAGTTAATCTGTGCAATTAATGCAAATTTCCTTGTAACTGACTAGACAGAATTGACAGGTTATCTTAAACACAGCAGGGAGTCACTCTACGATGGAACTGGTTCATCATCACCTGTGTGACAGTGACATAATTAAGATCTTTCCTTTGTCTATAAATCTCATTATGTTCAACATGATATGTTGTCATACAGATTTCTTAGGGTTTTGTCCCACTGGTGGTTTCCTTGGTATGCTTACATAATTTTTGCCAGATCCAATCAGTTTTGCCATGCACTCTCAGCTCCACGTCACTGTGTTCCCCTTATGTTCCAGTCCAGGCATTTTAGAACTCTTGTAACTGTTGTAAGAGTATCTCATGTTCCACCTAAATGATTTAGGGTTTTATTTAGGCTGGGTTTTATCTTCCATCACTGAGTTCATTGACTTTCCTTGGGCGTAATTCCTGGGACACTGAGCCTAACTCCTGGGGGATTCCTCCAGTTATTTCTCCTTTCTTAGATAGTTTACACTCTCACTATTACTGTGAGAGTGTTTCTGTAGCAAATATTCTTCTCAAGATGAGAAGAAACTTCAATGTTACAATCCATTTGTTATTGTGATTTAAATACACACACACAAACACACACAAATTAATGCACATACACTGATGATATCTCAATTTATGGGGCCATTCTGGGGATGTCAAGATCGATATCTCTCGAGTGGTTCTCAGAAGGCCATAGGGTGACCCTCTCTAGGTACTTAAGCAGGGAGGAGAAGTTGACCGCACTGTGACATGTCCCTAGGAACTATGTGTGCCTTGTCCCATAGTCAGACTGATGACTGACTATCTTGAAAACCACCATGGAACTTTTGTTTGGCAAATGATGGAGATCAAGTCAGGGTCAAATTCAGAAAACTAGATGGAGCTTCCAAGCTCCAGTGGAAGAGCAGATGGATGGAGAAAAAGAGCAAGGATGTCAGGAATATAAGGGCTTGGTCCACACTATGAGACACTGCCTGAACTAAGGGGATTTCAACTAATCCAGTGACCTGGGAATGAAAGAACATGGGATCAAACTGGAATCTCTGAATGTGGCTGACAATTGGGGCAGACGGAGAAGCCAAAGATAATGGCACTTGCAATTGTCTGCATATCATACAATGGCCTTTTGTGATCATATTTTTTTGTGGATGCATACCTTGCTAAATCACGATGGATGAAGGGTGGGCTTGGACTTCCCACAGCTCAAAGTACCCTGCCCTCTATTTGGACTGGTGTTTGAGTGGAGAGGTTTATTTGCGGAGCAAGAAGAATGTGGGAGGAGGAAGAGAAGTGGAAAGTTTGATAATTATTATTATGAAGTAATGGAAAAATCAATAGAAAATAACCACTGAGGACATTGGAGCTAGGAAAAAAAAACATTCATGTGAGTTGTTGACTCAGACCAAAAATTATTTTACAGAAGAAAAAAAAAACACATAAAGGGGTTGAGTTACTTGGAAAATATGACTCAAGTAATTGGGAAGAAGATTGGGGTTTTTATTTTGGGTCTTCATGGGGCTGTATGAGCAGCATTTTAGGACCTGTATGCTGGATATTTCTGGGGATTAGTAGGGAAGAAACCTGGCTAGGAGGAGTTTTATGACATAAGTAGAGCCTTGATGATGTCACAAAGCTTTGGTTGGGGGTGGCAACTCTGTTCCACATGAAGCACTAGTCTTCTGTGAAGGTGGGCTTACTATCTTCACGGTGGCTGAGGAGGTCAGTTCAGCTCTTGGGCTCCACAACTGTTCAACCGAATTTCCAGAAGTTGGAATCTAGAGAGCCAAGATATTTTCTTTTGGTAAATATGTTTAGGAAGCAACTAGGACCTCTGTAGTCAAAGAAAGGTTTCTTTCAAATCTGCTCTGGGTCCAAAATTTATGTCGTTAACAGCTCCTATATTTGATAGCTGGGGGACGGTTAATGTCAGGTCTTCTCCCCACTCTATCTTTGCTAAAAATGTCCAATTCCTCAGTCCACTTAAATGGCAAAGATCCTCTTTGTCCATATGTGTTTTAAAAGATAATTATTTCTAATAGGTGCTGTTGCACAGATTAATGTTTCTTTCTTTTGGCAGTTTGACTCACAGTACTCACTTCTCTAATGAAGATACAGAATATCTTTATGTAATCAACCTGGATCTGGATCAGGAGACACAATAGAGAGAGCCAGTGGACTGGAGTGCCATGACCTTGGGCAGGTGGTTATAGATCAGCCAACTAACCAGTAGCTTGAGTGGTAAGGAGAGGAGTGGCTGTTCTTTGAATTCTTTGCCATCTGTACAGATATTTCTTTCTCACTTTAGGTATAGGCATAGCTTCGTCTCTCATTGATATAGTAAGTCAGGAAGTAGGTTTCTCAGTAGAGGTCAATTGCATTTTGCAGCAGGAATATGTCTCTGATACACATATGCTGAGCTGTAGACAAGAGTTTGATAATTTTCCTATTAATTTCTTAAGAACATATTACATTTAGGTATCCAAATCTATTCAGCCCTGCCTTTTTCACCTGCTCCAAAGTTATTTCTAAAAAGAGCCTTGACCTCACATCCTCACCTTCTTATCCTTGCAGGCACTTATGGTGGAGGAAACCACTTTGTGTCTGATTTAAACTGAAGAGTTCTTCCTATGCAGAGATTGGCAGCTATGAAGCCCAAGCACAGAAACAGAGCCAAGAGACAGTGGAACAGGAGTGCTGTGGCCTATCTCAGAAAGTCTCCCGCCATGATGAAGATGCCTCTTAGTATGAGTTGCATGCCACATCTCCAGAAGAAGAATGGGCCATCGCTCCTGAAGCAAAAACTTAGTAAGCCTTTTGAGGCCCTGGAGAATATTGTTGGCCGCAGAATTTCTCATGGCTGGAAGGAAGCCAATGAACCAGTCACCCATTGGAAAGCCATCATTCTAGATCAACTGCCAACATATCCCTCTCTCTATTTGTTGAAATATGATGGGATTGATTGTGTCTATGGCTTGGAGCTTCATAGTGATGAAAGGATTTTAAACCTGAAGATCCTGCCTAAAAATGTGCCATTTCCTCAGGTGACAGACACTCATCTCTCAAACACCATAGTTGGCAGAGCAGTGAAACATACATTCATGGGCACAAATGGCTTTAAGAATGACTGGAACGGGATGGTCCTAGAAGAGGTGCCAATCATGAAGACCTGGTTTTATATTACCTACAAGAAAGATCCGGTCTTGTACATTTACCACCTCCTGGATGACTACCTGGAAGGCAACCTCCACATCATGCCAGGCTCTAAGGAAGAGTGGAGTGGCGTGGTCCCAGGTGAGGTGCAGACCATAATGACCTGTTTCTACATGGTCAACGAGAATGATCCGGTCCTGTACCTTTACCACCATCATGATGATTCCATTGAAGGCAACCTCCACATCACGCCTGCATATCCTCCAGTAGAGGTGACTTTGGAATTAGGCAGGGATTCCTTGGAGGGTAAAAGAGTGCAGTACAACAAAAAAGATGGAACCCAAGAGATAGGTAAAATTATTTGCCAAGTTCCCAACAAACCTTCTGTGTATTTCATCAAGTTTGATAATGACTTCCATATCTATGTCTATGATTTGGTGAAGATCTGTTAAAGTGAAATTCTCAAATTTTGATGGGCAGACTTAATTCTCTCTTTGGGAATGTGTTTTTTCAGAGATACCTCAGGTCTTCTATGAATCCTGGTATCTTTTCCAATAAATTATTCTTTCTCAAAGAATAAAAATTTGTTCACATGTTGTGTTATTTGGTCAATGATGGATTGTGTTTGGTGGATGGGGCATCACAGAAATACATGCCTCAAAACAAAGCAGGATTTATGGTCTTTTCCCCATGGAGAGTAAAGGACTGGGGATGAGTGGTGTGGTAAAGGACAAGATGGCTTTCAAGGAAGCAGTGGATAGGGGACAAAAATTTGTATGATCTCGGGGCGGTACGAAGCTTGAGGGAAAACCATGTCAAATGGAAAGATGTGACCGATATCAGCGTGAGGTATTGGGACTTAAGAGGATAAAGAGTAGATTAATCAGGAAGGGACACAAATGTATACTCAAAATCAGAGAAAATTAGGTTTCATTTGATGAATGGTTTAATTCGTACCGGCTGTAAGTCAAAGGTTGTTTGATTTCCACTAGAGCATGTTGCTTAGTGAAAAGTGTCTCCGCTCAGTTGCTCTTCTCCAGTAAGTTGGACATCAAGCTACCTACTTAGTTTTGCCAGAATTCTGACTGCCACCTACTTTGTCATGCCTGGATTCGGTATGCCTTGAACTCTCATAGGTCTTATCCATGCCATCCAACCCTTGTCAGTTCATTTAAATAATTGCCCTGCCATATCTGGAAAACAGTGTTCCCTTTCGTTGATCATGTTCTGTAGTACTTGGGCTATAAAACTCATGAACACACTCACCCACAAACAGGATAAACATGTACATATGATGCCCACTAGTGTGTGACATGCACACATATGATGAATGCACCGAACTCCATAATATCAGTAAAGTAGGGAATCCATGATGCTAGGTGGAGTCTGGCAAGGACCCCACACACCCATCAAACAGCCAAATACCAGTATGGTACTGATGTCTGACTCCCATCCTGTAAGGAACCTGCCATCCTGTAACTGGGCTATTTTTGGTTCCTTCATCTTCACAAACTTGGTTAAAATGTTAGAGTTGTCAAACTGGGAGTTAGGGTCCAGCATGTAGATCAGCTGTCCCAGGTCAGGTGATTTGGCTACAATTTGGGTGAGAAATTGTACCAGGGAATTCTGGTACACCCTCTCCTCTTCTTCTCCCTGTCCTCATCATCACTCTTGTGGGTGGGCCTGGAGCACAAAGAAGGTAAAATGGAATAAGCCTCCTCCTTAGTGGAAAACCTTGTCAATCCTTAATTTGACCTGACTCTCTGAGGGAATGCAGAACATTATTTCCTACTAGGTCTCCTCATTCATTGGTTCACTCATTTTTCCAAGGAATGATTGAATTCATCCATTCTTCCTTGTCTCTCTCTCTTCATTCTTCCCTTCTTCCCTTTCCCCCTTGATTGTAGAAATTTGAGCAGCAGGGCTGCATCCCCATGGGGCCGCCTTGTAAGGTTATGCTCTGAAATAACAACACAAAACTATTCATTTCAACACTGCCTGCCCCATTATTTTCAGCCTCTTAACCCATGTCTAATAATGTATGCTGCAGCACGAGGTGGGCTTAGAAGGAAAGATTTAGCATGTCTGACCTGGTGGCTGGCTGTATCGCCATCTGCCTCAGAGTGCAGAGCTATCATTTCTGCCCATGGCAGAGGTGCATGGCATCTCTAAGCTCAATTCCTATTCCTCCCAGCATTCTCTTATATTTATTCCACCCACCTATGTTCTAACCTTGCAGGCCAAACAGTTTCTTTATTTAATTAACCAATGACCTATACTCCATCATTACTCCTATTTCTGTTTAAACAAAAATGGAATCTTTAACTTTAACATAGCAAAATTACATATAACAACACAGTTATCAAGCAAGAATTACAGTTACAATATTTATATCTATTTTATCTTTTATCATAACAATGGAAAACTATAACTATCTATCTCTTCTTCAACTCCATCAGAGACTCCAGAATAATACAGTATTACCTAAGCAAACAAAAAGTAAGCCATTTTCAAACTCTAGAAATGACAGAGACATCTCGCTGCCTGGACAGTCACCCAAAGTTCCTCTGTACCGTTGGTGTTTCCATCCTCAGCCTACAGGCCCATAGTTTCCAGCAGACATTTCCATGAAGCAGGAAATTTCAAAGGAAGTCACTATCTGCTTGTCTTGAAGAATGTTTTGCTGACCCTTTCCTGAATCTGGAACACGGAAAGATCATCTCACCTTTAGGCAAGTTCAGTAGTCCTCTCTCTGAGTGTTTTCTGTGTACAGTTTATGCAACAATCCAGGTAAGAGCAGTTTCTTCCCCAAATGGCTATCAAACTCCATAAGGATCCTCTTTGATGCCCATCTTCTTCCTGAAGTAGATATGTGCTGCCAAGAGTAGAGTGTCTCACTGTCATGAAAAACCCTAAGGTACTAAAACATTAAATAGCCTATTTTGTAGTCTAGAGAGATATGAATAATGCCTATCTAACTGAAATATATATATCTATGTAGCTAGAAAATCTAACTAACATGACTACAAACTTAACTATTATTAATGATTATCCATTAATAACCTATATACATTATATTTTTAAATGAACTACACAATCACAATACCTTAATGAAGATCAAAAATGCATATACATATAACAAAATTGACCTAAAATCTCTATCAGTAAAGCAAAATCTATACTAATGCAAATATTCATATCTATATCACATCCCACTTAAAATGTAAAAGAACGTTTATAAGCAATATTTGGGAACGTGGGTGCAGTTTTTTCTCTCCAAAATGCTTCCTGCTGAATGGTGGCATCATTATTGATTTATCTCAGTTGGCAGTTGAGCGAAGCAATTTTTTAAAGGTGTTTACAGCAACCTTTAAGTAGGGCGTGGTCCATCCTACCATATTAGGATAGAGGCATCCACAGACTATCACCCTCTGTGAAAACAAAATAGAAACTCCTTTCCTAAGCATCATGTCCTTAGATCCAAATTTCAAAGTCAAGGCATTTTCAAAATATCTATGTTGGATTATTTCAGCAGCTTTTATAAAGAAACATCTTTTAGCAGCTAGTGCTACTGCCTCAAAATTCAAATGATTCAAAAAGAGCATAATAGCATACAATATCAAAATTCGCTGTGAATTTTCCATCTTTGTGCGCTTCAATTTAACCTCTATTTTGTTTATTTTTCCTTTTTATTTTTTGCCTTTTGAGACAGGTTCTCTGTATCTTTGACCTGGAATAACTCTGTATGCCTGTCTGTCCTTGAAGTCTCAGAGATCTGCCTCTCTCTGCCTTTCAGGCATTGGGATTAAAGGTGTATGCTACTACACATTGAACTCACAAAGATCTGTTTGTCTCTGCCTTCAAGGCACTGGGATTAAAGGCGTGTGCTACCTCACCCTGAAGGTACAGAGGTCAATCTCCCTCTGCCTCCCATGTGTTGGGTTTACAGGTGTGTACTACCACACCCAACAACTCTCTTCCTTTTTTTAACTTTAAGATCTTCAAATTTTAGCCTGCACATATTTTTAACACACTGTAAATCATTTAAAAATTTTCTTTGTCTTTGAATCTCTCTTTACTCTATTTCTCTCTCTGTTTTTCTGACCACATGAGTCTTTCATTTACCAAGCAATCTCAGTAGGACTAAAGCCGTGGCTTTGCTGGCCAGATGTAGCCCATACCTTAGCTTTCAGCCATTCCAACCTTGTGGCTGAGGTACTGAACAGAGCCGCATTCAGTGCCACAAGTCTACAGTGTTTCAAGGTCCTTGCCATCAAAGAGGCTGCAACAGACAACACTCAAGCCCTCTTTCTGTAGTTGGCCCTCCTTCATCAAACAGTCAGAGTTTGCCCAGGCAGGATGGCCCAGAAAGCCGGCATTTTAAAACAACACATTTTTTTTTTCTGCTACTGCTGAAAACATACAAGCATTCAGTTGGCTTTTATCAACACCATTTAAATGTTTTGTGGCAGGACCTCTTAAGGGCTGCAGGGTTTTGCAGCTGAAGCTGAGTCAGCAAGCCTCTTTTAGATGAGAGCCCTTGCTTTCTTCTAGCAAGCAGAACAGACCGAGAAATCGCTGCTACCAAGAAAACATGCTTTACTCAGGCTTTCTCAGGCTTTCAGTGGATTCAATTGTCCAAAAGCCTGCAAGCCATCCTGTAGTTATTTGAGCAGCGAGGCTGTGTCCCCAGCACCACGGCCGCATGAAGGTTATGCCTGAAATAAATACACAAAAACTGTATTCTTTTAAACACTGCTGGCCCATTAGATTCAGCATTTTAACCCATTTCTAATAATCAGTGTGGTATAACGAGGTGCACTTACCAGGAAAAATTCAGCATGTCTAAATGGTGGCTGGCTGCATCGACATCTGCCTCAGAGAGCAGAGCTATGGCATCTGCCGGGGAGAGGGGAGCATGGCTTCTCTGAGCTCACTATCTCTTCCTCCCGGCATTCTATTTTGTTTACTCCACCTACCTATGTTCTAACCTATCAGCTGAAGCGGATTCTTTCTTTAATTAATCAATAAACTTCTGTCACTTTATCCTTTCAACAGCTTGCCCATATAAATCTCCCATGTGTCTTCTGTTGTATAATCTTTCATTTGTAAAGAACTTGCACTCTCAGGGGAGGATTTTTCTGACATCTCTGTGGATGGAGATCATATGAGGAAGGTCAGATGAGCAACCATGACAACTACAATGCTGTAGAGTTAGGTGGACCAGAGATTGATGGCTGACATTCCTGTGCTATGCATCAGATGCCCCTGAACTCTGGCCCTGTTGACAGACAGGCAGACATCAAGTTGGTCACACATACTTAACTCATTCAGGTTCACAGGTACTGTAAATGGAGTTTTAATTCTTCTCCTAAACTAATAAATAAACCAAGATTAGGAGAAGAGAAGAGCCTGAGTAAGGCCTCAAAATGGGTCATTTTGCAAAGGAAAGGTTACCTGCCTCCATGTATGCTGTCTCCCTTTCTTAGTCAAATCCATCCTTCCAGTGTCTAGCTCACATCTAACCATAGGATTGAACCCAACTGCCTTTGATTTCTGAAATAAGTGCTGTCCCCTTAAGGTCTCATAACAGCACAGGAAGATTTGTAAGACTGTCCCAGCAACAATTTAAAGCAATTCTAGGACACCAAAGATGCAGCAAATTTGGTTAATTGGTAATATAGATCGTTCTGATGGGACAAAATAATTTAGAATTAAAAAAAAACAGATTGGTGTACTCACGATGAATTTATGTGATATGGCACACACAGGCTTCTGGTTCTGAATACTTCATGCTCGGTGGGTTTTGGAGATTGTCGTGACCCTGAACCTAGATTGAGGCTTTCGGGCCTTGAAAGCACAAGACTTAATATTTCAGGACATCCTTGTACTTGGTGCCCACTGTTTACTGATTTCCTTACAGAGAATGAGCAGCCATCTACTCCTGCTGCCATGCCTTCCCCACATGAACAGAGAGAAGACCCTATACACACAGGTCGCTTGTATCACATGTGAAGGCATAAGTCACAAACAAACTCCCACAGCAATTTAGAATTTTGATAATAGAATGATTAGTTCTTGAAAGGGGAAAAACTTAGAGATCACAATCCCTTACAAAAGCCCTCTGCAGGATCAGAAAAGGAGCCTAGTAGCCGGAAGGGAAGCTCAAGCAAGAGATCAAGCTGAAGGTAGAAGTTGCTTTGTAAAAGAGAGAGAGACCACAACTCAATGGGCTGGTATCTCAGTGGCTATTCAGGAAACATCACAGAGAAAGGATCTGCTTCATGCATGAGAGGCACCGATGATTTCCCTTTAAGAAAAAAACCCATCAAAACTCCCAATAACATCATCAGCATTCAACAACATGTCTATGATTTCTTTGCCTTGCCTTTGATTGTGCAGTAAATGATGCTGATAGTTAATCTGTGCAATTAATGCAAATTTCCTTGTAACTGACTAGACAGAATTGACAGGTTATCTTTAACACAGCAGGGAGTCACTCTACGATGGAACTGGTTCATCATCACCTGTGTGACAGTGACATAATTAAGATCTTTCCTTTGTCTATAAATCTCATTATGTTCAACATGATATGTTGTCATACAGATTTCTTTGGGTTTTGTCCCACTGGTGGTTTCCTTGGTATGCTTACATAATTTTTGCCAGATCCAATCAGTTTTGCCATGCACTCTCAGCTCCACGTCATTGTGTTCCCCTTATGTTCCAGTCCAGGCATTTTAGACCTCTTGTAACTGTTGTAAGAGTATCTCATGTTCCACCTAAATGATTTAGGGTTTTATTTAGGCTGGGTTTTATCTTCCATCACTGAGTTCATTGACTTCTCTTGGGCGTAATTCCTGGGACACTGAGCCTAACTCCTGGAGGATTCCTCCAGTTATTTCTCCTTTCTTAGATAGTGTACACTCTCACTATTACTGTGAGAGTGTTTCTGTAGCAAATATTCTTCTCAAGATGAGAAGAAACTTCAATATTACAATCCATTTGTTATTGTGATTTAAATACACACACACAAACACACACACAAGTTAATGCACATACACTGATGATATCTCAATTTATGGGGCCATTCTGGGGATGTCAAGATCGATATCTCTTGAGTGGTTCTCAGAAGGCCATAGGGTGACCCTCTCTAGGTACTTAAGCAGGGAGGAGAAGTTGACCGCACTGTGACATGTCCCTAGGAACTATGTGTGCCTTGTCCCATAGTCAGACTGATGACTGACTATCTTGAAAACCACCATGGAACTTTTGTTTGGCAAATGATGGAGATCAAGTCAGTCAAAATCAGAAACCTAGATGGAGCTTCCAAGCTCCAGTGGAAGAGCAGATGGATGGAGAAAAAGAGCAAGGATGTCAGGAATATAAGGGCTTGGTCCACACTATGAGACACTGTGCCTGAACTAAGGGGATTTCAACTAATCCAGTGACCTGGGAATGAAAGAACATGGGATCAAACTGGAAGCTGTGAATGTGGCTGACAATTGGGGCAGACGGAGAAGCCAAAGATAATGGCATTTGCAATTGTCTGCATATCATAAACTGGCTTTTTGTGATCATATTTTTTGTGGATGCATACCTTGCTAAATCTGGATGGATGAAGGGTGGGCTTGGACTTCCCACAGCTCAAAGTACCCTGCCCTCTATTTGGACTGGTGTTTGAGTGGAGAGGTTTATTTGCGGAGCAAGAAGAATGTGGGAGGAGGAAGAGAAGTGGAAAGTTTGATAATTATTATTATGAAGTAATGGAAAAATCAATAGAAAATAACCACTGAGGACATTGGAGCTAGGAAAAAAAAACATTCATGTGAGTTGTTGACTCAGACCAAAAATTATTATACAGAAGAAAAAAAAACACACATAAAAAGCTTGAGTTACTTGGAAAATATAACTCAAGTAATTGGGAAGAAGATTGGGGTTTTTATTTTGGGTCTTCATGGAGCTGTATGAGCAGCATTTTAGGACCTGTATGCTGGATATTTCTGGGGGTTAGTAGGGAAAAAACCTGGCTAGGAGGAGTTTTATGACATAAGTAGAGCCTTGATGATGTCACAAAGCTTTGGTTGTGGTGGCAAATCTGTTCAACATGAAGCACTAGTCTTCTGTGAAGGTGGGCTTACTATCTTCACGGTGGCTGAGGAGGTCAGTTCAGCTCTTGGGCTCCACGACTGTTCAACCGAATTTCCAGAAGTTGGAATCTAGAGAGCCAAGATATTTTCTTTTGGTAAATATGTTTAGGAAGCAACTAGGACCTCTGTAGTCAAAGAAAGGTTTCTTTCAAATCTGCTCTGGGTCCAAAATTTATGTCGTTAACAGCTCCTATATTTGATAGCTGGGGGACGGTTAATGTCAGGTATTCTCCCCAGTCTATCTTTGCTAAAAATGTCCAATTCCTCAGTCCACTTAAATGGCAAAGATCCTATTTGTCCATATGTGTTTTAAAAGATAATTATTTCTAAGAGGTGCTGTTGCACAGATTAATGTTTCTTTCTTTTGGCAGTTTGACTCACAGTACTCACTTCTCTAATGAAGATACAGAATATCTTTATGTAATCAACCTGGATCTGGATCAGGAGACACAATAGAGAGAGCCAGTGGACTGGAGTGCCATGACCTTGGGCAGGTTGTTATAGATCAGCCAACTAACCAGTAGCTTGAGTGGTAAGGAGAGGAGTGGCTGTTCTTTGAATTCTTTGCCATCTGTTCAGATATTTCTTTCTCACTTTAGGTATAGGCATAGCTTCCTCTCTCATTGATATAGTAAGTCAGGAAGTAGGTTTCTCAGTAGAGGTCAATTGCATTTTGCAGCAGGAATATGTCTCTGATACACAAATACTGCGATGTAGACAAGAGTTTGATAATTTTCCTATTAATTTCTTAAGAACATACTCCATTTAGGTATCCAAATCTATTCAGCCCTGCCTTTTTCACTTTGCTTGAAAGTTATTCCTAAAAAGAGCCTTGACCTCACATCCTCACCTTCTTATCCTTGCAGGCACTTATGGTGGAGGAAACCACTTTGTGTCTGATTTAAACTGAAGAGTTCTTCCTATGCAGAGATTGGCAGCTATGAAGCCCAAGCACAGAAACAGAGCCAAGAGACAGTGGAACAGGAGTGCTGTGGCCTATCTCAGAAAGTCTCCCGCCATGATGAAGATGCCTCTTAGTATGAGTTGCATGCCACATCTCCAGAAGAAGAATGGGCCATCGCTCCAGAAGCAAAAACTTAGTAAGCCTTTTGAGGCCCTGGAGAATATTGTTGGCCGCAGAATTTCTCATGGCTGGAAGGAAGCCAATGAACCAGTCACCCATTGGAAAGCCATCATTCTAGATCAACTGCCAACATATCCCTCTCTCTATTTGTTGAAATATGATGGGATTGATTGTGTCTATGGCTTGGAGCTTCATAGTGATGAAAGGATTTTAAACCTGAAGATCCTGCCTAATAATGTGCCATTTCCTCAGGTGACAGACACTCATCTCTCAAACACCATAGTTGGCAGAGCAGTGAAACATACATTCATGGGCACAAATGGCTCTAAGAATGACTGGAACGGGATGGTCCTAGAAGAGGTGCCAATCATGAAGACCTGGTTTTATATTACCTACAAGAAAGATCCTGTCTTGTACATTTACCACCTCCTGGATGACTACCTGGAAGGCAACCTCCACATCACGCCAGGTTATAACGAAGAGTGGAGTGGCGTGGTCCCAGATGAGGTGCAGACCATAACGACCTGATTCTACATTGTCAACGAGAATGATCCGGTCCTGTACCTTTACCACCATCATGATGATTCCATTGAAGGCAACCTCCACATCACGCCTGAATGTGCTCCAGTAGAGGTGACTTTGGAATTAGGCAGGGATTCCTTGGAGGGCAAAAGAGTGCAGTACAACAAAAAAGATGGAACCCAAGAGATAGGTAAAATTATTTGCCAAGTTCCCAACAAACCTTCTGTGTATTTCATCAAGTTTGATAATGACTTCCATATCTATGTCTATGATTTGGTGAAGATCTGTTAAAGTGAAATTCTCAAATTTTGAGGGGCAGACTTAATTCTCTCTTTGGGAATGTGTTTTTTCAGAGATACCTCAGGTCTTCTATGTATCCTGGTACCTTTTCCAATGGATTATTCTTTCTCAAAGAATAAAAATTTGTTAACATGTTGTGTTATTTGGTCAACGATGGATTGTGTTTGGTGGATGGGGCATCACAGAAATACATGCCTCAAAACAAAGCAGGATTTATGGTCTTTTCCCCTTGGAGAGCAAAGGACTGGGGATGCGTGGTGTGGTAAAGTACAAGATGGCTGTCAAGGAAGCAAAAAGTTGTATGATCTCTGGGCGGTATGAAGCTTGAGGGAAAACCATGTCAAATGGAAAGATGTGACCGATATCAGCGTGAGGTATTGGGACTTAAGAGGATAAAGAGTAGATTAATCAGGAAGGGACACAAATGTATAATCAAAATCAGAGAAAATTAGGTTTCATTTGATGAATGGTTTAATTCGTACTGGCTGTAAGTCAAAGGATGTTTGATCTCCACTAGAGCATATTGCTTAGTGAAAAGTGTCACCGCTCAGTTGCTCTTCTCCAGTAAGTTGGACATCAAGCTACCTACTTAGTTTTGCCAGAATTCTGTCTGCCACCTACTTTGTCATGCCTGGATTCGGTTAGCCTTGAACTATCATAGGTCTTATCCATGCCATCCAACCTTGTCAGTTCATTTAAATAATTGCCCTGCCATATCTGGAAAACAGTGTTCCCTTTTATTGATCATGTTCTGTAGTACTTGGGCTATAAAACTCATGAACACACTCACCCACACACAGGATAAACATGTACATATGATGCCCACTATTGTGTGACATGCACACATATGATGAATGCACCGAACTCCATAATATCAGTAAAGTAGGGAATCCATGATGCTAGGTGGAGTCTGGCAAAGACCCCACACACCCATCAAACCGCCAAATACCAGTATGGTACTGAAGTCTGACTCCCATCCTGTAAGGAACCTGCCATCCTGTAACTGGGCTATTTTTGGTTCCTTCATCTTCACAAACTTGGTTAAAATGTTAGAGTTGTCAAACTGGGAGTTAGGGTCCAGCATGTAGATCAGCTGTCCCAGGTCAGGTGATTTGGCTACAATTTGGGTGAGAAATTGTACCAGGGAATTCTGGTACACCCTCTCCTCTTCTTCTCCCTGTCCTCATCATCACTCTTGTGGGTGGGCCTGGAGCACAAAGAAGGTAAAATGGAATAAGCCTCCTCCTTAGTGGAAAACCTTGTCAATCCTTAATTTGACCTGACTCTCTGAGGGAATGCAGCACATTTTTTCCTACTAGGTCTCCTCATTCATTGGTTCACTCATTTTTCCAAGGAATGATTGAATTCATCCATTCTTCCTTGTCTCTCTCTCTTCTTTCTTCCCTTCTTCCATTTCCCCCTTGATTGTAGAAATTTGAGCAGCAGGGCTGCATCCCCATGGGGCCGCCTTGTAAGGTTATGCTCCGAAATAACAACACAAAACTATTCATTTCAACACTGCCTGCCCCATTATTTTCAGCCTCTTAACCCATGTCTAATAATGTATGTTGCAGCACGAGGTGCGCTTACAAGGAAAGATTTAGCATGTCTGACCTGGTGGCTGGCTGTATCGCCATCTGCCTCAGAGTGCAGAGCTACAATTTCTGCCCATGGGAGAGGTGCATGGCATCTCTAAGCTCAATTCCTATTCCTCCCAGCATTCTCTTATGTTTATTCCACCCACCTATGTTCTAACCTTTCAGGCCAAAAAGTTTCTTTATTTAATTAACCAATGACCTATACTCCATCATTACTCCTATTTCTGTTTAAACAAGAACGGAATCTTTAACTTTAACATAGCAAATTACATATAACAAAACAGTTATCAAGCAAGAATTACAGTTACAATATTTATATCTAATTTATCTTTTATCATAACAATGGAAAACTATAACTATCTATCTATTCTTCAACTCCATCAGAGACTCCGGAATAATACAGTATTACCTAAGCAAACAAAAAGTAAGCCATTTTCAAACTCTAGAAATGACAGAGACATCTCGCTGCCTGGACAGTCACCCAAAGTTCCTCTGTACCGTTGGTGTTTCCATCCTCAGCCTACAGGCCCATAGTTTCCAGCAGACATTTCCATGAAGCAGGAAATTTCAAAGGCAGTCACTATCTGCTTGTCTTGAAGAATGTTTTGCTGACCCTTTCCTGAATCAGGAACACGAAAAGATCATCTCGCCTTTAGGCAAGTTCAGTAGTCCTCTCTCTGAGTGTTTTCTGTGTACAGTTTATGCAACAATCCAGGCAAGAGCAGTTTCTTCCCCAAATGGCTATCAAACTCCATAAGGATCCTCTGTGATGCCCATCTTCTTCCTGAAGTAGATATGTGCTGCCAACAGTAGAGTGTCTCACTGTCATGAAAAACCCTAAGGTACTAAAACATTAAATAGCCTATTTTGTAGTCTAGAGAGATATGAATAATGCCTATCTGACTGAAATATATATATCTATGTAGCTAGAAAATCTAACTAACATGACTACAAACTTGACGATTATTAATGATTATCCATTAATAACCTATATACATTATATTTTTAAATGAACTACACAATCACAATACCTTAATTAGATCAAAAATGCATATACATATAACAAAATTGACCTAAAATCTCTATCAGTAAAGCAAAATCTATACTAATGCAAATATTCAAATCTATATCACATCCGTCTTTACATGTAAAAGAACGTTTATAAGCCATATTTGGGAACGTGGGTGCAGTTTTTTCTCTCCAAAATGCTTCCTGCTGAATGGTGGCATCATTATTGATTTATCTCAGTTGGCAGTTGAGCGAAGCAAATTTTTAAAGGTGTTCACAGCAACCTTTAAGTAGGGCGTGGTCCATCCTACCATATTAGGATAGACATCCACAGACTATCACCCTCCGTGAAAACAAAATAGAAACTCCTTTCCAAAGCATCATGTCCTTAGATCCAAATTTCAAAGTCAAGGCATTTTCAAAATATCTCTGTTGGATTATTTCAACAGCTTTTATAAAGAAACATCTTTTAGCAGCTATTGCTACTGCCTCAAAATTCAAATGATTCAAAAAGAGCATAATAGCATACAATATCAAAATTCGCTGTGAATTTTCCATCTTTGTGCACTTCAATTTAACCTCTATTTTGTTTATTTTTCCTTTTTATTTTTTTGCCTTTTGAGACAGTTTCTCTGTATCTTTGACCTGGAATAACTCTGTATACCTGTCTGTCCTTGAAGTCTCAGAGATCTGCCTCTCTCTGCCTTTCAGGCATTGGTATTAAAGGTGTATGGACTACACATTGAACTCACAAAGATCTGTTTGTCTCTGCCTTCAAGGCACTGGGATTAAAGGCGTGTGCTACCTCACCTTGAAGGTACAGAGGTCAATCTCCCTCTGCCTCCCATGTGTTGGGTTTACAGGTGTGTACTACCACACCCAACAACTCTCTTCCTTTTTTTAACTTTAAGAACTTCAAATTTTAGCCTGCACATATTTTTAACACACTGTAAATCATTTAAAAATTTTCTTTGTCTTTGAATCTCTCTTTACTCTATATCTCTCTCTGTTTTTCTGACCACATGAGTCTTTCATTTACCAAGTAATCTCAGTAGGACTAAAGCCGTGGCTTTGCTGGCCAGATGTAGCCCATTCCTTAGCTTTCTGCCATTCCAACCTTGTGGCTGAGGTACCGAACAGAGCCGCATTCAGTGCCACAAGTCTACAGTGTTTCAAGGTCCTTGCCATCAAAGAGGCTGCAACAGACAACACTCAAGACCTCTTTCTGTAGCTGGCCCTCCTTCCTCAAACAGTCAGAGTTTGCCCAGGCAGGATGGCCCAGAAAGCCGGCATTTTAAAACAACACAGTTTGTTTTCCTGCTACTGCTGAAAACATACAAGCATTCAGTTGGCTTTTATCAACACCATTTAAATGTTTTGTGGCAGGACCTCTTAAGGGCTGCAGGGTTTTGCAGCTGAAGCTGAGTCAGCAAGCCTCTTTTAGATGAGAGCCCTTGCTTTCTTCTAGCAAGCAGAGCAGACCGAGAAATTGCTGCTACCAAGAAAACATGCTGTACTCTTTCCCAAGCTTTCTCAGGCTTTCAGTGGATTCAGTTGTCCACAAGGCTGCAAGCCATTCTGTAGTTATTTGAGCAGCGAGGCTGTGTCCCCAGCACCACGGCCGCATGAAGGTTATGCCTGAAATAAATACACAAAAACTGTATTCTTTTAAACACTGCTGGCCCATTAGATTCAGCATTTTAACCCATTTCTAATAATCAGTGTAGTATAACGAGTTGCACTTACCAGGAAAAATTCAGCATGTCTGACATGGTGGCTGGCTGCATCGACATCTGCCTCAGAGAGCAGAGCTATGGCATCTGCCGGGGAGAGGGGAGCATGGCTTCTCTGAGCTCACTACCTCTTCCTCCCGGCATTCTATTTTGTTTACTCCACCTACCTATGTTCTAACCTATCAGCTGAAGCGGATTCTTTCTTTAATTAATCAATAAACTTCTTCTGTCACTTTATCCTTTCAACAGCTTGCCCATATAAATCTCCCATGTGTCTTCTGTTGTATAATCTTTCATTTGTAAAGAACTTGCACTCTCAGGGGAGGATTTTTCTGACATCTCTGTGGATGGAGATCATATGAGGAAGATCAGATGAGCAACCATGACAACTCTAATGCTGTAGAGTTAGGTGGACCAGAGATTGATGGCTGACATTCCTGTGCTATGCATCAGATGCCCCTGAACTCTGGCCCTGTTGACAGACAGGCAGACATCAAGTTGGTCACACATACTTAACTCATTCAGGTTCACAGATACTGTAAATGGAGTTTTAATTCTTCTCCTAAACTAATAAAAAAACCAAGATTAGGAGAAGAGAAGAGCCTGAAGTAAGGCCTCAAAATGGGTCATTTTGCAAAGGAAAGGTTACCTGCCTCCATGTATGCTGTCTCCCTTTCTTAGTCAAATCCATCCTTCCAGTGTCTAGCTAACAGCTAACCATAGGATTGAACCCAACTGCCTTTGATTTCTGAAATAAGTGCTGTCCCCTTAAGGTCTCATAACAGCACAGGAAGGTTTGTAAGACTGTCCCAGCAACAATTTAAAGCAACTCTAGGACACCAAAGATGCAGCAAATTTGGTTAATTGGTAATATAGATCGTTCTGATGGGACAAAATAATTTAGAATTAAAAAAAACAGATTGGTGTACTCACGATGAATTTATGTGATATGGCACACACAGGCTTCTGGTTCTGAATACTTCATGCTCGGTGGGTTTTGGAGATTGTCGTGACCCTGAAAGCTGGAGGCTTTGGGGCCTTGAAAGGACAAGACTTAATATTTCAGGACATCCTTGTACTTGGTCCCCACTGTGTACTGATTTCCTTACAGAGAATGAGCAGCCATCTACTCCTGCTGACATGCCTTCCCCGCATGAACAGAGAGAAGACCCTATACCCACAGGTCGCTTGTATCACATGTGAAGGCATAATTCACAAACAAACTCCCACAGCAGTTTAGAATTGTGATTAATAGAATGATTAGTTCTTGAAAGGGGAAAAACTTAGAGATCACAATCCCTTACAAAAGCCCTCTGCAGGATCAGAAAAGGAGCCTAGTAGCCGGAAGGGAAGCTCAAGCAAGAGATCAAGCTGAAGGTAGAAGTTGCTTTTTAAAAGAGAGAGAGACCACAACTCAATGGGCTGGTATCTCAGTGGCTATTCAGGAAACATCACAGAGAAAGGATCTGATTCATGCATGAGAGTCACCGATGATTTCCCTTTAAGAAAAAAACCCATCAAAACTCCCAATAACATCATCAGCATTCAACAACATGTCTATGATTTCTTTGCCTTGCCTTTGATTGTGCAGTAAATGATGCTGATAGTTAATCTGTGCACTTAATGCAAATTTCCTTGTAACTGACTAGACAGAATTGACAGGTTATCTTAAACACAGCAGGGAGTCACTCTCCGATGGAACTGGTTCATCATCACCTGTGTGACAGTGACATAATTAAGATCTTTCCTTTGTCTATAAATCTCATTATGTTCAACATGATATGTTGTCATACAGATTTCTTAGGGTTTTGTCCCACTGGTGGTTTCCTTGGTATGCTTACATAATTTTTGCCAGATCCAATCAGTTTTGCCATGCACTCTCAGCTCCACGTCATTGTGTTCCCCTTATGTTCCAGTCCAGGCATTTTAGACCTCTTGTAACTGTTGTAAGAGTATCTCATGTTCCACCTAAGTGATTTAGGGTTTTATTTAGGCTGGGTTTTATCTTCCATCACTGAGTTCATTGACTTTCCTTGGGCGTAATTCCTGGGACACTGAGCCTAACTCCTGGGGGATTCCTCCAGTTATTTCTCCTTTCTTAGATAGTTTACACTCTCACTATTACTGTGAGAGTGTTTCTGTAGCAAATATTCTTCTCAAGATGAGAAGAAACTTCAATATTACAATCCATTTGTTATTGTGATTTAAATACACACACACAAACACACACAAGTTAATGCACATACACTGATGATAACTCAATTTATGGGGCCATTCTGGGGATGTCAAGATCGATATCTCTCGAGTGGTTCTCAGAAGGCCATAGGGTGACCCTCTCTAGGCCCTTAAGCAGGGAGGAGAATTTCAACGCACTGTGACATGTCCCTAGGAACTATGTTTGCCTTGTCCCATAGTCAGACTGATGACTGACTATCTTGAAAACGACCATGGAACTATTGTTTGGCAAATGATGGAGATCAAGTCAGGGTCAAAATCAGAAAACTAGATGGAGCTTCCAAGCTCCAGTGGAAGAGCAGATGGATGGAGAAAAAGAGCAAGGATGTCAGGAATATAAGTGCTTGGTCCACACTATGAGACACTGTGCCTGAACTAAGGGGATTTCAACTAATCCAGTGACCTGGGAATGAAAGAACATGGGATCAAACTGGAACATCTGAATGTGGCTGACAATTGGGGCAGACGGAGAAGCCAAAGATAATGGCACTTGCAATTGTCTGCATATCATACACTGGCTTTTTGTGATCATATGTTTTGTGGATGCATACCTTGCTAAATCTGGATGGATGAAGGGTGGGCTTGGACTTCCCACAGCTCAAAGTACCCTGCCCTCTCTTTGGACTGGTGTTTGAGTGGAGAGGTTCATTTGCGGAGCAAGAAGAATGTGGGAGCAGGAAGAGAAGTGGAAAGTTTGATAATTATTATTATGAAGTAATGGAAAAATCAATAGAAAATAACCAATGAGGACATTGGAGTTAGGAAAAAATACATTCATGTGAGTTGTTGACTCAGACCAAAAATTATTTTACAGAAAAAAAAAAAAACATAAAGGGGTTGAGTTACTTGGAAAATATGACTCAAGTAATTGGCAAGAAGATTGGGGTTTTTATTTTGGGTCTTCATGGGGCTGTATGAGCAGCATTTTAGGACCTGTATGCTGGATATTTCTGGGGGTTAGTAGGAAGAAACCTGGCTAGGAGGAGTTTTATGACATAAGTAGAGCCTTGATGATGTCACAAAGCTTTGGTTGGGGGTGGCAACTCTGTTCCACATGAAGCACTGGTCTTCTGTGAAGGTGGGCTTACTATCTTCACGGTGGCTGAGGAGGTCAGTTCAGCTCTTGGGCTCCACAACTGTTCAACCGAATTTCCAGAAGTTGGAATCTAGAGAGCCAAGATATTTTCTTTTGGTAAATATGTTTAGGAAGCAACTAGGACCTCTGTAGTCAAAGAAAGGTTTCTTTCAAATCTGCTCTGGGTCCAAAATTTATGTCGTTAACAGCTCCTATATTTGATAGCTGGGGGATGGTTAATGTCAGGTCTTCTCCCCACTCTATCTTTGCTAAAAATGTCCAATTCCTCAGTCCACTTAAATGGCAAAGATCCTCTTTGTCCATATGTGTTTTAAAAGATAATTATTTCTAAGAGGTGCTGTTGCACAGATTAATGTTTCTTTCTTTTGGCAGTTTAACTCACAGTACTCACTTCTCTAATGAAGATACAGAATATCTTTATGTAATCAACCTGGATCTGGATCAGGAGACACAATAGAGAGAGCCAGTGGACTGGAGTGCCATGACCTTGGGCAGGTGGTTATAGATCAGCCAACTAACCAGTAGCTTGAGTGGTAAGGAGAGGAGTGGCTGTTCTTTGAATTCTTTGCCATCTGTTCAGATATTTCTTTCTCACTTTAGGTATAGGCATAGCTTCCTCTCTCATTGATATAGTAAGTCAGGAAGTAGGTTTCTCAGTAGAGGTCAATTGCATTTTGCAGCAGGAATATGTCTCTGATACACATATACTGAGCTGTAGACAAGAGTTTGATAATTTTCCTATTAATTTATTAAGAACATATTCCATTTAGGTATGCAAATCTATTCAGCCCTGCCTTTTTCACCTGCTCCAAAGTTATTCCTAAAAAGAGCCTTGACCTCACATCCTCACCTTCTTATCCTTGCAGGCACTTATGGTGGAGGAAACCACTTTGTGTCTGATTTAAACTGAAGAGTTCTTCCTATGCAGAGATTGGCAGCTATGAAGCCCAAGCACAGAAACAGAGCCAAGAGACAGTGGAACAGGAGTGCTGTGGCCTATCTCAGAAAGTCTCCCGCCATGATGAAGATGCCTCTTAGTATGAGTTGCATGCCACATCTCCAGAAGAAGAATGGGCCATCGCTCCAGAAGCAAAAACTTAGTAAGCCTTTTGAGGCCCTGGAGAATATTGTTGGCCGCAGAATTTCTCATGGCTGGAAGGAAGCCAATGAACCAGTCACCCATTGGAAAGCCATCATTCTAGATCAACTGCCAACATATCCCTCTCTCTATTTGTTGAAATATGATGGGATTGATTGTGTCTATGGCTTGGAGCTTCATAATGATGAAAGGATTTTAAACCTGAAGATCCTGCCTAATAATGTGCCATTTCCTCAGGTGACAGACACTCATCTCTCAAACACCATAGTTGGCAGAGCAGTGAAACATACATTCATGGGCACAAATGGCTCTAAGAATGACTGGAACGGGATGGTCCTAGAAGAGGTGCCAATCATGAAGACCTGGTTTTATATTACCTACAAGAAAGATCCGGTCTTGTATATTTACCACCTCCTGGATGACTACCTGGAAGGCAACATCCACATCATGCCAGGCTCTAAGGAAGAGTGGAGTGGCGTGGTCCCAGATGAGGTGCAGACCATAATGACCTGTTTCTACATTGTCAGCGAGAATGATCCGGTCCTGTACCTTTACCACCATCATGATGATTCCATTGAAGGCAACCTCCACATCACGCCTGAATGTCCTCCAGTAGAGGTGACTTTGGAATTAGGCAGGGATTCCTTGGAGGGCAAAAGAGTGCAGTACAACAAAAAAGATGGAACCCAAGAGATAGGTAAAATTATTTGCCAAGTTCCCAACAAACCTTCTGTGTATTTCATCAAGTTTGATAATGACTTCCATATCTATGTCTATGATTTGGTGAAGATCTGTTAAAGTGAAATTCTCAAATTTTGAGGGGCAGACTTAATTCTCTCTTTGGGAATGTGTTTTTTCAGAGATACCTCAGGTCTTCTATGAATCCTGGTATCTTTTCCAATGGATTATTCTTTCTCAAAGAATAAAAATTTGTTAACATGTTGTGTTATTTGGTCAATGATGGATTGTGTTTGGTGGATGGGGCATCACAGAAATACATGCCTCCAAACAAAGCAGGATTTATGGTCTTTTCCCCTTGGAGAGTAAAGGACTGGGGATGCGTGGTGTGGTAAAGGACAAGATGGATGTCAAGGAAGCAGTGGAGAGGGGACAAAAGTTGTATGACCTAGGGGCGGTATGAAGCTTGAGGGAAAACCATGTCAAATGGAAAGATGTGACTGATATCAGCGTGAGGTATTGGGACTTAAGAGGATAAAGAGTAGATTAATCAGGAAGGGACACAAATGTATAATCAAAATCAGAGAAAATTAGGTTTCATTTGATGAATGGTTTAATTCGTACTGGCTGTAAATCAAAGGATGTTTGATCTCCACTAGAGCATGTTGCTTAGTGAAAAGTGTCTCCGCTCAGTTGCTCTTCTCCAGTAAGTTGGACATCAAGCTACCTACTTAGTTTTGCCAGAATTCTGTCTGCCACCTACTTTGTCATGCCTGGATTCGGTATGCCTTGAACTCTCATAGGTCTTATCCATGCCATCTAACCCTTGTCAGTTCATTTAAATAATTGCCCTGCCATATGTGGAAAACAGTGTTCCCTTTCATTGATCATGTTCTGTAGTACTTGGGCTATAAAACTCATGAACACACTCACCCACAAACAGGATAAACATGTACATATGATGCCCACTAGTGTGTGACATGCACACATATGATGAATGCACCAAACTCCATAATATCAGTAAAGTAGGGAATCCATGATGCTAGGTGGAGTCTGGCAAAGACCCCACACACCCATCAAACCGCCAAATACCAGTATGGTACTGATGTCTGACTCCCATCCTGTAAGGAACCTGCCATCCTGTAACTGGGCTATTTTTGGTTCCTTCATCTTCACAAACTTGGTTAAAATGTTAGAGTTGTCAAACTGGGAGTTAGGGTCCAGCATGTAGATCAGCTGTCCCAGGTCAGGTGATTTGGCGACAATTTGGGTGAGAAATTGTACCAGGGAATTCTGGTACACCCTCTCCTCTTCTTCTCCCTGTCCTCATCATCACTCTTGTGGGTGGGCCTGGAGCACAAAGAAGGTAAAATGGAATAAGCCTCCTCCTTAGTGGAAAACCTTGTCAATCCTTAATTTGACCTGACTCTCTGAGGGAATGCAGCACATTTTTTCCTACTAGGTCTCCTCATTCATTGGTTCACTCATTTTTCCAAGGAATGATTGAATTCATCCATTCTTCCTTGTCTCTCTCTCTTCTTTCTTCCCTTCTTCCATTTCCCCCTTGATTGTAGAAATTTGAGCAGCAGGGCTGCATCCCCATGGGGCCGCCTTGTAAGGTTATGCTCCGAAATAACAACACAAAACTATTCATTTCAACACTGCCTGCTCCATTATTTTCAGCCTCTTAACCCATGTCTAATAATGTATGTTGCAGCACGAGGTGCACTTAGAAGGAAAAATTTAGCATGTCTGACCTGGTGGCTGGCTGTATCGCCATCTTCCTCAGAGTGCAGAGCTACCATTTCTGCCCATGGCAGAGGTGCATGGCACCTCTAAGCTCAATTCCTATTCCTCCTAGCATTCTCTTATGTTTATTCCACCCACCTATGTTCTAACCTTTCAGGCCAAACAGTTTCTTTATTTAATTAACCAATGACCTATACTCCATCATTACTCCTATTTCTGTTTAAACAAGAACGGAATCTTAACTTTAACATAGCAAAATTACATATAACAAAACAGTTATCAAGCAAGAATTACAGTTACAATATTTATATCTATTTTATCTTTTATCATAACAATGGAAAACTATAACTATCTATCTATTCTTCAACTCCATCAGAGACTCCAGAATAATACAGTATTACCTAAGCAAACAAAAAGTAAGCCATTTTCAAACTCTAGAAATGACAGAGACATCTCGCTGCCTGGACAGTCACCCAAAGTTCCTCTGTACCGTTGGTGTTTCCATCCTCAGCCTACAGGCCCATAGTTTCCAGCAGACATTTCCATGAAGCAGGAAATTTCAAAGGCAGTCACTATCTGCTTGTCTTGAAGAATGTTTTGCTGACCCTTTCCTGAATCAGGAACACGAAAAGATCATCTCACCTTTAGGCAAGTTCAGTAGAACTCTCTCTGAGTGTTTTCTGTGTACAGTTTATGCAACAATCCAGGCAAGAGCAGTTTCTTCCCCAAATGGCTATCAAACTCCATAAGGATCCTCTTTGATGCCCATCTTCTTCCTGAAGTAGATATGTGCTGCCAACAGTAGAGTGTCTCACTGTCATGAAAAACCCTAAGGTACTAAAACATTAAATAGCCTATATTGTAGTCTAGAGAGTTATGAATAATGCCTATCTGACTGAAATATATATATCTATGTAGCTAGAAAATCTAACTAACATGACTACAAACTTGACGATTATTAATGATTATCCATTAATAACCTATATACATTATATTTTTAAATGAACTACACAATCACAATACCTTAATTAGATCAAAAATGCATATACATATAATAAAATTGACCTAAAATTTCTATCAGTAAAGCAAAATCTATACTAATGCAAATATTCATATCTATATCACATCCGTCTTTACATGTAAAAGAACGTTTATAAGCCATATTTGGGAACGTGGGTGCAGTTTTTTCTCTCCAAAATGCTTCCTGCTGAATGGTGGCATCATTATTGATTTATCTCAGTTGGCAGTTGAGCGTAGCAATTTTTTAAAGGTATTCACAGCAACCTTTAAGTAGGGCGTGGTCCATCCTACCATATTAGGATAGAGGCATCCACAGACTATCACCCTCCATGAAAACAAAATAGAAACTCCTTTCCAAAGCATCATGTCCTTAGATCCAAATTTCAAAGTCAAGGCATTTTCAAAATATCTCTGTTGCATTATTTCAACAGCTTTTATAAAGAAACATCTTTTAGCAGCTATTGCTACTGCCTCAAAATTCAAATGATTCAAAAAGAGCATAATAGCATACAATATCAAAATTCGCTGTGAATTTTCCATCTTTGTGCACTTCAATTTAACCTCTATTTTGTTTATTTTTCCTTTTTATTTTTTTGCCTTTTGAGACAGGTTCTCTGTATCTTTGACGTGGAATAACTCTGTATACCTGTCTGTCCTTGAAGTCTCAGAGATCTGCCTCTCTCTGCCTTTCAGGCATTGGTATTAAAGGTGTATGGACTACACATTGAACTCACAAAGATCTGTTTGTCTCTGCCTTCAAGGCACTGGGATTAAAGGCGTGTGCTACCTCACCTTGAAGGTACAGAGGTCAATCTCCCTCTGCCTCCCATGTGTTGGGTTTACAGGTGTGTACTACCACACCCAACAACTCTCTTCCTTTTTTTAACTTTAAGAACTTCAAATTTTAGCCTGCACATATTTTTAACACACTGTAAATCATTTAAAAATTTTCTTTGTCTTTGAATCTCTCTTTACTCTATATCTCTCTCTGTTTTTCTGACCACATGAGTCTTTCATTTACCAAGTAATCTCAGTAGGACTAAAGCCGTGGCTTTCCTGGCCAGATGTAGCCCATTCCTTAGCTTTCTGCCATTCCAACCTTGTGGCTGAGGTCCCGAACAGAGCCGCATTCAGTGCCACAAGTCTACAGTGTTTCAAGGTCCTTGCCATCAAAGAGGCTGCAAGTGACAACACTCAAGACCTCTTTCTGTAGCTGGCCCTCCTTCCTCAAACAGTCAGAGTTTGCCCAGGCAGGATGGCCCAGAAAGCCGGCATTTTAAAACAACACAGTTTGTTTTCCTGCTACTGCTGAAAACATACAAGCATTCAGTTGGCTTTTATCAACACCATTTAAATGTTTTGTGGCAGGACCTCTTAAGGGCTGCAGGGTTTTGCAGCTGAAGCTGAGTCAGCAAGCCTCTTTTAGATGAGAGCGCTTGCTTTCTTCTAGCAAGCAGAGCAGACCGAGAAATCGCTGCTACCAAGAAAACATGCTGTACTCTTTCCCAAGCTTTCTCAGGCTTTCAGTGGATTCAGTTGTCCACAAGGCTGCAAGCCAATCTGTAGTTATTTGAGCAGCGAGGCTGTGTCCCCAGCACCACGGCCGCATGAAGGTTATGCCTGAAATAAATACACAAAATCTGTATTCTTTTAAACACTGCTGGCCCATTAGATTCAGCATTTTAACCCATTTCTAATAATCAGTGTAGTATAACGAGTTGCACTTACCAGGAAAAATTCAGCATGTCTGACATGGTGGCTGGCTGCATCGACATCTGCCTTAGAGAGCAGAGCTATGGCATCTGCCGGGGAGAGGGGAGCATGGCTTCTCTGAGCTCACTCCCTCTTCCTCCCGGCATTCTATTGTGTTTACTCCACCTCCCTATGTTCTAACCTATCAGCTGATGCGGATTCTTTCTTTAATTAATCAATAAACTTCTTCTGTCACTTTATCCTTTCAACAGCTTGCCCATATAAATCTCCCATGTGTCTTCTGTTGTATAATCTTTCATTTGTAAAGAACTTGCACTCTCAGGGGAGGATTTTTCTGACATCTCTGTGGATGGAGATCATATGAGGAAGATCAGATGAGCAACCATGACAACTCTAATGCTGTAGAGTTAGGTGGACCAGAGATTGATGGCTGACATTCCTGTGCTATGCATCAGATGCCCCTGAACTCTGGCCCTGTTGACAGACAGGCAGACATCAAGTTGGTCACACATACTTAACTCATTCAGGTTCACATATACTGTACATGGAGTTTTAATTCTTCTCCTAAACTAATAAAGAAACCAAGATTAGGAGAAGAGAGGAGCCTGAAGTAAGGCCACAAAATGGGTCATTTTGCAAAGGAAAGGTTACCTGCCTCCATGTATGCTGTCTCCCTTTCTTAGTCAAATCCATCCTTCCAGTGTCTAGCTAAAAGCTAACCATAGGATTGAACCCAACTGCCTTTGATTTCTGAAATAAGTGCTGTCCCCTTAAGGTCTCATAACAGCACAGGAAGGTTTGTAAGACTGTCCCAGCAACAATTTAAAGCAATTCTAGGACACCAAAGATGCAGCAAATTTGGTTAATTGGTAATATAGATCGTTCTGATGGGACAAATTAATTTAGAATTAAAAAAAACAGATTGGTGTACTCACGATGAATTTATGTGATATGGCACACACAGGCTTCTGGTTCTGAATACTTCATGCTCGGTGGGTTTTGGAGATTGTCGTGACCCTGAACCTAGCTGGAGGCTTTGGGGCCTTGAAAGGACAAGACTTAATATTTCAGGACATCCTTGTACTTGGTGCCCACTGTTTACTGATTTCTTTACAGAGAATGAGCAGCCATCTACTCCTGCTGCCATGCCTTCCCCGCATGAACAGAGAGAAGACCCTATACACACAGGTCGCTTGTATCACATGTGAAGGCATAAGTCACAAACAAACTCCCACAGCAGTTTAGAATTGTGATTAATAGAATGATTAGTTCTTGAAAGGGGAAAAACTTAGAGATCACAATCCCTTACAAAAGCCCTCTGCAGGATCAGAAAAGGAGCCTAGTAGCCGGAAGGGAAGCTCAAGCAAGAGATCAAGCTGAAGGTAGAAGTTGCTTTGTAAAAGAGAGAGAGACCACAACTCAATGGGCTGGTATCTCAGTGGCTATTCAGGAAACATCACAGAGAAAGGATCTGCTTCATGCATGAGAGTCACCGATGATTTCCCTTTAAGAAAAAAACCCATCAAAACTCCCAATAACATCATCAGCATTCAACAACATGTCTATGATTTCTTTGCCTTGCCTTTGATTGTGCAGTAAATGATGCTGATAGTTAATCTGTGCACTTAATGCAAATTTCCTTGTAACTGACTAGACAGAATTGACAGGTTATCTTAAACACAGCAGGGAGTCACTCTACGATGGAACTGGTTCATCATCACCTGTGTGACAGTGACATAATTAAGATCTTTCCTTTGTCTATAAATCTCATTATGTTCAACATGATATGTTGTCATACAGATTTCTTAGGGTTTTGTCCCACTGGTGGTTTCCTTGGTATGCTTACATAATTTTTGCCAGATCCAATCAGTTTTGCCATGCACTCTCAGCTCCACGTCCTTGTGTTCCCCTTATGTTCCAGTCCAGGCATTTTAGACCTCTTGTAACTGTTGTAAGAGTATCTCATGTTCCACCTAAATGATTTAGGGTTTTATTTAGGCTGGGTTTTATCTTCCATCACTGAGTTCATTGACTTTCCTTGGGCGTAATTCCTGGGAAACTGAGCCTAACTCCTGGGGGATTCCTCCAGTTATTTCTCCTTTCTTAGATAGTTTACACTCTCACTATTACTGTGAGAGTGTTTCTGTAGCAAATATTCTTCTCAAGATGAGAAGAAACTTCAATGTTACAATCCATTTGTTATTATGATTTAAATACACACACACAAACACACACAAGTTAATGCACATACACTGATGATATCTCAATTTATGGGGCCATTCTGGGGATGTCAAGATCGATATCTCTCGAGTGGTTCTCAGAAGGCCATAGGGTGACTCTCTCTAGGTACTTAAGCAGGGAGGAGAAGTTGACCGCACTGTGACATGTCCCTAGGAACTATGTGTGCCTTGTCCCATAGTCAGACTGATGACTGACTATCTTGAAAACCACCATGGAGCCTTTGTTTGGCAAATGATGGAGATAAAGTCAGGGTCAAAATCAGAAAACTAGATGGAGCTTCCAAGCTCCAGTGGAAGAGCAGATGGATGGAGAAAATGAGCAAGGATGTCAGGAATATAAGGGCTTGGTCCACACTATGAGACACTGTGCCTGAACTAAGGGGATTTCAACTAATCCAGTCACCTGGGAATGAAAGAACATGGGATCAAACTGGAAGCTCTGAATGTGGCTGACAATTGGGGCAGACGGAGAAGCCAAAGATAATGGCACTTGCAATTGTCTGCATATCATACACTGGCTTTTTGTGATCATATTTTTTGTGGATGCATACCTTGCTAAATCTGGATGGATGAAGGGTGGGCTTGGACTTCCCACTGCTCAAAGTACCCTGCCCTCTCTTTGGACTGGTGTTTGAGTGGAGAGGTTTATTTGCGGAGCAATAACAATGTGGGAGGAGGAAGAGAAGTGGAAAGTTTGATAATTATTATTATGAAGTAATGGAAAAATCAATAGAAAATAACCAATGAGGACATTGGAGTTAGGAAAAAAAACATTCATGTGAGTTGTTGACTCAGACCAAAAATTATTATACAGAAAAAAAAACACATAAAGGGGTTGAGTTACTTGGAAAATATGACTCAAGTAATTGGGAAGAAGATTGGGGTTTTTATTTTGGGTCTTCATGGGGCTGTATGAGCAGCATTTTAGGACCTGTATGCTGGATATTTCTGGGGGTTAGTAGGAAGAAACCTGGCTAGGAGGAGTTTTATGACATAAGTAGAGCCTTGATGATGTCACAAAGCTTTGGTTGGGGGTGGCAACTCTGTTACACATGAAGCACTAGTCTTCTGTGAAGGTGGGCTTACTATCTTCACGGTGGCTGAGGAGGTCAGTTCAGCTCTTGGGCTCCACAACTGTTCAACCGAATTTCCAGAAGTTGGAATCTAGAGAGCCAAGATATTTTCTTTTGGTAAATATGTGTAGGAAGCAACTAGGACCTCTGTAGTCAAAGAAAGGTTTCTTTCAAATCTGCTCTGGGTCCAAAATTTATGTCATTAACAGCTCCTATATTTGATAGCTGGGGGATGGTTAATGTCAGGTCTTCTCCCCACTCTATCTTTGCTAAAAATGTCCAATTCCTCAGTCCACTAAAATGTCAAAGATCCTCTTTGTCCATATGTGTTTTAAAAGATAATTATTTCTAATAGGTGCTGTTGCACAGATTAATGTTTCTTTCTTTTGGCAGTTTGACTCACAGTACTCACTTCTCTAATGAAGATACAGAATATCTTTATGTAATCAACCTGGATCTGGATCAGGAGACACAATAGAGAGAGCCAGTGGACTGGAGTGCCATGACCTTGGGCAGGTGGTTTTAGATCAGCCAACTAACCAGTAGCTTGAGTGGTAAGGAGAGGAGTGGCTGTTCTTTGAATTCTTTGCCATCTGTTCAGATATTTCTTTCTCACTTTAGGTATAGACATAGCTTCCTCTCTCATTGATATAGTAAGTCAGGAAGTAGGTTTCTCAGTAGAGGTCAATTGCATTTTGCAGCAGGAATATGTCTCTGATACACATATACTGAGCTGTAGACAAGAGTTTGATAATTTTCCTATTAATTTCTTAAGAACATATTCCATTTAGGTATCCAAATCTATTCAGCCCTGCCTTTTTCACCTGCTCCAAAATTATTCCTAAAAAGAGCCTTGACCTCACATCCTCACCTTCTTATCCTTGCAGGCACTTATGGTGGAGGAAACCACTTTGTGTCTGATTTAAACTGAAGAGTTCTTCCTATGCAGAGATTGGCAGCTATGAAGCCCAAGCACAGAAACAGAGCCAAGAGACAGTGGAACAGGAGTGCTGTGGCCTATCTCAGAAAGCCTCCCGCCATGATGAAGATGCCTCTTAGTATGAGTTGCATGCCACATCTCCAGAAGAAGAATGGGCCATCGCTCCAGAAGCAAAAACTTAGTAAGCCTTTTGAGGCCCTGGAGAATATTGTTGGCCGCAGAATTTCTCATGGCTGGAAGGAAGCCAATGAACCAGTCACCCATTGGAAAGCCATCATTCTAGATCAACTGCCAACATATCCCTCTCTCTATTTTTTGAAATATGATGGGATTGATTGTGTCTATGGCTTGGAGCTTCATAGTGATGAAAGGATTTTAAACCTGAAGTTCCTGCCTAATAATGTGCCATTTCCTCAGGTAACAGACACTCATCTCTCAAACACCATAGTTGGCAGAGCAGTGAAACATACATTCATGGGCACAAATGGCTCTAAGAATGACTGGAACGGGATGGTCCTAGAAGAGGTGCCAATCATGAAGACCTGGTTTTATATTACCTACAAGAAAGATCCGGTCTTGTACATTTACCACCTCCTGGATGACTACCTGGAAGGCAACCTCCACATCATGCCAGGCTCTAAGGAAGAGTGGAGTGGCGTGGTCCCAGATGAGGTGCAGACCATAACGACCTGTTTCTACATTGTCAACGAGAATGATCCAGTCCTGTACCTTTACCACCATCATGATGATTCCATTGAAGGCAACCTCCACATCACGCCTGAATGTCCTCCAGTAGAGGTGACTTTGGAATTAGGCAGGGATTCCTTGCAGGGCAAAAGAGTGCAGTACAACAAAAAAGATGGAACCCAAGAGATAGGTAAAATTATTTGATAAGTTCCCAACAAACCTTATGTGTATTTCATCAAGTTTGATAATGACTTCCATATCTATGTCTATGATTTGGTGAAGATCTGTTAAAGTGAAATTCTCAAATTTTGATGGGCAGACTTAATTCTCTCCTTGGGAATGTGTTTTTTTCAGAGATACCTCAGGTCTTCTATGAATCCTGGTATCTTTTCCAATGGATTATTCTTTCTCAAAGAATAAAAATTTGTTAACATGTTGTGTTATTTGGTCAATGATGGATTGTGTTTGGTGGATGGGGCATCACAGAAATACATGCCTCCAAACAAAGCAGGATTTATGGTCTTTTCCCCTTGGAGAGTAAAGGACTGGGGATGCGTGGTGTGGTAAAGGACAAGATGGCTGTCAAGGAAGCAGTGGAGAGGGGACAAAAAGTTGTATGATCTCGGGGCGGTATGACGCTTGAGGGAAAACCATGTCAAATGGAAAGATGTGACCGATATCAGCGTGAGGTATATGGACTTAAGAGGATAAAGAGTAGATTAATCAGGAAGGGACACAAATGTATACTCAAAATCAGAGAAAATTAGGTTTCATTTGATGAATGGTTCAATTCGTACTGGCTGTAAGTCAAAGGATGTTTGATCTCCACTAGAGCATGTTGCTTAGTGAAAAGTGTCTCCGCTCAGTTGCTCTTCTCCAGTAAGTTGGACATCAAGCTACCTACTTAGTTTTGCCAGAATTCTGTCTGCCACCTACTTTGTCATGCCTGGATTCGGTATGCCTTGAACTCTCATAGGTCTTATCCATGCCATCCAACCCTTGTCAGTTCATTTAAATAATTGCCCTGCCATATGTGGAAAACAGTGTTCCCTTTCATTGATCATGTTCTGTAGTACTTGGGCTATAAAACTCATGAACTCACTCACCCACACACAGGATAAACATGTACATATGATGCCCACTAGTGTGTGACATGCACACATATGATGAATGCACCGAACTCCATAATATCAGTAAAGTAGGGAATCCATGATGCTAGGTGGAGTCTGGCAAAGACCCCACACACCCATCAAACCGCCAAATACCAGTATGGTACTGATGTCTGACTCCCATCCTGTAAGGAACCGGCTTTGCCCTATGTACATAACACACATCCGATCCCATACGGGTCTGCCAGGTCCTCTAGCACAAGGTAATGCAGAAATTGATCAATTATTGATTGGTAGTGTGCTTCAAGCCTCTGAATTTCATAAAAAACATCATGTTAATAGCAAAGTTTTGAAGAAAGAGTTTTCTATTACATGGCAACAAGCTAAGGAGATTGTGAAGAAATGCCCTACCTGCTCTTTCTATAACCAAACGCCACTGCCAGCAGGAGTTAATCCAAAGGGCACTCATAGAAATGAAATCTGGCAGATGGATGTGTTCCACTTTGCAGAATTTGGCAAATTGAAGTATGGTCATCACACCATCGACACTTATTCAGGCTTTCAGTGGGCAACTGCTTTAAGTTCAGAAAAAGCTGATTCAGTAATCTCTCATTTATTAGAAGTCATGGCTATCATGGGTATACCTACACAAATAAAGACAGATAATGGTCCTGCTTATGTCTCTAGGAAGATGAAACGGTTTTTTGATCATTACAATATCAAGCATGTTACAGGTATACCATACAATCCTACAGGTCAAGCAGTCATAGAAAGATGAAATCGAACTATAAAGGATATGTTGAACAAACAGAAAGGAGTGGAAAACACCCCTAGAAATAGGTTACATAATGCTTTGTTAACCTTGAATTTTCTCAACGCTAACGAGAAGGGAACGACGGCTGCAGAAAGACATTGGATAATGGAAAAGTCTGCTGAACTAAATCAACCAGTTTATTTCAAGGATGTACTGACCTCACAATGGAAGCCAGGAGATGTGCTGCGTTGGGGAAGGGGTTTTGCTCTTATCTCCACAGGTGAGGAAAAATTATGGATACCGTCAAAATTAATAAAGGTTCGGTTTGAGGAAGGGAAGTCACTTGGAAAAGATAAATAACAATTCATTCACAAGGATGACCGACGTACAGATGGTAAGGATTACTAATAGGATGGGGGCAGGGTTCTTTTCTTATCTCCACAGGAAAATATTCATCTCCAAAGAATTTGAGGGACCCTGAATATTTAATTACTGATGGATGGAAAATAGTTACGACCCATTAAACATCAACAATAAAATTCTATACATATCATAAGTATTTTATATATATATATATATATATATATATATATATATATATATATATATATGTTTATTGAACACTTCTTTATAAATGTGTAGAGCTGGTTTTGGAGTTGGACTATGGCTCAGTCCTTCTTCAATTCCAAGCCTGTTGATAAGAGGTATTTCAAAGTTTCTGTCTCAGGTCAGGAGCCATGAAATGGGACAGAATAAGAATAATTTTATACTTGATAAACTTTCTTTGCCTTCCCTCACATCTGTGTCTTTCTTTATATGTCAGTATAAGTCCTTGTTGTTAATGTTTAAATTTCCCATAACAAGCAACATATTTTCCTACAGTAATTTTTGAAGTTTCCAGGATGAAGATGGGGCCCCACAACATCAACTCAATCTGGTTTTTATGACGTCATGGATTTTTTTTTTAAGCACTAATTTTAGACCTGTTTTTTGGTACCAACTGCAAGAGACAATTTCATATGATGCACATTTTTGACAACGCTCTGGCCGGACCTTCTCGAAACACACAGAGACTAGTTATAATTTTCTTAAGTCAAAAGTTAATTTGGGAATTTTACCATCGTTTGCTTTCACAGGGGCCCCTAAGAAGAACGTCGCCCCCATGTCAGCTAGAAGCAATCTAAGAGGACGACGTCCCCTCTCCCAACAGAGTTTGCCCACAGGGTTAGGGACATCTTTTAGTGGTTGGTTTAGGAGTGAGGGGATGGGGAGATATTGTATGTAATTAGGGATAAAAAAAAGGGGGGATTAACTGGGTTGATGGGATGATTGGTATTTGTGACTTACTGTTTTTAGAAAATTATGTTGGTACTGTTTCTTGTATATTGATATATTGAATATTGAATGTGAGTGTTCCTACCTCTATTTTGGTATAAGAGTATGCTTATATTGTATGGATACATCTATCATATCACAATGTACATTTCTACCTCTGGTACTATTTATGTAATAACATTGTTTACATTTGATAAGTAATGACATTGTTTACAGGTGAAGATCATTGTCTTCATACATTGCACAATTGTTTATTCCCTTAGTTTTCAAATTAGATAGGTATTGAGAATTACATGTTTGTCATATTATTTTTAGGTTAATCAGGTCTTTTAGATACATAGAGATTATTTTCAGTATAGATAGTATAATCTTCAGCCTCTTTGAAGAGCTGTAGAAAATGGCCTTTAACCTAACCTAGAATTCTGTGCCATCGAGACACAATTTACTCCTGGCAACACCACTCTACTCCCGAGAGAACGTTGAGCACCAAAGACACTCCACTGGGAGCTTGTCTTCCTGGCAGAACTGGCCTTTGGGTTAAGAAAAACCCATACCTCAACTACTGACTAAGATATAAACAGGATTGTCTTATCTTGCCAAGACAGGGTAGGATAATCCTAAGAAAGTTCCTTGCATTTGAGAATGGTATGTCAGTTATGTTAGGCCTTAGCCAAAGTTGGTTGACTCAACATTGCAAACGAGATTTTGGGTGATTGCCCAGGCAGTCAGTTGTCTCTGTCATTTGTTGCACATTTTGGATATCTCTTTTTTGTTAAGTAATATTTACTCCCTTCTCATATCTTTGATGGAGTTGAAGATTATTTAATTGTAGTTACTCTTTAGCAAAACTTTTGCTCTCAATATTGTTTGTTATATTTATCATTTGTTATTATTGTTATAGTTATATTTGGTTTAGTTGTGTCTTATTTAGACAAAAGGGGGAGATGAAGGGGTTAAATCAGCTCCCTTTAGAGGGCGGGGTTTGCCTCAGGCGAATCCCTGCCAATAAAGGGTGCGCGGAGAGGCGGCTCGCCCCTTTTTTGTTCCTCGCTACCTGTGCTACGCTGGAACTTTGGTTCAGTAAATTTAACAATAAACTAGTAAATATTCTTTGATATCTGCATTGCCTTTATTTTGTCAGTTCCTTTTCTGCTTCAGCTGTTAATTCTCTGGGACTGTTTAAATCTTTATCACCATCCAAGGTCTTGTTCAAATGAATTATTAGATCAGGTGTTATCCCAATAGTTGGTCGTAAACTGGAAATGTCTCCTAACAGTCTTTGAAAGTCATTAAGAGTCTGTAAGCGATCTCTCCAAATTTGTGCCTTCTGTGTCTTAATTTTTTGCAAACCTATTCTATAACCTAAATAATTAACAGAATCTCCCTTCTGAATCTTTTCAGGAGCAATTTGCAATCCCCATTTAGGTAACAGTATCTGTATTTCTTCAAACAGTCTGTTCAAGGTATCTATGTTTGAATCAGATAACAATATGTCGTCCATGTAATGGTATACAATAGATTTGGGAAATTTCTTGCGTATTATTTGCAATGGTTGGTTCACAAAATATTGGCACAGGGAGGGGCTATTTAACATACCCTGGGGGAGGACGGTCCAGTGGTACCTCCTCGAAGGTTGAGAATTGTTATAAGTAGGCACTGTGAAGGCAAATTTTTCTCTATCTTCTTTTTGCAAAGGTATAGTGAAAAAACAATCCTTTAAATCAATAACTATGAGAGGCCATCCCTTTGGTAATAAAGAGGGCAACGGAATTCCAGATTGCAGAGGGCCCATAGGTTGAATAACCTTGTTGATGGCCCTGAGATCTGTCACCATTCTCCATTTACCTGATTTTTTCTTAACCACAAATACAGGAGAATTCCAAGGGCTGGTAGATTCTTCTATATGTCCAGCATCTAGTTGCTCTTGTACCAGCTGTTCTAAAGCCTGTAGCTTTTCCTCAGCTAAAGGCCATTGCTTTGTCCATATTGGTTTCTCAGTCAACCATTTTAGAGGCAAGGCTGTTGGTATTTCTGAAGGGACATCAATTGCTTGTTCCTGCACAGCCCTAATGGCCGGTTTTGTCCTTTTGTAATAACTTTTAATATTCCTTTCAGAAATATGGGCTCTAGAAGTAGCAGGAATGTTAATTTGAGTATTCCATTGTTGTAATAGGTCACGACCCCATAAATTCATTGCAATATTGGCTACATAAGGCCTTAATTTTCCTATTTGTCCCTCAGGCCCTATACATTCAACCCATCTCGTGCTCTGCCTTACTCGAGATAGGGTTCCAATTCCCAGGAGCTGAACATTTACATTCTGAAGAGGCCAATATGGATGCCAAGATTCTGGGGTAATGATACTTACATCAGCACCTGTGTCCAGTAGGCCAGTAATAAAAATGCCATTTACACACACTCTCAGCTTAGGTCTTTGATCATTTATAGAAGTTTGCCAAAACACACGTAACTCATCTTTCTGATTACTATTGCTTGTAACAGTAGGCATGTGGCTTTCTAATTGTCCTGACGAGGCATGTTCTCTGCAGAAACTGGGAATGTCTGAACCATGTTTGCCATGGGGGCCTGAGAGGCCCCCCCTCTCACGTTTCCCATCTGTATCAGGTTGCCTTGTGTATCTCTTGTAGACCTGCATTCATTCGTCCAGTGTCTGCCCTTCCCACATATTCTACATAAACCTGAAGGCTGATTCCTTCTATTCCTGTTATTTCTAGAAGACACATTATTATTATTTCTGAAAACCCGTTGTTTACAATTCCTTTTCATATGACCCATTTTGCCACAATTAAAACATTTGGTATTCTGGTGTCTCCTATTACCATTGGAAATTGCTTCTTCTACCCATGCTTCAGTGCCATAGTCAAATGTGTCAACATCTAGTGTATGCAAGACCCATTCTTCCAAGGACGCTGATCTGAACATTAAAGGCCTCAAGATCCTTTTGCATTCCACATTAGCATTTTCGTAAGCCAAAGACTCAATTATTATACGACTTGCTTCTGGGTCAGGTATCCCCATTTGTACAGCCTTAGTTAATCTTTGTAAAAAGTCACTTAAGGGTTCTCTCTGACCCTGTTTAACTGTGACAAATGATTCCATTCTCTGTCCTGGGTCTTGTACTCTGTCCCAAGCCATTAAGGCTGCTGTAGTACACATGGAGAGTATGTTTTCATCCAAATTAGCTTGTTCCTGAGGGTCTGAAAAGAGCCCTTCACCTAGAATTTTATCTAGGGAAACGCCAATTCCCTTCGCCTTTTCCTGCTGTTCTAAAAGTCTAGCCTCTTGCCTGAATAAGCATTTCCATTTTAATTGCGGTCCACTCTCAAGGACCGCGGAGCTCAGCTGGAGCCAGTCCAAGGGGGTTGCTTTGCTTGTTGTGGCCCAAGATTTTAGCATCTCTTTAACAAAAGGGGAGTGCATCCCAAAAGACATGATGGCCTGTTTAATTTCTTTGAGATCATTCATACGGACAGGCTCCCATGTATCTTCCTTGATGACCCTAGGGTTTCTGGAACCAACCACCTTTTCTGTTGTTATTACAGGAAAGGCATGTAGAGCTGTAGGTAGAGCTTTGTGAAAATTTTCCCAGAGGGATTGATCCACAGATGTAGTTAAAATTTGCCTTTCTACCCTTTGCTCTTCTTCATCAGAATTTAGAAATTCCTCAATCTTTTCAATTCTATTCACCATTGCTTTTTGTAATGTCTGAATCTCCTGCCCAGAATTATGTTCTAAAGCCTTCATTGAGGATTCTAGAGTATGAAATTTGTCCAGTAGAGATAACTTGTCATCTTTGGACATAATTTTTATGGCATAAACCGTGCCTTCTTGTATTGACAATCTTTCCGCCAATCTGTCATAAGCTTTAGACAAAATTCGATTGTCACATTCAGCAGTTTTGATTCTCTCAGTTAACATTTCAGTTCCTACAGAAAGGGACTGCTGAAACTTGCGATCTAATTCAGCTGTTCCTTCTTCCATAGTAATGAATTTCTCCTTAACATCAGAAAGGGACTGCTGAAACTTACGATCTAATTCAGCTGTTCCTTCTTCCATAGTAATGAATTTCTCCTTAACATCAGAAAGGGACTGCTGAAACTTACGATCTAATTCAGCTGTTCCTTCTTCCATAGTAATGAATTTCTCCTTAACATCAACCTGTACTTTTTCTAGATTTTGCTCAGTTAACCAAGTCATGTTAAACAAAGATTTGTTTTCTTCCTGGAGAACTTCAAACTGATTCTTGAGAAGATTGTTGTTGCTCTCAATAGTTTTCAAACGTTCAACCTCTGCCTTAAGAGATTTGATCATTTTCCTATTATCAAACCAAATAGTGCTAAGGAAAATTAAGAATCCCAGGAATATCCATATATGTGGTGTGGTAGACACCTCTTGTAAGATCTCCCAAATGGTGCACTCAAAAGAACTATTGAAATAGGCTGCGGTCACGTTCTCAGACATTATTTAGAAAAGAAAAAGTTCTCTTACCTGTAATAACTGGTTCCTGGAGTGGTGGCGAAAGAGTCCAGTTGAATCCACGTGTCCTAAATCTGAAATAAAACGACTCAAAAACAAAATTGAAACAGACACCAGGCTGATAAGTATTTTTTGCCGGGGCTCTCAGGCCGCTGTCACGTGACCTGAGCGCTGGCGGCGGTGGGAGGTGGAGCAGCACACACAGGCAGCGCGCGCGCCGGCTGGCGGGCACGGGAAATCTGGCCGGGGCGGCTCGGAACAGAGGCTTAGGCACTGTTAAAAAGGCTCTGTCGATATCAAACTCACTGCTTGATACTCTAACAAGCAGCAGGGAAAATCGAGTCGCTCAGAATCACAGCTGTTTCAGCGCGCGCCCAGAGAGACTGCTCAGAATCTCAACTTCTTCCGCGTGCGCCCAGAGAGACCGCCGCAGCGACCGGGGGTGCAAGAGACTCCGATTCGGGGCCGGTTCTCGGCAAAGCCCCACGGGGCAGGCGCCAGATGTTCCCGCACAAAATAAAGGCAATGCAGATATCAAAGAATATTTACCAGTTTATTGTTAAACTTACTGAACCAAAGTTCCAACGTAGCACAGGTAGCGAGGAACAAAAAAGGGGCGAGCCGCCTCTCCACGCACCCTTTATTGGCAGGGATTCGCCTGAGGCAAACCCCGCCCTCTAAAGGGAGCTGATTTAACCCCTTCACTTGGGCTATAAAACTCATGAACACACTCACCCACACACAGGACAAACATGTACATATGATGCCCACTAGTGTGTGACATGCACACATATGATGAATGCACCGAACTCCATAATATCAGTAAAGTAGGGAATCCATGATGCTAGATGGAGTCTGGCAAAGACCCCACACACCCATCAAACCGCCAAATACCAGTATGGTACTGATGTCTGACTCCCATCCTGTAAGGAACCTGCCATCCTGTAACTGGGCTATTTTTGGTTCCTTCATCTTCACAAACTTGGTTAAAATGTTAGAGTTGTCAAACTGGGAGTTAGGGTCCAGCATGTAGATCAGCTGTCCCAGGTCAGGTGATTTGGCTACAATTTGGGTGAAAAATTGTACCAGGGAATTCTGGTACAACCTCTCCTCTTCTTCTCCCTGTCCTCATCATCACTCTTGTGGATGGGCCTGGAGCACAAAGAAGGTAAAATGGAATAAGCCTCCTCCTTAGTAGAAAACCTTGTCAATCCTTAATTTGACCTGACTCTCTGAGGGAATGCAGCACAATTTTTTCCTACTAGGTCTCCTCATTCATTGGTTCACTCATTTTTCCAAGGAATGATTGAATTCATCCATTCTTCCTTGTCTCTCTCTCTTCTTTCTTCCCTTCTTCCATTTCCCCCTTGATTGTAGAAATTTGAGCAGCAGGGCTGCATCCCCATGGGGCCGCCTTGTAAGGTTATGCTCCAAAATAACAACACAAAACTATTCATTTCAACACTGCCTGCCCCATTATTTTCAGCCTCTTAACCCATGTCTAATAATGTATGTTGCAGCACGAGGTGCGCTTAGAAGGAAAGATTTAGCATGTCTGACCTGGTGGCTGGCTGTATCGCCATCTGCCTCAGAGTGCAGAGCTACCATTTCTGCCCATGGGAGAGGTGCATGGCATCTCTAAGCTCAATTCCTATTCCTCCCAGCATTCTCTTATGTTTATTCCACCCACCTATGTTCTAACCTTTCAGGCCAAACAGTTTCTTTATTTAATTAACCAATGACCTATACTCCATCATTACTCTTATTTCTGTTTAAATAAGAACGGAATCTTTACCTTTAACATAGCAAAATTACATATAACAAAACAGTTATCAAGCAAGAATTACAGTTACAATATTTATATCTATTTTATCTTTTATCATAACAATGGAAAACTATAACTATCTATCTATTCTTCAACTCCATCAGAGACTCCAGAATAATACAGTATTACCTAAGCAAACAAAAAGTAAGCCATTTTCAAACTCTAGAAATGACAGAGACATCTCGCTGCCTGGACAGTCACCCAAAGTTCCTCTGTACCGTTGGTGTTTCCATCCTCAGCCTACAGGCCCATAGTTTCCAGCAGACATTTCCATGAAGCAGGAAATTTCAAAGGCAGTCACTATCTGCGTGTCTTGAAGAATGTTTTGCTGATCCTTTCCTGAATCAGGAACACGAAAAGATCATCTCACCTTTAGGCAAGTTCAGTAGTCCTCTCTCTGAGTGTTTTCTGTGTACAGTTTATGCAACAATCCAGGCAAGAGCAGTTTCTTCCCCAAATGGCTATCAAACTCCATAAGGATCCTCTTTGATGCCCATCTTCTTCCTGAAGTAGATATGTGCTGCCACGAGTAGAGTGTCTCACTGTCATGAAAAACCCTAAGTTACTAAAACATTAAACACCCTATTTTGTAGTCTAGAGAGTTATGAATAATGCCTATCTGACTGAAATATATATATATCTATGTAGCTAGAAAATCTAACTAACATGACTACAAACTTGACTATTATTAATGATTATCCATTAATAACCTATATACATTATATTTTTAAATGAACTACACAATCACAATACCTTAATTAAGATGAAAAATGCATATACATATAACAAAATTGACCTAAACTCTCTATCAGTAAAGCAAAATCTATACTAATGCAAATATTCATATCTATATCACATCCCACTTTAAATGTAAAAGAACGTTTATAAGCCATATTTGGGAACGTGGGTGCAGTTTCTTCTCTCCAAAATGCTTCCTGCTGAATGGTGGCATCATTATTGATTTATCTCAGTTGGCAGTTGAGCGAAGCAATTTTTTAAAGGTGTTCACAGCAACCTTTAAGTAGGGCGTGGTCCATCCTACCATATTAGGATAGAGGCATCCACAGACTATCACCCTCTGTGAAAACAAAATAGAAACTCCTTTCCAAAGCATCATGTCCTTAGATTCAAATTTCACAGTCAAGGCATTTTCAAAATATCTATGTTGGATTATTTCAGCAGCTTTTATAAAGAAACATCTTTTAGCAGCTATTGCTACTGCCTCAAAATTCAAATGATTCAAAAAGAGCATAATAGCATACAATATCAAAATTCGCTGTGAATTTTCCATCTTTGTGCACTTCAATTTAACCTCTATTTTGTTTATTTTTCCTTTTTATTTTTTGCCTTTTGAGACAGGTTCTCTGTATCTTTGACCTGGAATAACTCTGTATACCTTTCTGTCCTTGAAGTCTCAGAGATATGCCTCTCTCTGCCTTTCAGGCATTGGGATTAAACGTGTATGCTACTACACATTGAACTCACAAAGATCTGTTTGTCTCTGCCTTCAAGGCACTGGGATTAAAGGCGTGTGCTACCTCACCCTGAAGGTACAGAGGTCAATCTCCCTCTGCCTCCCATGTGTTGGGTTTACAGGTGTGTACTACCACACCCAACAACTCTCTTCCTTTTTTTAACTTTAAGAACTTCAAATTTTAGCCTGCACATATTTTTAACACACTGTAAATCATTTAAAAATTTTCTTTGTCTTTGAATCTCTCTTTACTCTATTTCTCTCTCTGTATTTCTGACCACATGAATCTTTCATTTACCAAGCAATCTCAGTAGGACTAAAGCCGTGGCTTTGCTGGCCAGATGTAGCCCATTCCTTAGCTTTCTGCCATTCCAACCTTGTGGCTGAGGTACCGAACAGAGCCGCATTCAGTGCCACAAGTCTACAGTGTTTCAAGGTCCTTGCCATCAAAGAGGCTGCAACAGACAACACTCAAGCCCTCTTTCTGTAGCTGGCCGTCCTTCCTCAAACAGTCAGAGTTTGCCCAGGCAGGATGGCCTAGAAACCGGCATTTTAAAACAACACAGTTTTTTTTCCTGCTACTGCTGAAAACATACAAGCATTCAGTTGGCTTATATCAATACCATTTAAATGTTTTGTGGCAGGACCTCTTAAGGGCTGCAGGGTTTTGCAGCTGAAGCTGAGTCAGCAAGCCTCTTTTAGATGAGAGCCCTTGCTTTCTTCTAGCAAGCAGAGCAGACCGAGAAATTGCTGCTACCAAGAAAACATGCTGTACTCTTTCCCAAGCTTTCTCAGGCTTTCAGTGGATTCAGTTGTCCACAAGGCTGCAAGCCATTCTGTAGTTATTTGGGCAGCGAGGCTGTTTCCCCAGCACCACGACCGCATGAAGGTTATGCCTGAAATAAATAAACCAAAACTTTATTCTTTTAAACACTGCTGGCAAATTAGATTCAGTATTTTAACCCATTTCTAATAATCAGTGTAGTATAATGAGGTGCACTTACCAGGAAAAATTCAGCATGTCTGACATGGTGGCTGGCTGCATCGACATCTGCCTCAGAGAGCAGAGCTATGGCATCTGCCGGGGAGAGGGAAGCATGGCTTCTCTGAGCTCACTACCTCTTCCTCCCAGCATTCTATTTTGTTTACTCCACCTACCTATGTTCTAACCTATAAGCTGAAGCGGATTCTTTCTTTAATTAATCAATAAACTTCTTCTGTCACTTTATCCTTTCAACAGCTTGCCCATATAAATCTCCCATGTGTCTTCTGTTGTATAATCTTTCATTTGTAAAGAACTTGCACTCTCAGGGGAGGATTTTTCTGACATCTCTGTGGATGGAGATCATATGAGGAAGATCAGATGAGCAACCATGACAACTCTAATGCTGCAGAGTTAGGTGGACCAGAGATTGATGGCTGACATTCCTGTGCTATGCATCAGATGCCCCTGAACTTTGGCCCTGCTGACAGACAGGCAGACATCAAGTTGGTCACATATACTTAACTCATTCGGTTTACCAGATACTGTAAATGGAGTTTTAATTCTTCTCCTAAACTAATAAAAAAACCAAGATTAGGAGAAGGGAAGAGCCTGAAGTAAGGCCTCAAAATGGGTCATTTTGCAAAGGAAAGGTTACCTGCCTCCATGTATGCTGTCTCCCTTTCTTAGTCAAATCCATCCTTCCAGTGTCTAGCTCACAGCTAACCATAGGATTGAACCTAACTGCCTTTGATTTCTGAAATAAGTGCTGTCCCCTTAAGGTCTCATAACAGCACAGGAAGGTTTGTAAGACTGTCCCAGCAACAATTTAAAGCAATTCTAGGACACCAAAGATGCAGCAAATTTGGTTAATTGGTAATATAGAATGTTCTGATGCGACAAAATAATTTAGAAATAAAAAAAAAAAAAACAGATTGGTGTACTCACGATGAATTTATGTGATATGGCACACACAGGCTTCTGGTTCTGAATACTTCATGCTCGGTGGGTTTTGGAGATTGTCGTGACCCTGAACCTAGCTGGAGGCTTTGGGGCCTTGAAAGGACAAGACTTAATATTTCAGGACATCCTTGTACTTGGTCCCCACTGTTTACTGATTTCCTTACAGAGAATGAGCAGCCATCTACTCCTGCTGTCATGCCTTCCCCACATGAACAGAGAGAAGACCCTATACACACAGGTCGCTTGTATTACATGTGAAGGCATAAGTCACAAACAAACTCCCACAGCAGTTTAGAATTGTGATTAATAGAATGATTAGTTCTTGAAAGGGGAAAAACTTAGAGATCACAATCCCTTACAAAAGCCCTCTGCAGGATCAGAAAAGGAGCCTAGTAGCCGGAAGGGAAGCTCAAGCAAGAAATCAAGCTGAAGGTAGAAGTTGCTTTGTAAAAGAGAGAGAGACCACAACTCAATGGGCTGGTATCTCAGGGCTATTCAGGAAACATCACAGAGAAAGGATCTGCTTCATGCATGAGAGTCACCGATGATTTCGCTTTAAGAAAAAAACCCATCAAAACTCCCAATAACATCATCAGCATTCAACAACATGTCTATGATTTCTTTGCCTTGCCTTTGATTGTGCAGTAAATGATGCTGATAGTTAATCTGTGCAATTAATTCAAATTTCCTTGTAACTGACTAGACAGAATTGACAGGTTATCTTAAACACAGCAGGGAGTCACTCTACGATGGAACTGGTTCATCATCACCTGTGTGACAGTGAGATAATTGAGATCTTTCTTTGTCTATAAATCTCATTATGTTCAACATGATATGTTGTCATACAGATTTCTTAGGGTATTGTCCCACTGGTGGTTTCCTTTGTATGCTTACATAATTTTTGCCAGATCCAATCAGTTTTGCCATGCACTCTCAGCTCCACGTCATTGTGTTCCCCTTATGTTCCAGTCCAGGTATTTTAGACCTCTTGTAACTGTTGTAAGAGTATCTCATGTTCCACCTAAATGATTTAGGGTTTTACTTAGGCTGGGTTTTATCTTCCATCACTGAGTTCATTGACTTTCCTTGGGCGTAATTCCTGGGACACTGAGCCTAACTCCTGGGGGATTCCTCCAGTTATTTCTCCTTGCTGAGACAGTTTACACTCTCACTATTACTGTGAGAGTGTTTCTGTAGCAAATATTCTTCTCAAGATGAGAAGAAACTTCAATATTACAATCCATTTGTTATTGTGATTTAAATACACACACACAAACACACACAAGTTAATGCACATACACTGATGATATCTCAATTTATGGGGCCATTCTGGGGATGTCAAGATCGATATCTCTCGAGTGGTTCTCAGAAGGCCATAGGGTGACCCTCTCTAGGTACTTAAGCTGGCGGGAGAATTTGACCGCACTGTGACATGTCCCTAGGAACTATGTGTTCCTTGTCCCATAGTCAGACTGATGACTGACTATCTTGAAAACCACCATGGAACTTTTGTTTGGCAAATGATGGAGATCAAGTCAGGGTCAAAATCAGAAAACTAGATGGAGCTTCCAAGCTCCAGTGGAAGAGCAGATGGATGGAGAAAAAGAGCAAGGATGTCAGGAATATAAGGGCTTGGTCCACACTATGAGACACTGTGCCTGAACTAAGGGGATTTCAACTAATCCAGTGACCTGGGATTGAAAGAACATGGGATCAAACTGGAAGCTCTGAATGTGGCTGACAATTGGGGCAGACGGAGAAGCCAAAGATAATGGCACTTGCAATTGTCTGCATATCATACACTGGCTTTTTGTGATCATATTTTTTGTGGATGCATACCTTGCTAAATCTGGATGGATGAAGGGTGGGCTTGGACTTCCCACAGCTCAAAGTACCCTGCCCTCTATTTGGACTGGTGTTTGAGTGGAGAGGTTTATTTGCGGAGCAATAACAATGTGGGAGGAGGAAGAGAAGTGGAAAGTTTGATAATTATTATTGTGAAGTAATGGAAAAATCAATAGAAAATAACCAATGAGGACATTGGAGCTAGGAAAAAAAACATTCATGTGAGTTGTTGATTCAGACCAAAAATTATTTTACAGAAAAAAAAACACATAAAGGGGTTGAGTTACTTGGAAAATATGACTCAAGTAATTGGGAAGAAGATTGGGGTTTTTATTTTGGGTCTTCATGGGGCTGTATGAGCAGCATTTTAGGACCTGTATGCTGGATATTTCTGGGGGTTAGTAGGGAAGAAACCTGGCTAGGAGGAGTTTTATGACATAAGTAGGGCCTTGATGATGTCACAAAGCTTTGGTTGGGGGTGGCAACTCTGTTCCACATGAAGCACTGGTCTTCTGTGAAGGTGGGCTTACTATCTTCACGGTGGCTGAGGAGGTCAGTTCAGCTCTTGGGCACCACAACTGTTCAACCGAATTTCCAGAAGTTGGAATCTAGAGAGCCAAGATATTTTCTTTTGGTAAATATGTTTAGGAAGCAACTAGGACCTCTGTAGTCAAAGAAAGGTTTCTTTCAAATCTGCTCTGGGTCCAAAATTTATGTCGTTAACAGCTCCTATATTTGATAGCTGGGGGACGGTTAATGTCAGGTCTTCTCCCCACTCTATCTTTGCTAAAAATGTCCAATTCCTCAGTCCACTTAAATGGCAAAGATCCTCTTTGTCCATATGTGTTTTAAAAGATAATTATTTCTAAGAGGTGCTGTTGCACAGATTAATGTTTCTTTCTTTTGGCAGTTTGACTCACAGTACTCACTTCTCTAATGAAGATACTGAATATCTTTACGTAATCAACCTGGATCTGGATCAGGAGACACAATAGAGAGAGCCAGTGGACTGGAGTGCCATGACCTTGGGCAGGTGGTTAGAGATCAGCCAACTAACCAGTAGCTTGAGTGGTAAGGAGAGGAGTGGCTGTTCTTTGAATTCTTTGCCATCTGTTCAGATATTTCTTTCTCACTTTAGGTATAGGCATAGCTTCCTCTCTCATTGATATAGTAAGACAGGAAGTAGGTTTCTCAGTAGAAATCAATTGCATTTTGCAGCAGGAATATGTCTCTGATACACATATACTGAGCTGTAGACAAGAGTTTGATAATTTTCCTATTAATTTCTTAAGAACATATTCCATTTAGGTATCCAAATCTATTCAGCCCTGCCTTTTTCACCTGCTACAAAGTTATTCCTAAAAAGAGCCTTGACCTCACATCCTCACCTTCTTATCCTTGCAGGCACTTATGGTGGAGGAAATCACTTTGTGTCTGATTTAAACTGAAGAGTTCTTCCTATGCAGAGATTGGCAGCTATGAAGCCCAAGCACAGAAACAGAGCCAAGAGACAGTGGAACAGGAGTGCTGTGGCCTATCTCAGAAAGTCTCCCGCCATGATGAAGATGCCTCTCAGTATGAGTGGCATGCCACATCTCCAGAAGAAGAATGGGCCATCGCTCCAGAAGCAAAAACTTAGTAAGCCTTTTGAGGCCCTGGAGAATATTGTTGGCCGCAGAATTTCTCATGCCTGGAAGGAAGCCAATGAACCAGTCACCCATTGGAAAGCCATCATTCTAGATCAACTGCCAACATATCCCTCTCTCTATTTGTTGAAATATGATGGGATTGATTGTGTCTATGGCTTGGAGCTTCATAGTGATGAAAGGATTTTAAACCTGAAGATCCTGCCTAACAATGTGCCATTTCCTCAGGTGACAGACACTCATCTCTCAAACACCATAGTTGGCAGAGCAGTGAAACATACATTCATGGGCACAAATGGCTCTAAGAATGACTGGAACGGGATGGTCCTAGAAGAGGTGCCAATCATGAAGACCTGGTTTTATATTACCTACAAGAAAGATCCGGTCTTGTACATTTACCACCTCCTGGATGACTACCTGGAAGGCAACCTCCACATCATGCCAGGCTCTAAGGAAGAGTGGAGTGGTGTGGTCCCAGATGAGGTGCAGACCATAACGACCTGTTTCTACATTGTCAACGAGAATGATCCGGTCCTGTACCTTTACCACCATCATGATGATTCCATTGAAGGCAACCTCCACATCACGCCTGAATGTCCTCTTGTAGAGGTGACTTTGGAATTAGGCAGGGATTCCTTGGAGGGCAAAAGAGTGCAGTACAACAAAAAAGATGGAACCCAAGAGATAGGTAAAATTATTTGCCAAAATCCCAACAAACCTTCTGTGTATTTCATCAAGTTTGATAATGACTTCCATATCTATGTCTATGATTTGGTGAAGATCTGTTAAAGTGAAATTCTCAAATTTTGAGGGGCAGACTTAATGCTCTCTTTGGGAATGTGTTTTTTCAGAGATACCTCAGGTCTTCTATGATTGCTGGTATCTTTTCCAATGGATTATTCTTTCTCAAAGAATAAAAATTTGTTAACATGTTGTGTTATTTGGTCAATGATGGATTGTGTTTGGTGGATGGGGCATCACAGAAATACATGCCTCAAAACAAAGCAGGATTTATGGTCTTTTCCCCTTGGAGAGTAAAGGACTGGGGATGCGTGGAGTGGTAAAGGACAAGTTTGCTGTCAAGGAAGCAGTGGAGAGGGGACAAAAAGTTGTATGATCTCGGGGCGGTATGAAGCTTGAGGGAAAACCATGTCAAATGGAAAGATGTGACCAATATCAGCGTGAGGTATTGGGACTTAAGAGGATAAAGAGTAGATTAATCAGGAAGGGACACAAATGTATACTCAAAATCAGAGAAAATTAGGTTTCATTTGATGAATGGTTTAATTCGTACTGGCTGTAAGTCAAAGGATGTTTGATCTCCACTAGAGCATGTTGCTTAGTGAAAAGTGTCTCCGCTCAGTTGCTCTTCTCCAGTAAGTTGGACATCAAGCTACCTACTTAGTTTTGCCAGAATTCTGTCTGCCACCTACTTTGTCATGCCTGGATTCGGTATGCCTTGAACTCTCATAGGTCTTATCCATGCCATCCAACCCTTGTCAGTTCATTTAAATAATTGCCCTGCCAAATCTGGAAAACAGTGTTCCCTTTCATTGATCATATTCTGTAGTACTTGGGCTATAAAACTCATGAACACACTCACCCACACACAGGATAAACATGTACATATGATGCCCACTAGTGTGTGACATGCACACATATGATGAATGCACCGAACTCCATAATATCAGTAAAGTAGGGAATCCATGATGCTAGGTGGAGTCTGGCAAAGACCCCACACACCCATCAAACCGCCAAATACCAGTATGGTACTGATGTCTGACTCCCATCCTGTAAGAAACCTGCCATCCTGTAACTGGGCTATTTTTGGTTCCTTCATCTTCACAAACTTGGTTAAAATGTTAGAGTTGTCAAACTGGGAGTTAGAGTCCAGCATGTAGATCAGCTGTCCTAGGTCAGGTGATTAGGCTACAATTTGGGTGAGAAATTGTACCAGGGAATTCTGGTACAACCTCTCCTCTTCTTCTCCCTGTCCTCATCATCACTCTTGTGGGTGGGCCTGGAGCACCAAGAAGGTAAAATGGAATAAGCCTCCTCCTTAGTGGAAAACCTTGTCAATCCTTAATTTGACCTGACTCTCTGAGGGAATGCAGCACAATTTTTTCCTACTAGGTCTCCTCATTCATTGGTTCACTGATTTTTCCAATGAATAATTGAATTCATCCATTCTTCCTTGTCTCTCTCTCTTCTTTCTTCCCTTCTTCCATTTCCCCCTTGATTGTAGAAATTTGAGCAGCAGGGCTGCATCCCCCTGTGGCCGACGTGTAAGGTCATGCTGCGAAATAACAACACAAAACTATTCATTTCAACACTGCCTGCCCCATTATTTTCAGCCTCTTAACCCATGTCTAATAATGTATGTTGCAGCACGAGTTGCGCTTAGAAGGAAAGATTTAGCATGTCTGACCTGGTGGCTGGCTGTATCGCCATCTGCCTCAGAGTGCAGAGCTACCATTTCTGCCCATGGCAGAGGTGCATGGCATCTCTAAACTCAATTCCTATTCCTCCCAGCATTCTCTTATGTTTATTCCACCCACCTATGTTCTAACCTTTCAGGCCAAACAGTTTCTTATTTAATTAACCAATGACCTATACTCCATCATTACTCCTATTTCTGTTTAAATAAGAACGGAATCTTTAACTTTAACAAAGCAAAATTACATATAACAAAACAGTTATGAAGCAAGAATTACAGTTACAATATTTATATATATTTTATCTTTTATCATAACAATGGAAAACTATAACTATCTATCTATCCTTCAAATCCATCAGAGACTCCAGAATAATACAGTATTACCTAAGCAAACAAAAAGTAAGCCATTTTCAAACTCTAGAAATGACAGAGACATCTCGCTGCCTGGACAGTCACCCAAAGTTCCTCTGTACCGTTGGGGTTTCCATCCTCAGCCTACAGGCCCATAGTTTCCAGCAGACATTTCCATGAAGCAGGAAATTTCAAAGGCAGTCACTATCTGCTTGTCTTGAAGAATGTTTTGCTGACCCTTTCCTGAATCAGGAACACGAAAGATCATCTCACCTTTAGGCAAGTTCAGTAGTCCTCTCTCTGAGTGTTTTCTGTGTACAGTTTATGCAACAATCCAGGCAAGAGCAGTTTCTTCCCCAAATGGCTATCAAACTCCATAAGGATACTCTGTGATGCCCATCTTCTTCCTGAAGTAGATATGTGCTGCCAAGAGTAGAGTGTCTCACTGTCATGAAAAACCCTAAGGTACTAAAACATTAAATAGCCTATTTTGTAGTCTAGAGAGATATGAATAATGCCTATCTAACTGAAATATATATATCTATGTAGCTAGAAAATCTAACTAACATGACTACAAACTTGACTATTATTAATGATTATCCATTAATAACCTATATACATTATATTTTTAAATGAACTACACAATCACAATACCTTAATTAAGATGAAAAATGCATATACATATAACAAAATTGACCTAAAATCTCTATCAGTAAAGCAAAATCTATACTAATGCAAATATTCATATCTATATCACATCCCACTTTAAATGTAAAAGAACGTTTATAAGCCATATTTGGGAACGTGGGTGCAGTTTCTTCTCTCCAAATTGCTTCCTGCTGAATGGTGGCATCATTATTGATTTATCTCAGTTGGCAGGTGATCGAAGCAATTTTTTCAAGGTGTTCACAGCAACCTTTAAGTAGGGCGTGGTCCATCCTACCATATTAGGATAGAGGCATCCACAGACTATCACCCTCTGTGAAAACAAAATAGAGACTCCTTTCCAAAGCATCATGTCCTTAGATCCAAATTTCACAGTCAAGGCATTTTCAAAATATCTATGTTGGATTATTTCAGCAGCTTTTATAAAGAAACATCTTTTAGCAGCTATTGCTACTGCCTCAAAATTCAAATGATTCAAAAAGAGCATAATAGCATACAATATCAAAATTCGCTGTGAATTTTCCATCTTTGTGCACTTCAATTTAACCTCTATTTTGTTTATTTTTCCTTTTTATTTTTTGCCTTTTGAGACAGGTTCTCTGTATCTTTGACCTGGAATAACTCTGTATACCTGTCTGTCCTTGAAGTCTCAGAGATCTGCCTCTCTCTGCCTTTCAGGCATTGGGATTAAAGGTGTATGCTACTACACATTGAACTCACAAAGATCTGTTTGTCTCTGCATTCAAGGCACTGGGATTAAAGGCGTGTGCTACCTCACCTTGAAGGTACAGAGGTCAATCTCCCTCTGCCTCCCATGTGTTGGGTTTACAGGTGTGTACTACCACACTCAACAACTCTCTTCCTTTTTTTAACTTTAAGAACTTCAAATTTTAGCCTGCACATATTTTTAACACACTGTAAATCATTTAAAAATTTTCTTTGTCTTTGAATCTCTCTTTACTCTATTTCTCTCTCTGTTTTTCTGACCACATGAGTCTTTCAGTTACCAAGCAATCTCAGTAGGACTAAAGCCGTGGCTTTGCTGGCCAGATGTACCCCATTCCTTAGCTTTCTGCCATTCCAACCTTGTGGCTGAGGTACCGAACAGAGCCGCATTCAGTGCCACAAGTCTACAGTGTTTCAAGGTCCTTGCCATCATATGGCTGCAACAGACAACACTCAAGCCCTCTTTCTGTAGCTGGCCCTCCTTCATCAAACAGTCAGAGTTTGCCCAGGCAGGATGGCCCAGAAAGCCGGCATTTTAAAACAACACAGTTTGTTTTCCTGCTACTGCTGAAAACATACAAGCATTCAGTTGGCTTTTATCAACACCATTTAAATGTTGTGTGGCAGGACCTCTTAAGGGCTGCAGGGTTTTGCAGCTGAAGCTGAGTCAGCAAGCCTCTTTTAGATGAGAGCCCTTGCTTTCTTCTAGCAAGCAGAGAAGACCGAGAATTCGCTGCTACCAAGAAAACATGCTTTACTCTTTCCCAAGCTTTCTCAGGCTTTCAGTGGATTCAGTTGTCCACAAGGCTGCAAGCCATTCTGTAGTTATTTGAGCAGCGAGGCTGTGTCCCCAGCACCATGGCCGCATGAAGGTTATGCCTGAAATAAATACACAAAAACTGTATTCTTTTAAACACTGCTGGCCCATTAGATTCAGCATTTTAACCCATTTCTAATAATCAGTGTAGTATAACGAGGTGCACTTACCAGGAAAAATTCAGCATGTCTGACATGGTGGCTGGCTGCATCGACATCTGCCTCAGAGAGCAGAGCTATGGCATCTGCCGGGGAGAGGGGAGCATGGCTTCTCTGAGCTCACTACCTCTTCCTCCCGGCATTCTATTTTGTTTACTCCACCTACCTATGTTCTAACCTATCAGCTGAAGCGGATTCTTTCTTTAATTAATCAATAAACTTCTTCTGTCACTTTATCCTTTCAACAGCTTGCCCATATAAATCTCCCATGTGTCTTCTGTTGTATAATCTTTCATTTGTAAAGAACTTGCACTCTCAGGGGAGGATTTTTCTGACATCTCTGTGGATGGAGATCATATGAGGAAGATCAGATGAGCAACCATGAAAACTCTAATGCTGCAGAGTTAGGTGGACCAGAGATTGATGGCTGACATTCCTGTGCTATACATCAGATGCCCCTGAACTCTGGCCCTGTTGACAGACAGGCAGACATCAAGTTGGTCACACATACTTAACTCATTCAGGTTCACAGATACTGTAAATGGAGTTTTAATTCTTCTCCTAAACTAATAAAAAAACCAAGATTAAGAGAAGAGAAGAGCCTGAAGTAAGGCCTCAAAATGGGTCATTTTGCAAAGGAAAGGTTACCTGCCTCCATGTATGCTGTCTCCCCTTCTTAGTCAAATCCATCCTTCCAGTGTCTAGCTAACAGCTAACCATAGGATTGAACCCAACTGCCTTTGATTTCTGAAATAAGTGCTGTCCCCTTAAGGTCTCATAACAGCACAGGAAGGTTTGTAAGACTGTCCCAGCAACAATTTAAAGCAATTCTAGGACACCAAAGATGCAGCAAATTTGGTTAATTGGTGATATAGATCGTTCTGATGGGACAAAATAATTTAGAATTAAAAAAAAAAAACAGATGGGTGTACTCACGATGAATTTATGTGATATGGCACACACAGGCTTCTGGTTCTGAATAATTCATGCTCGGTGGGTTTTGGAGATTGTCGTGACCCTGAACCTAGCTGGAGGCTTTGGGGCCTTGAAAGGACAAGACTTAATATTTCAGGACATCCTTGTACTTGGTCCCCACTGTTTACTGATTTCCTTACAGAGAATGAGCAGCCATCTACTCCTGCTGCCATGCCTTCCCCACATGAACAGAGAGAAGACCCTATACACACAGGTCGCTTGGATCACATGTGAAGGCATAATTCACAAACAAACTCCCACAGCAGTTTAGAATTGTGATTAATAGAATGATTAGTTCTTGAAAGGGGAAAAACTTAGAGATCACAATCCCTGACAAAAGCCCTCTGCAGGATCAGAAAAGGAGCCTAGTAGCCGGAAGGGAAGCTCAAGCAAGAGATCAAGCTGAAGGTAGAAGTTGCTTTTTTAAAGAGAGAGAGACCACAACTCAATGGGCTGGTATCTCAGTGACTATTCAGGAAACATCACAGAAAAAGGATCTGCTTCATGCATGAGAGTCACCAATGATTTCCCTTTAAGAAAACAACCCATCAAAACTCCCAATAACATCATCAGCATTCAACAACATGTCTATGATTTCTTTGCCTTGCCTTTGATGGTGCAGTAAATGATGATGATAGTTAATCTGTGCAATTAATGCAAATTTCCTTGTAACTGACTAGACAGAATTGACAGGTTATTTTAAACACAGTAGGGAGTCACTCTACGATGGAACTGGTTAATAATCACCTGTGTGACAGTGACATAATTAAGATCTTTCCTTTGTCTATAAATCTCATTATGTTCAACATGATATGTTGTCATACAGATTTCTTAGGGTTTTGTCCCACTGGTGGTTTCCTTGGTATGCTTACATAATTTTTGCCAGATCCAATCAGTTTTGCCATGCACTCTCAGCTCCACGTCATTGTGTTCCCCTTATGTTCCAGTCCAGGCATTTTAGACCTCTTGTAACTGTTGTAAGAGTATCTGATGTTCCACCTAAATGATGTAGGGTTTTATTTAGGCTGGGTTTTATCTTCCATCACTGAGTTCATTGACTTTCCTTGGGCGTAATTCCTGGGACACTGAGCCTAACTCCTGGGGGATTCCTCCAGTTATTTCTCCTTTCTTAGATAGTTTACACTCTCACTATTATTGTGAGAGTGTTTCTGTAGCAAATATTCTTCTCAAGATGAGAAGAAACTTCAATATTACAATCCATTTGTTATTGTGATTTAAATACACACACACAAACACACACAAGTTAATGCACATACACTGATGATATCTGAATTTATGGGGCCATTCTGGGGATGTCAAGATCGATATCTCTTGAGTGGTTCTCAGAAGGCCATAGGGTGACCCTCTCTAGGTACTTAAGCAGGGAGGAGAAGTTGACCGCACTGTGACATGTCCCTAGGAACTATGTGTGCCTTGTCCCATAGTCAGACTGATGACTGACTATCTTGAAAACCACCTTGGAACTTTTGTTTGGCAAATGATGGAGATCAAGTCAGGGTCAAAATCAGAAAACTAGATGGAGCTTCCAAGCTCCAGTGGAAGAGCAGATGGATGGAGAAAAAGAGCAAGGATGTCCGGAATATAAGGGCTTGGTCCACACTATGAGACACTGTGCCTTAACTAAGGGGATTTCAACTAATGCAGTGACCTGGGAATGAAAGAACATGGGATCAAACTGGAAGCTCTGAATGTGGCTGATAATTGTGGCAGACGGAGAAGCCAAAGATAATGGCACTTGCAATTGTCTGCATATCATACACTGGCTTTTTGTGATCATATTTTTTGTGGATGCATACCTTGCTAAATCTGGATGGATGAAGGGTGGGCTTGGACTTCCCACAGCTCAAAGTACCCTGCCCTCTATTTGGACTGGTGTTTGAGTGGAGAGGTTTATTTGCGGAGCAAGAAGAATGTGGGAGGAGGAAGAGAAGTGGAAAGTTTGATAATTATTATTATGAAGTAATGGAAAAATCAATATAAAATAACCAAAGAGGACATTGGAGCTAGGAAAAAAAAACATTCATGTGAGTTGTTGACTCAGACCAAAAATTATTATACAGAAAAAAAAACACATAAAAAGGTTGAGTTACTTGGAAAATATGACTCAAGTAATTGGGAAGAAGATTGGGTTTTTTATTTTGGGTCTTCATGGGGCTGTATGAGCAACATTTTAGGACCTGTATGCTGGATATTTCTGGGGGTTAGTAGGGAAGAAACCTGGCTAGGAGGAGTTTTATGACATAAGTAGGGCCTTGATGATGTCACAAAGCTTTGGTTGGGGGTGGCAACTCTGTTCCACATGAAGCACTAGTCTTCTGTGAAGGTGGGCTTACTATCTTCACGGTGGCTGAGGAGGTCAGTTCAGCTCTTGGGCTCCACAACTGTTCAACCGAATTTCCAGAAGTTGGAATCTAGAGAGCCAAGATATTTTCTTTTGGTAAATATGTTTAGGAAGCAACTAGGACCTCTGTAGTCAAAGAAAGGTTTCTTTCAAATCTGCTCTGGGTCCAAAATTTATGTCGTTAACAGCTCCTATATTTGATAGCTGGGGGACGGTTAATGTCAGGTCTTCTCCCCACTCTATCTTTGCTAAAAATGTCCAATTCCTCAGTCCACTTAAATGGCAAAGATCCTCTTTGTCCATATGTGTTTTAAAAGATAATTATTTCTAATAGGTGCTGTTGCACAGATTAATGTTTCTTTCTTTTGGCAGTTTGACTCACAGTACTCACTTCTCTAATGAAGATACAGAATATCTTTATGTAATCAACCTGGATCTGGATCAGGAGACACAATAGAGAGAGCCAGTGGACTGGAGTGCCATGACCTGGGCAGGTGGTTATAGATCAGCCAACTAACCAGTAGCTTGAGTGGTAAGGAGAGGAGTGGCTGTTCTTTGAATTCTTTGCCATCTGTTCAGATATTTCTTTCTCACTTTAGGTATAGGCATAGCTTCCTCTCTCATTGATATAGTAAGTCAGGAAGTAGGTTTCTCAGTAGAGGTCAATTGCATTTTGCAGCAGGAATATGTCTCTGATACACATATACTGAGCTGTAGACAAGAGTTTGATAATTTTCCTAATAAATTCTTAAGAACATATTACATTTAGGTATCCAAATCTATTCAGCCCTGCCTTTTTCACCTGCTCCAAAGTTATTCCTAAAAAGAGCCTTGACTTCACATCCTCACCTTCTTATCCTTGCAGGCACTTATGGTGGAGGAAACCCCTTTGTGTCTGATTTAAACTGAAGAGTTCTTCCTATGCAGAGATTGGCAGCTATGAAGCCCAAGCACAGAAACAGAGCCAAGAGACAGTGGAACAGGAGTGCTGTGGCCTATCTCAGAAAGTTTCCGGCCTTGATGCAGATGCCTCTTAGTATGAGTGGCATGCCACATCTCCAGAAGAAGAATGGGCCATCGCTCCAGAAGCAAAAACTTAGTAAGCCTTTTGAGGCCCTGGAGAATATTGTTGGCTGCAGAATTTCTCATGGCTGGAAGGAAGCCAATGAACCAGTCACCCATTGGAAAGCCATCATTCTAGATCAACTGCCAACATATCCCTCTCTCTATTTGTTGAAATATGATGGGATTGATTGTGTCTATGGCTTGGAGCTTCATAGTGATGAAAGGTTTTTAAACCTGAGGATCCTGCCTAATAATGTGCCATTTCCTCAGGTGACAGACACTCATCTCTCAAACACCATAGTTGGCAGAGCAGTGAAACATACATTCATGGGCACAAATGGCTCTAAGAATGACTGGAACGGGATGGTCCTAGAAGAGGTGCCAATCATGAAGACCTGGTTTTATATTACCTACAAGAAAGATCCGGTCTTGTACATTTACCACCTCCTGGATGACTACCTGGAAGGCAACCTCCACATCATGCCAGGCTCTAAGGAAGAGTGGAGTGGCGTGGTCCCAGGTGAGGTGCAGGCCATAACGACCTGTTTCTACATTGTCAACGAGAATGATCCGGTCCTGTACCTTTACCACCATCATGATGATTCCATTGAAGGCAACCTCCACATCACGCCTGAATGTCCTCCAGTAGACGTGACTTTGGAATTAGGCAGGGATTCCTTGGAGGGCAAAAGCGTGCAGTACAACAAAAAAGATGGAATCCAAGAGATAGGTAAAATTATTTGCCAAGTTCCCAACAAACCTTCTGTGTATTTCATCAAGTTTGATAATGACTTCCATATCTATGTCTATGATTTGGTGTAGATCTGTTAAAGTGAAATTCTCAAATTTTGAGGGGCAGACTTAATTCTCTCTTTGGGAATGTGTTTTTTTCAGAGATACCTCAGGTCTTCTCTGAATCCTGGTATCTTTTCCAATGGATTATTCTTTCTCAAAGAATAAAAATTTGTTAACATGTTGTGTTATTTGGTCAATGATGGATTGTGTTTGGTGGATGGGGCATCACAGATATACATGCCTCAAAACAAAGCAGGATTTATGGTCTTTTCCCCTTGGAGAGTAAAGGACTGGGGATGCGTGGTGTGGTAAAGGACTAGATGGCTGTCAAGGAAGCAGTGGAGAGGGGACAAAAAGTTGTATGATCTCGGGGAGGTATGAAGCTTGAGGGAAAACCATGTCAAATGGAAAGATGTGACCGATATCAGCGTGAGGTATTGGGACTTAAGAGGATAAAGAGTAGATTAATCAGGAAGGGACACAAATGTATACTCAAAATCAGAGAAAATTAGGTTTCATTTGATGAATGGTTTAATTCGTACTGGCTGTAAGTCAAAGGATGTTTGATCTCCACTAGAGCATGTTGCTTAGTGAAAAGTGTCTCCGCTCAGTTGCTCTTCTCCAGTAAGTTGGACATCAAGCTACCTACTTAGTTTTGCCAGAATTCTGTCTGCCACCTACTTAGTCATGCCTGGATTCGGTATGCCTTGAACTCTCATAGGTCTTATCCATGCCATCCAACCCTTGTCAGTTCATTTAAATAATTGCCCTGCCATATCTGGAAAACAGTGTTCCCTTTCATTGATCATGTTCTGTAGTACTTGGGCTATAAAACTCATGAACACACTCACCCACACACAGGATAAACATGTACATATGATGCCCACTAGTGTGTGACATGCACACATATGATGAATGCACCGAACTCCATAATATCAGTAAAGTAGGGAATCCATGATGCTAGGAGGAGTCCGGCAAAGACCCCACACACCCATCAAACCGCCAAACACCAGTATGGTACTGATGTCTGACTCCCATCGTGTAAGGAACCTGCCATCCTGTAACTGGGCTATTTTTGGTTCCTTCATCTTCACAAACTTGGTTAAAATGTTAGAGTTGTCAAACTGGGAGTTAGGGTCCAGCATATAGATCAGCTGTCCCAGGTCAGGTGATTTGGCTACAATTTGGGTGAGAAGTTGTACCAGGAAATTCTGGTACACCCTCTCCTCTTCTTCTCCCTGTCCTCATCATCACTCATGTGGGTGTGCCTGGAGCACAAAGAAGGTAAAATGGAATAAGCCTCCTCCTTAGTGGAAAACCTTGTCAATCCTTAATTTGACCTGACTCTCTGAGGGAATGCAGCACATTTTTTCCTACTAGGTCTCCTCATTCATTGGTTCACTCATTTTTCCAAGGAATGATTGAATTCATCCATTCTTCCTTGTCTCTCTCTCTTCTTTCTTCCCTTCTTCCATTTCCCCCTTGATTGTAGAAATTTGAGCAGCAGGGCTGCATCCCCATGGGGCTGCCTTGTAAGGTTATGCTCCGAAATAACAACACAAAACTATTCATTTAAACACTGCCTGCTCCATTATTTTAGGCCTCTTAACCCATGTCTAATAATGTATGTTGCAGCACGAGGTGCGCTTACAAGGAAAGATTTAGCATGTCTGACCTGGTGGCTGGCTGTATCGCCATCTGCCTCAGAGTGCAGAGCTACCATTTCTGCCCATGGGAGAGGTGCATGGCATCTCTAAGCTCAATTCCTATTCCTCCCAGCATTCTCTTATGTTTATTCCACCCACCTATGTTCTAACCTTTCAGGCCAAACAGTTTCTTTATTTAATTAACCAATGACCTAGCCTCCATCATTACTCCTTTTTCTGTTTAAACAAGAACGGAATCTTTAACTTTAACATAGCAAAATTACATATAACAAAACAGTTATCAAGCAAGAATTACAGTTACAATATTTACATCTATTTTATCTTTTATCATAACAATGGAAAACTATAACTATCTATCTATTCTTCAACTCCATCAGAGACTCCAGAATAATACAGTATTACCTAAGCAAACAAAAAGTAAGCCATTTTCAAACTCTAGAAATGACAGAGACTTCTCGCTGCCTGGACAGTCACCCAAAGTTCCTCTGTACCGTTGGGGTTTCCACCCTCAGCCTACAGGCCCATAGTTTCCAGCAGACATTTCCATGAAGCAGGAAATTTCAAAGGCAGTCACTATCTGCTTGTCTTGAAGAATGTTTTGCTGACCCTTTCCTGAATCAGGAACACGAAAAGATCATCTCACTTTTAGGCAGGTTCAGTAGTCCTCTCTCTGAGTGTTTTCTGTGTTCAGTTTATGCAACAATCCAGGCAAGAGCAGTTTCTTCCCCAAATGGCTATCAAACTCCATGAGGATCCTCTTTGATGCCCATCTTCTTCCTGAAGTAGATATGTGCTGCGAAGAGTAGAGTGTCTCACTGTCATGAAAAACCCTAAGGTACTAAAACATTAAATAGCCTATTTTGTAGTCTAGAGAGATATGAATAATGCCTATCTAACTGAATATATATAACTATGTAGCTAGAAAATCTAACTAACGTGACTACAAACTTGACTATTATTAATGATTATCCATTAACAAACTATATACATCATATTTTTAAATGAACTACACAATCACAATACCTTAATTAAGATGAAAAATGCATATACATATAACAAAATTGACCTAAAATCTCTATCAGTAAAGCAAAATCTATACTAATGCAAATATTCATATCTATATCACATCCCACTTTAAATGTAAAAGAATGTTTATAAGCCATATTTGGGAACGTGGGTGCATTTTTTTCTCTCCAAAATGCTTCCTGCTGAATGGTGGCATCATTATTGAGTTATCTCAGTTGGCAGTTGAGTGAAGCAATTTTTTAAAGGTGTTCACAGCAACCTTTAAGTAGGGCGTGGTCCATCCTACCATATTAGGATAGAGGCATCCACAGACTATCACCCTCTGTGAAAACAAAATAGAAACTCCTTTCCAAAGCATCATGTCCTTAGATCCAAATTTCAAAGTCAAAGCATTTTCAAAATATCTATGTTGGATTATTTCAGCAGCTTTTATAAAGAAACATCTTTTAGCAGCTATTGCTACTGCCTCAAAATTCAAATGATTCAAAAAGAGCATAATAGCATACAATATCAAAATTCGCTGTGAATTTTCCATCTTTGTGCGCTTCAATTTAACCTCTATTTTGTTTACTTTTCCTTTTTATTTTTTGCCTTTTGAGACAGGTTCTCTTTATCTTTGACCTGGAATAACTCTGTATACCTGTCTGTCCTTGAAGTCTCAGAGATCTGCCTCTCTCTGCCGTTCAGGCATTGGGATTAAAGGTGTATGCTACTACACATTGAACTCACAAAGATCTGTTTGTCTCTGCCTTCAAGGCACTGGGATTAAAGGCGCGTGCTACCTCACCTTGAAGGGACCGAGGTCAATCTCCCTCTGCCTCCCATGTGTTGGGTTTACAGGTGTGTACTACCACACCCAACAACTCTCTTCCTTTTTTTAACTTTAAGAACTTCAAATTTTAGCCTGCACATATTTTTAACACACTGTAAATCATTTATAAATTTCCTTGGTCTTTGATTCTCTCTTTACTCTATTTCTCCCTCTGTTTTTCTGACCACATGAGTCTTTCATTTACCAAGCAATCTCAGTAGGACTAAAGCCGTGGCTTTGCTGGCCAGATGTAGCCCATTCCTTAGCTTTCTGCCATTCCAAACTTGTGGCTGAGGTACCGAACAGAGCCACATTCAGTGCCACAAGTCGACAGTGTTTCAAGGTCCTTGCCATCAAAGAGGCTGCAACAGACAACACTCAAGCCCTCTTTCTGTAGCTGGCCCTCCTTCCTCAAACAGTCAGAGTTTGCCCAGGCAGGATGGCCCAGAAAGCCGGCATTTTAAAACAACACAGTTTTTTTCCCTGCTACTGCTGAAAACATACAAGCATTCAGTTGGCTTTTATCAACACCATTTAAATGTTTTGTGGCAGGACCTCTTAAGGGCTGCAGGGTTTTGCAGCTGAAGCTGAGTCAGCAAGCCTCTTTTAGATGAGAGCCCTTGCTTTCTTCTAGCAAGCACAGCAGACCGAGAAATCGCTGCTACCAAGAAAACATGCTTTACTCTTTCCCAAGCTTTCTCAGGCTTTCAGTGGATTCAGTTGTCCACAAGGCTGCAAGCCATTCTGTAGTTATTTGAGCAGCGAGGCTGTGTCACCAGCACCACGGCCGCATGAAGGTTATGCCTGAAATAAATACACAAAAACTGTATTCTTTTAAACACTGCTGGCCCATTAGATTCAGCATTTTAACCCATTTCTAATAATCAGTGTAGTATAACGAGGTGCACTTACCAGGAAAAATTCAGCATGTCTGACATGGTGGCTGGCTGCATCGACATCTGCCTCAGAGAGCAGAGCTATGGCATCTGCCGGGGAGAGGGGAGCATGGCTTCTCTGAGCTCACTACCTCTTCCTCCCGGCATTCTATTTTGTTTACGCCACCTACCTATGTTCTAACCTATCAGCTGAAACGGATTCTTTCTTTAATTAATCAATAAACTTCTTCTGTCACTTTATCCTTTCAACAGCTTGCCCATATAAACCTCCCATGTGTCTTCTGTTGTATAATCTTTCATTTGTAAAGAACTTGCACTCTCAGGGGAGGATTTTTCTGACATCTCTTTGGATGGAGATCATATGAGGAAGATCAGATGAGCAACCATGACAACTCTAATTCTGTAGAGTTAGGTGGACCATAGATTGATGGCTGACATTCCTGTGCTATGCATCAGATGCCCCTGAACTCTGGCCCTGTTGACAGACAGGCAGACATCAAGTTGGTCACACATACTTAACTCATTCAGGTTCACAGATACTGTAAATGGAGTTTTAATTCTTCTCCTAAACTAATAAAAAAAACAAGATTAGGAGAAGAGAAGAGCCTGAAGTAAGGCCTCAAAATGGGTCATTTTGCAAAGGAAAGGTTACCTGCCTCCATGTATGCTGTCTCCCTTTCTTAGTCAAATCCATCCTTCCAGTGTCTAGCTACCAGCTAACCATAGGATTGAACCCAACTGCCTTTGATTTCTGAAATAAGTGCTGTCCCCTTAAGGTCTCATAACAGCACAGGAAGGTTTGTAAGACTGTCCCAGCAACAATTTAAAGCAATTCTAGGACACCAAAGATGCAGCAAATTTGGTTAATTGGTAATATAGATCGTTCTGTTGTGACACAATAATTTAGAATTAAAAAAAAAAACAGATGGGTGTACTCACGATGAATTTACGTGATATGGCACACACAGGCTTCTGGTTCTGAATACTTCATGCTCGGTGGGTTTTGGAGATTGTCGTAACCCTGAACCTAGCTGGAGGCTTTGGGGCCTTGAAAGGACAAGACTAAATATTTCAGGACATCCTTGTACTTGGTCCCCACTGTTTACTGATTTCCTTACAGAGAATGAGCAGCCATCTACTCCTGCTGTCATGCCTTCCCCACATGAACAGAGAGAAGACCCTATACACACAGGTCACTTTTATCACATGTGAAGGCATAAGTCACAAACAAACTCCCACAGCCGTTTAGAATTGTGATTAATAGAATGATTAGTTCTTGAAAAAGGAAAAACTTAGAGATCACAATCCCTTACAAATGCCCTCTGCAGGATCAGAAAAGGAGCCTAGTAGCCAGAAGGGAAGCTCAAGCAAGAGATCAAGCTGAAGGTAGAAGTTGCTTTGTAAAAGAGAGAGAGACCACAACTCAATGGGCTGGTATCTCAGTGGCTATTCAGGAAACATCACAGAGAAAGGATCTGCTTCATGCATGAGAGTCACCGATGATTTCCCTTTAAGAAAAAAACCCATCAAAACTCCCAATAACATCATCAGCATTCAACAACATGTCTATGATTTCTTTGCCTTGCCTTTGATTGTGCAGTAAATGATGCTGATAGTTAATCTGTGCAATTAATGCAAATTTCCTTGTAACTGACTAGACAGAATTGACAGGTTATCTTAAACACAGCAGGGAGTCACTCTACGATGGAACTGGTTCATCATCACCTGTGTGACAGTGACATAATTAAGATCTTTCCTTTGTCTATAAATCTCATTATGTTCAACATGATATGTTGTCATACAGATTTCTTAGGGTTTTGTCCCACTGGTGGTTTCCTTGGTATGCTTACATAATTTTTGCCAGATCCAATCAGTTTTGCCATGCACTCTCAGCTCCACGTCATTGTGTTCCCCTTATGTTCCAGTCCAGGCATTTTAGACCTCTTGTAACTGTTGTAAGAGTATCTCATGTTCCACCTAAATGATTTAGGATTTTATTTAGGCTGGGTTTTATCTTCCATCACTGAGTTCATTGACTTTCCTTGGGCGTAATTCCTGGGACACTGAGCCTAACTCCTGGGGGATTCCTCCAGTTATTTCTCCTTGCTGAGACAGTTTACACTCTCACTATTACTGTGAGAGTGTTTCTGTAGCAAATATTCTTCTCAAGATGAGAAGAAACTTCAATATTACAATCCATTTGTTATTGTGATTTAAATACACAGACACAAAACACACAAGTTAATGCACATACACTGACGATATCTCAATTTATGGGGCCATTCTGGGGAAGTCAAGATCGATATCTCTCGAGTGGTTCTCAGAAGGCCATAGGGTGACCCTCTCTAGGTACTTAAGCAGGGAGGAGAAGTTGACCGCACTGTGACATGTCCCTAGGAACTATGTGTGCCTTGTCCCATAGTCAGACTGATGACTGACTATCTTGAAAACCACCATGGAACTTTTGTTTGGCAAATGATGGAGATCAAGTCAGGGTCAAAATCAGAAAACTAGATGGAGCTTCCAAGCTCCAGTGGAAGAGCAGATGGATGGAGAAAAAGAGCAAGGATGTCAGGAATATAAGGGCTTGGTCCACACTATGAGACACTGTGCCTGAACTAAGGGGATTTCAACTAATTCAGTGACCTGGGAATGAAAGAACATGGGATCAAACTGGAAGCTGTGAATGTGGCTGACAATTGGGGCAGACGGAGAAGCCAAAGATAATGGCACTTGCAATTGTCTGCATATCATACACTGGCTTTTTGTGATCATATTTTTTGTGGATGCATACCTTGCTAAATCTGGATGGATGAAGGGTGGGCTTGGACTTCCCACAGCTCAAAGTACCCTGCCCTCTATTTGGACTGGTGTTTGAGTGGAGAGGTTTATTTGCGGAGCAAGAAGAATGTGGGAGGAGGAAGAGAAGTGGAACGTTTGATAATTATTATTATGAAGTAATGGAAAAATCAATAGAAAATAACCAATGAGGACATTGGAGCTAGGAAAAAAAACATTCATGTGAGTGGTTGACTCAGACCAAAAATTATTTTACAGAAAAAAAACCACATAAAGGGGTTGAGTTACTTGGAAAATATGACTCAAGTAATTGGGAAGAAGATTGGGGTTTTTATTTTGGGTCTTCATGGGGCTGTATGAGCAGCATTTTAGGACCTGTATGCTGGACATTTCTGGGGATTAGTAGGGAAGAAACCTGGCTAGGAGGAGTGTTATGACATAAGTAGAGCCTTGATGATGTCACAAAGCTTTGGTTGGGGGGGCAACTCTGTTCCACATGAAACACTAGTCTTCTGTGAAGGTGGGCTTACTATCTTCACGGTGTCTGAGGAGGTCAGTTTAGCTCTTGGGCTCCACAACTGTTCAACCGAATTTCCAGAAGTTGGAATCTAGAAAGCCAAGATATTTTCTTTTGGTAAATATGTTTAGGAAGCAACTAGGACCTCTGTAGTCAAAGAAAGGTTTCTTTCAAATCTGCTCTGGGTCCAAAATTTATGTCGTTAACAGCTCCTATATTTGGTAGCTGGGGGACGGTTAATGTCGGGTATTCTCCCCACTCTATCTTTGCTAAAAATGTCAATTCCTCAGTCCACTTAAATGGCAAAGATCCTCTTTGTCCATATGTGTTTTTAAAGATAATTATTTCTAATAGGTGCTGTTGCACAGATTAATGTTTCTTTCTTTTGGCAGTTTGACTCACAGTACTCACTTCTGTAATGAAGATACAGAATATCTTCATGTATTCAACCTGGATCTGGATCAGGAGACACAATAGAGAGAGCCAGTGGACTGGAGTGCCATGACCTTGGGCAGGTGGTTATAGATCAGACAACTAACCAGTAGCTTGAGTGGTAAGGAGAGGAGTGGCAGTTCTTTGAATTCTTTGCCATCTGTTCAGATATTTCTTCCTCACTTTAGGTATAGGCATAGCTTCCTCTCTCATTGATATAGTAAGTCAGGAAGTAGGTTTCTCAGTAGAGGTCAATTGCATTTTGCAGCAGGAATATGTCTCTGATACACATATACTGAGCTGTAGACAAGAGTTTGATAATTTTCCTATCAATTTCTTAAGAACATATTCCATTTAGGTATCCAAATGTATTCAGCCCTGCCTTTTTCACCTGCTCCAAAGTTATTCCTAAAAAGAGCCTTGACCTCACTTCCTCACCTTCTTATCCTTGCAGGCACTTATGGTGGTGGAAACCACTTTGTGTCTGATTTAAACTGAAGAGTTCTTCCTATGCAGTAATTGGCAGCTATGAAGCCCAAGCACAGAAACAGATCCAAGAGACAGTGGAACAGGAGTGCTGTGGCCTATCTCAGAAAGTCTCCCGCCATGATGAAGATGCCTCTTAGTATGAGTGGCATGCCACATCTCCAGAAGAAGAACGGGCCATCGCTCCAGAAGCAGAAACTTAGTAAGCCTTTTGAGGCCCTGGAGAATATTGTTGGCCGCAGAATTTCTCATGGCTGGAAGGAAGCCAATGAACCAGTCACCCATTGGAAAGCCATCATTCTAGATCAACTGCCAACATATCCCTCTCTCTATTTGTTGAAATATGATGGGATTGATTGTGTCTATGGCTTGGAGCTTCATAGTGATGAAAGGATTTTAAACCTGAAGATCCTGCCTAATAATGTGCCATTTCCTCAGGTGACAGACACTCATCTCTCAAACACCATAGTTGGCAGAGCAGTGAAACATACATTCTTGGGCACAAATGGCTCTAAGAATGACTGGATCGGGATGGTCCTAGAAGAGGTACCAATCATGAAGACCTGGTTTAATATTACCTACAAGAAAGATCCGGTCTTGTACATTTACCACCTCCTGGATGACTACCTGGAAGGCAACCTCCACATCATGCCAGGCTCTAAGGAAGAGTGGAGTGGCGTGTTCCCAGATGAGGTGCAGACCATAACGACCTGTTTCTACATTGTCAACGAGAATGATCCGGTCCTGTACCTTTACCACCATCATGATGATTCCATTGAAGGCAACCTCCACATCACGCCTGAATGTCCTCCAGTAGAGGGGACTTTGGAATTAGGCAGGGATTCCTTGGAGGGCAAAAGAGTGCAGTACAACAAAAAAGATGGAACCCAAGAGATAGGTAAAATTATTTGCCAAGTTCCCAACAAACCTTCTGTGTATTTCATCAAGTTTGATAATGACTTCCATATCTATGTCTATGATTTGGTGAAGATCTGTTAAAGTGAAATTCTCAAATTTTGAGGGGCAGACTTAATTCTCTCTTTGGGAATGTGTTTTTTTTTCAGAGATACCTCAGGTCTTCTATGAATCCTGGTATCTTTTCCAATGGATTATTCTTTCTCAAAGAATAAAAATTTGTTAACATGTCGTGTTATTTGGTCAATGATGGATTGTGTTTGGTGGATGGGGCATCACAGAAATACATGCCTCAAAACAAAGCAGGATTTATGGTCTTTTCCCTTGGAGAGTAAAAGACTGGGGATGCGTGGTGTGGTAAAGGACAAGATGGCTGTCAAGGAAGCAGTGGAGAGGGGACAAAAAGTTGTATGATCTCGGGGCGGTATGAAGCTTGAGGGAAAACCATGTCAAATGGAAAGATGTGACCGATATCAGCGTGAGGTATTGGGACTTAAGAGGATAAAGAGTAGATTAATCAGGAAGGGACACAAATGTCTACTCAAAATCAGAGAAATTTAGGTTTCATTTGATGAATTGTTTAATTCGTACTGGCTGTAAGTCAAAGGATGTATGATCTCCACTAGAGCATGTTGCTTAGTGAAAAGTGTCTCCGCTCAGTTGCTCTTCTCCAGTAAGTTGGACATCAAGCTACCTACTTAGTTTTGCCTGAATTCTGTCTGCCACCTACTTTGTCATGCCTGGATTCGGTATGCCTTGAACTCTCATAGGTCTTATCCATGCCATCCAACCCTTGTCAGTTCATTTAAATAATTGCCCTGCCATATCTGGAAAACAGTGTTCCCTTTCATTGATCATGTTCTGTAGTACTTGGGCTATAAAACTCATGAACACACTCACCCACACACAGGATAAACATGTACATATGATGCCCACTAGTGTGTGACATGCACACATATGATGAATGCACCGAACTCCATAATATCAGTAAAGTAGGGAATCCATGATGCTAGGTGGTGTCTGGCAAAGACCCCACACACCCATCAAACTGCCAAATACCAGTATGGTACTGAGGTCTGACTCCCATCCTGTAAGGAACCTGCCATCCTGTAACTGGGCTATTTTTGGTTCCTTCATCTTCACAAACTTGGTTAAAATGTTAGAGTTGTCAAACTGGGAGTTAGGGTCCAGCATGTAGATCAGCTGTCCCAGGTCAGGTGATTTGGCTACAATTTGGGTGAGAAATTGTACCAGGGAATTCTGGTACACCCTCTCCTCTTCTTCTCCCTGTCCTCATCATCACTCTTGTGGGTGGTCCTGGAGCACAAAGAAGGTAAAATGGAATAAGCCTCCTCCTTAGTGGAAAACCTTGTCAATCCTTAATTTGACCTGACTCTCTGAGGGAATGCAGCACATTTTTTCCTACTAGGTCTCCTCATTCATTGGTTCACTCATTTTTCCAATGAATGATTGAATTCATCCATTCTTCCTTGTCTCTCTCTCTTCTTTCTTCCCTTCTTAAATTTCCCCCTTGATTGTAGAAATTTGAGCAGCAGGGCTGCATCCCCATGGGGCCGCCTTGTAAGGTTATGCTCCGAAATAACAACACAAAACTATTCATTTCAACACTGCCTGCCCCATTATTTTCAGCCTCTTAACCCATGTCTAATAATGTATGTTGCAGCACGACGTGCGCTTAGAAGGAAAGATTTAGCATGTCTGACCTGGTTGCTGGCTGTATCGCCATCTGCCTCAGAGTGCAGAGCTACCATTTCTGCCCATGGGAGAGGTGCATGGCATCTCTAAGCTCAATTCCTATTCCTCCCAGCATTCTCTTATGTTTATTCCACCCACCTATGTTCTAACCTTGCAGGCCAAACAGTTTCTTTATTTAATTAACCAATGACCTATACTCCATCATTACTCCTTTTTCTGTTTAAACAAGAACGGAATCTTTAACTTTAACATAGCAAAATTACATATAACAAAACAGTTATCAAGCAAGAATTACAGTTACAATATTTATATCTATTTTATCTTTTATCATAACAATGGAAAACTATAACTATCTATCTATTCTTCAACTCCATCAGAGACTTCAGAATAATACCGTGTTACCTAAGCAAACAAAAAGTAAGCCATTTTCAAACTCTAGAAATGACAGAGACATCTCGCTGCCTGAACAGTCACCCAAAGTTGCTCTGTACCGTTGGTGTTTCCATCCTCAGCCTACAGGCCCATAGTTTCCAGCAGACATTTCCATGAAGCAGGAAATTTCAAAGGCATTCACTATCTGCTTGTCTTGAATAATGTTTTGCTGACCCTTTCCTGAATCAGGAACACGAAAAAATCATCTCACCTTTAGGCAAGTTCAGTAGTCCTCTCTCTGAATGTTTTCTGTGTACAGTTTATGCAACAATCCAGGCAAGAGCAGTTTCTTCCCCAAATGGCTATCAAACTCCATAAGGATCCTCTTTGATGCCCATCTTCTTCCTGAAGTAGATATGTGCTGCCAAGAGTAGAGTGTCTCACTGTCATGAAAAACCCTAAGGTACTAAAACATTAAATAGCCTATTTTGTAGTCTAGAGAGATATGAATAATGCCTATCTAACTGAAATATATATATCTATGTAGCTAGAAAATCTAACTAACATGACTACAAACTTGACTATTATTAATGATTATCCATTAATAACCTATATACATTATATCTTTAAATGAACTACACAATCACAATACCTTAATTAAGATCAAAAATGCATATACATATAACAAAATTGACCTAAAATCTCTATCAGTAATGCAAAATCTATACTAATGCAAATATTCATATCTATATCACATCCCACTTTAAATGTAAAAGAACGTTTATAAGCCATATTTGGGAACGTGGGTGCAGTTTTTTCTCTCCAAAATGCTTCCTGCTGAATGGTGGCATCATTATTGAGTTATCTCAGTTGGCAGTTGAGTGAAGCAATTTTTTAAAGGTGTTCACAGCAACCTTTAAGTAGGGCGTGGTCCATCCTACCATATTAGGATAGAGGCATCCACAGACTATCACCCTCTGTGAAAACAAAATAGAAACTCCTTTCCAAAGCATCATGTCCTTAGATCCAAATTTCAAAGTCAAGGCATTTTCAAAATATCTATGTTGGATTATTGCAGCAGCTTTTATAAAGAAACATCTTTTAGCAGCTATTGCTACTGCCTCAAAATTCAAATGATTCAAAAAAAGCATAATAGCATACAATATCAAAATTCGCTGTGAATTTTCCATCTTTGTGCGCTTCAATTTAACCTCTATTTTGTTTATTTTTCCTTTTTATTTTTTGCCTTTTGAGACAGGTTCTCTGTATCTTTGACCTGGAATAACTCTGTATACCTGTCTGTCCTTGAAGTCTCAGAGATCCGCCTCTCTCTGCCTTTCAGGCATTGGGATTAAAGGTGTATGCTACTACACATTGAACTCACAAAGATCTGTTTGTCTCTGCCTTCAAGGCACTGGGATTAAAGGCATGTGCTACCTCACCTTGAAGGTACAGAGGTCAATCTCCCTCTGCCTCCCATGTGTTGGGTTTACAGGTGTGTACTACCACACCCAACAACTCTCTTCCTTTTTTTAACGTTAAGAACTTCAAATTTTAGCCTGCACATATTTTTAACACACTGTAAATCATTTAAAAATTTTCTTTGTCTTTGAATCTCTCTTTACTCTATTTCTCTCTCTGTTTTTCTGACCACATGAGTCTTTCATTTACCAAGCAATCTCAGTAGGACTAAAGCCGTGGCTTTGCTGGCCAGATGTAGCCCATTCCTTAGCTTTCTGCCATTCCAACCTTGTGGCTGAGGTACCGAACAGAGCCGCATTCAGTGCCACAAGTCTCCAGTGTTTCAAGGTCCTTGCCATCAAAGAGGCTGCAACAGACAACACTCAAGCCCTCTTTCTGTAGCTGGCCCTCCTTCATCAAACAGTCAGAGTTTGCCCAGGCAGGATGGCCCAGAAAGCCGGCATTTTAAAACAACACAGTTTTTTTTTCCCTGCTACTGCTGAAAACATACAAGCATTCAGTTGGCTTTTATCAACAACATTTAACTGTTTTGTGGCAGGACCTCTTAAGGGCTGCAGGGTTTTGCAGCTGAAGCTGAGTCAGCAAGCCTCTTTTAGATGAGAGCCCTTGCTTTCTTCTAGCAAGCAGAGCAGACCGAGAAATCGCTGCTACCAAGAAAACATGCTTTACACTTTCCCAAGCTTTCTCAGGCTTTCAGTGGATTCAGTTGTCCACAAGGCTTCAAGCCATTCTGTAGTTATTTGAGCAGCGAGGCTGTGTCCCCAGCACCACGGCTGCATGAAGTTTATGCCTGAAATAAATACACAAAATCTGTATTATTTTAAACACTGCTGGCCCATTAGATTCAGCATTTTTAACACATTTCTAATAATCAGTGTAGTATAACGAGGTGCACTTACCAGGAAAAATTCAGCATGTCTGACATGGTGGCTGGCTGCATCGACATCTGCCTCAGAGAGCAGAGCTATGGCATCTGCCAGGGAGAGGGGAGCATGGCTTCTCTGAGCTCACTACCTCTTCCTCCTGGCATTCTATTTTGTTTACTCCACCTACCTATGTTCTAACCTATCAGCTGATGCGGATTCTTTCTTTAATTAATCAATAAACTTCTTCTGTCACTTTATCCTTTCAACAGCTTGCCCATAGAAATCTCCCATGTGTCTTCTGTTATATAATCTTTCATTTGTAAAGAACTTGCACTCTCAGGGGAGGATTTTTCTGACATCTCTGTGGATGGAGATCATATGAGGAAGATCAGATGAGCAACCATGACAACTCTAATGCTGTAGAGTTAGGTGGACCAGAGATTGATGGCTGACATTCCTGTGCTATGCATCAGATGCCCCTGAACTCTGGCCCTGTTGACAGACAGGCAGACATCAAGTTGGTCACATATACTTAACTCATTCGGGTTCACAGATACTGTAAATGGAGTTTTAATTCTTCTCCTAAACTAATAAAAAAACCAAGATTAGGAGAAGAGAAGAGCCTGAAGTAAGGCCTCAAAATGGGTCATTTTGCAAAGGAAAGGTTACCTGCCTCCATGTATGCTGTCTCCCTTTCTTAGTCAAATCCATCCTTCCAGTGTCTAGCTAACAGCTAACCATAGGATTGAACCCAACTGCCTTTGATTTCTGAAATAAGTGCTGTCCCCTTAAGGTCTCATAACAGCACAGGAAGGTTTGTAAGACTGTCCCAGCAACAATTTAAAGCAATTCTAGGACACCAAAGATGCAGCAAATTTGGTTAATTGGTAATATAGATTGTTCTGATGGGACAAAATAATTTAGAATTAAAAAAAAAAACAGATTGGTGTACTCACGATGAATTTATGTGATATGGCACACACAGGCTTCTGGTTCTGAATACTTCATGCTCGGAGGGTTTTGGAGATTGTCGTGACCCTGAACCTAGCTGGAGGCTTTGGGTCCTTGAAAGGACAAGACTTAATATTTCAGGACATCCTTGTACTTGGTCCCCACTGTTTATAGATTTCCTTACAGAGAATGAGCAGCCATCTACTCCTGCTGCCATGCCTTCCCCACATGAACAGAGAGAAGACCCTATACACATAGGTCGCTTGTATCACATGTGAAGGCATAAGTCACAAACAAACTCCCACAGCAGTTTAGAATTGTGATTAATAGAATGATAAGTTCTTGAATGGGGAAAAACTTAGAGATCACAATCCCTGACAAAAGCCCTCTGCAGGATCAGAAAAGGAGCCTAGTAGCCGGAAGGGAAGCTCAAGCAAGAGATCAAGCTGAAGGTAGAAGGTGCTTTTTAAAAGAGAGAGAGACCACAACTCAATGGGCTGGTATCTCAGTGGCTATTCAGGTAACATCACAGAGAAAGGATCTGCTTCAAGCATGAGAGTCACCGATGATTTCCCTTTAAGAAAAAAACCCATCAAAACTCCCAATAACATAATCAGCATTCAACAACATGTCTATGATTTCTTTGCCTTGCCTTTGATTGTGCAGTAAATGATGCTGATAGTTAATCTGTGCAATTAATGCAAATTTCCTTGTAACCGACTAGACAGAATTGACAGGTTATCTTAAACACAGCAGGGAGTCACTCTCCGATGGAACTGGTTCATCATCACCTGTGTGACAGTGACATAATTAAGATCTTTCCTTTGTCTATAAATCTCATTATGTTCAACATGATATGTTGTCATACAGATTTCTTAGGGTTTTGTCCCACTGGTGGTTTCCTTGGTATGCTTACATAATTTTTGCCAGATCCAATCAGTTTTGCCATGCACTCTCAGCTCCACGTCATTGTGTTCCCCTTATGTTCCAGTCCAGGCATTTTAGACCTCTTGTAACTGTTGTAAGAGTATCTCATGTTCCACCTAAATGATTTAGGGTTTTATTTAGGCTGGGTTTTATCTTCCATCACTGAGTTCATTGACTTTAGTTGGGTGTAATTCCTGGGACACTGAGCCTAACTCCTGGGGGATTCCTCCAGTTATTTCTCCTTTCGTAGATAGTTTACACTCTCACTATTACTGTGAGAGTGTTTCTGTAGCAAATATTCTTCTCAAGATGAGAAGAAACTTCAATATTACAATCCATTTGTTATTGTGATTTAAATACACACACACAAACACACACAAGTTAATGCACATACACTGATGATATCTCAATTTATGGGGCCATTCTGGGGATGTCAAGATCGATATCTCTCGAGTGGTTCTCAGAAGGCCATAGGGTGACCCTCTCTAGGTACTTAAGCATGGAGGAGAAGTGGACCGCACTGTGACATGTCCCTAGGAACTATGTGTGCCTTGTCCCATAGTCAGACTGATGACTGACTATCTTGAAAACCACCATGGAACTTTTGTTTGGCAAATGATGGAGATCAAGTCAGGGTCAAAATCAGAAAACTAGATGGAGCTTCCAAGCTCCAGTGGAAGAGCAGATGGATGGAGAAAAAGAGCAAGGATGTCAGGAATATAAGGGCTTGGTCCACACTATGAGACACTGTGCCTGAACTAAGGGGATTTCAACTAATCCAGTGACCTGGGAATGAAAGAACATGGGATCAAACTGGAACATCTGAATGTGGCTGACAATTGGGGCAGACGGAGAAGCCAAAGATAATGGCACTTGCAATTGTCTGCATATCATACACTGGCTTTTTGTGATCATATTTTTTGTGGATGCATACCTTGCTAAATCTGGATGGATGAAGGGTGGGCTTGGACTTCCCACAGCTCAAAGTACCCTGCCCTCTATTTGGACTGGTGTTTGAGTGGGAGGTTTATTTGCGGAGCAAGAAGAATGTGGGAGGAGGAAGAGAAGTGGAAAGTTTGATAATTATTATTATGAAGTAATGGAAAAATCAATAGAAAATAACCACTGAGGACATTGGAGCTAGGAAAAAAAAACATTCATGTGAGTTGTTGACTCAGACCAAAAATTATTTTACAGAAAAAAAAACACATAAAAAGGTTGATTTACTTGGAAAATATGACTCAAGTAATTGGGAAGAAGATTGGGGTTTTTATTTTGGGTCTTCATGGGGCTGTATGAGCAGCATTTTAGGACCTGTATGCTGCATATTTCTGGGGGTTAGTAGGGAAGAAACCTGGCTAGGAGGAGTTTTATGACATAAGTAGAGCCTTGATGATGTCACAAAGCTTTGGTTGGGGGTGGCAACTCAGTTCCACATGAAGCACTAGTCTTCTGTGAAGGTGTGCTTACTATCTTCACGGTGGCTGAGGAGGTCAGTTCAGCTCTTGGGTTCCACAACAGTTCAACCGAATTTCCAGAAGTTGGAATCTAGAGAGCCAAGATATTTTCTTTTGGTAAATATGTTTAGGAAGCAACTAGGACCTCTGTAGTCAAAGAAAGGTTTCTTTCAAATCTGCTCTGGGTCCAAAATTTATGTCGTTAACAGCTCCTATATTTGATAGCTGGGGGACGGTTAATGTCGGGTATTCTCCCCACTCTATCTTTGCTAAACATGTCCAATTCCTCAGTCCACTTAAATGACAAAGATCCCCTTTGTCCATATGTGTTTTAAAAGATAATTATTTCCAATAGGTGCTGTTGCACAGATTAATGTTTCTTTCTTTTGGCAGTTTGACTCACAGTACTCACTTCTCTAATGAAGATACAGAATATCTTTATGTAATCAACCTGGATCTGGATCAGGAGACACAATAGAGAGAGCCAGTGTACTGGAGTGCCATGACCTTGGGCAGGTGGTTATAGATCAGCCAACTAACCAGTAGTTTGAGTGGTAAGGAGAGGAGTGGCTGTTCTTTGAATTCTTTGCCATCTGTTCAGATATTTCTTTCTCACTTTAGATATAGGCATAGCTTCGTCTCTCATTGATATAGTAAGTCAGGAAGTAGGTGTCTAGGTAGAGGTCAATTGCATTTTGCAGCAGGAATATGTCTCTTATACACATATACTGAGCTGTAGACAAGAGTTTGATAATTTTCCTATTAATTTCTTAAGAACATATTCCATTTAGGTATCCAAATCTATTCAGCCCTGCCTTTTTCACCTGCTCCAAAGTTATTCCTAAAAAGAGCCTTGACCTCACATCCTCACCTTCTTATCCTTGCAGGCACTTATGGTGGAGGAAACCACTTTGTGTCTGATTTAAACTGAAGAGTTCTTCCTATGCAGTAATTGGCAGCTATGAAGCCCAAGCACAGAAACAGAGCCAAGAGACAGTGGAACAGGAGTGCTGTGGCCTATCTCAGAAAGTCTCCCACCATGATGAAGATGCCTCTTAGTATGAGTGGCATGCCACATCTCCAGAAGAAGAATGGGCCATCGCTCCAGAAGCAAAAACTTAGTAAGCCTTTTGAGGCCCTGGAGAATATTGTTGGCCGCAGAATTTCTCATGGCTGGAAGGAAGCCAATGAACCAGTCACCCATTGGAAAGCCATCATTCTAGATCAACTGCCAACATATCCCTCTCTCTATTTGTTGAAATATGATGGGATTGATTGTGTCTATGGCTTGGAGCTTCATAGTGATGAAAGGATTTTAAACCTGAAGATCCTGCCTAATAATGTGCCATTTCCTCAGGTGACAGACACTCATCTCTCAAACACCATAGTTGGCAGAGCAGTGAAACATACATTCATGGGCACAAATGGCTCTAAGAATGACTGGAACGGGATGGTCCTAGAAGAGGTGCCAATCATGAAGACCTGGTTTTATATTACCTACAAGAAAGATCCGGTCTTGTACATTTACCACCTCCTGGATGACTACCTGGAAGGCAACCTCCACATCATGCCAGGCTCTAAGGAAGAGTGGAGTGGCATGGTCCCAGATGAGGTGCAGGCCATAAAGACCTGTTTCTACATTGTCAACGAGAATGATCCGGTCCTGTACCTTTACCACCATCATGATGATTCCATTGAAGGCAACCTCCACATCACGCCTGAATGTCCTCCAGTAGAGGTGACTTTGGAATTAGGCAGGGATTCCTTGGAGGGCAAAAGAGTGCAGTACAACAAAAAAGATGGAACCCAAGAGATAGGTAAAATTATTTGCCAAGTTCCCAACAAACCTTCTGTGTATTTCATCAAGTTTGATAATGACTTCCATATCTATGTCTATGATTTGGTGTAGATCTGTTAAAGTGAAATTCTCAAATTTTGAGGGGCAGACTTAATTCTCTCTTTGGGAATGTGTTTTTTCAGAGATACCTCAGGTCTTCTATGAATCCTGGTATCTTTTCCAATGGATTATTCTTTCTCAAAGAATAAAAAATTTGTTAACATGTTGTGTTATTTGGTCAATGATGGATTGTGTTTGGTGGATGGGGCATCACAGAAATACATGCCTCAAAACAAAGCAGGATTTATGGTCTTTTCCCCTTGGAGAGTACAGGACTGGGGATGCATGGTGTGGTAAAGGACAAGATGGCTGTCAAGGAAGCAGTGGAGAGGGGACAAAAAGTTGTATGATCTCGGGGCGGTATGACGCTTGAGGGAAAACCATGTCAAATGGAAAGATGTGACCGATATCAGCGTGAGGTATTGGGACTTAAGAGGATAAAGAGTAGATTAATCAGGAAGGGACACAAATGTCTACTCAAAATCAGAGAAAATTAAGTTTCATTTGATGAATGGTTTAATTCGTACTGGCTGTAAGTCAAAGGATGTTTGATCTCCACTAGAGCATGTTGCTTAGTGAAAAGTGTCTCCGCTCAGTTGCTCTTCTCCAGTAAGTTGGACATCAAGGTACCTACTTAGTTTTGCCAGAATTCTGTCTGCCACCTACTTTGTCATGCCTGGATTCTGTATGCCTTGAACTCTCATAGGTCTTATCCATGCCATCCAACCCTTGTCAGTTCATTTAAATAATTGCCCTGCCATATCTGGAAAACAGTGTTCCCTTTCATTGATCATGTTCTGTAGTACTTGGGCTATAAAACTCATGAACACACTCACCCACACACAGGATAAACATGTACATATGATGCCCACTAGTGTGTGACATGCACACATATGATGAATGCACCCAACTCCATAATATCAGTAAAGTAGGGAATCCATGATGCTAGGTGGAGTCTGGCAAAGACCCCACACACCCATCAAACCGCCAAATACCAGTATGGTACTGATGTCTGACTCCCATCCTGTAAGGAACCTGCCATCCTGTAACTGGGCTATTTTTGGTTCCTTCATCTTCACAAACTTGGTTAAAATGTTAGAGTTGTCAAACTGGGAGTTAGAGTCCAGCATGTAGATCAGCTGTCCCAGGTCAGGTGATTTGGCTACAATTTGGGTGAGAAATTGTACCAGGGAATTCTGGTACACCCTCTCCTCTTCTTCTCCCTGTCCTCATCATCACACTTGTAGGTGGGCCTGGAGCGCAAAGAAGGTAAAATGGAATAAGCCTCCTCCTTAGTGGAAAACCTTGTCAATCCTTAATTTGACCTGACTCTCTGAGGGAATGCAGCACATTTTTTCCTACTAGGTCTCCTCATTCATTGGTTCACTCATTTTTCCAAGGAATGATTGAATTCATCCATTCTTCCTTGTCTCTCTCTCTTCTTTCTTCCCTTCTTCCATTTCCCCCTTGATTGTAGAAATTTGAGCAGCAGGGCTGCATCCCCATGGGGCTGCCTTGTAAGGTTATGCTCCGAAATAACAACACAAAATTATTCATTTAAACACTGCCTGCCCCATTATTTTCAGCCTCTTAACCCATGTCTAATAATGTATGTTGCAGCACGAGGTGCGCTTACAAGGAAAGATTTAGCATGTCTGACCTGGTGGCTGGCTGTATCGCCATCTGCCTCCGAGTGCAGAGCTACCATTTCTGCCCATGGGAGAGGTGCATGGCATCTCTAAGCTCAATTCCTATTCCTCCCAGCATTCTCTTATGTTTATTCCACCCACCTATGTTCTAACCTTTCAGGCCAAACAGTTTCTTTATTTAATTAACCAATGACCTATACTCCATCATTACTCTTATTTCTGTTTAAACAAGAACGGAATCTTTAACTTTAACATAGCAAAATTACATATAACAAAACAGTTATCAAGCAGGAATTACAGTTACAGTATTTATATCTATTTTATCTTTTATCATAACAATGGAAAACTATAACTATCTATCTCTTCTTCAACTCCATCAGAGACTCCAGAATAATACAGTATTACCTAAGCAAACAAAAAGTAAGCCATTTTCAAACTCTAGAAATGACAGAGACATCTCGCTGCCTGGACAGTCACCCAAAGTTCCTCTGTACCATTGGTGTTTCCATCCTCAGCCTACAGGCCCATAGTTTCCAGCAGACATTTCCATGAAGCAGGAAATTTCAAAGGCAGTCACTATCTGCTTGTCTTGAAGAATGTTTTGCTGACCCTTTCCTGAATCAGGAACACGAAAAGATCATCTCACCTTTAGGCAAGTTCAGTAGTCCTCTCTCTGAGTGTTTTCTGTGTACAGTTTATGCAACAATCCAGGCAAGAGCAGTTTCTTCCCCAAATGGCTATCAAACTCCATAAGGATCCTCTGTGATGCCCATCTTCTTCCTGAAGTAGATATGTGCTGCCAAGAGTAGAGTGTCTCACTGTCATGAAAAACCCTAAGGTATTAAAACATTAAATACCCTATTTTGTCGTCTAGAGAGATATGAATAATGCCTATCTAACTGAAATATATATATCTATGTAGCTAGAAAATCTAACTAACGTGACTACAAACTTGACTATTATTAATGATTATCCATTAATAACCTATATACATTATATTTTTAAATGAACTACACAATCACAATACCTTAATTAAGATCAAAAATGCATATACATATAACAAAATTGACCTAAAATCTCTATCAGAACAGCAAAATCTATACTAATGCAAATATTCATATCTATATCACATCCCACTTTAAATGTAAAAGAACGTTTATAAGCGATATTTGGGAACGTGGGTGCAGTTTTTTCTCTCCAAAATGCTTCCTGCTGAATGGTGGCATCATTATTGATTTATCTCAGTTGGCAGTTGAGTAAAGCAATTTTTTAAAGGTGTTCACAGCAACCTTTAAGTAGGGCGTGGTCCATCCTACCATATTAGGATAGAGGCATCCACAGACTATCACCCTCTGTGAAAACAAAATAGAAACTCCTTTCCCAAGCATCATGTCCTTAGATCCAAATTTCAAAGTCAAGGCATTTTCAAAATATCTATGTTGGATTATTTCAGCAGCTTTTAGAAAGAAACATCTTTTAGCAGCTATTGCTACTGCCTCAAAATTCATATGATTCAAAAGAGCATAATAGCATACAATATCAAAATTCGCTGTGAATTTTCCATCTTTGTGCGCTTCAATTTAACCTCTATTTTGTTTATTTTTCCTTTGTATTTTTTGCCTTTTGAGAGAGGTTCTCTGTATCTTTGACCTGGAGTAACTCTGTATACCTGTCTGTCCTTGAAGTCTCAGAGATCTGCCTCTCTCTGCCTTTCAGGCATTGGGATTAAAGGTGTATGCTACTACACATTGAACTCACAAAGATCTGTTTGTCTCTGCCTTCAAGGCACTGGGATTAAAGGCGTGTGCTACCTCACCCTGAAGGTACAGAGGTCAATCTCCCTCTGCCTCCCATGTGTTGGGTTTACAGGTGTGTACTACCACACCCAACAACTCCCTTCCTTTTTTTAACTTTAAGAACTTCAAATTTTAGCCTGCACATATTTTTAACACACTGTAAATCATTTAAAAATTTTCTTTGTCTTTGAATCTCTCTTTACTCTATTTCTCTCTCTGTTTTTCTGACCACATGAGTCTTTCATTTACCAAGCAATCTCAGTAGGACTAAAGCCGTGGCTTTGCTGGCCAGATGTAGCCCATTCCTTAGCTTTCTGCCATTCCAACCTTGTGGCTGAGGTACCGAACAGAGCCGCATTCAGTGCCACAAGTCTACAGTGTTTCAAGGTCCTTGCCATCAAAGAGGCTGCAACAGACAACACTCAAGCCCTCTTTCTGTAGCTGGCCCTCCTTCCTCAAACAGTCAGAGTTTGCCCAGGCAGGATGGCCCAGAAAGCCGGCATTTTAAAAAAAAAAAGTTTTTTTTTTCCTGCTACTGCTGAAAACATACAAGCATTCAGTTGGCTTTTATCAACACCATTTAAATGTTTTGTGGCAGGACCTCTTAAGGGCTGCAGGGTTTTGCAGCTGAAGCTGAGTCAGCAAGCCTCTTTTAGATGAGAGCCCTTGCTTTCTTCTAGCAAGCAGAGCAGACCGAGAAATCGCTGCTACCAAGAAAACATGCTTTACACTTTCCCAAGCTTTCTCAGGCTTTCAGTGGATTCAGTTGTCCACAAGGCTGCAAGACATTCTGTAGTTATTTGAGCAGTGAGGCTGTGTCCCCAGCACCACGGCCGCATGAAGGTTATGCCTGAAATAAATACACCAAAACTGTATTCTTTTAAACACTGCTGGCCCATTAGATTCAGCACTTTAACCCAATTCTAATAATCAGTGTAGTATTATGAGGTGCGCTTACCAGGAAAAATTCAGCATGTCTGACATGGTGTCTGGCTGCATCGACATCTGCCTTAGAGAGCAGAGCTATGGCATCTGCCAGGGAGAGGGGAGCATGTCTTCTCTGAGCTCACTACCTCTTCCTCCTGGCATTCTATTTTGTTTACTCCACCTACCTATGTTCTAACCTATCAGCTGATGCGGATTCTTTCTTTAATTAATCAATAAACTTCTTCTGTCACTTTATCCTTTCAACAGCTTGCCCATAGAAATCTCCCATGTGTCTTCTGTTGTATAATCTTTCATTTGTAAAGAACTTGCACTCTCAGGGAGGATTTTTCTGACATCTCTGTGGATGGAGATCATATGAGGAAGATCAGATGAGCAACCATGACAACTCTAATGCTGTAGAGTTAGGTGGACCAGAGATTGATGGCTGACATTCCTGTGCTATGCATCAGATGCCCCTGAACTCTGGCCCTGTTGACAGACAGGCAGACATCAAGTTGGTCACACATAATTAACTCATTCAGGTTCACAGATACTGTAAATGGAGTTTTAATTCTTCTCCTAAACTAATAAAAAAACCAAGATTAAGAGAAGGGAAGAGCCTGAAGTAAGGCCTCAAAATGGGTCATTTTGCAAAGGAAAGGTTACCTGCCTCCATGTATGCTGTCTCCCTTTCTTAGTCAAATCCATCCTTCCAGTGTCTAGCTAACAACTAACCATAGGATTGAACCCAAGTGCCTTTGATTTCTGAAATAAGTGCTGTTCCCTTAAGGTCTCATAACAGCACAGGAAGGTTTGTAAGACTGTCCCAGCAACAATTTAAAGCAATTCTAGGACACCAAAGATGCAGCAAATTTGGTTAATTGGTAATATAAATCGTTCCGATGGGACAAAATAATTTAGAATTAAAAAAAAAAACAGATTGGTGTACTCACGATGAATTTATGTGATATGGCACACACAGGCCTCTGGTTCTGAATACTTCATGCTCGGTGTGTTTTGGAGATTGTCGTGACCCTGAACCTAGCGGGAGGCTTTGGGGCCTTGAAAGGACAAGACTTAATATTTCCGGACATCCTTGTACTTGGTCCCCACTGTTTACTGATTTCCTTACAGAGAATGAGCAGCCATCTACTCCTGCTGCCATGCCTTCCCCACATGAACAGAGAGAAGACACTATACACACAGGTCGCTTGTATCACATGTGAAGGCATAAGTCACAAACAAACTCCCACAGCAGTTTAGAATTGTGATTAATAGAATGATTAGTTCTTGAAAGGGGAAAAACTTAGAGATCACAATCCCTTACAAAAGCCCTCTGCAGGATCAGAAAAGGAGCCTAGTAGCCAGAAGGGAAGCTCAAGCAAGAGATCAAGCTGAAGGTAGAAGTTGCTTTGTAAAAGAGAGAGAGACCACAACTCAATGGGCTGGTATCTCAGTGGCTATTCAGGAAACATCACAGAGAAAGGATCTGCTTCATGCATGAGAGTCACCGATGATTTCCCTTTAAGAAAAAAACCCATCAAAACTCCCAATAACATCATCAGCATTCAACAACATGTCTATGATTTCTTTGCCTTGCCTTTGATTGTGCAGTAAATGATGCTGATAGTTAATCGGTGCAATTAATGCAAATTTCCTTGTAACTGACTAGACAGAATTGACAGGTTATCTTAAACACAGCAGGGAGTCACTCTACGATGGAACTGGTTCATCATCACCTGTGTGACAGTGACATAATTAAGATCTTTCCTTTGTCTATAAATCTCATTATGTTCAACATGATATGTTGTCATACAGATTTCTTAGGGTTTTGTCCCACTGGTGGTTTCCTTGGTGTGCTTACATAATTTTTGCCAGATCCAATCAGTTTTGCCATGCACTCTCAGCTCCACGTCATTGTGTTCCCCTTATGTTCCAGTCCAGGCATTTTAGACCTCTTGTAACTGTTGTAAGAGTATCTCATGTTCCACCTAAATGATTTAGGGTTTTATTTAGGCTGTGTTTTATCTTCCATCACTGAGTTCATTGACTTTCCTTGGGCGTAATTCCTGGGACACTGAGCCTAACTCCTGGGGGATTCCTCCAGTTATTTCTCCTTTCTTAGATAGTTTACACTCTCACTATTACTGTGAGAGTGTTTCTGTAGCAAATATTCTTCTCAAGATGAGAAGAAACTTCAATGTTACAATCCATTTGTTATTGTGATTTAAATACACACACACAAACACACACAAGTTAATGCACATACACTGATGATATCTCAATTAATGGGGCCATTCTGGGGATGTCAAGATCGATATCTCTCGAGTGGTTCTCAGAAGGCCATAGGGTGACTCTCTCTAGGTACTTAACGGGGGGGGAAGTTGACCGCACTGTGACATGTCCCTAGGAACTATGTGTGCCTTGTCCCATAGTCAGACTGATGACTGACTATCTTGAAAAGCACCATGGAACTTTTATTTGGCAAATGATGGAGATCAAGTCAGGGTCAAAATCAGAAAACTAGATGGAGCTTCCAAGCTCCAGTGGAAGAGCAGATGGATGGAGAAAAAGAGCAAGGATGTCAGGAATATAAGGGCTTGGTCCACACTATGAGACACTGTGCCTGAACTAAGGGGATTTCAACTAATCCAGTGACCTGGGAATGAAAGAACATGGGATCAAACTGGAAGCTCTGAATGTGGCTGACAATTGGGGCAGACGGAGAAGCCAAAGATAATGGCACTTGCAATTGTCTGCATATCATACACTGGCTTTTTGTGATCATAATTTTTGTGGATGCATACCTTGCTAAATCTGGATGGATGAAGGGTGGGCTTGGACTTCCCACAGCTCAAAGTACCCTGCCCTCTATTTGGACTGGTGTTTGAGTGGAGAGGTTTATTTGCGGAGCAAGAAGAATGTGGGAGGAGGAAGAGAAGTGGAAAGTTTGATAATTATTATTATGAAGTAATGGAAAAATCAATAGAAAATAACCAATGAGGACATTGGAGTTAGGAAAAAAAAACATTCATGTGAGTTGTTGACTCAGACCAAAAATTATTTTACAGAAAAAAAAAACACATAAAAGGGATGAGTTACTTGGAAAATATGACTCAAGTAATTGGGAAGAAGATTGGGGTTTTTATTTTGGGTCTTCATGGGGCTGTATGAGCAGCATTTTAGGACCTGTATGCTACATATTTCTGGGGGTTAGTAGGGAAGAAACCTGGCTAGGAGGAGTTTTATGACATAAGTAGAGCCTTGATGATGTCACAAAGCTTTGGTTGGGGGTGGCAACTCTGTTCCACATGAAGCACTAATCTTCTGTGAAGGTGGGCTTACTATCTTCACGGTGGCTGAGGAGGTCAGTTCAGCTCTTGGGCTCCACAACTGTTCAACCGAATTTCCAGAAGTTGGAATCTAGAGAGCCAAGATATTTTCTTTTGGTAAATATGTTTAGGAAGCAACTAGGACCTCTGTAGTCAAAGAAAGGTTTCTTTCAAATCTGCTCTGGGTTCAAAATTTATGTCGTTAACAGCTCCTATATTTGATAGCTGGGGGACGGTTAATGTCAGGTCTTCTCCCCACTCTATCTTTGCTAAAAATGTCCAATTCCTCAGTCCACTTAAATGGCAAAGATCCTCTTTGTCCATATGTGTTTTTAAAGATAATTATTTCTAATAGGTGCTGTTGCACAGATTAATGTTTCTTTCTTTTGGCAGTTTGACTCACAGTACTCACTTCTCTAATGAAGATACAGAATATCTTTATGTAATCAACCTGGATCTGGATCAGGAGACACAATAGAGAGAGCCAGTGGACTGGAGTGCCATGACCTTGGGCAGGTGGTTATAGATCAGCCAACTAACCGGTAGCTTGAGTGGTAAGGAGAGGAGTGGCTGTTCTTTGAATTCTTTGCCATCTGTTCAGATATTTCTTTCTCACTTTAGGTATAGGCATAGCTTCCTCTCTCATTGATGTAGTAAGTCAGGAAGTAGGTTTCTCAGTAGAGGTCAATTGCATTTTGCAGCAGGAATATGTCTCTGATACACATATACTGAGCTGTAGACAAGAGTTTGATAATTTTCCTATTAATTTTTAAGAACATATTACATTTAGGTATCCAAATCTATTCAGCCCTGCCCTTTTCACCTGCTCCAAAGTTATTCCTAAAAAGAGCCTTGACCTCACATCCTCACCTTCTTATCCTTGCAGGCACTTATGGTGGAGGAAACCACTTTGTGTCTGATTTAAACTGAAGAGTTCTTCCTATGCAGAGATTGGCAGCTATGAAGCCCAAGCACAGAAACAGAGCCAAGAGACAGTGGAACAGGAGTGCTGTGGCCTATCTCAGAAAGTCTCCCGCCATGATGAAGATGCCTCTTAGTATGAGTTGCATGCCACATCTCCAGAAGAAGAATGGGCCATCGCTCCAGAAGCAAAAACTTAGTAAGCCTTTTGAGGCCCTGGAGAATATTGTTGGCCGCAGAATTTCTCATGGCTGGAAGGAAGCCAATGAACCAGTCACCCATTGGAAAGCCATCATTCTAGATCAACTGCCAACATATCCCTCTCTCTATTTGTTGAAATATGATGGGATTGATTGTGTCTATGGCTTGGAGCTTCATAGTGATGAAAGGATTTTAAACCTGAAGATCCTGCCTAATAATGTGCCATTTCCTCAGGTGACAGACACTCATCTCTCAAACACCATAGTTGGCAGAGCAGTGAAACATACATACATGGACACAAATGGCTCTAAGAATGACTGGAACGGGATGGTCCTAGAAGAGGTGCCAATCATGAAGACCTGGTTTTATATTACCTACAAGAAAGATCCAGTCTTGTACATTTAACACCGCCTGGATGACTACCTGGAAGGCAACCTCCACATCATGCCAGGCTCTAAGGAAGAGTGGAGTGGCGTGGTCCCAGATGAGGTGCACACCATAATGACCTGTTTCTACATTGTCAACGAGAATGATCCGGTCCTGTACCTTTACCACCATCATGATGATTCCATTGAAGGCAACCTCCACATCATGCCTGAATGTCCTCCAGTAGAGGTGACTTTGGAATTATGCAGGGATTCCTTGGAGGGCAAAAGAGTGCAGTACAACAAAAAAGATGGAACCCAAGAGATAGGTAAAATTATTAGCCAAGTTCCCAACAAAACTTCTGTGTATTTCATCAAGTTTGATAATGACTTCCATATCTATGTCTATGATTTGGTGAAGATCTGTTAAAGTGAAATTCTCAAATTTTGAGGGGCAGACTTAATTCTCTCTGTGGGAATGTGTTTTTTCAGAGATACCTCAGGTCTTCTATGAATGCTGGTATCTTTTCCAATGGATTATTCTTTCTCAAAGAATAAAAATTTGTTAACATGTTGTGTTATTTGGTCAATGATGGATTGTGTTTGGTGGATGGGGCATCACAGAAATACATGCCTCAAAACAAAGCAGGATTTATGGTCTTTTCCCCTTGGAGAGTACAGGACTGGGGATGCGTGGTGTGGTAAAGGACAAGATGGCTGTCAAGGAAGCAGTGGAGAGGGGACAAAAAGTTGTATGATCTCGGGGCGGTATGAAGCTTGAGGGAAAACCATGTCAAATGGAAAGATGTGACCGATATCAGCGTGAGGTATTGGGACTTAAGAGGATAAAGAGTAGATTAATCAGGAAGGGACACAAATGTCTACTAAAATCAGAGAAAATTAGGTTTCATTTGATGAATGGTTTAATTCGTACTGGCTGTAAGTCAAAGGATGTTTGATCTCCACTAGAGCATGTTGGTTAGTGAAAAGTGTCTCCGCTCAGTTGCTCTTCTCCAGTAAGTTGGACATCAAGGTACCTACTTAGTTTTGCCAGAATTCTGTCTGCCACCTACTTTGTCATGCCTGGATTCAGTATGCCTTGAACTCTCATAGGTCTTATCCATGCCATCCAACCCTTGTCAGTTCATTTAAATAATTGCCCTGCCATAACTGGAAAACAGTGTTCCCTTTCATTGATCATGTTCTGTAGTACTTGGGCTATAAAACTCATGGACACACTCACCCACACACAGGATAAACATGTACATATGATGCCCACTAGTGTGTGACATGCACACATATGATAAATGCACCGAACTCCATAATATCATTAAAGTAGGGAATCCATGATGCTAGGTGGAGTCTGGCAAAGAACCCACACACCCATCAAACCACCAAACACCAGTATGGTACTGATGTCTGACTCCCATCCTGTAAGGAACCTGCCATCCTGTAACTGGGCTATTTTTGGTTCCTTCATCTTCACAAACTTGGTTAAAATGTGAGAGTTGTCAAACTGGGAGTTAGGGTCCAGCATGTAGATCAGCTGTCCTAGGTCAGGTGATTTGGCTAGAATTTGGGTGAGAAATTGTACCAGGGAATTCTAGTACACCCTCTCCTCTTCTTCTCCCTGTCCTCATCATCACTCTTGTGGGTGGGCCTGGAGCACAAAGAAGGTAAAATGGAATAAGCCTCCTCCTTAGTGGAAAACCTTGTCAATCCTTAATTTGACCTGACTCTCTGAGGGAATGCAGCACATTTTTTCCTACTAGGTCTCCTCATTCATTGGTTCACTCATTTTTCCAAGGAATGATTGAATTCATCCATTCTTCCTTGTCTCTCTCTCTTCTTTCTTCCCTTCTTCCATTTCCCCCTTGATTGTAGAAATTTGAGCAGCAGGGCTGCATCCCCATGGGGCCGCCTTTAAGGTTATGCTCCGAAATAACAACACAAAACTATTCATTTCAACACTGCCTGCCCCATTATTTTCAGCCTCTTAACCCATGTCTAATAATGTATGTTGCAGCACGAGGTGCGCTTAGAAGGAAAGGTTTAGCATGTCTGACCTGGTGGCTGGCTGTATCGCCATCTGCCTCAGAGTGCAGAGCTACCATTTCTGCCCATGGGAGAGGTGCATGGCATCTCTAATCTCAATTCCTATTTCTCCCAGCATTCTCTTATGTTTAATCCACCCACCTATGTTCTAACCTTTCAGGCCAAACAGTTTCTTTATTTAATTAACCAATGACCTATACTCCATCATTACTCCTATTTCTGTTTAAACAAGAACGGAATCTTTAACTTTAACATAGCAAAATTACATATAACAAAACAGTTATCAAGCAAGAATTACAGTTACAATATTTATATCTATTTTATCTTTTATCATAACAATGGAAAACTATAACTATCTATCTATTCTTCAACTCCATCAGAGACTCCAAAATAATACAGTATTACCTAAGCAAACAAAAAGTAAGCCATTTTCAAACTCTAGAAATGACAGAGACATCTCGCTGCCTGGACAGTCACCCAAAGTTCCTCTGTACCGTTGGTGTTTCCATCCTCAGCCTACAGGCCCATAGTTTCCAGCAGACATTTCCATGAAGCAGGAAATTTCAAAGGCAGTCACTATCTGCTTGTCTTGAAGAATGTTTTGCTGACCCTTTCCTGAATCAGGAACACGAAAAGATCATCTCACCTTTAGGCAAGTTCAGTAGTCCTCTCTCTGAGTGTTTTCTGTGTACAGTTTATGCAACAATCCAGGCAAGAGCAGTTTCTTCCCCAAATGGCTATCAAACTCCATAAGGATCCTCTTTGATGCCCATCTTCTTCCTGAAGTAGATTTGTGCTGCCAAGAGTAGAGTGTCTCACTGTCATGAAATACCCTAAGGTACTAAAACATTAAATAGCCTATTTTGTAGTCTAGAGAGACATGAATAATGCCTATCTAACTGAAATATATATATCTATGTAGCTAGAAAATCTAACTAACATGACTACAAACTTGACTATTATTAATGATTATCCATTAATATCCTATATACATTATATTTTTAAATGAATTACACAATCACAATACCTTAATTAAGATCAAAAATGCATATACATATAACCAAATTGACCTAAAATCTCTATCAGTATAGCAAAATCTATACTAATGCAAATATTCATATCTATATCACTACCCACTTTAAATGTAAAAGAACGTTTATAAGCCATATTTGGGAACGTGGGTGCAGGTTCTTCTCTCCAAAATGCTTCCTGCTGAATGGTGGCATCATTATTGATTTATCTCAGTTGGCAGTTGAGCGAAGCAATTTTTTAAAGGTGTTCAGAGTAACCTTTAAGTAGGGCGTGGTTTATCCTACCATATTAGGATAGAGGCATCCACAGACTATCACCCTCTGTGAAAACAAAATAGAAACACCTTTCCAAAGCACCATGTCCTTAGATCCAAATTTCAAACTCAAGGCATTTTCAAAATATCTATGTTGGATTATTTCAGCAGCTTTTATAAAGAAACATCTTTTAGCAGCTATTGCTACTGCCTCAAAATTCAAATGATTCAAAAAGAGCATAATAGCATACAATATCAAAATTCGCTGTGAATTTTCCATCTTTGTGCGTTTCAATTTAACCTCTATTTTATTTACTTTTCCTTTTTATTTTTTGCCTTTTGAGACAGGTTCTCTGTATCTTTGACCTGGAATATCTCTGTATACCTGTCTGTCCTTGAAGTCTCAGAGATCTGCCTCTCTCTGCCTTTCAGGCATTGGGATTAAAGGTGTATGCAACTACACATTGAACTCACAAAGATCTGTTTGTCTCTGCCTTCAAGGCACTGGGATTAAAGGCGTGTGCTACCTCACCTTGAAGGTACAGAGGTCAATCTCCCTCTGCCTCCCATGTGTTGGGTTTACAGGTGTGTACTACCACACCCAACAACTCTCTTCCTTTTTTTAACCTTAAGAACTTCAAATTTTAGCCTGCACATATTTTCAACACACTGTAAATCATTTAAAAATTTTCTTTGTCTTTGAATCTCTCTTTACTCTATTTCTCTCTCTGTTTTTCTGACCACATGAGTCTTTCATTTACCAAGCAATCTCAGTAGGACTAAGGCCGTGGCTTTGCTGGCCAGATGTAGCCCATTCCTTAGCTTTCTGCCATTCCAACCTTGTGGCTGAGGTACCGAACAGAGCCGCATTCAGTGCCACAAGTCTACAGTGTTTCAAGGTCCTTGCCATCAAAGAGGCTGCAACAGACAACACTCAAGCCCTCTTTCTGTAGCTGGCCCTCCTTCCTCAAACAGTCAGAGTTTGCCCAGGCAGGATGGCCCAGAAACCCGGCATTTTAAAACAACACAGTTTTTTTTTCCTGCTACTGCTGAAAACATACAAGCATTCAGTTGGCTTTTATCAACACCATTTAAATGTTTTGTGGCAGGACCTCTTAAGGGCTGCAGGGTTTTGCAGCAGAAGCTGAGTCAGCAAGCCTCTTTTAGATGAGATCCCTTGCTTTCTTCTAGCAAGCAGAGCAGACCGAGAAATCGCTGCTACCAAGAAAACATGCTTTACTCTTTCCCAAGCTTGCTCAGGCTTTCATTGGATTCAGTTGTCCACAAGGCTGCAAGCCATTCTGTAGTTCTTTGAGCAGCGAGGCTGTGTCCCCAGCACCACGGCCGCATGAAGGTTATGCCTGAAATAAATACACAAAAACTGTATTCTTTTAAACACTGCTGGCCCATTAGATTCAGCATTTTAACCCATTTCTAATAATCAGTGTAGTATAATGAGGTGCACTTACCAGGAAAAATTCAGCATGTCTGACATGGTGGCTGGCTGCATCGACATCTGCCTCAGAGAGCAGAGCTATGGCATCTGCCGGGGAGAGGGGAGCATGGCTTCTCTGAGCTCACTACCTCTTCCTCCCGGCATTCTATTTTGTTTACTACACCTACCTATGTTCTAACCTATCAGCTGAAGCGGATTCTTTCTTTAATTAATCAATAAACTTCTTCTGTCACTTTATCCTTTCAACAGCTTGCCCATATAAATCTCCCATGTGTCTTCTGCTGTATACTCTTTCATTTGTAAAGAACTTGCACTCTCAGGGGAGGATTTTTCTGACATCTCTGTGGATGGACATCATATGAGGAAGATCAGATGAGCAACCATGACAACTCTAATGCTGTAGAGTTAGGTGGACCAGAGATTGATGGCTGACATTCCTGTGCTATGCATCAGATGCCCCTGAACTCTGGCCCTGTTGACAGACAGGCAGACATCAAGTTGGTCACACATACTTAACTCATTCAGGTTCACAGATACTGTAAATGGAGTTTTAATTCTTCTCCTAAACTAATAAAAAAACCAAGATTAGGAGAAGAGAAGAACCTGAAGTAGGGCCTCAAAATGGGTCATTTTGCAAAGGAAAGGTTACCTGCCTCCATGTATGCTGTCTCCCTTTCTTAGTCAAATCCATCCTTCCAGTGTCTAGCTAACAACTAACCATAGGATTGAACCCAACTGCCTTTGATTTCTGAAATAAGTGCTGTCCCCTTAAGGTCTCATAACAGCACAGGAAGGTTTGTAAGACTGTCCCAGCAACAATTTAAAGCAATTCTAGGACACCAAAGATGCAGCAAATTTGGTTAATTGGTAATATAGATCGTTCTGATGGGACAAAATAATTTAGAATTAAAAAAAAACAGATTGGTGTACTCACGATGAATTTATGTGATAAGGCACACACAGGCTTCTGGTTCTGAATACTTCATGCTCGGTGGATTTTGGAGATTGTCGTGACCCTGAACCTAGCTGGAGGCTTTGGGGCCTTGAAAGGACAAGACTTAATATTTCAGGACATCCTTGTACTTGGTCCCCACTGTTTACTGATTTCCTTACAGAGAATGAGCAGCCATCTACTCCTGCTGCCATGCCTTTCCCACATGAACAGAGAGAAGACCCTATACACACAGGTCGCTTGTATCACATGTGAAGGCATAAGTCACAAACAAACTCCCACAGCAGTTTAGAATTGTGATTAATAGAATGATTAGTTCTTGAAAGGGGAAAAACTTAGAGATCACAATCCCTGACAAAAGCCCTCTGCAGGATCAGAAAAGGAGCCTAGTAGCCAGAAGGGAAGCTCAAGCAAGAGATCAAGCTGAAGGTAGAAGTTGCTTTGTAAAAGAGAGAGAGACCACAACTCAATGGGCTGGTATCTCAGTGGCTATTCAGGAAACATCACAGAGAAAGGATCTGCTTCATGCATGAGAGTCACCGATGATTTCCCTTTAAGAAAAAAACCCATCAAAACTCCCAATAACATCATCAGCATTCAACAACATGTCTATGATTTCTTTGCCTTGCCTTTGATTGTGCAGTAAATGATGCTGATAGTTAATCGGTGCAATTAATGCAAATTTCCTTGTAACTGACTAGACAGAATTGACAGGTTATCTTAAACACAGCAGGGAGTCACTCTACGATGGAACTGGTTCATCATCACCTGTGTGACAGTGACATAATTAAGATCTTTCCTTTGTCTATAAATCTCATTATGTTCAACATGATATGTTGTCATACAGATTTCTTAGGGTTTTGTCCCACTGGTGGTTTCCTTGGTATGATTACATAATTTTTGCCAGATCCAATCAGTTTTGCCATGCACTCTCAGCTCCACGTCATTGTGTTCCCCTTATGTTCCAGTCCAGGCATTTTAGACCTCTTGTAACTGTTGTAAGAGTATCTCATGTTCCACCTAAATGATTTAGGGTTTTATTTAGGCTGGGTTTTATCTTCCATCACTGAGTTCATTGACTTTCCTTGGGCGTAATTCCTGGGACACTGAGCCTAACTCCTGGGGGATTCCTCCAGTAATTTCTCCTTGCTGTGACAGTTTACACTCTCACTATTACTGTGAGAGTGTTTCTGTAGCAAATATTCTTCTCAAGATGAGAAGAAACTTCAATATTACAATCCATTTGTTATTGTGATTTAAATACACACACACAAACACACACAAGTTAATGCACATACACTGATGATATCTCAATTAATGGGGCCATTCTGGGGATGTCAAGATTGATATCTCTCGATTGGTTCTCAGAAGGCCATAGGGTGACCCTCTCTAGGTACTTAAGCAGGGGGGAGAAGTTGACCGCACTGTGACATGTCCCTAGGAACTATGTGTGCCTTGTTCCATAGTCAGACTGATGACTGACTATCTTGAAAACCACCATGGAACGTTTGTTTGGCAAATGATGGAGATCAAGTCAGGGTCAAAATCAGAAAACTAGATGGAGCTTCCAAGCTCCAGTGGAAGAGCAGATGGATGGAGAAAAAGAGCAAGGATGTCAGGAATATAAGGGCTTGGTCCACACTATGAGACACTGTGCCTGAACTAAGGGGATTTCAACTAATCTAGTGACCTGGGAATGAAAGAACATGGGATCAAACTGGAAGCTCTGAATGTGGCTGACAATTGGGGCAGACGGAGAAGCCAAAGGTAATGGCACTTGCAATTGTCTGCATATCATACACTGGCTTTTTGTGATCATATTTTTTGTGGATGCATACCTTGCTAAATCTGGATGGATGAAGGGTGGGCTTGGACTTCCCACAGCTCAAAGTACCCTGCCCTCTATTTGGACTGGTGTTTGAGTGGAGAGGTTTATTTGCAGAGCAAGAAGAATGTGGGAGGAGGAAGAGAAGTGGAAAGTTTGATAATTATTATTATGAAGTAATGGAAAAATCAATAGAAAATAAGTAATGAGGACATTTTAGCTAGGAAAAAAAAACATTCATGTGAGTTGTTGACTCAGACCAAAAATTATTTTACAGAAAAAAAAAACACATAAAGGGTTTGAGTTACTTGGAAAATATGACTCAAGTAATTGGGAAGAAGATTGGGGTTTTTATTTTGGGTCTTCATGGGGCTGTATGAGCAGCATTTTAGGACCTGTATGCTGGATATTTCTGGGGTTTAGTAGGGAAGAAACCTGGCTAGGAGCAGTTTTATGACATAAGTAGAGCCTTGATGATGTCACAAAGCTTTGGTTGGGGGTGGCAACTCAGTTCCACATGAAGCACTAGTCTTCTGTGAAGGTTTGCTTACTATCTTCACGGTGGCTGAGGAGGTCAGTTCAGCTCTTGGGCTCCACAACTGTTCAACCGAATTTCCAGAAGTTGGAATCTAGAGAGCCAAGATATTTTCTTTTGGTAAATATGTTTAGGAAGCAACTAGGACCTCTGTAGTCAAAGAAAGGTTTCTTTCAAATCTGCTCTGGGTCCAAAATTTATGTCGTTAACAGCTCCTATATTTGATAGCTGGGGGACGGTTAATGTCAGGTCTTCTCCCCACTCTATCTTTGCTAAAAATGTCCAATTCCTTAGTCCACTTAAATGGCAAAGATCCTCTTTTTCCATATGTGTTTTTAAAGATAACTATTTCTAATAGGTGCTGGTGCACAGATTAATGTTTCTTTCTTTTGGCAGTTTGACTCACAGTACTCACTTCTCTAATGAAGATACAGAATATCTGTATGTAATCAACCTGGATCTGGATCAGGAGACACAATAGAGAGAGCCAGTCGACTGGAGTGCCATGACCTTAGGCAGGTGGTTATAGATCAGCCAACTAACAAGTAGCTTGTGTGGTAAGGAGAGGAGTGGCTGTTCTTTGAATTCTTTGCCATCTGTTCAGATATTTCTTTCTCACTTTAGGTATAGGCATAGCTTCCTCTCTCATTGATATAGTAAGTCAGGAAGTAGGTTTCTCAGTAGAGGTCAATTGCATTTTGCAGCAGGAATATGTCTCTGATACACATATACTGAGCTGTAGACAAGAGTTTGATAATTTTCCTATTAATTTCTTAAGAACATATTACATTTAGGTATCCAAATCTATTCAGCCCTGCCCTTTTCACCTGCTCCAAAGTTATTCCTAAAAAGAGCCTTGACCTCACATCCTCACCTTCTTATCCTTGCAGGCACTTATGGTGGAGGAAACCACTTTGTGTCTGATTTAAACTGAAGAGTTCTTCCTATGCAGAGATTGGCAGCTATGAAGCCCAAGCACAGAAACAGAGCCAAGAGACAGTGGAACAGGAGTGCTGTGGCCTATCTCAGAAAGTCTCCCGCCATGATGAAGATGCCTCTTAGTATGAGTTGCATGCCACATCTCCAGAAGAAGAATGGGCCATCGCTCCAGAAGCAAAAACTTAGTAAGCCTTTTGAGGCCCTGGAGAATATTGTTGGCCGCAGAATTTCTCATGGCTGGAAGGAAGCCAATGAACCAGTCACCCATTGGAAAGCCATCATTCTAGATCAACTGCCAACATATCCCTCTCTCTATTTGTTGAAATATGATGGGATTGATTGTGTCTATGGCTTGGAGCATCATAATGATGAAAGGATTTTAAACCTGAAGATCCTGCCTAATAATGTGCCATTTCCTCAGGTGACAGACACTCATCTCTCAAACACCATAGTTGGCAGAGCAGTGAAACATACATTCATGGGCACAAATGGCTCTAAGAATGACTGGAACGGGATGGTCCTAGAAGAGGTGCCAATCATGAAGACCTGGTTTTATATTACCTACAAGAAAGATCCGGACTTGTATATTTACCACCTCCTGAATGACTACCTGGAAGGCAACCTCCACATCATGCCAGGCTCTAAGGAAGAGTGGAGTGGCGTGGTCCCAGGTGAGGTGCAGGCCATAACGACCTGTTTCTACATTGTCAACGAGAATGATCCGGTCCTGTACCTTTACCACCATCATGATGATTCCATTGAAGGCAACCTCCACATCACGCCTGAATGTCCTCCAGTAGAGGTGACTTTGGAATTAGGCAGGGATTCCTTGGAGGGCAAAAGAGTGCAGTACAACAAAAAAGATGGAACCCAAGAGATAGGTAAAATTATTTGCCAAGTTCCCAACAAACATTCTGTGTATTTCATCAAGTTTGATAATGACTTCCATATCTATGTCTATGATTTGGTGAAGATCTGTTAAAGTGAAATTCTCAAATTTTGAGGGGCAGACTTAATTCTCTCTTTGGGAATGTGTTTTTTCAGAGATACCTCAGGTCTTCTATGAATCCTGGTATCTTTTCCAATGGATTATTCTTTCTCAAAGAATAAAAATTTGTTAACATGTTGTGTTATTTGGTCAATGATGGATTGTGTTTGGTGGATGGGGCATCACAGAAATACATGCCTCAGAACAAAGCAGGATTTATGGTCTTTTCCCCTTGGGGAGTAAAGGACTGGGGATGCGTGGTGTGGTAAAGGACAAGATGGCTGTCAAGGAAGCAGTGGAGAGGGGACAAAAAGTTGTATGATCTCGGGGCGGTATGAAGCTTGAGGGAAAACCATGTCTAATGGAAAGATGTGACCGATATCAGCGTGAGGTATTGGGACTTAAGAGGATAAAGAGTAGATTAATCAGGAAGGGACACAAATGTATACTCAAAATCAGAGAAAATTAGGTTTCATTTGATGAATGGTTTAATTCGTACTGGCTGTAAGTCAAAGGATGTTTGATCTCCACTAGAGCATGATGCTTAGTGAAAAGTGTCTCCGCTCAGTTGCTCTTCTCCAGTAAGTTGGACATCAAGCTACCTACTTAGTTTTGCCAGAATTCTGTCTGCCACCTACTTTGTCATGCCTGGATTCGGTATGCCTTGAACTCTCATAGGTCTTATCCATGCCATCCAACCCTTGTCAGTTCATTTAAATAATTGCCCTGCCATATCTGGAAAACAGTTTTCCCTTTCATTGATCATGTTCTGTAGGACTTGGGCTATAAAACTCATGAACACACTCACCCACACACAGGATAAACATGTACATATGATGCCCACTAGTGTGTGACATGCACACATATGATGAATGCACCGAACCCCATAATATCAGTAAAGTAGGGAATCCATGATGCTAGGTGGAGTCTGGCAAAGACCCCACACACCCATCAAACCGCCAAATACCAGTATGGTACTGATGTCTGACTCCCATCCTGTAAGGAACCTGCCATCCTGTAACTGGGCTATTTTTGGTTCCTTCATCTTCACAAACTTGGTTAAAATGTTAGAGTTGTCAAACTGGGAGTTAGGGTCCAGCATGTAGATCAGCTGTCCCAGGTCAGGTGATTTGGCTACAATTTGGGTGAGAAATTGTACCAGGGAATTCTGGTACACCCTCTCCTCTTCTTCTCCCTGTCCTCATCATCACTCTTGTGGGTGGGCCTGGAGCACAAAGAAGGTAAAATGGAATAAGCCTCCTCCTTAGTGGAAAACCTTGTCAATCCTTAATTTGACCTGACTCTCTGAGGGAATGCAGCACATTTTTTCCTACTAGGTCTCCTCATTCATTGGTTCACTCATTTTTCCAAGGAATGATTGAATTCATCCATTCTTCCCTGTCTCTCTCTCTTCTTTCTTCCCTTCTTCCATGTCCCCCTTGATTGTAGAAATTTGAGCAGCAGGGCTGCATCCCCATGGGGCCGCCTTGTAAGGTTATGCTCCGAAATAACAACACAAAACTATTAATTTCAACACTGCCTGCCCCATTATTTTCAGCCTCTTAACCCATGTCTAATAATGTATGTTGCAGCACGAGGTGCGCTTAGAAGGAAAGATTTAGCATGTCTGACCTGGTGGCTGGCTGTATCGCCATCTGCCTCAGAGTGCAGTGCTACCATTTCTGCCCATGGGAGAGGTGCATAGCATCTCTAAGCTCAATTCCTATTCCTCCCAGCATTCTCTTATGTTTATTCCACCCACCTATGTTCTAACCTTTCAGGCCAAACAGTTTCTTTATTTAATTAACCAATGACCTATACTCCATCATTACTCCTATTTCTGTTTAAACAAGAACGGAATCTTTAACTTTAACATAGCAAAATTACATATAATAAAACAGTTATCAAGCAAGAATTACAGTTACAATATTTATATCTATTTTATCTTTTATCATAACAATGGAAAACTATAACTGTCTATCTATTCTTCAACTCCATCAGAGACTCCAGAATAATACAGTATTACCTAAGCAAACAAAAAGTAAGCCATTTTCAAACTCTAGAAATGACAGAGACATCTCGCTGCCTGGACAGTCACCCAAAGTTCCTCTGTACCGTTGGTGTTTCCATCCTCAGCCTACAGGCCCATAGTTTCCAGCAGACATTTCCATGAAGCAGGAAATTTCAAAGGCAGTCACTATCTGCTTGTCTTGAAGAATGTTTTGCTGACCCTTTCCTGAATCAGGAACACGAAAAGATCATCTCACCTTTAGGCAAGTTCAGTAGTCCTCTCTCTGAGTGTTTTCTGTGTACAGTTTATGCAACAATCCAGGCAAGAGCAGTTTCTTCCCCAAATGGCTTTCAAACTCCATAAGGATCCTCTTTGATGCCCATCTTCTTCCTGAAGTAGATATGTGCTGTCAAGTGTAGAGTGTCTCACTGTCATGAAAAACCCTAAGGTACTAAAACATTAAATAGCCTATTTTGTAGTCTAGAGAGATATGAATAATGCCTATCTAACTGAAATGTATATATATATATATATATATATATATATATATATATGTAGCTAGAAAATCTAACTAACATGACTACAAACTTGACTATTATTAATGATTATCCATTAATAACCTATATACATTATACTTTTAAATGAACTACACTATCACAATACCTTAATTAAAATCAAAAATGCATATACATATAACAAAATTGACCTAAAATCTCTATCAGTAAAGCAAAATCTATACAAATGCAAATATTCATATCTATATCACATCCCACTTTAAATGTAAAAGAACTTTTATAAGCCATATTTGGGAACGTGGGTGCAGTTTTTTCTCTCCAAAATGCTTCCTGCTGAATGGTGGCATCATTATTGATTTATCTCAGTTGGCAGTTGAGCGAAGCAAATTTTTAAAGGTGTTCACTGCAACCTTTAAGTAGGGCTTGGTCCATCCTACCATATTAGGATAGAGGCATCCACAGACTATCACCCTCTGTGAAAACAAAATAGAAACTCCTTTCCAAAGCATCATGTCTTTAGATCAAAATTTCAAAGTCAAGGCATTTTCAAAATATCTATGTTGGATTATTTCAGCAGCTTTTATAAAGAAACATCTTTTAGCAGCTATTGCTACTGCCTCAAAATTCAAATGATTCAAAAAGAGCATAATAGCATACAATATCAAAATTCGCCTTGAATTTTCCATCTTTGTGCACTTCAATTTAACCTCTATTTTGTTTATTTTTCCTTTTTATTTTTTGCCTTTTGAGACAGGTTCTCTGTATCTTTGACCTGGAATAACTCTGTATACCTGTCTGTCCTTGAAGTCTCAGAGATCTGCCTCTCTCTGCCTTTCAGGCATTGGGAATAAAGATGTATGCTACTACACATTGAACTCACAAAGATCTGTTTGTCTCTGCCTTCAAGGCACTGGGATTAAAGGTGTGTGCTACCTCACCTTAAAGGTACGGAGGTCAATCTCCCTCTGCCTCCCATGTGTTGGGTTTACAGGTGTGTCCTACCACACCCAACAACTCTCTTCCTTTTTTTAACTTTAAGAACTTCAAATTTTAGCCTGCACATATTTTTAACACACTGTAAATCATTTAAAAATTTTCTTTGTCTTTGAATCTCTCTTTACTCTATTTCTCTCTCTGTTTTTCTGACCACATGAGTCTTTCATTTACCAAGCAATCTCAGTAGGACTAAAGCCGTGGCTTTGCTGGCCAGATGTAGCCCATTCCTTAGCTTTCTGCCATCCCAACCTTGTGGCTGAGGTACCGAACAGAGCCGATTCAGTGCCACAAGTCTACAGTGTTTCAAGGTCCTTGCCATCAAAGAGGCTGCAACAGACAACACTCAAGCCCTCTTTCTCTAGCTGGCCCTCCTTCCTCAAACAGTCAGAGTTTGCCCAGGCAGGATGGCCCAGAAAGCCGGCATTTTAAAACAACACAGTTTGTTTTCCTGCTACTGCTGAAAACATACAAGCATTCAGTTGGCTTTTATCAACACCATTTAAATGTTTTGTGGCAGGACCTCTTAAGGGCTGCAGGGTTTTGCAGGTGAAGCTGAGTCAGCAAGCCTCTTTTAGATGAGAGCCCTTGCTTTCTTCTAGCAAGCAGAGCAGACCGAGAAATCGCTGCTACCAATAAAACATGGTTTACTCTTTCCCAAGATTTCTCAGGCTTTCAGTGGATTCAGTTGCCCACAAGGCTGCAAGCCATTCTGTAGTTATTTGAGCAGCGAGGCTGTGTCCCCAGCCCACGGCCGCATGAAGGTTATGCCAGAAATAAATACATAAAAACTGTATTCTTTTAAACACTGCTGGCCCATTAGATTCAGCATTTTATCCCATTTCTAAGAATCAGTGTAGTATAACGAGGTGCACTTACCAGGAAAAATTCAGCATGTCTGACATGGTGGCTGGCTGCATCGACATCTGCCTCAGAGAGCAGAGCTATGGCATCTGCCGGGGAGAGGGGAGCATGGCTTCTCTGAGCTCACTACCTCTTCCTCCCGGCATTCTATTTTGTTTACTCCACCTACCTATGTTCTAACCTATCAGCTGAAGTGTATTCTTTCTTTAATTAATCAATAAACTTCTTCTGTCACTTTATCCTTTCAAAAGCTTGTCCATAGAAATCTCCCATGTGTCTTCTGTTGTATAATCTTTCATTTGTAAAGAACTTGCACTCTCAGGGGAGGATTTTTCTGACATCTCTGTGGATGGAGATCATATGAGGAAGATCAGATGAGCAACCATGACAACTCTAATGCTGTAGAGTTAGGTGGACCAGAGATTGATGGCTGACATTCCTGTGCTATGCATTAGATGCCCCTGAACTCTGGCCCTGTTGACAGACAGGCAGACATCAAGTTGGTCACACATACTTAACTCATTCAGGTTCACAGATACTGTAAATGGAGTTTTAATTCTTCTCCTAAACTAATAAAAAAACCAAGATTAGGAGAATAGAAGAGCCTGAAATAAGGCCTCAAAATGGGTCATTTTGCAAAGGAAAGGTTACCTGCCTCCATGTATGCTGTCTCCCTTTCTTAGTCAAATCCATCCTTCCAGTGTCTAGCTAACAGCTAACCATAGGATTGAACCCAACTGCCTTTGATTTCTGAAATAAGTGCTGTCCCCTTAAGGTCTCATAACAGCACAGGAAGGTGTGTAAGACTGTCCCAGCAACAATTTAAAGCAATTCTAGGACACCAAAGATGCAGCAAATTTGGTTAATTGGTAATATAGATCGTTCTGATGGGACAAAATAATTTAGAATTAAAAAAAAAAAACAGATTGGTGTACTCACGATGGATTTACGTGATATGGCACACACAGGCTTCTGGTTCTGAATACTTCATGCTCGGTGGGTTTTGGAGATTGTCGTGACCCTGAACCTAGCTGGAGGCTTTGGGGCCTTGAAAGGTCAAGACTTAATATTTCAGGACATCCTTGTACTTGGTCCCCACTGTTTACTGATTTCCTTACAGAGAATGAGCAGCCATCTACTCCTGCTGCCATGCCTTCCCCACATGAACAGAGAGAAGACCCTATACACACAGGTCGCTTGTATCACATGTGAAGGCATAAGTCACAAACAAACCCCCACAGCAGTTTAGAATTCTGATTAATAGAATGATTAGTTCTTGAAAGGGGAAAAACTTAGAGATCACAATCCCTTACTGTAGTAATATGGACGGCGGCAGGGTTGCGTCCCCTACTCCCCAGCCACCTGGCTCGGCTAGCTTATGCCCCAAATAATTACACCGACACTGTATTCTTTTAAACACTGCTCTGGCCCATTTCTAATCATCTGTGTAGCGCCCCTAGGTGCGCTTACCGGGAAGATTCTAGCCTAATTCCATCCTGGGTTGGAGCTTCATAGCGTGCGTCTTCCCTGGTGCAGGTAGCATGGCGTCTCTCCTGCGTCTGCTCCGGAGAGCAGAGCTACGGAGTCTGACCTCACTTCCTCTTCCTCCTGGCATTCTGTTCTGTCTACTCCTCCCACCTATCATCTAACCAATGAAATGGGCCGAGGCAGTTCCTTTATTGCTTAGCCAATGAAATCAACAGATTGATATATGACACTCCCACATCACTTCCACTTTTTCTGTTTAAACAAAAAAAGGAAGGCTTCAACCTTAACATAGCAAAATTACATATAACAAAACAGTTATCAAGTAAAAATTACATCAGAAACATTCATACATATAACAAAATTAACCGTAAATCTCTATCAATAAAGCAAAATCTATACTAATGCAAATTATTCATGTCTATATCATATCCCCCTTTAAATGTAAAAGAATTTTTATAAACTATATTTGGGAACATGGGCGCAGTTTTTTCTCTCCAAACTGCTTCCTGCTGAATGGGGGCGCTGTTAATCAGATCATTTAGGGTGTAACCTGTGTGCCAGGTTTATCTCAGTTGGCAGTTGAGTGACGTAATTTTTTGAGGGCGTTCACAGGAATATTTCAGGAGGTCGTGGTCTATCAAACCAAATCGGGATAGAAGAAATCCAAAGGGTCTGGTCCTCTGTGAAAACAAAAGAAGACTCTCTCCAAAGCATCATATCCTTAGACCCAAATTCTGATATCATACCCTCATGATATCCGTTCTGGTTCCACTGGGCAGCCCATATAATGAAATGTCTCTCTGTACTTAGCTCCTTCACAGTCAAAAATTTTAAAGAAAACACAATAATACAAAGAATCCAGACTCTCTGTGAATTTTTCATCTTTACGCGGCTTATTTTTACTCTATCACTTTACTTTATTCTGTCTCTTTAAAGACTTTACCTTTTTTTTTTTAAAACCATTAACTTTATTCTCTATATTCTTTTTCTTCTCTCTCCCAAGCCTACGGACATTCATCCAACAGTGTGACTCGTTTAGTGGTCTGAATCTGTCCTATTGTGAATCTGCAATTTTTTACTATCCAGGAGCACTTTTGATTTGCGCCTTTAAATCACTAGGCGCTTAAGAATCTAAGCTGTGACATTCCTACGTTAACTTTTTGCTTTTTGAGCGCACATCTGTAGACCAGGCTGTCTTTGAACTCTCAGAGATCCGCCTGTCTCTGCCTCCCAGGCATTGGGATTAAAGGTGTTTGCTACTACACCTTGAACTCACAGAGATCTGTTTGTCTCTGCCTTCTAGGCACTGGGATTAAAGGCGTGTGCTACCACACCTTGAAGTCACAGAGGTCTATCTCCCTCTGCCTCCCAAGTGTTGGGATTAAAGGTGTGTACACACAACAACTCTCTTCCTTTTTTTTTTTTGTTTTTTGCTTTAAGAACTTCAACTTTCAGCTTGCATATATTTTAACACACTTTAAACCATTCAGAAATTTTCTCTGTCTTTGAATCTCTCTTTAACTGTATATCTCTCTTTTTCTGACCACGTGAGTCTTTAATTTGCCAAGCAATCTCCGTAGGACTAAAGGCATGGCTTTGCCAGCTAGATCCAGTCCATTCCTTAGCTTTCCAGCCTCATGGTGAATATACAGGCTGCAGCCATGTTTATAGCCACACCTCTATGGCGGTTCAAGGTCCCTGCCAGCCAGCAAGCTACAACAGACAACACTCAAATCCTCTCTCGGTAGCTGGCCCTCCTGCCTCAAACAGTCAGAGTTTGCCCTGGCAGGATGGCCCAGAAAGCCGGCATTTTTAAACAGCGCAGCTTTTTTCCTGCTAAGGCTGAAAACCGAAAAACATGCGTTCAGCTTTTCGTCAACACTGTTTAAGTGTTTCGTGGCAGGACCTCTTAATGAGCTGCAGGCTTTGCAGCTGAAGCTGAGTCAGGAAGCCTCTCTTAGATGAGGCGCTTGCTTGCCTCTAGCAAGTAGAGCAGACCCAAGAAATTGCCATAAGAAACATGCTTTACTCTATTCTTTTCTAAGCTTTCTCAGGCTTTCTGTGGACTCAGTTAGCCACACGTCTGGGCGTCATTTGTAGTAATATGGACGGCGGCAGGGTTGCGTCCCCAAATCCCCAGCCGAATGGCCCGGCTAGCTCAGTCGGTAGAGCATGGGACTCTTAATCCCAGGGTCGTGGGTTCGAGCCCCACGTTGGGCGCCATTTGTAGTAATATGGACGGCGGCAGGGTTGCGTCCCCTAATCCCCAGCCGCCTGGCTCGGCTAGCTTATGCCCCAAATAATTACACGGACACTGTATTCTTTTAAACACTGCTCTGGCCCATTTCTAATCATCTTGTAGCGCCCCTAGGTGCGCTTACCGGGAAGATTCTAGCCTAAGTCCATCCTGGGTTGGAGCTTCATAGCGTGCGTCTTACCTGGAGCAGGTAGCATGGCGTCTCTCCTGCGTCTGCTCCAGAGAGCAGAGCTGCGGAGTCTGACCTCACTTCCTCTTCCTCCTGGCATTCTGTTCTGTCTACTCCTCCCACCTATCTTCTAACCAATGAAATGGGCCGAGGCAGTTCCTTTATTGCTTAGCCAATGAAATCAACAGATTGATATATGACACTCCCACATCACCTTACAAAAGCCCTCTGCAGGATCAGAAAAGGAGCCTAGTAGCCGGAAGGGAAGCTCAAGCAAGAGATCAAGCTGAAGGTAGAAGTTGCTTTTTAAAAGAGAGAGAGACCACAACTCAATGGGCTGGTATCTCAGTGGCTATTCAGGAAACATCACAGAGAAAGGATCTGCTTCATGCATGAGAGTCACCGATGATTTCCCTTTAAGAAAAAAACCCATCAAAATTCCCAATAACATCATCAGCATTCAACAACATGTCTATGATTTCTTTGCCTTGCCTTTGATTGTGCAGTAAATGATGCTGATAGTTAATCGGTGCAATTAATGCAAATTTCCTTGTAACTGAATAGACAGAATTGACAGGTTATCTTAAACACAGCAGGGAGTCACTCTACGATGGAACTGGTTCATCATCACCTGTGTAACAGTGACATAATTGAGATCTTTCCTTTGTCTATAAATCTCATTATGTTCAACATGATATGTTGTCATACAGATTTCTTAGGGTTTTGTCCCACTGGTGGTTTCCTTGGTTTGCTTACATAATTTTTGCCAGATCCAATCAGTTTTGCCATGCACTCTCAGCTCCACGTCATTGTGTTCCCCTTTTGTTCCAGTCCAGGCATTTTAGACCTCTTGTAACTGTTGTAAGAGTATCTCATGTTCCACCTAAATGATTTAGGGTTTTATTTAGGCTGGGTTTTATCTTCCATCACTGAGTTCATTGACTTTCATTGGGCGTAATTCCTGGGACACTGAGCCTAACTCCTGGGGGATTCCTCCAGTTATTTCTCCTTTCTTAGATAGTTTACACTCTCACTATTACTGTGAGAGTGTTTCTGTAGCAAATATTCTTCTCAAGATGAGAAGAAACTTCAATATTACAATCCATTTGTTATTGTGCTTTAAATACACACACAGACACACACAAGTTAATGCACATACACTGATGATATCTCAATTTATGGGGCCATTCTGGGGATGTCAAGATCGATATCTCTCGAATGGTTCTCAGAAGCCCATAGGGTGACCCTCTCTAGGTACTTAAGCAGGGAGGAGAAATTGACCGCACTGTGACATGTCCCTAGGAACTATGTGTGCCTTGTCCCATAGTCAGACTGATGACTGACTATCTTGAAAACCACCATGGAACTTTTGTTTGGCAAATGATGGAGATCAAGTCAGGGTCAAAATCAGAAAACTAGATGGAGCTTCCAAGCTCCAGTGGAAGAGCAGATGGATGGAGAAAAAGAGCAAGGATGTCAGGAATATAAGGGCTTGGTCCACACTATGAGACATTGTGCCTGAACTAAGGGGATTTCAACTAATCCAGTGACCTGGGAATGAAAGAACATGGGATCAAACTGGAAGCTCTGAATGTGGCTGACAATTGGGGCAGACGGAGAAGCCAAAGATAATGGCACTTGCAATTGTGTGCATATCATACACTGGCTTTTTGTGATCATATTTTTTGTGGATGCATACCTTGCTAAATCTGGATGGATGAAGGGTGGGCTTGGACTTCCCACAGCTCAAAGTACCCTGCCCTCTATTTGGACTGGTGTTTGAGTGGAGAGGTTTATTTGCGGAGCAAGAAGAATGTGGGAGGAGGAAGAGAAGTGGAAAGTTTGATAATTATTATTATGAAGTAATGGAAAAATCAATAGAAAATAACCAATCAGGACATTGGAGCTAGGAAAAAAAAACATTCATGTGAGTTGTTGACTCAGACCAAAAATTATTTTACAGAAAAAAAAAAACACATAAAGGGGTTGAGTTGCTTGTTAAATATGACTCAAGTAATTGGGAAGAAGATTGGGGTTTTTATTTTGGGTCTTCATGGGGCTGTATGAGCAGCATTTTAGGACCTGTATGCTGGATATTTCTGGGGGTTAGTAGGGAAGAAACCTGGCTAGGAGGAGTTTTATGACATAAGTAGAGCCTTGATGATGTCACAAAGCTTTGGTTGGGGGTGGCAACTCTGTTCCACATGAAGCACTAGTCTTCTGTGAAGGTGGGCTTACTATCTTCACGGTGGCTGAGGAGGTCAGTTCAGCTCTTGGGCTCCACAACTGTTCAACTGAATTTCCAGAAGTTGGAATCTAGAGAGCCAAGATATTTTCTTTTGGTAAATATGTTTAGGAAGCAACTAGGACCTCTGTAGTCAAAGAATGGTTTCTTTCAAATCTGCTCTGGGTCCAAAATTTATGTCGTTAACAGCTCCTATATTTGATAGCTGGGGACAGTTAATGTCAGGTATTCTCCCCACTCTATCTTTGCTAAAAATGTCCAATTTCTCAGTCCACTTAAATGGCAAAGATCCTCTTTGTCCATATTTGTTTTAAAAGATAATTATTTCTAATAGGTGCTGTTGCACAGATTAATGTTTCTTTCTTTTGGCAGTTTGACTCACAGTACTCACTTCTCTAATGAAGATACAGAATATCTTTATGTAATCAACCTGGATCTGGATCAGGAGACACATTAGAGAGAACCAGTGGACTGGAGTGCCATGACCTTGGGCAGGTGGTTATAGATCAGCCAACTAACCAGTAGCTTGAGTGGTAAGGAGAGGAGTGGCTGCTCTTTGAATTCATTGCCATCTGTTCAGATATTTCTTTCTCACTTTAGGTATAGGCATAGCTTCCTCTCTCATTGATATAGTAAGTCAGGAAGTAGGTTTCTCAGTAGAGGTCAATTGCATTTTGCAGCAGGAATATGTCTCTGATACACATATACTGAGCTGTAGACAAGAGTTTGATAATTTTCCTATTAATTTCTTAAGAACATATTCCAATTAGGTATCCAAATCTATTCAGCCCTGCCTTTTTCACCTGCTCGAAAGTTATTCCTAAAAACAGCCTTGACCTCACATGCTCACCTTATCCTTGCAGGCACTTATGGTGGAGGAAACCACTTTGTGTCTGATTTAAACTGAAGAGTTCTTCCTATGCAGAGATTGGCAGCTATGAAGCCCAAGCACAGAAACAGAGCCAAGACAGTGGAACAGGATTGCTGTGGCCTATCTCAGAAAGTCTCCCGCCATGATGAAGATGCCTCTTAGTATGAGTTGCATGCCACATCTCCAGAAGAAGAATGGGCCATCGCTCCAGAAGCAAAAACTTAGTAAGCCTTTTGAGACCCTGGAGAATATTGTTGGCCGCAGAATTTCTCATGGCTGGAAGGAAGCCAATGAACCAGTCACCCATTGGAAAGCCATCATTCTAGATCAACTGCCAACATATCCCTCTCTCTATTTGTTGAAATATGATGGGATTGATTGTGTCTATGGCTTGGAGCTTCATAGTGATGAAAGGATTTTAAACCTGAAGATCCTGCCTAATAATGTGCCATTTCCTCAGGTGACAGACACTCATCTCTCAAACACCATAGTTGGCAGAGCAGTGAAACATACATTCATGGACACAAATGGCTCTAAGAATGACTGGAACAGGATGGTCCTAGAAGAGGTGCCAATCATGAAGACCTGGTTTTATATTACCTACAAGAAAGATCCGGTCTTGTACATTTACCACCTCCTGGATGACTACCTGGAAGGCAACCTCCACATCATGCCAGGCTCTAAGGAAGAGTGGAGTGGCGTGGTCCCAGATGAGGTGCAGACCATAACGACCTGTTTCTACATTGTCAACGAGAATGATCCGGTCCTGTACCTTTACCACCATCATGATGATTCCATTGAAGGCAACCTCCACCTCACGCCTGAATGTCCTCCAGTAGAGGTGACTTTGGAATTAGGCAGGGATTCCTTGGAGGGCAAAAGAGTGCAGTACAACAAAAAAGATGGAACCCAAGAGATAGGTAAAATTATTTGCCAAGTTCCCAACAAACCTTCTGTATATTTCATCAAGTTTGATAATGACTTCCATATCTATGCCTATGATTTGGTGAAGATCTGTTAAAGTGAAATTCTCAAATTTTGAGGGGCACACTAAATTCTCTCTTTGGGAATGTGTTTTTTCAGAGATACCTCAGGTCTTCTATGAATCCTGGTATCTTTTCCAATGGATTATTCTTTCTCAAAGAATAAAAATTTGTTAACATGTTGTGTTATTTGGTCAATGATGGATTGTGTTTGGTGGATGGGGCATCACAGAAATACATGCCTCAAAACAAAGCAGGATTTATGGTCTTTTCCCCTTGGAGAGTACAGGACTGGGGATGCGTGGTGTGGTAAAGGACAAGATGGCTGTCAAGGAAGCAGTGGAGAGGGGACAAAAAGTTGTATGATCTCGGGGCGGTATGAAGCTTGAGGGAAAACCATGTCAAATGGAAAGATGTGACCGATATCAGCGTGAGGTATTGGGACTTAAGAGTATAAAGAGTAGATTAATCAGGAAGGGACACAAATGTATACTCAAAATCAGAGAAAATTAGGTTTCATTTGATGAATGGTTTAATTCGTACTGGCTGTAAGTCAAAGGATGTTTGATCTCCACTAGAGCATGTTGCTTAGTGAAAAGTGTCTCCGCTCAGTTGCTCTTCTCCAGCAAGTTGGACATCAAGCTACCTACTTAGTTTTGCCAGAATTCTGTCTGCCACCTACTTTGTCATGCCTGGATTCGGTATGCCTTGAACTCTCATAGGTCTTATCCATGCTATCCAACCCTTGTCAGTTCATTTAAATAATTGCACTGCCATATCTGGAAAACAGTGTTCCCTTTCCTTGATCATGTTCTGTAGTACTTGGGCTATAAAACTCATGGATAAACATGTACATATGATTCCCACTAGTGTGTGACATGCACACATATGATGAATGCACCCAACTCCATAATATCAGTAAAGTAGGGAATCCATGATGCTAGGTGGAGTCTGGCAAAGACCCCACACACCCATCAAACCGCCAAATACCAGTATGGTACTGATGTCTGACTCCCATCCTGTAAGGAACCTGCCATCCTGTAACTGGGCTATTTTTGGTTCCTTCATCTTCACAAACTTGGTTAAAATGTTAGAGTTGTCAAACTGGGAGTTAGGGTCCAGCATGTAGATCAGCTGTCCCAGGTCAGGTGATTTGGCTACAATTTGGGTGAGAAATTGTACCAGGGAATTCTGGTACACCCTCTCCTCTTCTTCTCCCTGTCCTCATCATCACTCTTGTGGGTGGGCCTGGAGCACAAAGAAGGTAAAATGGAATAAGCCTCCTCCTTAGTGGAAAACCTTGTCAATCCTTAATTTGACCTGACTCTCTGAGGGAATGCAGCACATTTTTTCCTACTAGGTCTCCTCATTCATTGGTTCACTATTTTTCCAAGGAATGATTGAATTCATCCATTCTTCCCTGTCTCTCTCTCTTCTTTCTTCCCTTCTTCCATTTCCCCCTTGATTGTAGAAATTTGAGCAGCAGGGCTGCATCCACATGGGGCCAACTTGTAAGGTTATGCTCCGAAATAACAACACAAAACTATTCATTTCAACACTGCCTGCCCCATTCTTTTCAGCCTCTTAACCCATGTCTAATAATGTATGTTGCAGCACGAGGTGCGCTTAGAAGGAAAGATTTAGCATGTCTGACCTGGTGGCTGGCTGTATCGCCATCTGCCTCAGAGTGCAGAGCTACCATTTCTGCCCATGGGAGAGGTGCATGGCATCTCTAAGCTCAATTCCTATTCCTCCCAGCATTCTCTTATGTTTATTCCACCCACCTATGTTCTAACCTTTCAGGCCAAACAGTTTCTTTATTTAATTAACCAATGACCTATACTCCATCATTACTCCTATTTCTGTTTAAACAATTACGGAAACTTTAACTTTAACATAGCAAAATTACAAATAACAAAACAGTTATCAAGCAAGAATTACAGTTACAATATTTATATCTATTTTATCTTTTATCATAACAATGGAAAACTATAACTATCAACTCATCAGAGACTCCAGAATAATACAGTGTTACCTAAGCAAACAAAAAGTAAGCCATTTTCAAACTCTAGAAATGACAGAGACATCTCGCTGCCTGGACAGTCACCCAAAGTTCCTCTGTACCATTGGTGTTTCCATCCTCAGCATACAGGCCCATAGTTTCCAGTAGACATTTCCATGAAGCAGGAAATTTCAAAGGCAGTCACTATCTGCTTGTCTTGAAGAATGTTTTGCTGACCCTTTCCTGAATCAGGAACACGAAAAGATCATCTCACCTTTAGGCAAGTTCAGTAGTCCTCTCTCTGAGTGTTTTCTGTGTACAGTTTATGCAACAATCCAGGCAAGAGCAGTTTCTTCCCCAAATGGCTATCAAATTCCATAAGGATCCTCTTTGATGCCCATCTTCTTCTTGAAGTAGACATGTGCTGCCAAGAATAGAGTGTCTCACTGTCATGAAAAACCCTAAGGTACTAAAACATTAAATAGCCTATTTTGTAGTCTAGAGAGATATGAATAATGCCTATCTAACTGAAATATATATATCTATGTAGCTAGAAAATCTAACTAACATGACTACAAACTTGACTATTATTAATGATTATCCATTAATAACCTATAAACATTATATTTTTAAATGAACTACACAATCACAATACCTTAATTGAGATCAAATATGCATATACATATAACAAAATTGACCTAAAATCTCTATCAGTAAAGCAAAATCTATACTAATGCAAATATTCATATCTATATCACATCCCACTTTAAATGTAAAAGAACGTTTATAAGCCATATTTGGGAATATGGGTGCAGTTTTTTCTCTCCAAAATGCTTCCTGCTGAATGGTGGCATCGTTATTGATTTATCTCAGCTGGCAGTTGAGCGAAGCAATTTTTTAAAGGTGTTCACAGCAACCTTTAAGTAGGGCATGGTCCATCCTGCCATATTAGGATAGAGGCATCCACAGACTATCACCCTCTTTGAAAACAAAATAGAAACTCCTTTCCAAAGCATCATGTCCTTAGATCCAAATTTCAAAGTCAAGGCATTTTCAAAATATCTATGTTGGATTATTTCAGCAGCTTTTATAAAGAAACATCTTTTAGCAGCTATTGCTACTGCCTCAAAATTCAAATGATTCAAAAAGAGCATAATAGCATACAATATCAAAATTCGCTGTGAATTTTCCATCTTTGTGCGCTTCAATTTAACCTCTATTTTGTTTATTTTTACTTTTTATTTTTTGTCTTTTGGGACAGGTTCTCTGTATCTTTGACCTGGAATAACTCTGTATACCTGTCTGTCCTTGAAGTCTCAGAGATCTGCCTCTCTCTGCCTTTCAGGCATTGGGATTAAAGGTGTATGCTACTACACATTGAACTCACAAAGATCTGTTTGTCTCTGCCTTCAAGGCACTGGGATTAAAGGCGTGTGCTACCTCACCTTGAAGGTACAGAGGTCAATCTCCCTCTGCCTCCCATGTGTTGGGTTTACAGGTGTGTACTACCACACCCAACAACTCTCTTCCTTTTTTTAACTTTAAGAACTTCAAATTTTAGCCTGCACATATTTTTAACACACTGTAAATCATTTCAAATTTTTCTTTGTCTTTGAATCTCTCTTTACTCTATTTCTCTCTCTGTTTTTCTGACCACATGAGTCTTTCATTTACCAAGCAATCTCAGTAGGACTAAAGCCGGGGCTTTGCTGGCCAGATGTTGCCCATTCCTTAGCTTTCTGCCATTCCAACCTTGTGGCTGAGGTACCGAACACAGCCGCATTCAGTGCCACAAGTCTACAGTGTTTCAAGGTCCTTGCCATCAAAGAGGCTGCAACAGACAACACTCAAGCCCTCTTTCTGTAGCTGGCCCTCCTTCCTCAAACAGTCAGAGTTTGCCCAGGCAGGATGGCCCAGAAAGCCGGCATTTTAAAACAACACAGTTTGTTTTCCTGCTACTGCTGAAAACATACAAGCATTCAGTTGGCTTTTATCAACACCATTTAACTGTTTTGTGGCAGGACCTCTTAAGGGCTGCAGGGTTTTGCAGCTGAAGCTGAGTCAGCAAGCCTCTTTTAGATGAGAGCCCTTGCTTTCTTCTAGCAAGCAGAGCAGACCGAGAAATCGCTGCTACCAAGAAAACATGCTTTACTCTTTCCCAAGCTTTCTCAGGCTTTCAGTGGATTCAGTTGTTTACAAGGTTGCAAGCCATTCTGTAGTTATTTGAGCAGCGAGGCTGTGTCCCCAGCACCACGGCCGCAGGAAGGTTATGCCTGAAATACATACACAAAAACTGTATTCTTTTAAACACTGCTGGCACATTAGATTCAGCATTTTAACCCATTTCTAATAATCAGTGTAGTATAACGAGGTGCACTTACCAGGAAAAATTCAGCATGTCTGACATGGTGGCTGGCTGCATCGACATCTGCCTCAGAGAGCAGAGCTATGGCATCTGCCGGCGAGAGGGGAGCATGGCTTCTCTGAGCTCACTACCTCTTCCTCCCAGCATTCTATTTTGTTTACTCCACCTACCTATGTTCTAACCTATCAGCTGAAGCGGATTCTTTCTTTAATTAATCAATTAACTTCTTCTGCCACTTTATCCTTTCAACAGCTTGCCCATATAAATCTCCCATGTGTCTTCTGTTGTATAATCTGTCATTTGTAAAGAACTTGCACTCTCAGGGGAGGATTTTTCTGACATCTCTGTGGATGGAGATCATATGAGGAAGATCAGATGAGCAACCATGACAACTCTAATGCTGTAGAGTTAGGTGGACCAGAGATTGATGGCTGACATTCCTGTGCTATGCATCAGATGCCCCTGAACTCTGGCCCTGTTGACAGACAGGCAGACATCCAGTTGGTCAGACATACTTAACTCATTCGGGTTCACAGATACTGTAAATGGAGTTTTAATTCTTCTCCTAAACTAATAAAAATACCAAGATTAGGAGAAGAGAAGAGCCTGAAGTAAGGCCTCAAAATGGGTCATTTTGCAAAGGAAAGGTTACCTGCCTCCATGTATGCTGTCTCCCTTTCTTAGTCAAATCCATCCTTCCAGTGTCTAGCTAACAGCTAACCATAGGATTGAACCCAACTGCCTTTGATTTCTGAAATATGTGCTGTCCGCTTAAGGTCTCATAACAGCACAGGAAGATTTGTAAGACTGTCCCAGCAACAATTTAAAGCAATTCTAGGACACCAAAGATGCAGCAAATTTGGTTAATTGGTAATATAGATCGTTCTGATGGGACAAAATAGTTTAGAATTAAAAAAAAAACAGATTGGTGTACTCACGATGGATTTATGTGATATGGCACACACAGGCTTCTGGTTCTGAATACTTCATGCTCGGTGGGTTTTGGAGATTGTCGTGACCCTGAACCTAGCTGGAGGCTTTGGGGCCTTGAAAGGACAAGACTTAATATTTCAGGACATCCTTGTACTTGGTGCCCCCTGTTTACTGATTTCCTTACAGAGAATGAGCAGCCATCTACTCCTGCTGCCATGCCTTCCCCACATGAACAGAGAGAAGACCCTATACACACAGGTCGCTTGTATGACATGTGAAGGCATAAGTCACAAACAAACTCCCACAGCAGTTTAGAATTGTGATTAATAGAATGATTAGTTCTTGAAAGGGGAAAAACTTAGAGATCACAATCCCTTACAAAAGCCCTCTGCAGGATCAGAAAAGGAGCCTAGTAGCCGGAAGGGAAGCTCAAGCAAGAGATCAAGCTGAAGGTAGAAGTTGCTTTTTAAAAGAGAGAGAGACCACAACTCAATGGGATGGTATCTCAGTGGCTATTCAGGAAACATCACAGAGAAAGGATCTGCTTCATGCATGAGAGTCACCGATGATTTCACTTTAAGAAAAAAACCCATCAAAATTCCCAATAACATCATCAGCATTCAACAACATGTCTATGATTTCTTTGCCTTGCCTTTGATGGTGCAGTAAATGATGATGATAGTTAATCTGTGCAATTAATGCAAATTTCCTTGTAACTGACTAGACAGAATTGACAGGTTATCTTAAACACAGCAGGGAGTCACTCTACGTTGGAACTGGTTCATCATCACCTGTGTGACAGTGACATAATTGAGATCTTTCCTTTGTCTATAAATCTCATTATGTTCAACATGATATGTTGTCATACAGATTTCTTAGGGTTTTGTCCCACTGGTGGTTTCCTTGGTATGCTTACATAATTTTTGCCAGATCCAATCAGTTTTGGCATGCACTCTCAGCTCCACGTCATTGTGTTCCCCTTATGTTCCAGTCCAGGCATTTTAGACCTCTTGTAACTGTTGTAAGAGTATCTCATGTTCCACCTAAATGATTTAGGGTTTTATTTTGGCTGGGTTTTATCTTCCATCACTGAGTTCATTGACTTTCCTTGGGCGTAATTCCTGGGACACTGAGCCTAACTCCTGGGGGATTCCTCCAGTTATTTCTCCCTTCTTAGAGAGTTTACACTCTCACTATTACTGTGAGAGTGTTTCTGTAGCAAATATTCTTCTCAAGATGAGAAGAAACTTCAATATTACAATCCATTTGTTATTGTGCTTTAAATACACACACACAAACACACACAAGTTAATGCACATACACTGATGATATCTCAATTTATGGGGCCATTTTGTGGATGTCAAGATCGATATCTCTCGAATGGTTCTCAGAAGGCAATAGGGTGACCCTCTCTAGGTATTTAAGCAGGGAGGAGAAGTTGACCGCACTGTGACATGTCCCTAGGAACTATGTGTGCCTTGTCCCATAGTCAGACTGATGACTGACTATCTTGAAAACCACCATGGAACTTTTGTTTGGCAAATGATGGAGATCAAGTCAGGGTCAAAATCAGAAACCTAGATGGAGCTTCCAAGCTCCAGTGGAAGAGCAGATGGATGGAGAAAAAGAGCAAGGATGTCAGGAATATAAGGGCTTGGTCCACACTATGAGACACTGTGCCTGAACTAAGGGGATTTCAACTAATCCAGTGACTTGGGAATGAAAGAACATGGGATCAAACTGGAAGCTCTGAATGTGGCTGACAATTGGGGCAGACGGAGAAGCCAAAGATAATGGCACTTGCAATTGTGTGCATATCATACACTGGCTTTTTGTGATCATATTTTTTGTGGATGCATACCTTGCTAAATCTGGATGGATGAAGGGTGGGCTTGGACTTCCCACAGCTCAAAGTACCCTGCCCTCTATTTGGACTGGTGTTTGAGTGGAGAGGTTTATTTGCGGAGCAAGAAGAATGTGGGAGGAGGAAGAGAAGTGGAAAGTTTGATAATTATTATTATGAAGTAATGGAAAAATCAATAGAAAATAACCAATCAGGACATTGGAGCTAGGAAAAAAAAATTATGTCAGTTGTTGATTCAGACCAAAAATTATTTTACGGAAAAAAAAAACACATAAAGGGGTTGAGTTACTTGGAAAATATGACTCAAGTAATTGGGAAGAAGATTGGGGTTTTTATTTTGGGTGTTCATGGGGCTGTATGAGCAGCATTTTAGGACCTGTATGCTGGATATTTCTGGGGGTTAGTAGGGAAAAACCTGGCTTGGAGGAGTTTTATGACATAAGTAGAGCCTTGATGATGTCACAAAGCTTTGGTTGGGGTGGCAACTCTGTTCCTCATGAAGCACTAGTCTTCTGTGAAGGTGGGCTTACTATCTTCACGTTGGCTGAGGAGGTCAGTTCAGCTCTTAGGCTCCACAAATGTTCAATCGAATTTCCAGAAGTGAGAATCTAGAGAGCCAAGATATTTTCTTTTGATAAATATGTTTAGGAAGCAACTAGGACCTCTGTAGTCAAAGAAAGGTTTCTTTCAAATCTGCTCTGGGTCCAAAATATATGTCGTTAACAGCTCCTATATTTGATAGCTGGGGGACGGTTAATGTCGGGTATTCTCCCCACTCTATCTTTGCTAAAAATGTCCAATTCCTCAGTCCACTTAAATGGCAAAGATCCTCTTTGTCCATATGTGTTTTTAAAGATAATTATTTCTAATAGGTGCTGTTGCACAGATTAATGTTTCTTTCTTTTGGCAGTTTGACTCACAGTACTCACTTCTCTAATGAAGATACAGAATATCATTATGTAATCAACCTGGATCTGGATCAGGAGACACAATAGAGAGAGCCAGTGGACTGGAGTGCCATGACCTTGGGCAGGTGGTTATAGATCAGCCAACTAACCAGTAGCTTGAGTGGTAAGGAGAGGAGTGGCTGTTCTTTGAATTCTTTGCCATCTGTTCAGATATTTCTTTCTCACTTTAGGTATAGGCATAGCTTCCTCTCATTGATATAGTAAGTCAGGAAGTAGGTTTCTCAGTAGAGGTCAATTGCATTTTGCAGCAGGAATATGTCTCTGATACACATATACTGAGCTGTAGACAAGAGTTTGATAATTTTCCTATTAATTTCTTAAGAACATATTACATTTAGGTATCCAAATCTATTCAGCCCTGCCTTTTTCACCTGCTCCAAAGTTATTCCTAAAAAGAGCCTTGACCTCACATGCTCACCTTCTTATCCTTGCAGGCACTTATGGTGGAGGAAACCACTTTGTGTCTGATTTAAACTGAAGAGTTCTTCCTATGCAGAGATTGGCAGCTATGAAGCCCAAGCACAGAAACAGAGCCAAGAGACAGTGGAACAGGAGTGCTGTGGCCTATCTCAGAAAGTCTCCCGCCATGATGAAGATGCCTCTCAGTATGAGTGGCATGCCACCTCTCCAGAAGAAGAATGGGCCATCGCTCCAGAAGCAAAAACTTAGTAAGCCTTTTGAGGCCCTGGAGAATATTGTTGGCCGCAGAATTTCTCATAGCTGGAAGGAAGCCAATGAACCAGTCACCCATTGGAAAGCCATCATTCTAGATCAACTGCCAACATATCCCTCTCTCTATTTGTTGAAATATGATGGGATTGATTGTGTCTTTGGCTTGGAGCTTCATAGTGATGAAAGGATTTTAAACCTGAAGATCCTGCCTAATAATGTGCCATTTCCTCCGGTGACAGACACTCATCTCTCAAACACCATAGTTGGCAGAGCAGTGAAACATACATTCATGGGCACAAATGGCTCTAAGAATGACTGGAACGGGATGGTCCTAGAAGAGGTGCCAATCATGAAGACCTGGTTTTATATTACCTACAAGAAAGATCCGGTCTTGTACATTTACCACCTCCTGGATGACTACCTGGAAGGCAACCTCCACATCATGCCAGGCTCTAAGGAAGAGTGGAGTGGCGTGGTCCCAGATGAGGTGCAGACCATAACGACCTGTTTCTACATTGTCAACGAGAATGATCCGGTCCTGTACCTTTACCACCATCATGATGATTCCATTGAAGGCAACCTCCACATCACGCCTGAATGTCCTCCAGTAGAGGGGACTTTGGAATTAGGCAGGGATTCCTTGGAGGGCAAAAGAGTGCAGTACAACAAAAAAGATGGAACCCAAGAGATAGGTAAAATTATTTGCCAAGTTCCCAACAAACCTTCTGTGTATTTCATCAAGTTTGATAATGACTTCCATATCTATGTCTATGATTTGGTGAAGATCTGTTAAAGTGAAATTCTCAAATTTTGAGGGGCAGACTTAATTCTCTCCTTGGGAATGTGTTTTTTCAGAGATACCTCAGGTCTTCTATGAATCCTAGTATCTTTTCCAATGGATTATTCTTTCTCAAATAAAAAAATTTGTTAACATGTTGTGTTATTTGGTCAATGATGGATTGTGTTTGGTGGATGGGGCATCACAGAAATACATGCCTCAAAACAAAGCAGGATTTATGGTCTTTTGCCCTTGGAGAGTACAGGACTGGGGATGCGTGGTGTGGTAAAGGACAAGATGGCTGTCAAGGAAGCAGTGGAGGGGGGACAAAAAGTTTTATGATCTCGGGGTGGTATGAAGCTTGAGGGAAAACCATGTCAAATGGAAAGATGTGACCGATATCAGCGTGAGGTATTGGGACTTAAGAGGATAAAGAGTAGATTAATCAGGAAGGGACACAAATGTATACTCAAAATCAGAGAAAATTAGGTTTCATTTGATGAATGGTTTAATTCGTACTGGCTGTAAGTCAAAGGATGTTTGATCTCCACTAGAGCATGTTGCTTAGTGAAAAGTGTCTCCGCTCAGTTGCTCTTCTCCAGTAAGTTGGACATCAAGCTACCTACTTAGTTTTGCCAGAATTCTGTCTGCCACCTACTTTGTCATGCCTGGATTCGGTATGCCTTGAACTCTCATAGGTCTTATCCATGCCATCCAACCCTTGTCAGTTCATTTAAATAATTGCCCTGCCATATCTGGAAAACAGTGTTCCCTTTCATTGATCATGTTCTGTAGTACTTGGGATATAAAACTCATAAACACACTCACCCACACACAGGATAAACATGTACATATGATGCCCACTAGTGTGTGACATGCACACATATGATGAATGCACCGAACTCCATAATATCAGTAAAGTAGGGAATCCATGATGCTAGGAGGAGTCTGGCAAAGACCCCACACACCCATCAAACCACCAAATACCAGTATGGTACTGATGTCTGACTCCCATCCTGTAAGGAACCTGCCATCCTGTAACTGGGCTATTTTTGGTTCCTTCATCTTCACAAACTTGGTTAAAATGTTAGAGTTGTCAAACTGGGAGTTAGGGTCCAGCATGTAGATCAGCTGTCCCAGGTTAGGTGATTTGTCTACAATTTGGGTGTGAAATTGTACCAGGGAATTCTGGTACACCCTCTCCTCTTCTTCTCCCTGTCCTCATCATCACTCTTGTGGGTGGGCCTGGAGCACAAAGAAGGTAAAATGGAATAAGCCTCCTCCTTAGTGGAAAACCTTGTCAATCCTTAATTTGACCTGACTCTCTGAGGGAATGCAGCACATTTTTTCCTACTAGGTCTCCTCATTCATTGGTTCACTCATTTTTCCAAGGAATGATTGAATTCATCCATTCTTCCTTGTCTCTCTCTCTTCTTTCTTCCTTTCTTCCATTTCCCCCTTGATTGTAGAAATTTGAGCAGCAGGGCTGCATCCCCATGGGGCCGCCTTGTAAGGTTATGCTCCGAAATAACAACACAAAACTATTCATTTCAACACTGCCTGCCCCATTATTTTCAGCCTCTTAACCCATGTCTAATAATGTATGTTGCAGCACGAGGTGCGCTTAGAAGGAAAGATTTAGCATGTCTGACCTGGTGGCTGGCTGTATCGCCATCTGCCTCAGAGTGCAGAGCTGCCATTTCTGCCCATGGGAGAGGTGCATGGCATCTCTAAGCTCAATTCCTATTCCTCCCAGCATTCTCTTATGTTTATTCCACCCACCTATGTTCTAACCTTTCAGGCCAAACAGTTTCTTTATTTAATTAACCAATGACCTATACTCCATCATTACTCCTTTTTCTGTTTAAACAAGAACGGAATCTTTAACTTTAACATAGCAAAATTACATATAACAAAACAGTTATCAAGCAAGAATTACAGTTACAATATTTATATCTATTTTATCTTTTATCATAACAATGGAACACTATAACTATCTATCTATTCTTCAACTCCATCAGAGACTCCAGAATAATACAGTATTACCTAAGCAAACAAAAAGTAAGCCATTTTCAAACTCTAGAAATGACAGAGACATCTCGCTGCCTGGACAGTCACCCAAAGTTCCTCTGTACCGTTGGGGTTTCCATCCTCAGCCTACAGGCCCATAGTTTCCAGCAGACATTTCCATGAAGCAGGAAATTTCAAAGGCAGTCACTATCTGCTTGTCTTGAAGAATGTTTTGCTGACCCTTTCCTGAATCAGGAACACGAAAAGATCATCTAACATTTAGGCAAGTTCAGTAGTCCTCTCTCTGAGTGTTTTCTGTGTACAGTTTATGCAACAATCCAGGCAAGAGCAGTTTCTTCCCCAAATGGCCATCAAACTCCATAAGGATCCTCTGTGATGCCCATCTTCTTCCTGAAGTAGATATGTGCTGCCAAGAGTAGAGTGTCTCACTGTCATGAAAAACCCTAAGGTACTAAAACATTAAATACCCTATTTTGTAGTCTAGAGAGATATGAATAATGCCTATCTAACTGAAATATATATATCTATGTAGCTAGAAAATCTAACTAACATGACTACAAACTTGACTATTATTAATGATTATCCATTAATAACCTATATACATTATATTTTTAAATGAACTACACAATCACAATACCTTAATTAAGATCAAAAATGCATATACATATAACACAATTGACCTAAAATCTCTATCAGTAAAGCAAAATCTATACTAATGCAAATATTCATATCTATATCACATCCCACTTTAAATGTAAAAGAACGTTTATAAGCCATATTTGGGAACGTGGGTGCAGTTTTTTCTCTCCAAAATGCTTCCTGATGAATGGTGGCATCATTATTGTTTTATCTCAGTTGGCAGTTGAGCGAAGCAATTTTTTAAAGGTGTTCACAGCAACCTTTAAGTAGGGCATGGTCCATCCTACCATATTAGGATAGAGGCATCCACAGACTATCACCCTCTGTGAAAACAAAATAGAAACTCCTTTCCAAAGCATCATGTCCTTAGATCCAAATTTCAAAGTCAAGGCATTTTCAAATTATCTATGTTGGATTATTTCAGCAGCTTTTATAAAGAAACATGTTTTAGGAGCTATTGCTACTGCCTCAAATTCAAATGATTCAAAAAGAGCATAATAGCATACCATATCAAAATTCGCTGTGAATTTTCCATCTTTGTGCGCTTCAATTTAACCTCTATTTTGTTTATTTTTCCTTTTTATTTTTTGCCTTTTGAGACAGGTTCTCTGTATCTTTGACCTGGAATAACTCTGTATACCTGTCTGTCCTTGAAGTCTCAGAGATCTGCCTCTCTCTGCCTTTCAGGCATTGGGATTAAAGGTGTATGCTACTACACATTGAACTCACAAAGATCTGTTTGTCTCTGCCTTCAAGGCACTGGGATTAAAGGCCTGTGCTACCTCACCCTGAAGGTACAGAGGTCAATCTCCCTCTGCCTCCCATGTGTTGGGTTTACAGGTGTGTACTACCACACCCAACAACTCTCTTCCTTTTTTTAACTTTAAGAACTTCAAATTTTAGCCTGCACATATTTTTAACACACTGTAAATCATTTAAAAATTTTCTTTGTCTTTGAATCTCTCTTTACTCTATTTCTCTCTCTGTTTTTCTGACCACATGAGTCTTTCATTTACAAATCAATTTCATTAGGACTAAAGCCGTGGCTTTGCTGGCCAGATGTAGCCCATTCCTTAGCTTTCTGCCATTCCAACCTTGTGGCTGAGGTACCGAACAGAGTCGCATTCAGTGCCACAAGTCTACAGTGTTTCAAGGTCCTTGCCATCAAAGAGGCTGCAACAGACAACACTCAAGCCCTCTTTCTGTAGCTGGCCCTCCTTCCTCAAACAGTCAGAGTTTGCCCAGGCAGGATGGCCCAGAAAGCTGGCATTTTAAAACAACACAGTTTTTTTTCCTGCTACTGCTGAAAACATACAAGCATTCAGTTGGCTTTTATCAACAACATTTAAATGTTTTGTGGCAGGACCTCTTAAGGGCTGCAGGGTTTTGCAGCTAAAGCTGAGTCAGCAAGCCTCTTTTAGATGAGAGCCCTTGCTTTCTTCTAGCAAGCAGAGCAGACCGAGAAATCGCTGCTACCAAGAAAACATGCTTTACTCTTTCCCAAGATTTCTCAGGCTTTCAGTGGATTCAGTTGTCCACAAGGCTGCAAGCCATTCTGTAGTTATTTGAGCAGCGAGGCTGTGTCCCCAGCACCACGACCGCATGAAGGTTATGCCTGAAATAAATACACAAATACTGTATTCTTTAAACACTGCTGGCCAATTAGATTCAGCATTTTAACCCATTTCTAATAATCAGTGTAGTATAACGAGGTGCACTTACCAGGAAAAATTCAGCATGTCTGACATGGTGGCTGGCTGCATCGACATCTGCCTCAGAGAGCAGAGCTATGGCATCTGCCGGGGAGAGGGGAGCATGGCTTCTCTGAGCTCACTACCTCTTCCTCCCGGCATTCTATTTTGTTTACTCCACCTACCTATGTTCTAACCTATCAGCTGAAGCGGATTCTTTCTTTAATTAATCAATAAACTTCTTCTGTCACTTTATCCTTTCAACAGCTTGCCCATATAAATCTCCCATGTGTCTTCTGTTGTATAATCTTTCATTTGTAAAGAACTTGCACTCTCAGGGGAGGATTTTTCTGACATCTCTGTGGATGGAGATCATATGAGGAAGATCAGATGAGCAACCATGACAACTCTAATGCTGTAGAGTTAGGTGGACCAGGGATTGATGGCTGACATTCCTGTGCTATGCATCAGATGCCCATGAACTCTGGCCCTGTTGACAGACAGGCAGACATCAAGTTGGTCACACATACTTAACTCATTCGGGTTCACAGATACTGTAAATGGAGTTTTAATTCTTCTCCTAAACTAATAAAAAAACCAAGATTAGGAGAAGAGAAGAGCCTGAAGTAAGGCCTCAAAATGGGTCATTTTGCAAACGAAAGGTTACCTGCCTCCATGTATGCTGTCTCCCTTTCTTAGTCAAATCCATCCTTCCAGTGTCTAGCTAACAGCTAACCATAGGATTGAACCCAACTGCCTTTGATTTCTGAAATAAGTGCTGTCTCCTTAAGGTCTCATAACAGCACAGGAAGGTTTGTAAGACTGTCCCTGCAACAATTTAAAGCAATTCTAGGACACCAAAGATGCAGCAAATTTGGTTAATTGGTAATATAGATCGTTTTGATGGGACAAAATAATTTAGAATTAAAAAAAAAAAAACAGATTGGTGTACTCACGATGAATTTATGTGATATGGCACACACAAGCTTCTGGTTCTGAATACTTCATGCTCGGTGGGTTTTGGAGATTGTCGTGACCCTGAACCTAGCTGGAGGCTTTGGGGCCTTGAAAGGACAAGACTTAATATTTCCGGACATCCTTGTACTTGGTCCCCACTGTTTACTGATTTCCTTACAGAGAATGAGCAGCCATCTACTCCTGCTGCCATGCCTTCCCCACATGAACAGAGAGAAGACCCTATACACACAGGTCGCTTGTATCACATGTGAAGGCATAATTCACAAACAAACTCCCACAGCAGTTTAGAATTGTGATTAATAGAATGATTAGTTCTTGAAAGGGGAAAAACTTAGAGATCACAATCCCTGACAAATGCCTTCTGCAGGATCAGAAAAGGAGCCTAGTAGCCGGAAGGGAAGCTGCCCTCTGCAGGATCAGAAAAGGAGCCTAGTAGCCAGAAGGGAAGCTCAAGCAAGAGATCAAGCTGAAGTTAGAAGTTGCTTTTTAAAAGAGAGAGAGACCACAACTCAATGGGCTGGTATCTCAGTGGCTATTCAGGAAACATCACAGAGAAAGGATCTGCTTCATGCATGAGAGTCACCGATGATTTCCCTTGAAGAAAAAAACCCATCAAAACTCCCAATAACATCATCAGCATTCAACAACATGTCTATGATTTCTTTGCCTTGCCTTTGATTGTGCAGTAAATGATGCTGATAGTTAATCTGTGCAATTAATGCAAATTTCCTTGTAACTGACTAGACAGAATTGACAGGTTATCTTAAACACAGCAGGGAGTCACTCTACGATGGAACTGGTTCATCATCCCCTGTGTGACAGTGACATAATTGAGATCTTTCCTTTGTCTATAAATCTCATTATGTTCAACATGATATGTTGTCATACAGATTTCTTAGGGTTTTGTCCCACTGGTGGTTTCCTTGGTATGCTTACATAATTTTTGCCAGATCCAATCAGTTTTGACATGCACTCTCAGCTCCACGTCATTGTGTTCCCCTTATGTTCCAGTCCAGGCATTTTAGACCTCTTGTAACTGTTGTAAGAGTATCTCATGTTCCACCTAAATGATTTAGGGTTTTATTTAGGCTAGGTTTATCTTCCATCACTGAGTTCATTGACTTTCCTTGGGCGTAATTCCTGGGACACTGAGCCTAACTCCTGGGGGATTCCTCCAGTTATTTCTCCTTTCTTAGATAGTTTACACTCTCACTATTACTGTGAGAGTGTTTCTGTAGCAAATATTCTTCTCAAGATGAGAAGAAACTTCAATATTACAATCCATTTGTTATTGTGATTTAAATACACACACACAAACACACACAAGTTAGTGCACATACACTGATGATATCTCAATTTATGGGGCCATTCTGGGGATGTCAAGATCGATATCTCTTGAGTGGTTCTCAGAAGGCCATAGGGTGACCCTCTGTAGGTACTTAAGCAGGGAGAAGAAGTTGACCACACTGTGACATGTCCCTAGGAACTATGTGTGCCTTGTCCCATAGTCAGACTGATGACTGACTATCTTGAAAACCACCATGGAACTTTTGTTTGGCAAATGATGGAGATCAAGTCAGGGTCAAAATCAGAAAACTAGATGGAGCTTCCAAGCTCCAGTGGAAGAGCAGATGGATGGAGAAAAAGAGCAAGGATGTCAGGAATATAAGGGCTGGGTCCACACTATGAGACACTGTGCCTGAACTAAGGGGATTTCAACTAATCCAGTGACCTGGGAATGAAAGAACATGGGATCAAACTGGAAGCTGTGAATGTGGCTGACAATTGGGGCAGACGGAGAAGCCAAAGATAATGGCACTTGCAATTGTCTGCATATCATACACTGGCTTTTTGTGATCATATTTTTTGTGGATGCATACCTTGCTAAATCTGGATGGATGAAGGGTGGGCTTTGACTTCCCACAGCTCAATGTACCCTGCCCTCTATTTGGACTGGTGTTTGAGTGGGAGGTTTATTTGCGGAGCAAGAAGAATGTGGGAGGAGGAAGAGAAGTGGAAAGTTTGATAATTATTATTATGAAGTAATGGAAAAATCAATAGAAAATAACCAATGAGGACATTGGAGCTAGGGAAAAAAAACATTCATGTGAGTTGTTGACTCAGACCAAAAATTATTTTACAGAAAAAAAAACACATAAAAATGTTGAGTTACTTGGAAAATATGACTCAAGTAATTGGGAAGATGATTGGGGTTTTTATGTTGGGTCTTCATGGGGCTGTATGAGCAGCATTTTAGGACCTGTATGCTGGATATTTCTGGGGGTTAGTAGGGAAGAAACCTGGCTAGGAGGAGTTTTATGACATAAGTAGAGCCTTGATGATGTCACAAAGCTTTGGTTGGGGGTGGCAACTCTGTTCCACATGAAGCACTGGTCTTCTGTGAAGGTGGGCTTACTATCTACACGGTGGCTGAGGAGGTCAGTTCAGCTCTTGGGCTCCACAACTGTTCAACCGAATTTCCAGAAGTTGGAATCTAGAGAGCCAAGATATTTTCTTTTGGTAAATATGTTTAGGAAGCAACTAGGACCTCTGTAGTCAAAGAAATGTTTCTTTCAAATCTGCTCTGGGTCCAAAATTTATGTCGTTAAGAGCTCCTATATTTGATAGCTGGGGGACGGTTAATGTCAGGTATTCTCCCCACTCTATCTTAGCTAAAAATGTCCAATACCTCAGTCCACTGAAATGGCAAAGATCCTCTTTGTCCATATGTGTTTTAAAAGATAATTATTTCTAATAGGTGCTGTTGCACAGATTAATGTTTCTTTCTTTTGGCAGTTTGACTCACAGTACTCACTTCTCTAATGAAGATACAGAATATCTTTATGTAATCAACCTGGATCTGGATCAGGAGACACAATAGAGAGAGCCAGTGGACTGGAGTGCCATGACCTTGGGCAGGTGGTTATAGATCAGCCAAGTAACCAGTAGCTTGAGTGGTAAGGAGAGGAGTGGCTGTTCTTTGAATTCTTTGCCATCTGTTCAGATATTTCTTTCTCACTTTAGGTATAGGCATAGCTTCCTCTCTCATTGATATAGTAAGTCAGGAAGTAGGTTTCTCAGTAGAGGTCAATTGCATTTTGCAGCAGGAATATGTCTCTGATACACATATACTGAGCTGTAGACAAGAGTTTGAAAATTTTCCTATTAATTTCTTAAGAACATATTCCATTTAGGTATCCAAATCTATTCAGCCCTGCCTTTTTCACCTGCTCCAAAGTTATTGCTCAAAAGAGCCTTGACCTCACATCCTCACCTTCTTATCCTTGCAGGCACTTATGGTGGAGGAAACCACTTTGTGTCTGATTTAAACTGAAGAGTTCTTCCTATGCAGAGATTGGCAGCTATGAATCCCAAGCACAGAAACTGAGCCAAGACAGTGGAACAGGAGTGCTGTGGCCTATCTCAGAAAGTCTCCCGCCATGATGAAGATGCCTCTTAGTATGAGTTGCATGCCACATCTCCAGAAGAAGAATGGGCCATCGCTCCAGAAGCAAAAACTGAGTAAGCCTTTTGAGGCCCTGGAGAATATTGTTGGCCGCAGAATTTCTCATGGCTGGAAGGAAGCCAATGAACCAGTCACCCATTGGAAAGCCATCATTCTAGATCAACTGCCAACATATCCCTCTCTCTATTTGTTGAAATATGATGGGATTGATTGTGTCTATGGCTTGGAGCTTCATAGTGATGAAAGGATTTTAAACCTGAAGATCCTGCCTGATAATATGCCATTTCCTCAGGTGACAGACACTCATCTCTCAAACACCATAGTTGGCAGAGCAGTGAAACATACATTCATGGGCACAAATGGCTCTAAGAATGACTGGAACGGGATGGTCCTAGAAGAGGTGCCAATCATGAAGAGCTGGTTTTATATTACCTACAAGAAAGATCCGGTCTTGTACATTTACCACCGCCTGGATGACTACCTGGAAGGCAACCTCCACATCATGCCAGGCTCTAAGGAAGAGTGGAGTGGCGTGGTCCCAGATGAGGTGCAGACCATAACGACCTGTTTCTACATTGTCAACGAGAATGATCCGGTCCTGTACCTTTACCACCATCATGATGATTCCATTGAAGGCAACCTCCACATCATGCCTGAATGTCCTCCAGTAGAGGTGACTTTGGAATTAGGCAGGGATTCCTTGGAGGGCAAAAGAGTGCAGTACAACAAAAAAGATGGAACCCAAGAGATAGGTAAAATTATTTGCCAAGTTCCCAACAAACCTTCTGTGTATTTCATCAAGTTTGATACTGACTTCCATATCTATGTCTATGATTTGGTGAAGATCTGTTAAAGTGAAATTCTCAGATTTTGAGGGGCAGACTTAATTCTCTCTTTGGGAATGTGCTTTTTCAGAGATACCTCAGGTCTTCTATGAATCCTGGTATCTTTTCCAATGGATTATTCTTTCAAAAAGAATAAAAATTTGTTAACATGTTGTGTTATTTGGTCAATGATGGATTGTGTTTGGTGGATGGGGCATCGCAGAAATACATGCCTCAAAACAAAGCAGGATTTATGGTCTTTTCCCCTTGGAGAGTAAAGGACTGGGGATGCGTGGTGTGGTAAAGGACAAGATGGCTGTCAAGGAAGCAGTGAAGAGGGGACAAAAAGTTGTATGATCTCGGGGCGGTATGAAGCTTGAGGGAAAACCATGTCAAATGGAAAGATGTGACCGATATCAGCGTGAGGTATTGGGACTTAAGAGGATAAAGAGTAGATTAATCAGGAAGGGACACAAATGTATACTCAAAATCAGAGAAAATTAGGTTTCATTTGATGAATGGTTTAATTCGTACTGGCTGTAAGTCAAAGGATGTTTGATCTCCACTAGAGCATGTTGCTTAGTGGAAAGTGTCTCCGCTCAGTTGCTCTTCTCCAGTAAGTTGGACATCAAGCTACCTACTTAGTTTTGCCAGAATTCTGTCTGCCACCTACTTTGTCATGCCTGGATTCGGTATGCCTTGAACTCTCATAGGTCTTATCCATGCCATCCAACCCATGTCAGTTCATTTAAATAATTGCCCTGCCATATCTGGAAAACAGTGTTCCCTTTCATTGATCATGTTCTGTAGGAATTGGGCTATAAAACTCATGAACACACTCACCCACACACAGGATAAACATGTACATATGATGCCCACTAGTGTGTGACATGCACACATATGATGAATGCACCGAACTCCATAATATCAGTAAAGTAGGGAATCCATGATGCTAGGTGGAGTCTGGCAAAGACCCCACACACCCATCAAACCGCCAAATACCAGTATGGTACTGATGTCTGACTCCCATCCTGTAAGGAACCTGCCATCCTATAACTGGGCTATTGTTGGTTCCTTCAACTTCACAAACTTGGTTAAAATGTTAGAGTTGTCAAACTGGGAGTTAGGGTCCAGCATGTAGATCAGCTGTCCCAGGTCAGGTGATTTGGCTACAATTTGGGTGAGAAATTGTACCAGGGAATTCTGGTACACCCTCTCCTCTTCTTCTCCCTGTCCTCATCATCACTCTTGTGGGTGGGCCTGGAGCACAAAGAAGGTAAAATGGAATAAGCCTCCTCCTTAGTGGAAAACCTTGTCAATCCTTAATTTGACCTGACTCTCTGAGGGAAGGCAGCACATTTTTTCCTACTAGGTCTCCTCATTCATTGGTTCCCTCATTTTTCCAATGAATGATTTAATTCATCCATTCTTCCTTGTCTCTCTCTCTTCTTTCTTCCCTTCTTCCATTTCCCCCTTGATTGTAGAAATTTGAGCAGCAGGGCTGCATCCCCATGGGGCCGCCTTGTAAGGTTATGCTCCGAAATAACAACACAAAACTATTCATTTCAACACTGCCTGCCCCATTATTTTCAGCCTCTTAACCCATGTCTAATAATGTATGTTGCAGCACGAGGTGCGCTTAGAAGGAAAGATTTAGCATGTCTGACCTGGTGGCTGGCTGTATCGCCATCTGCCTCAGAGTGCAGAGCTACCATTTCTGCCCATGGGAGAGGTGCATGGCATCTCTAAGCTCAATTCCTATTCCTCCCAGCATTCTCTTATGTTTTTTCCATCCACTTATGTTCTAACTTTTCAGGCCAAACAGTTTCTTTATTTAATTAACCAATGACCTATACTCCATCATTACTCCTATTTCTGTTTAAACTAGAACGGAATCTTTAACTTTAACATAGCAAAATTACATATAACAAAACAGTTATCAAGCAAGAATTACAGTTACAATATTTATATCTATTTTATCTTTTATCATAACAATGGAAAACTCTAACTATATATCTATTCTTCAACTCCATCAGGGACTCCAGAATAATACAGTATTACCTAAGCAAACAAAAAGTAAGCCATTTTCAAACTCTAGAAATGACAGAGACATGTCGCTGCCTGGACATTCACCCAAAGTTCCTCTGTACCGTTGGTGTTTCCATCCTCAGCCTACAGGCCCATAGTTTCCAGGAGACATTTCCATGAAGCAGGAAATTTCAAAGGCAGTCACTATCTGCTTGTCTTGAAGAATGTTTTGCAGACCCTTTCGTGAATCAGGAACACGAAAAGATCATCTCACCTTTAGGCAAGTTCAGTAGTCCTCTCTCTGAGTGTTTTCTGTGTACAGTTTATGCAACAATCCAGGCAAGAGCAGTTTCTTCCCCAAATGGCTATCAAACTCCATAAGGATCCTCTTTGATGCCCATCTTCTTCCTGAAGTAGATATGTGCTGCCAAGAGTAGAGTGTCTCACTGTCATGAAAAACCCTAAGGTACTAAAACATTAAATAGCCTATTTTGTAGCCTAGAGAGATATGAATAATGCTTATCTAACTGAAATATTTATATCTATGTAGCTAGAAAATCTAACTAACATGACTACAAACTTGACTATTATTAATGATTACCCATTAATAACCTATATACATTATATTTTTAAATGAACTACACAATCACAATACCTTATTTAAGATCAAAAATGCATATACATATAACAAAATTGACCTAAAATCTCTATCAGTAAAGCAAAATCTATACTAATGCAAATATTCATATCTATATCACATCCCACTTTAAATGTAAAAGAACGTTTATAAGCCATATTTGGGAACGTGGGTGCAGTTTTTTCTCCCCAAAATGCTTCCTGCTGAATGGTGGCATCATTATTGATTTATCTCAGTTGGCAGTTGAGCGAAGCAATTTTTTAAAGGTGTTCACAGCAACCTTTAAGGTGGGCGTCCTACCATATTAGGATAGAGGCATCCACAGACTATCACCCTCTGTGAAAACAAAATAGAAACTCCTTTCCAAAGCATCATGTCCTTAGATCCAAATTTCAAAGTCAAGGCATTTTCAAAATATCTATGTTGGATTATTTCAGCAGCTTTTATAAAGAAACATCTTTTAGCAGCTATTGCTACTGCCTCAAAATTCAAATGATTCAAAAAGAGCATAATAGCATACAATATCAAAATTCGCTGTGAATTTTCCATCTTTGTGCGCTTCAATTTAACCTCTATTTTGTTTACTTTTCCTTTTTATTTTTTGCCTTTTGAGACAGGTTCTCTGTATCTTTGACCTGGAATAACTCTGTATACCTGTCTGTCCTTGAAGTCTCAGAGATCTGCCTCTCTCTGCCGTTCAGGCATTGGGATTAAAGGTGTATGCTACTACACATTGAACTCACAAAGATCTGTTTGTCTCTGCCTTCAAGGCACTGGGATTAAAGGCGCGTGCTACCTCACCTTGAAGGGACCGAGGTCAATCTCCCTCTGCCTCCCATGTGTTGGGTTTACAGGTGTGTACTACCACACCCAACAACTCTCTTCCTTTTTTTAACTTTAAGAACTTCAAATTTTAGCCTGCACATATTTTTAACACACTGTAAATCATTTATAAATTTCCTTGGTCTTTGATTCTCTCTTTACTCTATTTCTCCCTCTGTTTTACTGACCACATGAGTCTTTCATTTACCAAGCAATCTCAGTAGGACTAAAGCCGTGGCTTTGCTGGCCAGATGTAGCCCATTCCTTAGCTTTCTGCCATTCCAAACTTGTGGCTGAGGTACCGAACAGAGCCACATTCAGTGCCACAAGTCGACAGTGTTTCAAGGTCCTTGCCATCAAAGAGGCTGCAACAGACAACACTCAAGCCCTCTTTCTGTAGCTGGCCCTCCTTCCTCAAACAGTCAGAGTTTGCCCAGGCAGGATGGCCCAGAAAGCCGGCATTTTAAAACAACACAGTTTTTTTCCCTGCTACTGCTGAAAACATACAAGCATTCAGTTGGCTTTTATCAACACCATTTAAATGTTTTGTGGAAGGACCTCTTAAGGGCTGCAGGGTTTTGCAGCTGAAGCTGAGTCAGCAAGCCTCTTTTAGATGAGAGCCCTTGCTTTCTTCTACCAAGCACAGCAGACCGAGAAATCGCTGCTACCAAGAAAACATGCTTTACTATTTCCCAAGCTTTCTCAGGCTTTCAGTGGATTCAGTTGTCCACAAGGCTGCAAGCCATTCTGTAGTTATTTGAGCAGCGAGGCTGTGTCCCCAGCACCACGGCCGCATGAAGGTTATGCCTGAAATAAATACACAAAAACTGTATTCTTTTAAACACTGCTGGCCCATTAGATCCAGCATTTTAACCCATTTCTAATAATCAGTGTAGTATAACGAGGTGCACTTACCAGGAAAAATTCAGCATGTCTGACATGGTGGCTGGCTGCATCGACATCTGCCTCAGAGAGCAGAGCTATGGCATCTGCCGGGGAGAGGGGAGCATGGCTTCTCTGAGCTCACTACCTCTTCCTCCCGGCATTCTATTTTGTTTACGCCACCTACCTATGTTCTAACCTATCAGCTGAAACGGATTCTTTCTTTAATTAATCAATAAACTTCTTCTGTCACTTTATCCTTTCAACAGCTTGCCCATATAAACCTCCCATGTGTCTTCTGTTGTATAATCTTTCATTTGTAAAGAACTTGCACTCTCAGGGGAGGATTTTTCTGACATCTCTTTGGATGGAGATCATATGAGGAAGATCAGATGAGCAACCATGACAACTCTAATTCTGTAGAGTTAGGTGGACCATAGATTGATGGCTGACATTCCTGTGCTATGCATCAGATGCCCCTGAACTCTGGCCCTGTTGACAGACAGGCAGACATCAAGTTGGTCACACATACTTAACTCATTCAGGTTCACAGATACTGTAAATGGAGTTTTAATTCTTCTCCTAAACTAATAAAAAAAACAAGATTAGGAGAAGAGAAGAGCCTGAAGTAAGGCCTCAAAATGGGTCATTTTGCAAAGGAAAGGTTACCTGCCTCCATGTATGCTGTCTCCCTTTCTTAGTCAAATCCATCCTTCCAGTGTCTAGCTACCAGCTAACCATAGGATTGAACCCAACTGCCTTTGATTTCTGAAATAAGTGCTGTCCCCTTAAGGTCTCATAACAGCACAGGAAGGTTTGTAAGACTGTCCCAGCAACAATTTAAAGCAATTCTAGGACACCAAAGATGCAGCAAATTTGGTTAATTGGTAATATAGATCGTTCTGTTGTGACACAATAATTTAGAATTAAAAAAAAAAAACAGATGGGTGTACTCACGATGAATTTACGTGATATGGCACACACAGGCTTCTGGTTCTGAATACTTCATGCTCGGTGGGTTTTGGAGATTGTCGTAACCCTGAACCTAGCTGGAGGCTTTGGGGCCTTGAAAGGACAAGACTAAATATTTCAGGACATCCTTGTACTTGGTCCCCACTGTTTACTGATTTCCTTACAGAGAATGAGCAGCCATCTACTCCTGCTGTCATGCCTTCCCCACATGAACAGAGAGAAGACCCTATACACACAGGTCACTTTTATCACATGTGAAGGCATAAGTCACAAACAAACTCCCACAGCCGTTTAGAATTGTGATTAATAGAATGATTAGTTCTTGAAAAAGGAAAAACTTAGAGATCACAATCCCTTACAAATGCCCTCTGCAGGATCAGAAAAGGAGCCTAGTAGCCAGAAGGGAAGCTCAAGCAAGAGATCAAGCTGAAGGTAGAAGTTGCTTTGTAAAAGAGAGAGAGACCACAACTCAATGGGCTGGTATCTCAGTGGCTATTCAGGAAACATCACAGAGAAAGGATCTGCTTCATGCATGAGAGTCACCGATGATTTCCCTTTAAGAAAAAAACCCATCAAAACTCCCAATAACATCATCAGCATTCAACAACATGTCTATGATTTCTTTGCCTTGCCTTTGATTGTGCAGTAAATGATGCTGATAGTTAATCTGTGCAATTAATGCAAATTTCCTTGTAACTGACTAGACAGAATTGACAGGTTATCTTAAACACAGCAGGGAGTCACTCTACGATGGAACTGGTTCATCATCACCTGTGTGACAGTGACATAATTAAGATCTTTCCTTTGTCTATAAATCTCATTATGTTCAACATGATATGTTGTCATACAGATTTCTTAGGGTTTTGTCCCACTGGTGGTTTCCTTGGTATGCTTACATAATTTTTGCCAGATCCAATCAGTTTTGCCATGCACTCTCAGCTCCACGTCATTGTGTTCCCCTTATGTTCCAGTCCAGGCATTTTAGACCTCTTGTAACTGTTGTAAGAGTATCTCATGTTCCACCTAAATGATTTAGGGTTTTATTTAGGCTGGGTTTTATCTTCCATCACTGAGTTCATTGACTTTCCTTGGGCGTAATTCCTGGGACACTGAGCCTAACTCCTGGGGGATTCCTCCAGTTATTTCTCCTTGCTGAGACAGTTTACACTCTCACTATTACTGTGAGAGTGTTTCTGTAGCAAATATTCTTCTCAAGATGAGAAGAAACTTCAATATTACAATCCATTTGTTATTGTGATTTAAATACACAGACACAAAACACACAAGTTAATGCACATACACTGACGATATCTCAATTTATGGGGCCATTCTGGGGAAGTCAAGATCGATATCTCTCGAGTGGTTCTCAGAAGGCCATAGGGTGACCCTCTCTAGGTACTTAAGCAGGGAGGAGAAGTTGACCGCACTGTGACATGTCCCTAGGAACTATGTGTGCCTTGTCCCATAGTCAGACTGATGACTGACTATCTTGAAAACCACCATGGAACTTTTGTTTGGCAAATGATGGAGATCAAGTCAGGGTCAAAATCAGAAAACTAGATGGAGCTTCCAAGCTCCAGTGGAAGAGCAGATGGATGGAGAAAAAGAGCAAGGATGTCAGGAATATAAGGGCTTGGTCCACACTATGAGACACTGTGCCTGAACTAAGGGGATTTCAACTAATCCAGTGACCTGGGAATGAAAGAACATGGGATCAAACTGGAAGCTGTGAATGTGGCTGACAATTGGGGCAGACGGAGAAGCCAAAGATAATGGCACTTGCAATTGTCTGCATATCATACACTGGCTTTTTGTGATCATATTTTTTGTGGATGCATACCTTGCTAAATCTGGATGGATGAAGGGTGGGCTTTGACTTCCCACAGCTCAAAGTACCCTGCCCTCTATTTGGACTGGTGTTTGAGTGGAGAGGTTTATTTGCGGAGCAAGAAGAATGTGGGAGGAGGAAGAGAAGTGGAACGTTTGATAATTATTATTATGAAGTAATGGAAAAATCAATAGAAAATAACCAATGAGGACATTGGAGCTAGGAAAAAAAACATTCATGTGAGTGGTTGACTCAGACCAAAAATTATTTTACAGAAAAAAAACCACATAAAGGGGTTGAGTTACTTGGAAAATATGACTCAAGTAATTGGGAAGAAGATTGGGGTTTTTATTTTGGGTCTTCATGGGGCTGTATGAGCAGCATTTTAGGACCTGTATGCTGGACATTTCTGGGGATTAGTAGGGAAGAAACCTGGCTAGGAGGAGTGTTATGACATAAGTAGAGCCTTGATGATGTCACAAAGCTTTGGTTGGGGGGGCAACTCTGTTCCACATGAAACACTAGTCTTCTGTGAAGGTGGGCTTACTATCTTCACGGTGTCTGAGGAGGTCAGTTTAGCTCTTGGGCTCCACAACTGTTCAACCGAATTTCCAGAAGTTGGAATCTAGAAAGCCAAGATATTTTCTTTTGGTAAATATGTTTAGGAAGCAACTAGGACCTCTGTAGTCAAAGAAAGGTTTCTTTCAAATCTGCTCTGGGTCCAAAATTTATGTCGTTAACAGCTCCTATATTTGATAGCTGGGGGACGGTTAATGTCGGGTATTCTCCCCACTCTATCTTTGCTAAAAATGTCCAATTCCTCAGTCCACTTAAATGGCAAAGATCCTCTTTGTCCATATGTGTTTTTAAAGATAATTATTTCTAATAGGTGCTGTTGCACAGATTAATGTTTCTTTCTTTTGGCAGTTTGACTCACAGTACTCACTTCTGTAATGAAGATACAGAATATCTTCATGTATTCAACCTGGATCTGGATCAGGAGACACAATAGAGAGAGCCAGTGGACTGGAGTGCCATGACCTTGGGCAGGTGGTTATAGATCAGACAACTAACCAGTAGCTTGAGTGGTAAGGAGAGGAGTGGCAGTTCTTTGAATTCTTTGCCATCTGTTCAGATATTTCTTCCTCACTTTAGGTATAGGCATAGCTTCCTCTCTCATTGATATAGTAAGTCAGGAAGTAGGTTTCTCAGTAGAGGTCAATTGCATTTTGCAGCAGGAATATGTCTCTGATACACATATACTGAGCTGTAGACAAGAGTTTGATAATTTTCCTATCAATTTCTTAAGAACATATTCCATTTAGGTATCCAAATGTATTCAGCCCTGCCTTTTTCACCTGCTCCAAAGTTATTCCTAAAAAGAGCCTTGACCTCACTTCCTCACCTTCTTATCCTTGCAGGCACTTATGGTGGTGGAAACCACTTTGTGTCTGATTTAAACTAAAGAGTTCTTCCTATGCAGAGATTGGCAGCTATGAAGCCCAAGCACAGAAACAGAGCCAAGAGACAGTGGAACAGGAGTGATGTGGCTTATCTCAGAAAGTCTCCCGCCATGATGAAGATGCCTCTTAGTATGAGTTGCATGCCACCTCTCCAGAAGAAGAATGGGCCATCGCTCCAGAAGCAAAAACTTAGTAAGCCTTTTGAGGCCCTGGAGAATATTGTTGGTCGCAGAATTTCTCATGGCTGGAAGGAAGCCAATGAACCAGTCAACCATTGGAAAGCCATCATTCTAGATCAACTGCCAACATATCCCTCTCTCTATTTGTTGAAATATGATGGGATTGATTGTGTCTATGGCTTGGAGCTTCATAGTGATGAAAGGATTTTAAACCTGAAGATCCTGCCTAATAATGTGCCATTTCCTCAGGTGACAGACACTCATCTCTCAAACACCATAGTTGGCAGAGCAGTGAAACATACATTCATGGGCACAAATGG